>NC_092044.1:111104558-112304558 GCF_003086295.3 Arachis hypogaea
TTTGTCATTACTCAATGTCAACTTAAGTTTCATCATTGACTTGTTTTTTGCTATGAGAATAAGTTAGATATTTTCCTAAAAGATATATTTATATCAACGATACAACAACATTGCCTTATTGCATCAAAGTGATGTGATGGAAGCTCAGCCTTAACCTGTTTTTCACCACCTGATGATACTAATATAAACAAGCAAACGTCCTTTACAATAGAATCCTTTTGGAATATATGCAAGTCATAATTCTAGCTAATTCAATCAATGGGCTTGCATAAACTATACCTCTAAAGATCATTAGTGTTAAAAAAAATTAAGCAAACATCGATTGATAATGATCAGTGAACATGATGGGAGCATTTACAAATAAACTCAAATTCCATACCATTTACAGAGTCAAAAAACCATAAATATAAATAAAGAGGAGGTATTTCATTTTTACTAAAATTGTTAACCTTCAAGTTCATTTAATCGATGCTGTATCCGATTTTGATAACGGCTTTCCCTTGCTCTCTCCAATTCGGAACCCGAAGAGCGTTGCCTAAACAATGCACCTTCAAGGTCCGTAATTAAATTTTCACTAGAATTCCCTATATCATCCTGCATGATGATTAATGAATAATAGCAACATCATTATGTAATAATTTTGTCAGAAACTTGAAAGTATAGGCAGCACTTGTCCTTGCAATCAAATTACTTATAAGAGTAATCTATAATCAAACAACCAAAATAAGTGTGTTGTAAGATGAACAATAACACTAGAAGAAGTAGAAATATGGGTATGCAGAACATGTAAGTAACATCACTGTTTCTTTGGAGCAAAGCTATTGAAGTAAATTAATGTATGCCATAATTTATTCTGTATGCTCTTCTAGATTGATTTGCCAAAAGAGTTGTTTAACATTAAAATAAAATATGACTGAGCTAGTGCAAATTAAAAAGTGTGTTTTTTTTTAATACGTTTATGTTTTGTAGGAAACCAACTCATAATCACAAGTATTTTAGTTGACTCTACTATGGTCAAAGAGCAACCTTCCATCAATCATGCTTCATGAAAGAACTCATAAACCTTGCGTCACCCATAATGTAACTATGATTGACAAGTTCATGAGAGCTAAAGAAACCTTAAACCTATCGTGCAGACTGAAGAAAAATATAAATTCATGGTAAAGTGATAAACAAGTCAAATAAAAAAATGATGAGAGGTGTAGCTGGCAGCTGCATTGTATACGAACAACAATCAATAGGCTGAGAAAGACTCCAAACAAAGCATTGAGAAAAGGCACATATCACCATGAAACAACAAAACAAACCACCAACTCCAACAACTCCATACCACATCAAATTAAATCCAGCTACAAGTAAAACTAAAACTAAACACCCCATTGCAACAATCAAGAGACGAAGCAAAATAAGAATAAAAAAGGGCAAAACTTTCCAGAAATTTCGACATAAGCAGCCTCAAAAACCCAAAAAAAGTCATGAAATTTGGCCAACCCACATAAAAATCAAGATGAAAGAACGAAACTTGAAGAACGCCCATCAAACCCGATTACCCCAAAACATTGAGGAGCACGAAATCGAGAAGAAAGAATGAGAAGGGGAAAGACGTACTTGGAGCTGGTTCTGCGAAGAAGGGTGAGAGTGATAGATGGTAGAAACAGAACTGAGGAGGTGGGGAGGGAGAGGGAGATCACGGGAGAGGAAGTTAAGAGCACAGATGAGGGTGGTGGCGTGGTCGATGGGCGGTGGCTGAGGCTGCTCCTCCTTGAATGGAGCCATAACCATGGCGGGAACAACGGTCCTTGTGTCTTAAACCAACCAATATTTAAAAAATTTGTGAGGGAAGTAATCTGTGTGGGAAAGAAGCTTCTCTTTCTCTGTATGTGTGTGTGAGTGAGTGAGCCAGAGAGTAAAAAGAACGAGACACGCACACACACGCTCTCCCGCGCTATGCTTAGACCCAACCCTCTCTTCGGCGCATTCCTTCTCGGTTTCTAGGGATTTAGTTTTGCGCCTAAAAGGGCTTCTTTTATTTCCTCTTCGCCAAACACGTCTCTATATTTGCCTGCAATGACCAATGTGCCCCTCGCTTTTATGTTTATTAGACCATCTATCTAATATCTATTAATAACATTTAATTTTAAATTTAATTTAATTTAATTTAATTTACAGTCCATTTTACATCTAAATCTTTTTGGAAATTAAATTTAATTAAATTGATCCAAATTCAATAAAAATCAATTTTATTAGTGAGCTCGCTTCAACTCCTCACAAACACAAACATTTTATATCGCGCTCTTGAATATGATTACATTAAAAAAAAAATCGTTTCTAAAAACACTCTCAGTCTAACACAAAAATTTCAAAATTTCTCATAAATTTCTCAAAATCTCTGCAAAACTCAAAAAAACTTTTTTATGCTAGGTTTCAAATCTTCAACAATAAACACCATAACAAAAATAAGAAACATTATTAAAGATGATGAGAATCTAAACTATTTCTGTTTATTTTTTATTTTTTCACTCGCAAAATACTATATTCTTGTATTTATGTGCAATTTAAGTTTTCGCGATAAAATAGAAGTTTTGAACAATATTTTTCTTTATAATGTTGATTTTGTGATAACTGTACTAATATGGTGTTATCTAATGCATGTTAATGAATTTTCTGAATTTAAAATTGACATACATATATTTTTTGGTTGATTGAGTCATTTTTATGAACTTATTTTAGTGTGAGTATTTAGTAGATTTAGTTTATGTTTTCGTGATAAAATAAGAGTTACTAATGGTGATTCTTTTTATAGTGCTAATCTTATAATAATTGTGCTTGTTCTGTGTTATCTAATGCATGTTGATAAATTTTTTTTATTTAAAATTGACATGCATATATTTTTTGGTTGATTGAGTATTTTGCGATATCATTCTGAATTAAATGTGATGTCTTTGATCTCATTGACTTAAATTTATTATAATTAGCCCATATATGATAAGTGTAGTAGTTATGATTTTTGGTATCATTTAAAGTATATTAATGAATTTTTCTGATCCAAATTAATTTAGATGTGTTTTGTGATTGATTGAATCATGTTTACGTATTTGTGTTGTTTTTAGTTAGTATAATGTCATCATTAAATGCTTTTTGTGTTACTCTGAATTAAATATAGTATACTTAATCTCATTGATTTGTATTTGTTATAATTAAGTTATATATAATAGACATTTAAATGTATATAATTAAGTTATATATAATAGACATTTAAATTATATATACATTGAGTAGTTTTGGTGTCATTATAATTTAAACGTTGTATTGTTATTTATTAACTAATTTTTTTATTCTTTACAACTAAAATGACAGTTAAAAAAATTGTTAAAAAATCATAAAAAAAGAAATAATAAAATATAATGTAAGTGTAAATACATTAAAACAATATTTTTATTGTATAAATATATTATATAATATGATTTTTAATTTTTTCAGAATATTCACGATTTACGGTGTTCTACAAGAATTGTATATGAGATTTTTAGACCATCTCTAGCAGGAACTTATCACAGTTCCTATTTATGGTCCATTTGTTATAAAAAGCAATTTCACATCCGCTTTTGCGTCATAAATAATAGATAGAAACTCAAAACATCTATCTCTTTTCCATTAGGAGGAACTAACTTTAGTCCCTTTTGTGGTTCCACTTAATTAATTAATTAAAATACTTGAAATTAATGTAATTAATTTTTTTTAATAATGTAATTTAAATTTATAAATTTAAAAATAATTCACTATTAAAAGATATTAATATTAAATAAATTCATATATAATAATAATACACAATATATAATTCGGGACTACACTAATTTGTAAAATTACTTAATACAAAGAAAAACATAATTAAACCCTATAGTTGACGATAAGTATTATTAAATTATTAATTAAATAAAAATTTAATTATTTAATTTAATTAATTATTATAATTATTATTAAATTAATTACAATTTAATTATTATTTAAATAATTAATATAAATTATTAATTAAATAAAAATATAATTATTTAATTTAATTAATTATCATAATTCTTATTAAATTAAATTTTATTTAATTATTTAATATAATTATTTATTTTAAAGGTAATGGCAAGTTATCATTGGCTGCCATGAGTTCTTTTTAAGAGAAACTTTTCTCCCTTGAATTATGTGAAGAAACTCATTTTGTTGCCTCTCCAACGGATGAAATTAAAATTTGTCAGAAAAAATAAATTGAAACTCACCCGTTGGAGTTGGTCTTAATAAAATAAAAAACGAACTTATTTACACAAAGAAAAACGTAACAAAAACAAACTTATTTAACTCATATACAAAGCAACTACACACAACTACATTGATTAAAAGAATGAATCAAAATCTCGACAATTTAATTTGATTCAGAACAATAGTCTAATTTTAGCTGGTTTAATTGATCTTAACTTGCATCATACTTTGTTTTCAAAAATAAAAAAGTTATACAAAATCTGATTTCACTGCTTGCTTTTACAAAAAATAAAACAACCATGAAACAACTAAACTTTTAAACAAAAACGAATTCAAATCTAACGATATTAATCGTAAAGAAGAAAAATCTATAGAAAAAAAAAATTACAGAAAAATCAAGAACACAATGAAAACAAAATGAAAGAAGTCATTTACATTAAAATTAATTATATATGTTACATTTAGTTGAAAGGTAATTGACGCATAAATATAAAATACGTTATTCCAACTTGATTGAACTTAAGTATTTTGCTTGATTCTAAAATATTTTGTTTTATTTGACTTTAGGTAAGAATATATAAAATTTCACCGAAAGTATGGTTATCACTTTACAATATATTTTTTATTATTAATTTTGAGTATTCAATGTTTATTATTCATTATTTAAAATTCACTTTGTTTGCGATATATTTTGGTGAAGATTAAATTGTGCAATCGAAGAAAGTCGCCTTATCAACATTTTATTTTGCATTATTGTAAGTTTAAATGTATTTATTTTTATAAAAATGTTATGTATACTCTAAAAAATTAATTATCAAATTAATTATTATTTATTAACATATAAAAATATATTTTGTTTAATTTATTTTTAATATATAATTTATATTTGTGTCTGATTTTTATTTCTTAGAGTACAGTTGTTATTTTAATATTTTCATTAACCTGAATTAGGGTAAACGTTTTTCCATTATATTTTTATTAAAAAATATGAAATATTCAATTCATGCTATAGTCAACTCACTTGTTACACTCAAACTCAATTATGTTCTAGAAGTGGTGCTAGAAATCTCAACACAAAAAAAAAAAAACACACACACATATAATATATATATATATATATATATATATATATATATATATATATATATATATATATATATATATATATATATATATATAAAAGTATATTCCTACTTCCTCATCAGACTCTCATACCAGATGTCCCGCTGGAGATCAAGGAGGAAAAAGAGAAGAAGGACTAAAAGATGTCAGTATGAATGCAATATGCAATATAATAAATGTAAGAGCAACAAAGTAAATATGAAGTTAGATGTGGCGGTAGTCCACATGCATATGCAAGTTAGTTATGAAGTTAGATGTGGCGGTAGTTCGCACACATATGCAGTTGTAGAAATTTAAATATGGAAACACGAAAATAAAGAACTGAATATGAAAGTTTTATTAAATGATTGGAAAAGAAAGAAGAGGGAAGAAGAGCTGGAGAGCTTACAAGGGAACTCTCAAAGCTTCTCTCACTAACTTCTCTCTATGTGTTTGTAAATTGAAGGGTGCCTTACAATGAGAATGAGGCCTCCTTTTATAGTTGAGAAATTTATTGTTTCTATAGTACATGTTATGTTAACCGGAACTATTGGTACAGTACAAGTTGGTACAACTTTGGGTTTTTACAAATTTTTAGCTTATAAGATCTACTCTTCTCCTAGATTGATTCCAAAGCAATCGTCTTCATTTTAATTGTAATCACTTGATGATTCTGCTGACGAAGTAGGATCTTTTTTGTGTTTTTTGTCTTCTTCGATCATCTGCATGATTTGTTGAAGGTGTCTTGCTAAGGTCTCTTTTGATTGGGCTCCTGCAAGGGCTGCTGCAATTTGGGCTTTCTGGTTGAGGAATACTGATTCTTTATGGTCGAATGGTTTGGTGAACTTGGGGTTCTCTTTGAACTAATTTCGAACTTTATCTGGATGGGCCATGTGATAAACCCCATTTGTAGGGTTTATCTTGTATTGATTTTAGGGGATTTTATCACCTTTTACCCACATTTATTCAATGAAATAGCATGATTTTGTATATTCTCCTTTAATTGTGCTTAAGAGTGAAAACATGCTTTTTAGGACTTAAAATAGCTAAATCTAATTCTCCTTGATTCCATTAGATGCCTTGATATGTTTGTTAAGTGATTTAAGGTTTAGGAGGCAAAGATTGGATCAAGGAAATGAAGAAAGAAAGCATGAAAAATTGGAGAACTCATGAAGAAATGAAAGAACCGGAAAGCTGTCAAGCCGACCTCTTTGCACTTAAACGACCATAACTTGAGCTACAGATGTCCAAATGATGCGGTTTTAGTTGGGTTAGAAAGCTAACATCTGGGGCTTCGAAACGATATAAGATTTGCCATAGTTGCTACACGTATGGTGGCGCGCACGCGCATAGTACGTGCACGCGCCGTTGCTGCCACCTGGTTCACTTAAAGCAAAATGTGGCCAGCGAATTCTAAAGCCTTGTGGGCCCAATCCAACTCATTTCTAATGCTATTTAACCCAAGGACTGAAGGGGAAACACAAGTATTGAATATGTTAGTTACCATTAGTTTAGTTTAGTAGTTAGAATTAGTTTCTAGAGAGAGAAGCTCTCACTTCTCTCTAGAATTAGGATTAGGATTAGGATTAGTTCTTAGATCTAGGTTTTAATCTTTGCTTTCTTCTACTTCTACATTTCAATTCCTTGTTGTTACATTCATTCTTCTTCCATTCTTTTGTTGTAATTTCCTTTATGTTGTTCTTGTATTTTGTTGTAGATCTAGTATTGTTCCTTCCATTTTCTTTCAATAATGCAATTTGAGGTAATTCATAATAATTGTTCTTCTTTACTTTTCTATTGTTGATCTCTTACCTTCGTAGTTAGATCTCCCTTTAATTCTTGCAATTTATGTTGTTTACTTTTATTGCCTTTTATGTGTTTGTCGAAATGCCTCTTCTAGATATAGTGTAGATTTTGTTCCTTTTGGCCTAGGTAGAGTAATTAGTGACACTTGAGTTATCTAATTCCTTTGTTGATTGGTAATTGGAGAGATTGCTAATTGGTTTGGAGTGCACTAAAGCTAGTCTTTCCTTGGGAGTTGGTTAGGACTTGTGGCTCAAGTCAACTATTCATCCACTTGACTTTCCTTTATTTAGTAAGGGTTGACTAAGTGGTAGCAATGGACAATTCTCATCACAATTGAGAAGGATAACTAGGATAGAACTTCTAATTTTCATACCTTGCCAAGAGCCTTTTATAGTTGTTAGTTTACTTTCTTGCCATTTATCTTTCATGTTTCTTATTAAAACCCCAAAATAACTCACAACCAATAACAAGACACTTTATTGTAATTCCTAGGGAGAACGACCCGAGGTTCAATACTTCGGTTTATAAATTTAGGGGTTTATTTTAGTGACAAACAACTTTTTGTATGAAAGGATTATTGCTTGGTTTAGAAACTATACTTCGACGAGATTTTATTTGAGAAATTCTAAACCGTCAAAAATCCAATCATCACCATGGCGGCATCGAACTGAGACCACCATTTTACATAGACATTCCTTTAAAGCATAGGTGGTGCCTTTGGATGTTCTTGTTTGCTATACCTGTACTGCCATGAGAATACCCAGGCCAGGGAGAATACAGAGAAAAATTGAAGATCTGCAGGAATGCTTGTTTCCTTTTGGTCAAATTTCTTGGTGAAAATTTTGAACCCCTCATCGGCAGGTGGGGGCAAGATCTCTGGTAGAGGTCCAAAGTAGTCCCACCATTGGGAGAACCAATTTGGGAACAGATAATTAGTATTTTTCTTGAAATAAATGAGCCAAGAATGTCTGTTCTGATTATTTTGTAACCAAAATACTCTTGTCCAGGCATCCATATAATCCCAATAAAAATATCCTATTGGGTCAAAAAGATGAGAAAATTTTTTTGTATTGTTTGGATTTTTACCAAATTGAGTAGGGGTGAGTACTTTTAGGATTTGAATGGTTGAATGAGTTATGTTGGTGGTATCTTTAAGGTCTTTGTAGTATTTTATTGAGACTGAATCTGAATCCACTAGTATGAATTCATAAAACTATCTGATTTTGTTCAAGGTTGTTGGTCTAAAATGGAATCCTGGTGGAAAGACTTTAGGGATAACTTTAAAAGGTGATTTTTTCCAAACTCGGATTCCATTAAGAGGACAGATGAGAACTTATTTTTTGAAATGTATGTGGATGGTTGTTTTGATTGAGTGTTGATGGGCTATGTTTGGATTGGTTGAGGTGGTGTTGCTTGGGCAATTGTTTTTCCTTTTGGATCATTGCAAATGGTTTTTTGAGTTGTCATTTGTGAGATAAGTTTGGTAAGGTCTATTTCATCTTCATCTGAGCTGTCACATATGTCAGCCCAGGATTTTTTATGGAGCTTTGTAAGGCCTGCATCTTGTAAGGCTAACAAGGTTTGAATTGGGAAGGCATAATCTGCCTTTGTTTGTTTGGCTGTTTGACTACTTGGGGTTGAGTAGATGACTCAACTACATTTTTTGTGATCTGAGTAGATGACTCAGTTGGCTCTTGGGTTTTGGGGGAAGGTTGTTGGGTAGATGACCCAGTTGGGGTACTTGACCCAGATCTCTTAGTTGGCCCAGGTAGGGCTAGACGAATACCTCTGCCTTTTACCGAGGCTAATGTTGCCTTTTTAGGCATCTTTTCCTTGATTATCTCCCTGCAAATATTCACATGTGAGGAAGTCAGGGAGAGAGTTTGAGTTACCCTTGATATGCTCAATGTCAAAATCAAAGACACTTAAAATTGCTTGCCATCTGGCAAAAATTTGTTATGATGCAAGATTTTTGACATCATTTTGTAACACATCTTTAGCCGATTTACAATCAACTCGGACTAAAAATTTTTGATTGAGTAAGTTAGATTGAAATTTTGTGATGCATAAAACAATAGCTAAATTTTTTTTTATTGTGGAATATTTTTGTTGAGTACTATTCCAGTGTTTGGACGTAAATGTAATGATACATTCTTTATCATGCAATTTTTGTTTTAGAATACCACCATATCTTAAATCTGATGTATCAGTTTCTACTATTTTGAATGCATGAGGAATAGATAGGTATAGACAAGGAAGATTGCGAACTTTGGTTTTAAGAAATCTGATAATATTAGAATGTTTGTCTGTCCAAGGTGGAGGATTTTTCTTAAGCCTATCATGGATGGGCTTAATGAGATTGTTAAGATTCGGATGAAATTTGAAACATAATTGAGACATCCTAGGAACCTCTGGAGCTAAGGTTTATCAAGTATATAATCTGAAAACTTTTCTGCAAACAAAATTGATCTTTCAATAGGAGTTATCGTTCCTTGAAAAATTATGTGACCAAGAAAGCGGATTTTTGTTTGAAAAAGAACAATTTTTGGTTTAGAAACAGCAAGTCTGTTTTCTGGATGATGTACATAAAAGTTTTAACATGTTTGAAATGTTCATCCAGAGTCTGGAAAAAAATTAAGACATCATCAATATAAACGATTGCAAAGTTTGAATATGGGTTGAAAATATCATTCATGATTTTCTGAAATTCGGAAGGGGCATTTTTCAGACCAAAAGGCATTACATTCCATTCATACTGCCCAAATGGAACTGTAAATGCTGTCTTATATCGGTCTGATTCAGTGATTTGGATTTGCCAAAAACCGGACTTCATATCAAATTTTGAAAAAATGTTTCCTGAGTTTAACCTATTAAGCAAATCCTTTTTGTTTGGGATGGGGTAACGAATCCACTGTAAAGCTTGATTCAAAGGTTTGTAATTGATGACAAGTCTGAGAGTTCCTCTTTCTATCTCAGCTTGTTTATTAACATAAAAAGCAGAGCAAGACCAAGGACTCTTGCTAGGACGGATTAACCCTTTATCCAAAAGATCTTTAATTTCTTTTTGACAATGCTGCAAAAGTTGCTCATTCATTTGAATGAGGCGGGCTTTTGTAGGGATTTTTGATTCTTTGAAATCCTTTTCATAGGGAAGATCAACAATGTGTTCTTTCTTATTCCAGAAGGCATGAGGCAAATCAGAAAAAATAGACCTTTCAATTTGATTTGAAAGATTTTTTATTTTTTCTTGAATCTTTGGTTGAGTAAGTTGTGATTTAAGGGTTTTGAAAGAGATTTCTTCTTTTAAAAAACAAATCTGTTTGGTTTTGGATTCAATTAGGTTTAGAGATCTTTGTTTTTGCGAGTCTAAGAACTCAAAGAAAGTTACTTGTCCTCCCACAAAAGAGGTAAGTCCAGGAAAATCTGCCAGATATGGAAACAAAAGATTTATGAAAGGTGTCCCCAAAACTACATCATTTTTTATATTTTTTGCTATGATGAAATCAGTGAAAATTCTGATATTTTCCTTTTCAATAAAGACATTGGTTATTTTAAAATTGATACTTAGCCTTTCGCCCGTTATTGAGTTAAGGCGTTCAGTAGTCTTTTCGAAATATTTTGTGGGGATAAGACCTTCCTTAATACAGTTTGAATCTGCACCTGAGTCAAAGAGTGCTATGGTGTCAAAAACAAAATCTTTAACGACAATTCGGACATTAACTTGATGCTTCATGAAAGAGAACACATTTATTATTCTCAAAATTTCTTTTCCCTCATTGTCGTTAGAAATCATATTTTCTTGTTCCTTAGAGCACTCAGTTTGGTTTAAAAGAGAACCAAGTTCTTCATCACCAGATTCTTCTTCTTGTATTAATTGCGAGAGAATGAGATGATGATCGTCTTGATTTCTTTTTATTTCCTGGATTTCTCTCTTAAGATTGTTAACCTCAGTTTGGAGGTCCTGAATGGTTATGGGACGAATAACTTGTTTTTCTAATTTTTTGAAAATAGGTTTGACATCATATTTATTGTTAAGGACCAAATTTTTGGGTTTTTTCTCCTTTTGTAAAGATCTTTTTAGTTTCAAAAGGAAGTCTTTCTTTTTCTCTGGATTGTCAATAGCCTCTATAGCATCAAATAAGACATCTTGATCTTTGGATAAAACATTAATTTGCTTGATATCCGAATCTGGGGATGACTCAACATCATCAACTTGGATGTTGTTGATATTATCATCCGAAGATGCTGGTCCAGAGTTACCATCTGAATTATCGATCATAAGATTATTAATTTGTTCCTCAATTTGAGGATCAAGGTTCAGATTATTAATCTTTCCTTTTAACCGACAATATTT
Organism: Arachis hypogaea; assembly: GCF_003086295.3. Taxonomy (NCBI): domain Eukaryota; kingdom Viridiplantae; phylum Streptophyta; class Magnoliopsida; order Fabales; family Fabaceae; genus Arachis; species Arachis hypogaea. The sequence continues at coordinate 111,116,065 of NC_092044.1, forward strand.
GCTAACATGTCCTGGTTTTTTACATGTATAACAAATAATGGGATTTTTCTGGGGATACTTTTGGAAATTCTTTTGGAAACCTGTTTCATTTTTAGGTTTTTGAAAACCCTTTTTGAATCTTCTGAAATTTTTTTCAGGATTAGGTTTAAAAACTTTTTGATTGGATGGTCTTTTAGATTTCCTTGGATGACAAGCAGGAAGACCAAATTGTTCATAGAAAGTTCCCAGATCGATACGATTTTGGATTTTCTCACGAGCAAGTTGCCTTCGGATTTTATCATCTTGACAAATCTTTAGGGCAACCTTTTGGATGAAAGAAATGAGTTGGCCATAACTTAACTCATCATAGGGTATTATCCCGTCTGGGGTTAAGCTACAAATTTTGTCCCTTACTTTATCTCCGAGGGATTTGGGGAGTCCAGCAAGGAATTTTTCTTTCCAGAAAGGTTGTTGACTGTCTTCTCTGGTATAAACCCTAATAAGAAAGATATCCTTATACCATCAAAAATCAGACAAAGTTTTGCATCTGAGATTGGAAAGTAGCTCAGCAGATCGGTCTTTCCAAAGAGATGGATCACCAATGAAGTGGCTTGCTATGGTAAATATTAAGGTATTGACAGCATCGGGGATAGGTTCCCCGTCGTCACCAATGATGAGTTCGTTCTGGTCATTGACTTTTATGGCAGAAAAGATCGAGTGTTTTTGGTTATCAGAGAGGTAGTTATTCCACCATCCCTTCAGTTGGCCACTAAACTCGGAAACAATAACATTGGCTATAGCTTCTTCAGAGGTTTCATGAGCTGCTTGATAGGCTGTGCCTACTATTGTCATATGCTGGAGCATACTCATGATATTATATTCTGTTTTGCCATCTATATTCCATTCATAGACATTATTGGCATTGAAACTGACAAAACCTAGTTCTCTTTCTTCGAGAGCTAGATCTGGAGCGGATACTCGATTATAACCATACGCAGAGGGTTTGGTTAAACCCTTCCACTTGGTTAGAGAGTTGGTCATAATAGGGCTGACCTTGAGGGATGATTTGCCAGAATCATCACTTTGCTCGGAGCAAGATTCATTGGACTCATGGCCGAGGGCATTAATTGCTTTAGATGAGCGTATTTGAATACGAGAAGTAAACTCACCAGAGTTTGTAGGAGTTTCTGGGACAGTGGTAAAACGATTTAAAAGTTGGTCAATCTTTTGAATAACTTCCGAATCACCATATTGTTGTTTTAAAATGGAGGTTTTAAGACTTTGCTTTGCCTTGCTACTTATTTTGAAAGGTTTAAAAAGGGGTTTCTCAATACTTTTAGAAGTAGATGCTTCAGAAACATTTTTCAAAGAGAAAGTAGATCCTGAAAATGAAAGGTTGTCACCCAAGCATTGTAAAAATCTGTTGGTATAATTTGATTGCTCAATGAGATTTTTAATATCTTTAGGGGCGACAGCTTCATCAACATTCTTTGTTTTAAAGGGAGAGGCCATAACAGGATTATGTGCTTCCGTATTTGAAATAATAAAAGCTCCTTTTGGAGGAAACTCAGATCTAACTAAGTTCCCATCTTTGACTTTTCAAGTTGAAATAACATTTGCTGAAAATGAAGTTTGTTTGGTTTTAAAAGGATAATCAATGTTGTTTTTGATGGAATAAGCATGAAACCATTCAAAAAAAGGAATATGCATTCTAACTTCATTTAAAAAATTGTAGTACTTTCATTTGAATGATGAGATTTGAGCAGCTGTATAAGTACGTAAATACCATTCTCTTTGAAGGTCATACTCTTTAGAGTTAAGGTTTTTACGTAAGGCTTCTGTGTTTATAACAAATTCTGTGTTATTCATTTATCATTCAAGGAAGATTATGTTGGAGATTGATGAGATTGATGGGAAGATTCAACTTCAAATTCCACATCATCGTCATCTTCTTGGTAAACTGCTTGAGAAATGTTTGAATTATTTTGTAAACCGGAAATATGTATTTCAGAATTGGCTGGTCTCGAAATTTTTGAAAACTGAGATTGAGAAGTCACTGAAAAAGATCTTCTTGCTGAAGCAAAATCATTAGATGTTCCTGCTTCAGATCTAGAGGAAAAAGAGTTCCGTCTGTAAAAGAAAATCTCTACTTTCCTTGATTCATCCTGTTTTACTTCTCGTAAAAGAGGTGCTTATCTAGGTTGCGTTGGAATGGCTCGGTCAATTTCATCCCATCTTATGAGCCTTGGGATCATGGCGTTGGCCTTTGTCATGTCTATGACAAACAAAGTGGTTTCACGATCTTGGAACTTAAGAAGGACTCTGAAGTTACAAGTGTTCATGACCTTGTATTGAATCCTATAGATTAAAGCGGCTGGAATGGAACCTTCTTTCATGTTGAGACCATGAATCCGGATGTTTAGGAAAAGAGAGTCAAGAATGTTAAGGTCTAACAAGCTGACCGTTTTGTTTGGAAAACAGTTGAAGTAAATTGGACCGTGTCCTAGACTTGTTTCAACTGTTCCGATTAAGGAGTCTTGGAAGTCATTGTGTCTAATGTCTCGAAGACATATGAAGATAGAGGCATTCAAACCTTCTCGGATGAGTGGTTTGACTGCAACTTGGACACACCCTATGTGAAGATATCTGTAGTGACGGGCATGTTCTCTAACTGATTGTTTGGTCAGAAGATGGAATTTCTCACCGGAATCGAATCCTAGAGGAATATTATTTTCAGCGGTTTTGATGATATAATCTAATTTTCTCTTGTTATCATCAAGGACATATAACTCATCTTGTGGGATTTTGGGTATTTCCCAATTGTCAATGGCTTGATTGATATCTTCGAAGTAGACTTTTTCTTCAAAGATATTGTGTTTGGGGGAAAGTCCCTCAGGACGAGCAACTTTCTCAGTAAGGGGATTGGAAGAAGAATGGATGGGAGAGGAGGAGGAAGAAGACGGTGAAGAAAAGGAAAGGCGTCTAGAGAGAGAGCGGAAGAGTTTAGACATGATTTCATAAAATCTGATATCATGGCCCTCCTTTGGTTCAGAGAGAAGATATATATTATCACTAAACTATCACTCAAATTTTTGAATTTGGGTTTTTAACTCCTTTTTTTTAATCCTTTAAATCTATAGCCACCAGGAGTTCTTACGTTTGGACCATTATTACTTTCAGGGACATCATCAAATTAGCCTTACTACCCAAACTCCAGCGTCTTACTGCTACAGCCCCTTTGAGTGATAAAGATTAAATGGCCTGTACTTCCAGATTTAAAGTATTGTTTCTTATGTACAAAATTTTTAGAAAATGAACAGTAAATAAAAACATGAATAGTAAATTCCCAAATCCATGAATCTCAGAGATAGTTTAATGATAATAAGTATATATAAATATATAATTATACATAGTAATACATATATGTATATCTGAAACAAACAAAAAAAAGAATTATCAGTCAATCGTGTATGTATATCAACACCAATTATTCAATTAATTGTCAAAACAAGACTTTAGGTTAAAGGTTTAAAATATCATTAAAAAGCTCTAAAACAAGAAAATCTTAAAATGATAATAGTAATACAGTACATAGACATACATACATTTCTTCCAATGTTATTGATTGAATAGCATTCTCAATTACTTTATAGAAGGACAGGTTGTGTAAATAACGTTAACAGAAAGTATAGCTATCATAGTGAGTGTCTTGACTATTGCCTCTACCTTGCAACATTGCAGCCACAGTCTGAAGGATGAGGTGAAAACATAAAAATACTGATGTGGAAGCAACTGTCGCTGTTGATCACGCTACATGAATTCTAGACGCCACAATATTTAACTCTGCAATGCTCTACTAATTGGTTCTTGGAAGTATTGAAGAGAGATAAGAATTGCTTCCTATTCAAGAAAACAATGTTCATAACAATTATTCAAGCGGATAGAAAGAATTTGATTAATCCAAACAAACAGACTAGAGGAAAATTAGAAATCACCTCAGTTCGAATTGTCCTACTTCCCTGATGTGGACACGTATTTAAGTATACATTAAATGCATCCCCTGCATTTTTCCCCTGTAACAGGAAAAAGGCTTGTAGTCAAAGATTTATGGCAAAATTGATCAAATATTTGATTGGCAGTAGTCTCAAGAGTAAGCACAATGGCAACAATGTACAAAATAGTAATTGAACAGTACCTTCAAGTTATCATCTTCTTCAATACTCTCTTCCAGCCCAGCCAATCCACCAAAGGCAATCAACAAATGTCTAACAATATGGTGAAAAAAGAAAAAGAATGAAGTTAATAAATCATATTCAAAAGCTTAATTTGGATCATAAACAACAATAAAGATAAGAAAAGCAATGGCTTTTCATACCCAACTCTTAGAAGTTAGAATTAATAAGCCATGTTAACTTAAAGCTTATGCTATAACAGAAGTATACCTGAAAGAAGGCATTTCAAGCTCATGCGACTTAATAATTTGACCATGCTCAGAGGTACCTATTATATAATCATAGCCACCCTGTCACGATAACACAATTCATTAGAAGAAAGGGGGGTTGTATGCTCATATAATACAGAGGAGAGGGAGAGAGAAGGAAAGAAAAGGAGGGGGAGGAAGAAAGAGAGGGGAGGGGGGGGGGGGGGGGGGTTCATACCTTGTGCATGCAATCCTTAAATACTGAGCTAATATTACGTGCATAGCGCACTTGATATCCCCAATATTCACCTTCTTCCCTAGGCTTGGATGACGACACAACCTGGCGTGGTAAATCTAGATGAAGTACATGTATTTCAAATTAGCATAAATTCATATAGCAAAGATGTTTGAAGTATTTAGCACTGGTCTTCAGCAAAGCGATCGTCTGTAGTTCCTCGATAATCACCTGACACTTAAATTTTCTCTTGTCATGATTGTAATTTCTTTTTCAATTTTCCCTTCCAAAAAAGTTTAACAATACTAATTTAACAGTAATACCATATGGCACAATTTACAACAAAAAGCTTGTGAAAAATCTTGAGCATAACTAAATAAGTGAAAAGAAAAGATCAAATATATTACCAGAATCCAAATTGCGCTCGGCACCCATGGCTACCGTGACTCTTCTTCCTGGTTCCAGTAGTTGGTCAACTACAACATGCTGCATATGTTTGCGTACTTTATCAGATCATACGCAAATTAACAAGCATTACAACTTTCAGAATGAAATAGAAGAAAAGGAAAAGAAAAATGTAACAGACACAGGGAATGCTGTTACGTTATTTTAATCATTTATCAATGTAATTGGCATAGATGCCAACGTCCAAACAACTCAATGGGGGAACATGAATGAATATGTGGATAAGGAACATTGGGTTAGCATGCAGGAAAAGAGAAACATGCTGAGGCATAGTAAACTATGATATGTAAAACCATACCTTAGCTAAACCAACATCAACTAGTGTTCCCGTTGAGTTTGAATTACCATTTATTGTGACACCTACAAAGTTATTGCAACATATCAAAACCTGGCCAGAATGACCACAGAGAAAACAACAAATGAAACACCAATGCTATGCAGCCTATGCTAGTACAAGGTTTCTAATTCGACAGTTTTTTATTAAACAATGGAGTTAGTAAAAGAGAAATAAAAGCAAGTTCAAACAAAAGAGGTATCATGTCCTCTTAAGTCTTATTTAAGGTACATGATTACAATAAAGATCACGAATCCCCTGTGCATAACCACCTGGGTTAAAACCAATGATAAACAAGTATTATAGGCCTCTTCTAGCAGCTAAGCAGCTTCAGCTAACCAAAACTCAACACACACAATACATGGATCAGCTGGAGCAACTAGACTCTCTATCAGAAACCAAATATGTAGTTAAACCATTCAAAGCAAGGTCCATTTCTATTGTTTCTCTTTAAGTTTACTCAGGTGTTCCACTACCCATTTTGACTAAACTTTCTTAAGTCATTCCTTGTAATTTACTTTTCTCCAAAGGGCATACCTTCTCATATAAGCAAAAGTACCTAAGATGAAAGCTAATCATCCCATACAAGAAAATATATGCTGTACAGTGAAGTTCTACTTGACAGACAAGACCTACCTTCCCTATATGGACCCCACTCATGTTTGCGCAAATGGTGCGGGGGATCAAGGGGTGGCAACAGGCCCTACAAATTGCAACACAAATAACCCAAGTTAACCCTGGACTAAACATTCAACAAAATAAACTCTAGAAATGCAGATAATAACAGTAAAGAATAAGCATCATAGTGAGTTGTTCCAACCACAAATCTGAGGCTGTTATGCATAGGGAACAAAGCCTTCCTCAGATACTGAGGTGTCTCAAGATACCGCAGGATTCGGATGAGAAAAGCTGCACCACTTTCATCATCTGAATTCTCCATCATGGGGTCCCTATTTGGCTCCCCATTATTATCAAACACAACAACCTATGTACAAAAAAAAAAGCAATTATCAATCTGAAAACATTCAAAGCACCAAACTGAAAGTAACATATGATAAATGTAGAGAGCAAAGCATTAGCAACCTCGTCGATACAGAAAATAGTTGCAGCACGAGCGATTTGACCAGCCAGCTGAAACAGAACACATTTTTTGAACAAGGAAAAGAAACAAAATTAGGAAAAATATTCAGAAACTCTTGAACTGAAGCAAGTTGCTTCTTTTTTATTCCCTTTCAGTTAGTGAGTGAGTAAATAGAGAAGAGAGTAGGGAGCGGACCCGAGTGGCGAGGTCAAGGGTTGGAACGTTGTCAATGATGGAAGCAGGCACAGCTATGCTCACTGTGGCCCTCTCTTTTGGTTTCTCGTTCTTCTTATTCTTCTTCTTCTTCTTGAGCTTCTTCGCATTGTCAGAGTCGTCACCATTTCTATCGTTAGGGTTGAGCTGAGGAGATTCGGCGTCTTCGTCTCTTCTCTTATTCTTCTTCCCCATCTCTCTCGCGATGAACTGATCTCTTTTCAGGGTTTTTTAGTAGAGACTCCTATTTCCTTCTGTTTTCTCTAACTATATTTGCTTAATCATGTTACTTATATCCTATTAATACAACTTTTTTATTTAAATTTTCTTAATAATAATATCGGTTTTGTTAGGAACAATTTCTTTTTAACAAATAATTTGAAAAATGGATTTTTTTTTTCTCTGTCATTTTCATCGGATATTGGAGACCAAGAAAAAATGTGTAAGAAATTGTTATACTTGATAATATATATAAAAAAGAAAGATTATTAATAATCAGCTTATAAAATAGCAGATGAGTAAAGATTAATTTCAGGGTTTAGTGGATTTTTTCTCAGTAATATAGAATATTTGACTGTGTAAGAACGAGTTCATTTTTCAAAACAGAAAAATATGTGGTGGATTGTGTTGTTAGATCTTTTTATTATTCTAAGGATTGGTGGTGCAAAAATAACCCTTATTGTTGATAGTTATGCCGAAGATGACATAAGTGTTGCTTATTTATGTTTTGTCACTTATTCGCTCCACTTAGTGTGTTGAACTTCTTTTCTTAAAAAAAATTAATAGAAAGAATTTTTAAAAAAAATATTAACTGATAGTATATTAGAAAATTAGCCAATATAATAAATATTTGACTGCGCAAGATCTTTCTCAGTGTTATTTCTGCTTGGTGAATCCTTGTCTCAACGTCCATTTCAAATAGATGAAAATTAAGAGAGTAAAAGACACAATTCGTACATGTTCTGGTTTTGGTTATGTTCCTATGCATGAGAACTGAGAAGTACAAGTCTCTTGTCGTTGTTACTGGTTCCCTTTGCTCCAATACATTGGTGATTTTTTTTTTTTTGGTAATATACATTGGTGACTTTACATTTTTATTTTTAAATTAAAAAAAACCACTTTATGAACCTAAACCAATGTTCTTTAGGATCAAAATTGTAGCACATAAACGTTAAATTATTTTTAAATTTTCCATGTAAACAAACATCTTTTTTACTGAAAACAATAATGTTCCAACAAGCACAATCAAAAAGGGCAAATCTATTTTTGTTAACAGTTAACACCATAATTTGACGACATTTTTTTATTTGTGATTTTTGTATTTCTCTGCAATGTATCATTCCATACATCCTAATTTTTAAAACAACTTCGCACCTTGTTCATACTTAGTTCTGATTGAAGTATACCTACTTGAATCCATAGCAACCTAACGTTTTTTATTTCTATGCGATAAGCTTGTGTAGAACCGAGAAGGGAACATGTTCCGGGGACAAAAATGATATAAGACTATTGCTATAACACTATTTATAAATTCACACTATGATTCAACTCTACAAGTATCAAAATCTAAGAAAATTACACAGGTATTATCCTTTGTTCTTTGTGTTTTAGCCTCATTCAACAAGGAATTTGCAATTCTTTCTGCAAATTTCTCTCTATCCGTTGCATATCTCTCCCTCATCTGTGCAATTCAGAAAGGAAAGCAGAAGTGTTAGGACAAGTTGATGGTAAGAAAAAGACTGAACTATAAACATTCAAGTATTCTTTTTATCGAAACCTGAAGAACTAGTTCAGTTGCCTTCTTCATGCTGATCACATCCCATAACCCGTCACTGTACATTTACAGATGCCAAAGTTACTTATATTCAATATGAAAAAATGATCATACAATAAAGCCTAATACTTTCCACGAAAAAAGAGTGCAATATTCAATGACAGTGAACAATGGTTTCACAAAGATATATGTTGCCATTTAAAACAAAAGCATATGTCAGAAACAAAAATCACCTAGCAAGAATGGCGAATGGTCTGCATGCTTTATCAATATGCATGACTTGACTTATATAAGGCTCTGAACTAAACCGTGAATCCTGCTGTTTCAGGAACTTGTCCCCAAGCATCCTCGCAAGATTCATACCTGCATCAGGGTGAGAACCAGAATTGGAACTTTCCAAGTCAATTTTGCTGGCTCAAGAGAATGGAAGGGACTATTCTTCTGGGAAAACAATTGAAGGTTTTATTCCTTCATACCATGTAGACGTTTCTCCCCATTTTTCAATGGATCTCCTGTCTCTTCAATTCGAAGTCTTTCCGAATGATTAGCTACCTTATGATCTTCTGTCATCTTAATGTGTTTGCCATCAACACTACCAAAGATAAATTATAATGAGTTTCATACAAACATTAAGTATAGTCACAACAGCTTACTACTAGACAAAATTATAATACATACCATAAGATACAGGTGGAGTCTCCAACATTCGCACATTGTGCAAAAAGATTTTTATCACCGTCAACCCACACCAGAAGCACTGTTGCTGTGCATCCCTGCAAAGTGTTCGTCATTAAAAGCTATAAACCATAAACTGATAAAAGTGACTGGTAAAGCAATCCACGAAGAAAAAAGAAAATGTTTCCTAGATCAGAGGAGAATACCTCACAATCGTGATTCATGCCTGCTTCTGTTTGAGCAAACGCATCTCGAAGAATTTCTGAAGCATCACGAAGTGACAAAACCCTCTCTCGTGCTAATGAATTTGATAATAAATTGCCAATTATCTCAGGAAAAAGTCTGAAACAAGGAACAACAGAAGAAAAAGAAAGAAAGAAAAAGAAATAAGTAATGCATCAATTATTAGATCCATAACAATCGTCAATCATGCATGTCCCATAAAAGTTAAAAAGATAAATATTAATGCAAGTTGTTGGAAAATTGAATATTAAGCAATACCTTCTGTGAAAAATTCTTTTTATTGGTCTGATCTTGGTTTGAAAGTTTTCTTTACATTCATAAGTTGAGGAAAGAGCATAGAAGAAGCAATCAAGAATAGGTAAAAAGTTAAAAATACTGACCTGCTAGCAGATTTGGCAGCCCCATCTCCACCATGCCCATCGCAAATGCCAAACACTCCAAACTGCAGATTGGGAACATAGGCAGGTTAAATTAGATAACTCTTGTGAATAGAAGTGAGAAACTAAAAAAGAAAATGTAAAAGAAACCTTAATTGAATGAGTATTATGAATAAGTCCCAAACCTGATCCAACCCAGGCAGAGGCCATTCATAATAGCAAACATCCTGCATAGGCAGCTTTTTGCCTCCTCGACGCAAAGCCATTGGATCTGATGCCATACCCACCCCAAAGGGAATATGCTGCTGATTTTGCTTAGTAATATGAACCTGCAATGCATTAAAGTCACATAAGACTTTATAAGAGCACACAAATTTAACCACAATAGCATAGCATTCCAAGTATCTGTGTGTGAAAGAGAATAATATAGTTCCAAGCAAACAAAATAACTTATGGTATGTTTCGTTGAAAGGTGAAAAGGGTGGAAAATTTTCATTGATGAGCTCCATATATAAAAATAGACATAAGAGCATCATGTAAAGGAGATTCTGGCATAACACTTACAATTGCTTTTGATGTTGTTCCAAGAGTTATGATATCTCCATTAGCAAGATCCACCGGATCACTCCAATGCCTGCTTCCAGTCTTTGCATTGTTGATTGGCTGAGAATTTAACTGTGTTCCATTTAAGCTACCCATATCTACCAATTCCCACCTCATTTTCTGAAAAATTCAATCTAATAATTATTATTGCACTGTATACATACAGAAAACATTCAAAGGGAAGTCTCCAAGAACAGAAAAGCGACCTACATCCACATTCCAGTTTATTTGAGCATGCTTTCCTGACACTTCTGAATCATTTAGCAACAAATCACTTGGAGAAACTCTTCCCAAGGTTAGTGGTAGACGAGAGGTATTTGTCGACTGTACAGAACAACGAAGTCCACGAGAAGGACCATCATTAACCTCCAGCGTGAGGCAACTTCCTGTACTTCTAAAAAAAGATATGATGACATGTTTCGCATATTTCAGCCAATGCAAATACATTTAGAGATAAACCCTGATAGATAAAAAAGTGTTAAGAAATTACTTTGATCAGAGATATCTCCTTGCACAAAGTCTTTCAGTCTGTCACTTTCAAAGTTTGATCTTCTATGCTTTGGAGTTTCAACAAATTGAGCTGGGGGAAATACAAGTGTTTGACCAGTAGCATCAACATCTTCCAAATGATCATGAATTACATCTAAAACCAAGCTATCACCTGGAGACAATTAATAGGGTACTACACTATAAAGACTTTGCAATAAAACAGATAAAGAAAGCAGAAAACAATAATAAGAACAAAAGATGTACCAAAAGCTGCAATGGTGGTAATTAAGTAAGGCTACCTAGAGGCACATTAGAGGGAAGAGAAATTTGCTTTTGAACAAGTGAATCGTCTTGTGGGATGCGAAAATGAAGTTGGTTGGGAGAGCAAGCACCTTCAGGATCATAATCTAAGGGAAATTCATTGGTCTGATTATGTGAAACCTGAATGTCATCAGCTGAAAGAAGAGGCCTCTCCAGCTCACTAGCCTGAAAATGCAAAAGTAAGATCCAATCAAGGCTTTGAGAATGCAAACTCAAACAACAGATAATAGATCAAATTGACCACAAATCATAATTAGGAACATTCAAATACAACAGTATTCATATTTATATACAAGTGGAATCAAGAAAAGTGCATGAATGAACACAGAATCATTGGATCAAACAGGTGGCATGCAATGTTATGTGTTGCACTTATTACGAATAAGATGTCAAATTCATATAAATGGAATTGAACCTTGATGGAGGTGGAGGAGGAGGGGGAAGAGGAGGAGGAAAGAGGGAGAAAAAAGCGCCATGGCTTGAAGACGAAGAAGAGAATGGAGAGGAGAAGAAGCAACAGCATAAGGAGGAGAAGAGTGAGAAACAGCGGCATCTTCTTCGTTTCTCTCTCTTCCCTCCAAACATCACAATGCTTCGCTCCTCACCCTTTCCGACAACCTCGCCTACAAATGCTCGAACAACTCTCACTCCAAACTTCCTGTTTTTTTTTTTCATTTACTATTTTCTTATTTAAATTCACGGTTTCACTTTTATTTTGTCCTAAGAAAATTTAATTTTTAACAAAATAAATCCAGAAAGAAGAAATAATATTTTGGTCACTAAAAGTAAAAATTAAATTCTGATACAATATTAGTATAAAATAATTTTACGTGCACATATATCGATAAATAAAAATAATTATATTAAACAAATATAATTAAATTATATATAAAAAACTTACGCGATTAATACATCAAAAATTTAAAATTATTTAATATTTTGTTGAAATTTTTATAAAATTATTAGAACATATATTAAAAAAGAAGTGAAAATTCAGGTGCAGTCGATTTTACGTAAAGTTGATAATTGAGAGCTGTTAAATAATTTAATTGATTTGACTAAATTTTTATCTAACGACTCTTAACTATCAACTTCACGTGAAGTCTACTACATATGAGTTTAGAAAAAAATTCTATTACTATTATTAGTTAGAGTTAACCATCAACTATATATTCTTCCCTTTGAAATAAACAAATCATCAATTATGTCCACTGGAAGAAGGTTTATGCTTCAAGTCACGGGGTTATTACTAAATTATCACAGTACTATGTATCTCTAACTGATGCGTAAGTATCATCCATATGTATTGATTAAATTCCTTTGACGTAAGTATCATCCATATAGTAGTATTACTTTGAAACTAAAATTGAAAAAAAATAATAATAAGAAGGGGTTTGTAAATTAAATTAATGAGCAAAATTGATAAAGGACGTAGCTAAGAAAGTGCAGATTAAATGCAAGCATGTGAATTTCTGAGATCCGGGAATAAAGCGGCCGGGGATGCCACAAATTAATTTTGTGGATATTATTTTAACATTTTCGACCTTCACTTCAACTCTTCCCTATTCCCCATTCCCCACACTCGAGCTTTTTTCTTTTTTAATGAAAAATATGATAGTTAATTTTGCTATATTCAATGTCTTTTTTTTTTTTTTGCCTTTCCTTCTTCCACATAAATCTATTTCTATAAGTTTATCACATCAATATTTTTTTTCTTGAAGCATTTCACATTAATTTAGCAAGGTAACAAGAAATAAAGTATAAACTTGGTTGTTATCGGTGGCTTTAGGGAGATCTATCTTAGTATCTTAGGTTTGGTTGGGCTTAAATTTCACTAAAAAAAAAAAGGGCGGTGAAAAAAATTGCTCTTTTTGTCACTATTAAAAAGACAAAGATAACCTTTTTCGGCTGCCCCTTTTCCTCACCCAAAAAAAAAAATGGTTAAGAAAAAAAAAACATACAAATTTGGTGGGGAAAGACCCCAAAAAAATGTTGGGGAGAATATAAAATGGAAAGAAATTCGATTCCTTATTCACGACTCGCTTATTATCAACTTATCATATAAAAAAAAAATAGAAAAAAACTCTAAACACTCTTAATAATTATTTTGAAAGACAACGGAATTTTTGATAAAAAAATATTCAATTTGACTTTTAAATTTTATTTTTATAGGATTAATTAGTCTTTATGTCAAAAAAATCAATGTTTTTTTGACATAAAAACTAATCAATCTAAAAAAAATCAGAGACCAAATTAAATATTTTTTTTGTCAAAAATCTCGTAGTCCTTTTAAAATAATTATTTAGGTATATTATAATAATATATGCAATAATTATTTAACGTCATTCATAATTTTATTTTCATCATTAGTCATCGTTTAATTTGTAAATCTCTACATATAAACATCAATCATGTACTAATGTAATAAGATCAACCGTCAATGTGAATATAATCTAATTCATTCATCATTTCTTCTTCCCGTGCTATTGTTGATGTTAATTATTTGAGATTTCGTTAAATAAAGATAAATTAAAATTTAGCTAAATATTGTACAGTACAACTATGTATTAAAATATGCAAATAATGTTTTAAAGTTACTCAACAGTTCTTTGAAATAAGAACAAATAAAAATGATAGGTATTAGGAGTAAACTATATTTAACCTAAGAAAAAGAGGACACAGCAGTTATCTATATAATTGTCTTTAATTTGCATACCGAACTCAATGCATTGGTGTTGAAAAATAAAAGGTTGGTAACGGTTGCGGCCATTATGCTCTCACTGTGTGTATGCAAAATCTGCTTGAGTTAAGTTACTCCAGCAAATAGCTTCGTTTTTTTAGTACAACTATATATCTTAAAAGGGCCCATGACGAATGATTTGACTAGTTGTTATATTTTAGTCACTATTTGACTGGTTGTTTTATTTCAAGTAAGGTATTTATTGCTTTTGACTTGGGCTGTTATATTAATTGTTATATATATATATATATATATATATATATATATATATATAAAGAAAATAGATTAATTCCTTAAATGTGCAGGAATGAAAATGGTAATCAAAATGCGCATATCCATTTTAGCTGTATATATATATATAAAGAAAATAGATTAATTCCTTAAATATGCAGGAATGAAAATGGTAATCAAAATGCGCATACCTATTTTAGCTGCAGCATACGCGAAATGGGTTATGCCGTTAATTTACAAGAGGCGCTAACGAAGTGGTACTGTCGTACTGACATGGCAAAGTGAAGGATTGACCATCCACTTCAAGGATGGCGGACGCGAAATGGCCAACATCATTATTGGCGCATGCGAATTGGACCAAATCATATGAGGCAACAGCAAAATGGAGCATCTCTGTGATGGTGGACACAAAATGGGACACTTCATTTCTGGTGACCACGAAATGGAGAAGCATTGGTTAAGGCTGCAAATTCCAGTATTGTCAGTCCCTCCTACAAGCATGCACTAGATATATTGGGTGGTCATGGGAAGAGATGTTGGTTTGGGTTGAATATAAAAGGGGAGAAGGGGGAGGGGACCAAGTCGCAGATTCAATAGGAGTGAAAGAGAGATAAAAAAAATCGGTGGTGGAAAAAAAATTGTCTGCAGTTAAAAATCTTGTGTTGTGGTTTGAAACAAAAAAAAATTTAAATGAGTGGTGGAAGAATTAACGTAGAAGAATATCTTAATCGGTTGGATGAAATTCATATTGTCGCACATTTGCTTTACAAGGTTAGTTTCAGTGATCATGTTTTGTCAACTATGTTATTAGTACTCTTGTTAGAACTAATTTTATTATTATTTAATGTTAGTTAAAGTAATTTCAATTATGTTTTTCATGTTTTTTTTATTGTAGTCCATACGTGTTCTTACTCCGTATGGCACATTTGTTGATGTTTTCACGTAAAATCTGCCAGATCCAGGTACGGAGATTAGGCGGCAGGCTCTTGAGCCTTATATAAGATGATCAAGATTTATCATGCTTCTTTAATAAAGTGTTTCGAGTATGACAATCCACTTATAATCGCCTTTGTCGAAAGACAGTGTCTCGAAACACACACATTTCACCTCTTCCGGGGTGAGTGTACCATAACTCTAGAAGATGTTGCAATGCAATTAGGGTTACCTATTGATGGCGAGCCTATGAATGGTATTCTAAAGTCATGAAGCAAGTTCTACCAGAGAGATATATGGCAATGGTGTCAAGAACTTCTTAGTGATGTTCCAGCCGGGCATGTAAGGACAACGAAGTTTAACATAAAGTTGAAGTGGCTCAGGACTCATCTTCAACAAATCCCGCTTGACTTACCAGATAATGCCCTGATTCAGTATGCATGTTGTTACATTCTGTACTTGTTGGGAGGCGTGCTACTACCGGACAAGGCCAACAACATGGTCTACATTCGTTATCTTCCGCTTTTGGCCGATTTTGATGCCATCAGTACTTATAGTTGAAGTGGTGTCGTTCTGCGTTGGTTATATCAAGCCATGTGCTTAGCAATAGATTTATGGCATGCTGTCATACGTTGCTTATGTCATGGATATATTACAGCCTATCGTTTTGGGCACCAACTGTGACGACGCCGTATAGTTTTCTGTTAGCTACAAGATATGGTATCATATGGCATATCATGTCTAGTGATGTTACGTCTTGAATTTTGCTTTAAAGTTGAATATACAACTTATTTCAACATTGTTATTTTTCATCAGGTGGACGGGTAAGAAGAGAAAGAATGACTATGTTGAGCGATGCCCGCTGAAGCACCACCTGAGGTTGGACAATCTACAAGTGGATGAGGTAGGTAAAAGCCTTTATTGAAGTGTAGTTATCTTGTTCATCTTAACATGTGTTGACATGAATTTAATTGGTTGTCGTACATGAATCCTCGTATCTGTCCAGAGTGCCTGCGGAATTTCTCAGCCACTCACATGGAGATTTTTACATCGCGGTTGTGCCACTAATATTTTTCAGGTGGATTGAGATTCTTAACGTTGACAGAGTTGCATCAATTTGGGGGAAAGCAAGGACCATCCAACCCTCTGCTGAATATCGATACCTTCCATCGACAATCGACCCACAACGACGATGGTTGGTGGCCTATCCGCTTGTCAACTTGGTTTTAGATATGGGCTAATCGACGTACGGAGGCATATCATTTGCTGATTGATCGTTCAAACACCTTGCGGCCCAGCCAAGATTACCATAGGTGGTACTGTGACAAAGCTAGGAGGTTTTTGTCCGCGCCTGAAGCATTGCACGATCTGCGGGGTGACGACATTCCTGTAGGTGCCCCGACCGAGTACGAAAGAGTGCCCGTCGTAAGGTTACCTGCTGTTCCACAAGACCGTAAGCGACGACATACGCGCCGAGAAAGACATCACGGTCATGCTGAAGTAGGGAACGATCAGCCAGGGGTATGGTTGTTTACTGGTAACCAAAAGCATTTATATAGCAAAATTCGAAACCCATTTTGCATGCGAAACACCTTACTTACACCATTTCGTGTGTAGTACCAAAGATTTGGAACCCAATTCACGTCTATCCCCTTGAGTTGCCCATTTCGTGGGCACCAGCATCTATTTGGACACCTTGCCCAGTTCATGTGCGTCAAGGGAGAAGTGGCTCTGCCCCACTTCGTTGGCGTCCCCCATGAATTGACGGCATAACCCATTTTGCGTGTGCTGCAGCTGAAATGGATATGTGCATTTTGATAACAGTTTTCATCCGTGCGTATATATGGAATTAATCTATTTTCTTTATTTATAAATAAAAAAGCTTATATATATTTGTGGGTTTTGCTATCCTGCTGTCTAAGACATTAGTTAAGGATATTATAAAAAAATATTTTAATATTCTTGATATATTTAATACATTAAAAACATAAAAAAAATTATTTTTATAATAAATAGTATTAAATATTTTTTTATGGTATGTTTAACCAATGTCCTTAAGGCACATGATAACAAAACCCTATATAATATATATATATATATATATATATATATATATATATATATATATATATATATATATATATATTTTAAGTTATTAACCAAGTTAGATTAATCAAGTTGTCACTTCACTTATTTGTTTAAGTAAATTAAAAAATTCGAACATCTTGTATATGTAATAATTTATTAACTAATGATAAATTTTTAAATCGAATTAAAAGATATCGTGGACAAAAAAAACCTTTTATGGCAATGAAATATAGTATATTTATTCTGATGATATCAAGTATAGATAGAGTTTAATGCATGCATACATGTTTTTGGATAAATATAAAATACACTAATTTAGTGTTTTTAGATAAATATAAAATATACTAATTCAATGTTTTTGCATAAACATACATAAAATTTATTATTTTTAATAATATATATATATATATCATATTTTTATTTCTTTTTATTTTTAAATAAATATTTTATCAAATACTAATTAAGATAATTTTCTCATTTACTTTACTAATTTATTATCTATCTATTATGTATAAATTAAATTGTTGTATTTAACATTAAAATTGATTTAGCCCGATTAACCAAGTTGGGTTGGTCTAGTGGTTAGCTCACTAGTCCGCTTAAGCAAGTGTCGGGAGTTCGAATCCCACTTTGTGCATGCAGCAACTCATTGGCCAGCGGCAAACCCTTAAATGGAGCTTAGTACCGCGGCGGATTAGTCCTTAGCCTGCCGGGTTGGGGGATACCGTGGAAAACCGAAACCATAAGCTTGCTTCTAATGCCAGAAGACTTGCACCTTCACAAATCCATAAATATTCATGCTTAGAGCAATGATTTTGTTTGGGTTGCTCCTTTATAGACATGGTCAAAGTTAATTGCGATGTTAGCATTTTTCAGAATCATAATCTCGTCGGTTTTAGTTGTACTACGAACAGAAAATGACTTTTGGATAAAAAATTGCTCTGCCTCTTTTTTAATTTGGAGCATTTTTCGGAATAAACTCTTTGCTACTTGAAAGGGACTTATGTTTACTTTGGGACAGTAGATACAAATCAATCGTCGTTGAAAATGACTCCATCGATGTTTTCTTATTGCTTCAATTTAATTCTCAGCAATTACCTCACTCTAACAATGATTTGGTAATGAAAATCAGAGAATTATTGAATCTTAATTAGGAGATTCTTTAATTAGAAGATTCAATTAAATCATATATGACTGATCTATTAGTGAAAAGAGGAATGTAATGAGATAAGTGTGACAACAATTTAATAATAAAAATCATAGAATTATTGATTCTTAATTGAAAAATTCAATTAAATCTTATTAAAAAGATGACTAATATTGTGGCTGATCTAATAGCAAAAAGAGGAGCCTAAGATGTACCAGAATTCACGGCACCAAGTGGTTTGAAACTTTGGCGGTGAAGTAAGGGTGTTCATGAGTCGGGTCGGGCTGGATTTAAGAGTTGAGACAGACTTGGCCCTAAAAAGACGACGGGTCTACTTCGACCTGACCCAAAGTGACTTAAAAAAATCGAGTCGATCCGATGAAACATTAGTATATACAAAGTTGTAAATTTTACCGACTCCAGAACTTTCTACTAGTCGTTCGCTTGACAACCATCAACCGCCGTGAATGAGGGGAGGTTTCTTGAAAGGAGGAACCTCTCACCCCCATGGTCCAAGGGATGATGAGGGAAGAAAGGAAGAGCCACCGACCAGAGATGCCAAAAAAGGAAGAAAGGAAGTAGTTGGCGAGGTGTTCTTTGGAGGGAGGGCGCTCATTTCAAGATTTGAAGACTGGATGGAGGAGATGCATGTTGAAACAGGAAAGAATGGAGAAGATATGGACGCTGAAGTGGGAAGGGTATGTGAGAAGGGGGATGAGAGAGTGAAGGCCCCTATGCGTTCTTTCGCTGAGACTGTAAAAATAGGACAGAGGGGACCGAAGGGCAACTTGGAAAATATGGACATTGAAGCTGATGAAGGAGCACAAGGAAATATGGAAGAAAGCGAAGAGGAAGATGATGCTGATGATATAACTATACGGAAGATGCCGAATGGAATGTACAATCTCGTAATAGGAGAAAGAATCAAAAGAGAGCTAAGGAAAGAGTGGTGGGAATCACTAATCATGAAGTTACTAGGAAGGAAAATCTCCCTTCAGGCACTCAAACGCAGATTAGAGATAATATGGGGAAAGAGAGGAAGTTTGGAGGTGATAGACTTGGGCAACGAATATTTTCTGGTAAGATTCTTTAACTCCGAAGACCTGGATTATGCTCTTATGGAGGGACCCTGGAAGATACTAGATCATTATCTCACCATACAACCCTGGAAACCAGATTTTAACCCCCAAATCGCATCAATTGATAAGATTGCTGCGTGGATTCGTTTACCAGGGTTGGCTATTGAGTATTATAACAGAACTATTCTAGGAAAAATTGGTAACCTGATAGGAAGAACCTTAAAGGTAGATACTAATACAGCAGAAGTAGCAAGAGGCAAGTTTGCAAGAATTTGCGTTGAAGTAGAAATGGACAAGCCACTGGTCTCAAACTACATGATTAATGGTGTCAAACACTCAGTTAAATACGAAGGGATACATCAAGTGTGTTTTCAATGTGGTCGTATCGGCCATGAGAAAGCAGGATGCCCAGAAAGAACAAAATTAAATTATACAAATGAAGAGAATGGAACAAACAAAGAAGGAGAAACACAGGGAAGCACTGAGGTTGAAGATAGGGGTAGAGCTGAAAATCTGGTTGAAAATAAGAGGAAGAAAGTAATAAATACTCCAGAGGAAAACTTTGGTCCTTGGATGCTGGTTCAAAGGCAAACACGTGGAAGAAGGACCAACAAAGGCGCTGAAACAGGGGATAGTGCAACAATAATAAAAGGAAAAGGAAAGGAGGTAGTGAAAGTGGGAGGACAATCACGTTTTGCAATTCTGAGAAATGAGGATAACATGGAGGTACAAAATGGGAATGAAGAAATTGATGTACGAAGAGAAGGTTCCAAGAACAATGACAAAGAAAAAGCAAGGGAGCAGCACTACCAAACGTCACCAAAAAGCCAAAACCAAAGCCCTGCCAAGACAACCTTAAATAATAAGATCCCTTCATGCCCTAATACTCTGAATATGCAACCCAGACCTAACCCAGTCCAAAACCAGAACAACCCAAGAACCCAAAAAGAAAAAGAAACAATATGCAACCCCCACAGAAGGAAAATAAAACTAGCCTAAAACATACCTCTCACACCCCGTTCCAACAAACCATGACTCCAAATACTATCCAAACACATGTAGCTAAACATTTTCAAGAAAACTGGGCCATCTCTAGCCCAGGAAGCACCCAAAATAGCACCTAAGATATTCCCTCTTCAGGCTTGGAGATGGAGGAGGACAAACCTCCAGACCCCATGGGAGTGGATGATAGACAGGGTATGGAAATTGAATCGGGCAACCTAAATGAACTTGTTGCAGCCATACTCAATGTGGAAAATGAAGTGATCCAGGAAGTAGCCCAAGGCGAGATGGAACCTCCCAAGAATGTGGAGGATGTACAAATGATGATTGGGACTTAGACCCACCTCTCGATCTGTGGAGTTGATCATTACAGGTTCTTTATCTTACTCTACTTAATTATGATCATTATAGCATGGAATGTTAGGGGAGTAGCGAATAAAGCCACGATTCGTACTCTCAAAGAAATGAAGAAGAATAATAAACCTGACATAACGATCTTAGTAGAAACAAGATGTAGTGGTATAAAAGCTGAAGAAACTGTAAAATCTCTGGGCTTTCGACACTCTTTTTTTTAACATGCTAGAGGCTATAGTGGAGGAATTTGGATTATGTAGGATGACGACAATCTACAAATTAGCATCAATGCCTCTCATCAACAATATATTCACCTAAAAGTGAAGGAGTTTCAAAGGGAAGAATGGTGGCTAACTGCAGTTTACGCAAGCCCTCTAACTTAAGAAAAGAGCTATGGGAGCAACTTACACAGATTGGTAATGACATGAGAGAACCGTGGGTGCTTATTGGGGATTTTAATGAAATAGCAGACCCCACTGAAAAGAAAGGAGGTTCCAAAAACAACAGCCAAGAATGCAGAAGATTCAAGGAGAGAATGGATGAATGCAAATTGATGGATTTGTGGTTTATTGGAAATAAATACACTTGGAAAGGAGCTGCTAGAGATGGGCTTGAGCGAGTCTTTAAACGCCTAGACAAAGCCTTGTCAAATTTAGATTGGAGAATCACTTTTTCAGAGGCCCGGATTAAGGTACTCCCAAGAATAAATTCAGACCACCATCATCTGCTTGCTAGAACCTGCCCAAACAGAATTGACACTGGAATCAAGCCTTTCAGGTATGAAGCTATGTGGGAGGCACACCCAGAATTCAAGAATTATGTCAAAGCCTCTTGGAAAGAGATGTAAATATATCCCAAGCTCTAGAGGCCCTTGCTAATGACTTGAAAAAATGGAATCGAGAAGTTTTTGGGGATCTTTTTAGGCAAAAAAATACTATTCTAAGAAGATTGAATGGCATACAAAAGGCTCATGATTATGGGAAGAATAAATTCCTCGATAAGCTTGAGAAAGAACTGACCCAAGAAATGGAGAACATACTTGACCAAGAAGAAATCTTTTGGTTACAAAAGTCAAGACAGCAGTGGATAATAGAAAGAGATAGAAACACAAAATATTATCATGCAAAAATCGTCACAAGAAGAAGGAAAAATCAAATTATCAAGTTAAAAAATGAAGATGGCAGTTGGTGTGAGGATCAAGAGAAACTAAAAGAGAAGGCGGTGATGTTCTTCAAAAATTTGTACCACCAAGACAAGCATGGCAACCAAGATCTAGTGACTAGTGTCTCCTACCCTCCTTATAAAGGCCCATCAGAAGCAACACTCAATGCAGTGCCAACACAAAAAGAAATAAAAAGGTGCACTGTTTAACATTGGCTCTCTCAAAGCCCCAGGAGAGGATGGCTTTCCGGCTCGTTTCTTCAAAGACAACTGGTACATAATGAATGATTCAGTGTGTGAGTACATTAAAAGACTTTGGCAGAATCCAGAGTACATCAAAGAGATAAATCAAACTTTGCTTGTACTAACTCCAAAAATAAGAAATCCCGAAACCATCTCCCAGTTCCATCCAATAGCATTATGCAATGTTGTATATAAATGCTTGTCCAAGATTCTTGTTGCCCGTATCAAACCAATGTTGGCAGATAGGATATCCCCAAACCAATCAAGCTTTATTGCGGGAAGGACCATACATGACAATATAGTAATTGCCAAGGAGATTATCCATGACATGAGAGGAATGAAAGGTAGGAAAAAGTATATGGCAATCAAAATTGACTTTGAAAAAGCATATGACCGCCTAAATTGGGGATTCATTAATAACTGCTTACAAGAGTTTCGCATCCCTGAGCACATGAAGAGCATCATAATGGAGTGTGTAACAACAGTAGAGTTCAAACTTATTTGGAATGGTTGCAAAACCCAAGCAATTAATCCCACTCGTGGCCTATGTCAAGGGGACCCAATCTCTCCGTACTTATTTGTGATTGTGGTTGATAAATTATCTCAACTAATAGAGGAACGAGTAGGAGGTGGTTCTTGGAGACCTTTTGTAATTGGGAGACAGGGACCTCATATCTCTCATTTGTTATTTGCTGACGACCTTCTTCTGTTTGCTGAAGCATCAATAGATCAAATTGATAACATAATGAAGGTGTTGGAGGAATTTGGTGCAGCATCGGGATTAAAAATAAATGCAGCAAAAACATCGATTTACTTCACCAAAAATGTGGGAGTACATGAGATTAACTGGATAACTAATAGAAGCGGCTTTGATCGAACAAATCAATTGGGAAGATACTTGGGTGCTATGTTTAGAAATGATAGAAAAAAAAAAGATAATTACAGAAATGTGGTGGAAAGAATTACAAGCAAAATGCAAGGATGGAAAACAAACTACCTTTCCTTGGTGGGAAGAATCACACTAGCCCAAACGACTATCAGTCCATCAATTAACTTTGACATGATGTACTCAATGATTCCTAAAGGGATATGTAACAAAATTGAAAAATGCAAAGGAGCTTTATTTGAAGTGAAGAAGAAAATAAGAGAAGAATACATGCTGTCAATTGGAATACTATTTACAAATCAAAAAAAGCTGGCAGATTGGGTTTACGGAATTTAGCAAAAATGAATGAGGCCTTCCTAATGAAGCTAATGTGGAGATTATACATGAGAAGGAAGCATTATGGGCAAGGGTCATTTATGCTCAGTATGAAAGGAGTAGAAATATTCTACAAGAGATGCATAAGACAAGTGCAGACTCCCCCCTCTGGAAGGCTTTAGCTAATATCAGAGAAATATTTGCCAAACATACTTTAATATCGGTTGGAGATGGTAGATCAACTATGTTGTGGTTGGATAGATGGGTGAAAGATGCTCCCCCTTTGATTCAACTAGTAAACAATAATATTGAGAGCATAAACATTGAAATGAAGGTTAATGAAGAGGTACTTGATGATAGAAATTGGAATATTCAACTATTCAAGAGATACCTCCCAGAAGACATCGTCGAACGCATTCGTGCTCTTGTTCCAGCAAATGAGAATTTGGGGGCGGACACCATTAGATGGGGATTGAGTCATGATGGCATGTTCACAGTCTCTTCTACATATAAAGCAATAGCAGATCAAGGGACGGAAGCAAATCAATTATGGAATATCCTATGGAAGTGGCAGGGGCCTCAGCGCATCAAAGTGTTCTTTTGGAAGGTTGCTCACCGAAAATTGATGACATCAGAGCACAGAAACAAAATATTTGGAATGAAACCCAATTGTCACAAATGTTCTGGAACAGTGAAAACAATCTCACATGTTATGAGAGAATGCCCTCTAGCTTCGAGAATATGGGCTAACATTGTCCATCCCAATCACCTTAACAACTTCTTTAGAGTTCCCTTTAATGTTTGGATTCATTGGAACCTGTCCATGGATCTAAGCTTGTCCAAAAATGAGGAATGGATCTCCCAATTCTTAGTAACTTGCTGGTGGCTATGGTATTGGAGAAATAAGGAAATTTTCACACCCTTATTTCAAAGACCATCAAACCCGACACAGGTAATCAAGAAACATGTAGAGCAAATTAAGGCGGCATTTGAGAAGAAAAGATTGCTGAGGGAAACACCAAAAAAAATAGAGGTTCATGTTGGCTGGAAGGAACCGCTACAAGGCTGGATTAAACTTAACACAGATGGAGCAGCAGATAAAAATCCTGGCATTGCGGGATGCGGTGGCTTATTGAGAAACCACTTAGGAAGATGGGTTGCAGGCTTTATGGTCAATATTGGAAAATATACAGCATATATAGCTGAGTTATGGGGTATATATCACGAATTGAAGGTTGCTTGGGACATAGGGATTCGAAAGGTTATTATAGAATCAGATTCTAAATATGCGGTAGAAATTCTGGTTCATAAAGAAAAAAATAAAGAAACATCCTGAAGCTTTGGTGCGTAGCATAGGAGAGTTCATGAAAAGAGACTGGTAGATTAAGATCAAGTACACTTACAGGGAAGGAAACAGAGCGGCAGATTGGCTCGCCAAGAAAAGTTTAGACATATGCCCAGGATTTGTGTTCATTGATCAACCCCAAGAGAGTTAAGAAGAATTCTTGATGAAGACATTAGGGGCACTATGTTGCCAAGGCTAATTTCTTGTCGTTAGTTTTTTTTCTTTTTGTTTTTTTCTTTTTGTTGGGCGTAAAGCTCCTTTGTTTATCGAAAAAAAAAGTTGTAAATTTTATATATTAAAATAATAAAACTTTACTTTAAAAAAATAAATTTAATAAATATTATATCATATTTATATCAAAAATAATACGATATAATATAAAAAATATTAATTAAATTATAAAAGTATAATATAATATTACTAATTAACTCAAATATATATATTTTTTATTGTAAAAGTAACTTCGGACCGGGTCGAGTGGCCGAAACAAAATCCTGGTCCGATTCGCAAATAACATAAGATAAAAAATAAAAATTTGAACCCAACAAAATATATCTCAGATCCAAACCAAATTTTGAATTGGACCAGATCTAGGTAAATAGTTGGAATCTTGATCAAGGTTGCACGATGGCTTATTTGTTGGCCTTGTATAGCCAGCCACATCGAATGTGATAAAACTTATATTGTGTGTGCGAGTGTAGTGTGCATCAATGGAAAAAAAGGATCCACGATACTCTCCAGTGTGATTTGGCTAAACTTTTCTTGTTTTTTGGACCTGTGTTCCCTGTTCTAACTTTTATCTTAGACAACAAAATAGATTGATTTGGATTTTCGTTTAGTACGTTTTCTGACATTTTTTATTGTCTAATCCATCAGCGCTAATTAACCATGAATAATCACTTCTACCTTATTTTATATTAGCTTAACTAATTAAAATTATTTAAATTCAATAATTTAATTCTAGCAAAATCTTATTTTAATAATAAATTCTTTTTACACTCATTCATATATTTTAATAAAATTATTAATGCTACCTTAACATTTTATATAATTAATTTTCATAATATTTTTAAGTTACATTTGTTATTTTTAGAAATGATATCCTTTGATTTGACACATTATTCCTTCCACAACAAAATTATGTTAGCTTATATTGGTTGAGATCGGTTTTAATATAAAAATAAGATTTGAAATGTTTACTGATAAATTATTAAAAATGTTTTGAAAAAATACTAATATAATTAAATACTTTAATTTGATCACAAATTATATATTTTTATCCATGAATAATTGTTCTACTTTGAAAAAAATAATTATCCATTGTTTTCAGAATTAAAAATAGTTAAATTTTAAATTTAATTAACTTCTTAAAATTTATATAAGAATAATTGCTGTATATTTATTTAAAATGTTTAAAGTATATTTTATATTTGAGATGTGTAATGAAAGATTAGGGATTTCACCATCAAAATTTTCAAATAATTGAAGCGGTAAATTTTGATCTTATAAGGCAAGGACTTATTTTATGTTCTGGATATTCTTAATTCTATGGATATAACTAAGAGTAGCAAAACTTCAGAGTTTAATATTCATGATAAACCTTGTCAATCATATCATGCATTTGACATTTATACTTGAAAAAAATGACAAAGGCCAAGAGCCCAAGACTGCTTGTTATTCAACAAAGACCGAATGAATGAAAAGCTGATTTTCTCGGTAACTTAAGAAGAGCAGCCAAGCAAACAAAGAAGAAATCTCTAACTAGTAACTATAGAGGCAAGTTTCACCTTGAGCCCTGAATTGTAAAGAAATATGGGGCAATCCTTGTCGCTCAAACTGCTATTACTAAAGCAGCAAAGCGGCCTGTAGCCCCTTCACCATACGGCGAATTGTTGTGCGCCTACGCACTTAAATGTGCGCCACAAAGAATACCCTCTCCCGTGGATATACCACGCCACCCCTAACTCAAGAGGGAAGCGCTCGGCCTTAGGCGCATCATCAAGCAATCCACATTCCACATTGCTTGTGTTCAACAAAAAATCCAAATATAAATAAGATTAAAACCTAACCCAGGAAAGCATAAAAATACATGTAAGGTCCAGCTTTAAGAACCAAAACACAAATCAAGCACAAAGAACTACAACACATGCATAACAATCATTAAAAAATCCGAGTAATATGAATCCAACATGAAAGATAAAATTAAAAATCTACCAAAACCATATGCAATATGAAAAGGCTAGGTGGTATCGTCAAGTTCAAGAGAAAACTGTGAAACAAAGATAAAAGGCATTGATCCTATTTTAGAACAGCAAAACTTTACAGTCTAAAAGGATGTCACACCGTTTTAATCCCCTTTCTTCCTAAAAGAGCAGCCCTCAGTCAGCCTGGCTCGCCCGCCGGTTGGCTGGCACAATACTGTCTGGCAGTTTCCGCAAACCACGACGGTTTGAGAGTGGCTGAATACAGTGGTACTGCATCCAATCACAAATTGAAGCAAATTAGATATCACTAAATAAAAATCAACACAAAAAAACGGGAGAATCATCCAACTTACATGTTGAAGCAACCTTGGCACTTCACATCCTGCAACAATAAAACAGGGGAAAACAAGAGAGACATAAAAACGTGTTAGAAAAACAAATAACCAAAAAAAAAAGGGGAAAGATAATAAGAGAGAGAATACCATGAAGAAAGAGTTAGGAGACTGAACAAGACGCTTGAGCTTGTGTTTTCTCTTCTCAAGCTCAGCTGGAGGGTTAAGTAAATCGATGTCATTCTGAAGAACCTACTCAATCCACATAAAATTTCAGCTATTCAAGAAACCGCATAGATAATCAAGCTCGGATCTAATGAAATGCGAGGAAGAAGGACACTCACCATGATGGCTGCGGCACAGGATTTTGAAACGTTTCAAAGAAACCCTAATTGCGAGTAGAGTGCAGCACCAACAAAGTACTATTATTAATCTCTAAAATAGGGGAAAAAATTTTGGGCCATCCTTAAATGCTAACGGTGTTGCCTTGTTTTTTATTTTTATTTTTAAATTAGGAGTAAGGCTCGAACTGTGTTGTGTTGTGTTGTGCTTTTGTTAATTTAATAAATTTTAATTCTTTAATTCAATACATCTTAATTATTTATTTATTATATTTTATGTGAATGATTTAAATTTAAAAGGTAACTTGTTAATTAATAATTTTTTTATGAGTGTTAAATATTTTTATAATATTAGATATTCGACCAAAGTAAAAAAAAAAAACAAATATTAAAATGACCAAAATATGCAAAAGGCATATTTTTAATCCTGTTTTAATACTAAAAATATATATGAATGGCTTATTATTATTATTATTATTATTATTATTATTATTATTATTATTATTATTATTCTACAATATTGTATTTACAGACGTTTTGTGTGTTTACATAATAATAATAATAATAATAATAATAATAATAATAATAATTTATCAATTCAGCTATTTCCTATATTTAAAACTTGACATATGTTTAATTATTCATGTACTTAATTTAATTATATTTTTCTATTGATATTTTAAATATTTCTAACAGTATTTTGAATAATTTAATTTATATATTAAAATGACTAAAAAACACAAAAAGAAAAGGGTTGAAATAGTGTTTTATTTCATTTTTTTTGAAACACAGATAAACAAATAAAGTTATTAAGTTTATGAACTTGCGAACAATGAAAAATATTATTTTAAATTTTAAGAAAGCTTTAATTTAATTATTTTTAAATAGTTGAAGTAATAAAGTAAAATAAAGTTAAATGAATAGGAAAGATAAGATAAAAAGGCAATACATAGCAAAATATTAGCTTGGTTGAGATGTGTCTACAACCATTACTCAAAAATAGTTGAGATTTTCATAATAAAATAATATTACAAGTTATTATTATCTTAAATCTTCTTAAATTAAGTCATGAGTTAGATAACTTCTAAAATGTGTATACAGAGGGGATGCACTTCCTACTTTTTTCTAGAGGCACCAGCTTTTGCCCAAAAATTTGTACAGAGTTTGGTTTTACATGCGATCCAAAAAGATAACAATGGGCCATCAAATTGTAAAAGCAAACTCTTTATGAAGGTTAGGTCCAAAAACAAGTTCTATCATGAACAAAAACGGGTTTTATGAAGGTTAATTAATATAGAAGATATTACCAAAAAAATCATATAAAAGATAATTTCTGCAAGTATATTCGTTTTTTTTTGTCGGGCCACAACTGCCCTGACCCACAGCAGAAAACCCGAATCCCAACCCAACCCGCTCCATGTCCCGAAATTTAAAACCACAATTCCCTCTTCACCTTGCCTCTTCACCTTGCGTAGGAGACCAGCTTCTACATTCTTCATTGCTGCGGCTTCCCCGTGCAACCCCGACGAGGTGGACGGCATCATGTTCGAGACTCGAATCGGATCTGCGAACCCAAATGCGCCTGATTTGTGTCTCCTTGTCCTTGTGTGTCATCGCCGATGCCTATCGTCCCCTCCTGTGCTCCACCACTGCCTCAGCTACTCGTGCACCTTCCAATGGATCCATGCTTCTCGGCGATGATGAATTCGAAGCAAGGACTCCACCAATCCTATCCTCGCCTGTCTCGCTGGCTGATAAAATTACAGACTAATAATACACTTCAGCACAGCCAGTTATTCCTTATTATAACAACTTCCTACAAAGGGGTAAAATAACATATTCTACTAACCATGCTAACAAACTAGTAAATGAATAAAATGATGGCAAGAATAATATTAAGTAACACCCTCCCGTAAGTTTGGCGTATTGGGAGTGAAGAGATCCAATAATCCAAACTTAGAGTAAGCTGTTTGATTAGAAGTGGATATAGGAATAAGATAAATTAGACGTTCTTAAAACTTATCATGCATTATATGACAATCAGTTTCAATATGTTTCGTGCGCTCATGAAACATTGGATTTGTGGCAATATAAATGGCTGAGTTGCTGTCACAGTATAGATTGACAGATTTGTGAATTGGAACACCAAAATCTGTAAGAACAAAACTAAGCCATTGTGCTTCTCGAGTTGCTAGTGCTAGAGCTCTATATTCAACTTCCGATGAAGAAGCTGCAACCGTCACTTGCTTCTTGCTTTTTCATGTGACTAACGACGGATCCTAGAAGAAGCAATATGCAGACACTGATATGCGTGAGTCTGGGCATCCTGCCCAATCCGAATCAGAAAATCCTGTGAATTTCAAATTGGAGTCTACAGAAAATAACAATCCAGTGGCAGGAGATTCTTTGATGTAACGCAACACCCTGTGAGCAATTTTTAGATGCTCATTAGTAGCACAATCTAGGAATTAGCTCATCTTTCCAATAGCATAACCTATGTCAGGCCTGGTGTTGAAAAGATACAAGAGCTTTCCTATGATCCTTCGATATGGAGTGGAGTTAGTGAGCAACTCTCCTGTGGCTTTCCCCAGCTTAACTCCATAATCGATGGGTGTGCTAATTGGTTTGCAGTTTTCAAATCCTGTTTCTTTAAGTAAGTCCAAGGCATACTTGCGTTGGTACAAAGTAATTCCATTTTTAGATCTTGCTACCTCTAAACCAAGGAAATATTTCAAATCTCCTATATCCTTGATCTTGAATCTGTCATGAAGGACACTTTTGACGTTTTTAATTTCATTTAAATCATCTCCTGCCAGCACTAAGTCATCTACATATACTAGGATAGCTGTGAATCCAAGTGCAATAGTCTTAGTGAACAAACTATTATCTGACTTGCATTGAGCGTAATTGAGCTCAAGAAGCACAGATTTTAGTTTACAATTCCATTGCCTACTAGCTTGCTTTAATCCATAAAGAGATTTTTCAAGTTTGAAAATTGATCCAGCTTTTGCATCCAAACCAGGAAGGACTTGCATGTATACTTTCTCATAAAGTTCACCATGTAAAAAGGCCGTATTGATGTCAATTTATTTCAGGTGCCATCCCTTCACAGCTGCAACAGCCAAGACAACTCTTAAAGTTTTCAACTTTATCACAGGACTGAAAGTGTCTTTGTAGTCCACACCTGCCACTTGTGTTTGCAACAAGGCGAGCTTTGTGTCTTTTCACTAAGCCATCTGAACAATATTTCACACAAATTTCCCATTTACATCCAATTGGTCTTTTAGCAGCTGGCAAGGAAGTTAGCCTCCAAGTTTTGGTTTCTTCTAAAGCAAGAAGTTCAGTTTTAATAGCATCTTGCCAACACTTTTGTGTGACTGCATCTTCATAATATTTTGGCTCTGGATTTTGTATATCTAGGGAGAATGCAAAATGCATGGGGAAAAACCTGCTATATGACAAAACATTGGAGATAGGATACCTTTGAATGTACTGCTGTGATTTTGATTGTGCAATATTGATGGTTGGACATTCATAATCCTGCAAATATGCAGGTGGCCTTGTCTGCCTGGAAGATCTCTGCACATCAACAGTTTCATGCAAGTCGAAATTCTCAGTAGAAGTAATTTCTCTAATTTCAGTTTCTAAATGCGATGCAGATTCAGATGTAGATTTAATTGAAGATGAAGGTTCAGATTCCAAATGGTCATGAATTTTTGGGTAAGATAAAATGTCTTCACTTTCATTTGAATCATATAATGCATCCTCATTTTGATTTTGTGCGTGAGAGGAACTATTATTATTATTATTGTCTAAAAAATGAATTTTAGTTCCTTCTAAATAACTGTAATCAAAATGAATAGAGGCATTAAAAGTATTGGAATGAGTCAAATTTGTGGAAATTGAAGTGTTCTCAGTATTTGAATCATCTGCATGGCAATAAGAAAAACAATTTTCATAGAATTTTACATCTCGAGACAAGAAAAGTTCTCAAGTTTGTAAATCAAAAAATAAATAGCCCTTTGTTCCCTCCGTGAATCCAAGATGCAAGCATCTTCTTGCTCTTGGATCTAATTTGGTCCTATGTCTTGTTAGGCTAGTAGCATAAGCTAAACACCCGAAAATTTTAAGAACAGAAATATCTGGCAAAGTTTGATACAAAACCTGGTAGGGTGAGTGATTATTCAGAAAAGGAGTTGATAATCGATTTATTAAGTAAACAACATGTCCAACACCATAATTCCAAAAGGTTTCAGGCAAGTGTGCATGAAACATAATAGTCCTAGCCACAGCAAGAATGTGTTGATGTTTGCGTTCAACAACACCATTCTGCTGTGGTGTTTCAACACAGGTTCTTTGATGTGCAATGCCATTAGAGTTATAAAAAGTGGGCATTAAAAACTCAGGGCCATTATCTATTCTAATTATTTTTACTACTGTAGCAATTTGAGTTTTAGCAAAGACAATGAAATTTTTGACCAGTTGTAAAGCCTCTCCTTTATTCTTCATGAATAAAACCCAAGTAAAACAAGGATTATCATAAACTATGGTAAGAAAATAATGTTTGCTTGTAAAAGTGGGAATGGACATAGGTCCCTAAATATCTATATGCAAGAGTTTGAGCACTTTTTCTGTAATACTATAACTAATTGAAAAAGGAAAACGTCTTTGTTTGCCAAGATGGCAAGAATGACACGGCTCAGAACTGGTACAATCGATAAATTCAAAATATTTTTGTAAGACAACGAATATATTATGTGATGGGTGGCCTAGTCTAGCATGCCATAGATGTTGAGAGGTGCTGCTGCTAGAAACTATCGTAATGTGAGGGAGAACTTGAAGATCCTTATGCAGAATGTATAAACCATCAACATTACTAGCTGCACCAATCATCTTCAAAATGCGCCGATCCGGTATCTCACAATGCAAGTCAGTAAAAGTCATTTTACAATGCAAATATGCTGTCAATTTTAACACTGATATGAGTTTGAAGTTGAATGTGGGAATGAATAATGTATTTGTGAGATAAAGATTGTTAGAAAAAGCAATAGTGTCCATAATACAGCTAGTGGCTAAGGCACCATTGGGTAATTTGATAACAACTGGATCAATTTTGAAATAGTTTTTAAAATCTGCCAAGGTGTAAGATACATGATCTGTAGCACTAGTGTCTACAATCCATTATTTGTGTTTTTGAGTTTAAATATTCAGAATTTTAATATTGAAATGAAAATTTAAAACATGTGCCATTCTACCTTTATTAGGAGAAGGATTGGCTTTGATTGAAAACTGGTTTATGTTATGAGAATGAGTCATATCTTGTTTGCTGAGCAAGGCTAGAATTGCTTCCCTTTGCTCAGGTGTGAATTTAGCAATGTTGGTTTTACTTTTTGCCAATTGGTGATCACTGAGATTATCACTATCATCCTCAGCATTATTTGCAGTTAAGCAATTCATGACATAATTCTCCTTCTCATAACAAGGTTTAGAATTAGGTGGATATCCATGCTTTTTTAAGCAATTATCCACTGTGTGTCCTGTTTTTTCACAATGAATACATTGCAATTTGCTGTGATTTTGCCCCTTGTTTGATTGATTCTTCCAAACTTTTCCTTTTTCTTTCCCTACAGAAGAATTTCCAGTATTGCCAGATGATGAAGTAACAGCAGTAGCAAGAATTTTGGCATCCAAGAAAATGTCAAAACTAAAGAGCTATCTCTCTTGTTGAGTGATCATGGACAGAATCTTGTTCACAATAGGAAGATCATCCATCAACATTACTTGAGATTTAACAGTAGAGTATTGCTCTCTAAGTCTTCTAAAAATTTCATGACTCTATCCTCTTCTCTTTAAAACCTAACAATTCCTAGTCCACACTCACATTTCACACAGTCACATCCAGGTATTTTCCTAAACTCATCAATCTCTTCCCAAAGGTTTTTAAGTTTAGCAAAGTAGGCAATAACAAACATATCTCCTTGTTTTAGTGCATATATTTTTTCATTCAACTCAGCTACTCTAAACCTATCACCTTGATAGTAACGATGTTTAAGATCATTCCAGAGTTCATAACCAACATTATTCTAGAGAACACTATGATAGATGTTTGGACTAAGTGACAGATTTATCCAGGCAACTACATATGTGTTGCATCTTTGTCATGCCTTAAAATTTAGGTTAGTCTTTTCAGGTTTAATAATAGAGCCATCCACAAATTTAAATTTATTTTTAGAGTAGAGAGCATTAATCATAGCTTTGCTCCATGCACTGTAATTCGAACTAGTAAGAGTTACATTAGTGATAGGTATACCTAGATTTTCAGATGAAAGTATGTAATAGGGGCTGGAGAGATCTTAATTTGGATTTATCTTGTTGATATAGGTTGGATCTGTGCAATTTGACTGAAGAATGTTACAAATTGCTGCGCATCCATGGCAGGAATGCCTCCTCCAGATCCACTCCTCTGATCTGATTTTTCCTCCATAATTGAAAATTTTTAGTGATGAACTCGCAACCTTTCTCTTTTGATATTGTTGATTGAAGAATTGTTATTTCAATTATATAAATAAAATTGAAATGACGAAACTCTCGTCAAACTCTATTGTGTGAGTTCAAGAGGGAAGAAGAAGAAATGTATGAGAAATAAAATGAAATCTGAGGAAGAGGGATAAAGGAAATCACGAATGATGAAAGGAAACAAAATTAGAAGAATCAAAGAAGAAGGTGCCTCAATTGTGAAGCTGGACTAGTCATCATTCTCAATTCACGTTAGATCATCGTAAATTTTGAGAGCAAGTAGTTCATACTTCAATTAGTATTCTCAATGTTTTTCCATCCATGTTCACTGCACCATATTAAAATTGCATGTGGACATGGAGAGAAACATTCATGAACAAAGAAACCAGGAAGAACTTGAGCAATGAACTTGCATTGAATGAAAATTTTCAAGCAAATACAAATCTAATTACTGCTATTTATATCTGCACTACTCTAACAGATTTACAAATTTAAACTGACTAATAATACACCCCAACACAGCCAATTATTCATTATTGTAACAACTTTCTACAAGGGAGTAAAATAACAACTACTTCTACTAACCATGCTAACAAACTAGTAAATGAATAAAATGATGGCAAGAATAATATTAAGTAACACCGGCGACTCCTATTGAAGCCACTCTGACGTGGGTTTCAGAGCATAATCACCTGCCAGAGAGAAAGTTACCGGAGAAAAATTTGTCGCTGAAAACTTTATCGTAACTCTGCTTCACCGTTGCTGCCCCTCGTACAGCGATTGCTTCCATGACATTGGTGGCCATGCCTTTGTCGCGTCAGTACAACCGTCTTGCTTGTGAGTTAGTTGATGAAGTAGGAATTTTTGGAAATGATGGTTGGAGTTTCTTAAGTTGGTGATCCAATTGATGGGCCTTCACTCCTCTGAAGTTGCCTTTATTATTCTTAATATTAAATCTTCTCCTTAGTTTCACAAGCTACCCTTCTGATTTGGTAAGGGAGCAGCATCACCAAATCTGTTTTGGTATGACAGGCTTCTAGCTCACTCAACACGTTCTTACTTTACTTCTCACAATGCTTACAATTTTTGGTGGGGGTTAAATCTCCATTGGTTACCTAAGCTTTTTATCGATATTTTGGCTGCTACGATCTCATGAGCTAGTTTGTTTCGGTTGAGTTAAGAAATTAACTAAATTAATTAGTGATGACAAACATTATTTTTGGGCAAAATAAATAATTAGTGTTGATCAAATTTTAATGGCATATTACTAATTATTTATTTCATGTTGCAGGACAAATTCATCCAAGCAGCCCAAAATGGTATAAAGACAATATAGCAAGGCTGATGGGTAAAGCCCAAACAAAAGCAAAAGATAGAAGCCAAAGAAATCAGATGGGCCAAACGGGTTACATGAACCAAACCGATCCAAGCCCGATTTGATCTTCAATTCCCACCATATTGCTCCAACCAAAGCAACATTCTCCTCTCTAATCAAGTCACATCAAGACTTCAGTAAAGTAAGAAAGAGAAAGAGAAGAAAAGCTTCCTCCATAAGCCAGTAACCAAAGAAGCAAGAAAGAGAAAATCTAAGCTTGAAGCACAGAAGCTAAAGCAGAAAATCTAATACAAATCAAGCTTAAGAAAGGTAATCCATCTCATCTTGCATGCATCAGATCTTCATCCTTTCTTCCCTACTCTCCGTTCTATCCGAAAATGGCATTCAAAGAAAAAGTTGATCTCTGTTCTTCACTGCTACAAATCCACGGTCACAAGAGATTCTTGGGGACCAAGTTGCATCTCTATGGTTCAGATTTGGTTGACCATTGGAAAACAATTTCGGTTACTCCTTCATGGCTTTCGGTCAAGTTGGAAAAGTCAGAAGGAAAGGTTCTACTTTGATGATTAAGAAGAAAAAGTGAGCTTGTGGATTGGTGAAGCTCATGGATCAA
This sequence comes from Arachis hypogaea, assembly GCF_003086295.3. Lineage (NCBI taxonomy): Eukaryota > Viridiplantae > Streptophyta > Magnoliopsida > Fabales > Fabaceae > Arachis > Arachis hypogaea. The sequence continues at coordinate 111,152,140 of NC_092044.1, forward strand.
GGTGTTGACCTTAGAAGCAGAACCGAGCAACATGCAGGGAGATAAAAGAAGCTTGCTGCTCATTCGAAAAACAAGGAGAGATAACCAGTGAACTTGAGGTGTTTGTTCTGAGAGAGCTCTTTGAAGAAGTTCAACTAACTGGACAGTGTAACCTAATCAAAGGTGCATTCCGCCAGTATGAAGAACTGAATCAGAGGCTTGCTAATCTGGTTTTTCGCATAGCACAGAGGCTGTTGATGAAGTCAATCTCCTTCATGTTTTACTGCTTGTAATGTATTTTTCTAAGCTTATCTTTCTGTAATTTCTTGAGAGAAAAGGCATTGTGAGAAAGCTTGAGAAAAAGCCAAGAGTTGAAAAAGGCTGAGAGATACACTTTAGAGAAAAGCCTAGAGTTATTTTCAGATTTCTTTAGGTTAGCTAAGTGTCTTGTATCTTGTACCTGTTTGGTATCCCTTTCTTAGTTGGGTTAGCACTAAGAGTGAATAGTTGAGTGTTAGCATAGCCAATGTCAAGTTAGGATAGAACTTGAGTGTGAAATTGGTGTATGTAATACTGTTAACTATAGTGAAATTCTTCCATAGTTGTGGAGGAGACTGGATGTAGGTTGCATAGCACAAAGCAACCGAACCAGGATATATGCTAGTGTTAGCTTTTTCTTCTCTGTCATGTTCTGTTTTCTGATATTCATGAGACAAAAATAAATTGTCTCATAAATTTCCGCTGCTGAGTTCAAACAGAATCAGATTTGTAACTTTGCTTAAAAAAGGGTGAAAACAGCAAATTAAAGGAAGGCATAGATTCAACCCCCCCTTCTCTAAGCCTACCACAACCTTCAATTGGTATCAGGAGCTAAGGTCTCAAGAATCAAGCTTAACCGCTTGGAGCAAAGATCCAATGGCAAACAAATTGGGCACAACCACAGTTGCCTACACCCTCACTGAAGGTCAGTCAAACAACCGACCACCTTTCTTCAACGGGAAGAACTATTCCTACTGGAAAGAAAGGATAAGGATCTTTATCCAATCCATTGACTACAACCTATGGAAGATCGTTGTGAGCGGTCCAAAGATCCCAACAAAAACAAGTGCTGATGGAGTGGTGACTCCAAAAGAAGAAGCTGAATGGAATGAAGATGATAAGAAGAAGATAGAGCTGAACGCTAAAGCAATCAACCTTCTTCACTGTGCTATCAGCTTTGAAGAGTACCGGAAGGTGTCTAGATGCAAGACAGCCAAAGAAATCTGGGAAAAACTCCAGGTTACACATGAAGGCACCAAACAAGTCAAAGAAACGAGGATTGATATGCTGAGAAAAGAGTACGAGATGTTTAGCATGAACGATGGAGAAAGCATTGATGAAGCATTTGAGAGATTCTCAATCATAATCAACAACCTTGATGCTATGGGTACAAACTATGCAGAACAAACCTTGGTGAGAAAACTCCTTAGAAGCCTCACAAAAGAGTGGGAAAACACTGCCACTGTCCTAACCGAGAGTAACAACATAAGTCCAATAACCTATGATGAGCTGAGAGGAAAACTCCTTGCCTATGAAGCCACACACACAAACACAGACTCAAAGAAAAAGGGAATAGCCCTTAAGTCACAAATAGAACCAACAGAGAGTGAGTCAAGTGATGGTATTTCAGATAACGAGCTTTTATTTTTTGCTAGGAGATTTAGAAGGATGTTGAAGAGCAAAGGCAAATACAAGGGCTCAAGTTCAAAGGAGCACAAGATAGACTTGAGCAAGGTGACATGTCATCATTGCAAGGAGGCTGGACACTTCAAGTCAAACTATCCAAAGCTCAAAAAGGAGGACAAAGGAAAGAAGGAAAGGAAGAGAGTACTCATGGCAGCTTGGGAGGATCTTGAGAATGACTCAAATGAAGAAGAAGAATCTGAAGGAGATGACAAGGACTGTTTCATGGCTGGAAACAACAATCTTGATGAGGTAAACTATTATGATTTGACCATTGAGGACTTGCATGCTATTATTGATGATCTTACCTCAAACACCTCAAAACTGCTTGACAAATACAATGAATGCAGATCTGAAAGAAATGTGTTAAGAGCTGAAAATGAGTTTTTAAAAGAAAAAGTGAAGGAAACTGAATGTGCTTTAGACATCATTGAAGAAAACAGATTTCTAAAATCTGAACTTGAAAAATTAAAAGGAAAGCACATTGTGGATCCCTCACATGAGTTAATTGCTGAAAATGAAAGATTAAATGACAAAATTAAAAGGCTGAATGGTGACTTAGCAAAATTTGCTCAAGGTTCTAATAACTTGGACAAATTACTTGCAAGTCAAAAACCATTGTTTGAAAAATCTGGTTTAGGCTACATAGCCAAGGAAGAAGCAGTTTCTAATATTTCCTCTATAAAGTTTGTGGCTTCTTCATCAAATACCAAAACTATACCAAACAAAGTTGGTGATGAAAATGCTGCAACATTTAAAAAAAATTTTGATGAAGTATACACAAGTGAAACTGAGCATTCAAAAAAACTGAACCGAGTTCAAATCGGCCAGGTTTGGGTTACATTTCGAAAAATGAGGATGCTTTCAAGAAACCACCATTTTACAACAAAACCTCATTTTCAAAAGGTAAAAATATTCAAAAAAATTCTGGTGAAAACATTTTTGCAAAGAGGAATAATTATAACAAAAATTAGTTTATCAAAAGAAATGCTTCTCCTCCAAAAACCAGAAAATTCCAACCATTTAATCATTTCAAGCAATATAACTCATCTCAATTTCAGCGGCACACACCAGAAAATCATTGTGTTAATTGCAAAAAATTTGGTCACTCATATGCACAATGCTTCATTGAAAAGAGAGTTGTAGGAAACAAAGTCTACAATGTTGTTTGTAATTTCAATGCACTTGGGCAACCAAGATGGATTAACTTCAAAGGATCCAAATTAATTTGGATACCTAAGGCTACTTGAAACTCATCATGCAGATTTGCCTAGCATCCAAGAACAAAAAGGACATGTGGTACATGGATAGTGGATGTTCAAGGCACATGACTGGAAGGTCAACCTACTTCATTAAACTAAATAAGTATGACGGAGGTTTTGTGACCTTTGGAGATGATGGCAAAGGTAAAATCATTGCAGTTGGAAAAGTAGGTAATGAGCAATCTACTTTCATTGACGATGTGCTTTTAGTTTGTGGTTTAAAGCACAATCTTTTGAGTATTAGCCAACTGTGTGATTTAGGATATTTAGTTGTTTTCAAAAGACTTGAATGCTGTGTTGTTAATGAAAAAACAAATGAAGTGATGTTTGTTGCCAAGTGTTTCAATAATATGTATGGACTTACTCTTGATGAACTAAAGGATCAAAATGTAGCTTGTCTTCACTCTAAAGAATCTGAAAAGTGGTTGTGGCACAAGAGATTGGGCCATGCAAGTATGTTTCAAATAAACAAACTTGTGAAGAAAGAGTTAGTAAGAGGTCTTCCTTTAATTAAGTTTGACAAAGACATCGCTTGTGATGCTTGCCAAATGGGAAAACAAACAAAAAGTTCTTTTAAACCAAAGGAAGACATCTCTACTAAAAGACCACTTGAGTTGCTACACATTGATCTATTTGGTCCAACAAGAACTCAAAGCCTAGGTGGTAAACATTATGGTTTAGTAATTGTGGATGACTATACTAGGTTTGGCTGGGTTTTATTTCTTGCACAAAAATGAAACTTTTTCGGTCTTTGAACCTTTTTGTAAGAAAATTCAAAATGAGAAGGATTTGAAAATCACTTCTATAAGAAGCGATCATGGAACTGAATTTGAAAATAATTTGTTTGAATCCTTTTGTGAGAAATTTGGAATATCTCACAACTTCTCTTGTCCAAGAACACCACAACAAAATGGTGTTGTGGAAAGAAGAAATAGAAGCATACAAGAGATGACAAGAGCCATGCTTTGTGAGAGTAATGTTCCAAAATTCCTTTGGGCTGAAGCGGTTAACACAGCTTGCCACATTTTAAATAGAACAATCATAAGGAAATTTTTAAAGAAAACCCCTTATGAACTTTGGAAAGGCTACCCACCAAACTTAGATTACTTGCACATCTTTGGATGCAAATGTTTTGTTCTAAATAACAAAGAAATTTTGGGAAAATTTGATCCAAAGGCTTATGAGTGTTTATTTGTAGAATATTCCACAACTAGTAAAGCATATAGGGTTTATCATCAAGATGCTAGAATTATTGAAGAGTCCATACATGTTACATTCTGTGATACTAACTTGGTGCAAAGCATTTTGGAAGATGGTGATGCAGGAAATCAGGCTCAAATAGAGGATGAAACAGCTCAGAATCATGAAAAAGAAAATTCTGGACAAGCTGAACCAGAAATAGCAAATACTGAAAAATCAAGAGACAATTCCATTTTGTCTCATGAATCTGAAAGAAATTTTGCAGACAGCAGCACACTGAATTCCTTGATGACTGAACCCGCATCCAAGTCCACCAAAACTCGTGAATGGAGATTCTTGAAGAATTATCCTGAGGAATTTGTCATTGGGGACGTCTCTCATGGAGTGCAAACTAGGTCTTCCACTAGAAAGGCAAATGAAAGTTCAAACGTTGCCCTTCTTTCACAAATAGAGCCTCAAAACATCAAGGAAGCACTAAATGACCCCTCTTGGGTTAAAGCTATGGAGGATGAGCTTCTTGAGTTTGAAAAGAACCAAGTGTGGACTTTGGTTCCAAGGCCAAGTGGAAAGAAAGTGACCGGCACCAAGTGGATATTTCGGAACAAGTTAGGAGAAGATGGTAGCATTGCAAGAAACAAGGCAAGACTAGTGGCACAAGGATATGACCAAGAAGAAGGAATAGACTTTGATGAATCCTTTGCCCCTGTTGCCCGAATGGAAGCCATAAGACTTCTCTTAGCCTATGCTGCATTTTGTGGTTTTAAACTATACCAAATGGATGTGAAATGTGCATTTTTGAATGGTGTGATAGATAGAGAGGTATATGTGGAGCAGCCCCCTGGTTTTGAAAATAAAGAGCATTCTAATCATGTTTTTAAATTGTCTAAAGCTCTCTATGGTTTAAGACAAGCTCCTAGAGCTTGGTATGAGAGACTTAGCTCTTTTCTTTTGAAAAATGATTTTCAAAGAGGCACCACTGATACAACTCTATTTATCAAGAACTCTAATGATTCTTTTATTTTAGTCCAAATATATGTTGATGACATTATTTTTGGATCAGCAAATGAATCCCTTTGTACTGAATTTGGAAAGCTCATGACAAGCGAATTTGACATGAGTATGATGGGTGAACTTAATTTTTTCCTTGGGCTGCAAATTAAACAAACTGAAAACAGTGTTTTCATTCATCAAGAAAAGTATGCCAAGGAATTAGTTAAGAAATTTGGTATGGAAAATGCCAAACCCATGGGAACTCCCATGCATCCTAATTCCAAATTAGATAAGGGAGAAACTGAGAAAGATGTTGATGAGACTAGGTATAGAGGGATGATCGGTTCTCTTATGTATTTAACTTCCTCTAGACCCGATATTGTGCAAAGTGTTGGATTGTGTTCTAGGTTCCAATCCAAACCTAAAGAGTCACATCTTTCTGCGGTTAAAAGGATCATTAGATATATTCATGACACATCCAATTTTGGTCTTTGGTATCCTAAGATTGATGATTTTTTTGTAGTTGGTTATTGTGATGCAGATTTTGCTGGTGACAGAATAGATAGAAGGAGCACTTCTGGTTTATGTTGCTTCCTTGGAAAGTCCTTAAATGTTTGGTCAAGTAAGAAGCAACCAACAGTGGCCTTATCCACTGCAGAGGCTGAGTATATAGCTGCTTCTTCTTGTTGTTCTCAGCTTTTATGGTTAAAAACACAACTTGCTGATTACAAGTTAAATGCTGAAAATATTCCCTTAATGTGTGATAATATGAGTGCCATCAATATTTCTAAAAATCCAGTTTTGCACTCTAGGACTAAGCATATTGAAGTGAAATTTCACTCGATAAGAGAACATGTCCAAAAGGGGGATATTTGCATTCAATTTGTTAAATCAGAAGAGCAATTAGCAGATATTTTTACAAAACCATTAGCTGAGGATAGATTCTGCATGCTTAGGACTTGTCTAGGAATTTTGAGTTATGATTCCTTATTTGAAAAGTGCTGATGTATTTGCTGAAGCTTTTTTTTGTCTCATAAACAGGTATGAGACAATTCTGGGCAGGCGATGAAAATTTTCTTCAAGACAGCGTGATCTGGGCTTGTTTCAAGTGAAACTCAATCTAGGCCAACTTAAATATTCAGATCAATAGTGGTCCAAATGTGTTTCATTAAATCCAAATCACTTCAAGGCCCAAACATGAATGTTACAAATTTTTTGTTAAAATTTTAGTGGCCTGTGCGTTCATTTTTGTCCAAAATGGATTTTCAATGTGATTTGATTTTCAAGGACTTTGAAAATTTAAAATTAATTTTCAAACCAAATCAAATCTTTCTTTTATGAGGTCATGTCTTTTCAAGTCTTTTCAAATGGTGATGCAGTTGCATGGTTTTGGAAATTTGCTTTTGGGTATGATTACCAACACTCCTTTTCTTCCCTCCATAACTTTTCCACACACTCTTCGATTTCTTCCCACTCACTTTACTGCTTGCCTTCCCTCAAAAGATTGAAACTAACCAAATGAGGAAGGAAACCATTGCTAAAAGGGCTCCTCGTGAGAAGATTTACAAGCCACCCACAAAGCCTTCCACTCGCCATCAAGACCGGACCTTTACCCCTTCTCCTTCTCCTCCTACCTCTCCTCCTCACTGTGACCCCATGGCTCGAACCAAGAATACTCCAAGGTTCCCTGCCTCGGTCAAACCAACTCCACCACCAAAGGCGACGCCTTCCAAACCTACCTCTTCAAAACTCGGCTCTTCAAAGCCATCCTCATCCAAAGGGAAGCGTCAGGCGACGGAGGAACCTGTTTCTGAGCCACAACAACCCAGGGCAAGGTCAGTTCCGGTGCATTCACAGAGAGGTAACACTCGAGTCCCTCTCAAAAATGTTAAAGAACTAGAAATTGGACCATTTGATCACAAAGCCCATTTTATGACCGCTCATTCAAACTATAATCCCTATAGATTCAAATCTGCCATGAATAATGATTTTTATGAGGGAGTCATCCAGTATCGTACCCTATGCTCTTCATTTATCGCTGATCTACCATCTTTGAAAAGAAAAGGTTTTCCTTTTATTGACAACTTAATTTTTCTGGACTGGAATCACCTTTTTGACATCAAAAAACCTGTTTATCCATTGTTGGTCAAAGAGTTCTATGCAAACATGACATATCATGAAGGCACCGCTCATTCGTATGTCAAGGGCCGAGATATCATTTTAAACAATGAGACCATCAGTGAAGCTTTGAAGTATACTAATGTTGGGCCTTGTGCTTACACGTCAGTTAAGTGGGATGAAGGAGTTGGTGTTTCTTACAATGATGCCCTGGCTAGTATTTGTGAACATGTTTCCTTAATAGATGGCATTACACCCACACACAAAGCCCTAGGATATGAACGTGCTTAGTTGCACCGAATGGTCAACCACATTATACTTCCTCAAAGTGGTTCATATCAAAGGGTTTCATACACTAACACTCTTGTCTTATATGCCATTCTCACCAAAACTGAAATTTCATTTGCATTTTTGATGGTTAGATACATGTTTGATTCTGTTAGAAGTGAAAAGGACAAAGCTCTTCCTTATGGCATGTTTCTAACTTGTATTTTTGAGTATTTTGGTGTTGACTTCACAAATGAGAAATATGAAAATAGACATTCATATCTAAAGGGAGGTGGTTCAGTGAAACAGAACAAAGGACCCACTAGATCTGAAAGAGTTGTCTTAGATGATGAAGATGATGATTTTGTCCCTGAGGATTCTCCTGCTCCTTCCACGGAGGGAACGTCCATCTCCACCGGAAAGAAATCGGCTCTGCTAAATGTGGTTAAGGATGTTGCTCAAGAGTTTGTATCTCAATCAAATCACATGATTGCCATGAGCAAGGAACAAAGGAAGTTAGCTAGCAAGCATGAGAACTTTCTGAAGAAATCAAGGGATAGGGTGGCTGTGCTCATGACCTTCATTGATAACCTTCACAATGATTAGGGATGGCAAAAATCCCCAGCGGGGCGGGTATCCGCGGGGATTTACCCGTCACGGGGCGGATATGGGGACGATTTTGTACCCGCGGGGATGGGGGACGGGGCCCCGTATATTAAACGGGGCGGGGGCGGGGATAGAGGTCCCCGCCCCGTGGAGACCCGTTTAAACCCCGTTTATGTAAAAAGACTAGAATACCCCATTTGTGTGTATTGTGATTTTGTTAAGTATAATTTATATGATTATAATTAAGCATTTGTTATCATCTTCATTATCTTTGTTTGCTTTTTCTGTTATAATTATTATGATTTGGTTAAGCATTTGTTATAATTATTTTGAAATTTTTATTATTTTACTTTGATTTTGAATTTTTGGTTAAGTATTTGAGTGCTATACATGTAATTCATAATATTAAAGTAGATATTGATGTAAGTAAAATACTAAATTATATACAATACACTATTTTTTTAATTTTTTTCTAATTTTTTTTCAATTTTTATTATTTTTTATAAAAATCCGCGGATATCCACGGAGACCCGGATCCCCGGCGGATACGGGGCCCCCGTTACCCGTCGCGGGGACGGGGCGGGGATGGGGACGGATAATGGAGGCGGGGGCGGGGGGCAGGGGGCATGTCCCCGCCCCCATGGGGACCCGTTGCCATCCCTAACAATGATGAAGACATTGCCACTGATGTTGAAGAGGATGCTGCCTCGGAAGGGAATGGTTCTGATGCTTAGGATTTGTCTCATAAAAAACTGCTGCTGCTGATCATTTTTTGTCTCATAAACTCTGTTTATTTTGCTACTGTTTGCTCTACTTTTCTTGTCTTGGATGACTGTAATAACTTTGAACACTGATGCACTTTTGGTTATTTAGTTGGTTATTTTGACTGTGCACTAACCTTTCTTGCAGGGTTTATAGTGCTGTTTTTTGTTGATCTTGCATGTTATCCGCCCTTGATGACAAAAGGGGGAGTAATAGCCATTAAAAAGTTGTTTTTTGATTCAGTTGAATGATGCTACTGATTTTTCTGATTACTCAGTTGATTGATGCTGATAATTTATTGATGCTGCTAATTCTGTTTTGAACTTTGTTTCGGATTAGAACTGAACTTTGTTTTTGCAAATTGTTTTTGATTCACAATATGCTTTGGCTGTTGTCATGATAAGAAATATTGGGCTGAATATGTGTTGCTAGTCATATAGAATCCCTTAGTCAAGTTACATCTTGAATAGCTCCTTTTAAGCTTAATACAAACAGGAACAGAAAGGAAAAAGCATAGATTCAGGGGGAGCTACTGTTGAAAAGGAAAGGGGGAGCAACACATTAGCAAGCAACATCATTCAAAGGGAGTCTCTAAAACCTTACTCAAACTCATTTCCTTTTGATTGTTGCTTAAATCATGTTTGTCATCAAGGGGGAGATTGTTGAGTTAAGAAATTAACTAAATTAATTAGTGATGACAAACATTATTTTTGGGCAAAATAAATAATTAGTGTTGATCAAATTTTAATGGCATATTACTAATTATTTATTTCATGTTGCAGGACAAATTCATCCAAGCAGCCCAAAATGGTATAAAGACAATATAGCAAGGCTGATGGGTAAAACCCAAACAAAAGCAAAAGATAGAAGCCAAAGAAATCAGATGGGCCAAACGGGTTACATGAACCAAACCGATCCAAGCCCGATTTGATCTTCAATTCCCACCATATTGCTCCAACCAAAGCAACGTTCTCCTCTCTAATCAAGTCACATCAAGACTTCAGTAAAGTAAGAAAGAGAAAGAGAAGAAAAGCTTCCTCCATAAGCTAGTAACCAAAGAAGCAAGAAAGAGAAAATCTAAGCTTGAAGCACAGAAGCTAAAGCAGAAAATCTAATACAAATCAAGCTTAAGAAAGGTAATCCATCTCATCTTGCATGCATCAGATCTTCATCCTTTCTTCCCTACTCTCCGTTCTATCCGAAAATGGCATTCAAAGAAAAAGTTGATCTCTGTTCTTCACTGCTACAAATCCACGGTCACAAGAGATTCTTGGGGACCAAGTTGCATCTCTATGGTTCAGATTTGGTTGACCATTGGAAAACAATTTCGGTTACTCCTTTATGGCTTTCGGTCAAGTTGGAAAAGTCAGAAGGAAAGGTTCTACTTTGATGATTAAGAAGAAAAAGTGAGCTTGTGGATTGGTGAAGCTCAAGGATCAAGGTGTTGACCTTGGAAGCAGAACCGAGCAACATGCAGGGAGATAAAAGAAGCTTGCTACTCATTCGAAAAACAAGGAGAGATAACCAGTGAACTTGAGGTGTTTGTTCTGAGAGAGCTCTTTGAAGAAGTTCAACTAACTGGACAGTGTAACCTAATCAAAGGTGCATTCCGCCAGTATGAAGAACTGAATCAGAGGCTTGCTAATCTGGTTTTTCGCATAGCACAGAGGCTGTTGATGAAGTCAATCTCCTTCATGTTTTGCTGCTTGTAATGTATTTTTCTAAGCTTATCTTTCTGTAATTTCTTGAGAGAAAAGGCATTGTGAGAAAGTTTGAGAAAAAGCCAAGAGTTGAAAAAGGCTGAGAGATACACTTTAGAGAAAAGCCTAGAGTTATTTTCAGATTTCTTTAGGTTAGCTAAGTGTCTTGTATCTTGTACCTGTTTGGTATCCCTTTCTTAGTTGGGTTAGCACTAAGAGTGAATAGTTGAGTGTTAGCATAGCCAATGTCAAGTTAGGATAGAACTTGAGTGTGAAATTGGTGTATGTAATACTGTTAACTATAGTGAAATTCTTCCATAGTTGTGGAGGAGACTGGATGTAGGTTGCATAGCACAAAGCAACCGAACCAGGATATATGCTGGTGTTAGCTTTTTCTTCTCTGTCATGTTCTGTTTTCTGATATTCATGAGACAAAAATAATTTGTCTCATAAATTTTCGCTGCTGAGTTTAAACAGAATCAGATTTGTAACTTTGCTTAAAAAAGAGTGAAAACAGCAAATTAAAGGAAGGCATACATTCAACCCTCCCTTCTCTAAGCCTACCACAACCTTCAGTTTCCCTTTCTCGGTGTCCAGATAAATCCTGTATTCTGTATATACATTCTGTATGTATAAATATATTAGGTATGATCATGGTGCTAAGATCATTGTCTTTTATCTTTTTTAATGCTCTTCTATGAATACAAAATAATGATATTCTTATAATAAATTTGATTATTTTATGATTGATTATTTAATTAAATATATATATATATATATATATATAATTATATAATGACCGTTATAATAATTAATTTTGGTCTTACGAAATATTTTTAACCTCTTGCAAACTTGCTACTAAGTATATCGATTCTTGACTTACATGAAGAGTTTTCAATAAGCTTTTGACCTTACTTAGCTAAATAGATAATGGGGTTATGCTACGGTGAGGAAAACAAATGTTTTTTACATGTGAGGAATTTATTTATCTAAAATCTAAGTTTGACACCTGTTTTCTAAAAATGGGATACATGCAGCAGGTTTTTGATTTTCTCTAACTATTACAGATGTGTCAGATTTTGTTCTCTAAAATAATTAAGTATAATTTTTCATTATTTAACGTTTAATTTAATTTGTGGACTTTTTTTGGTCGAAATGGATTATTGGGTCAAAAATTATCAATTGGCACTTGGCAATAATATATCTGGGTCATGATTCATTGGTACAGGGATTCAATACTTACTGAAAAATAAGAATGGAGTTTGTTTGTTTAGAAGGGTCGTCCACTTTGTGTGTCTTTGCAGTATTTGAGGAATTAATCATTGAACTTCTGATAAATACTCTGGTGTAAACCCAAAAAAATATCTGGGTCATGAAAAAATAAAATAATAATAATAATAACAATAATAATAGTAATTCTTTTAAAAATTCTTTCTCCTTTTTGTAATTGCATTTTATTTTAAAAGTAATTGAATTTTATCTCGTATAGTACTTAAATTCTGCGTTATTGACCTCAAATAATAATATAATATAAAAATGAACCACAGAATTTTATTATTGTAAGATTAAAAAAAAATTCTTATTCTATTAATAATACTGATATAACTATCCACTAAATGTAATTAATAATAAAATTTAAGATTAGTCAAAATATTATATGTGTTACACAAAAATAAAAAAAATAATAATAATATAAATTCAATTCTTAGAGAACATATTAATAAAGAATATATTAATAAAGAACATTTATATATCATCTGTCATATATAGTAAATAATGACGGTATATAATATATTACAAATTTAAATTCTTTTATTAAATAATTATTTCGATTAGCGCTAATATTAAATTAATGTTGGTCATCACTATAAAACTTTTTTCTCTTGTAAATATAACAAATGTTTCTTTGAGTGAAGATCTAAAATTATTTAAAAAAAAATTCTTAGACCAATATTACTTTTTTTTATTTTCTATGCTTTTCTTTTTTTATCTTATTAGGCGCTTCAACGTCACACCAAAACAATTTTAACAATTAAATTTCTAAATTTTTTTTATTCTGGACACCTATGCCCTTGATCTTTCTTTTTTCACGCTTAAACCTAAAGATTCAACGATATTGTATTATTTGTTGAACTCTAAATATATTTTTTGTAACTTTATATTAATAATTCTTGGAGCATATTTTTTTATTTAGGTATTAGTCTCATAATAACATAATTCAAATTTTAGGTGTTATATCAATTCAAAATAGGTGACATAAGTTCTAATTCAAGTAAATCTTTAGATTATATATATATACATAAGTTCTAATTCAAGTAAATCTTTAGATTTTTTATATATATATATATATATATATATATATATATATATATAAACAATTACATATTTATATATCTTTCAATTAAAAGTACATAATTTAACAACACTATAAGAAATATATAAATTGTTTACTGAAATCATTCGAGTTATAACTCATAATCCAAAATGCATTGTTGCCAATAGAGTGATTTTTTGGATACACTCAGTCCATCTCAATAAAAATAACAAAGCCCACAAATTAAATCAAAAGTTTTTGGTGACTAATTAAATCAGAAGTTAAATAATAGAATTATAATTAATTACTTCAACTAAAAAGGAAGGAAACAAATACTGACGCGTCTACTATAGTAGGCAATGAGAATCAGAAACCTGCTACGTCAAACTCAGAATTTTGACGCGTAAGCTCCTCACATATAGAAAAAATTTGAATTCTAAATTGTTTACTTCAAAAATTTTCAATAAAAATTCAAACTCACACATCAATTTCAAAAATTTTCAATAAAAATTCAATGGTTAGCCACCGAGTTATAACTCAACTTATATATTCTCTTTTTTTCACTTAAAAATTTTGTATTCGAATCTCAACCCTGATTTTAGAAAAAAAAATATTTGAATTAATATAACCTAATAAACTTATCTAAGATGGAAAGGAAATGAAAAAAAAAAAGTTTCCTTAAAAGCATTCATTTTATGCAATACAAGTCTCAACAGTATCTGTATAGGCAGAGAAACTAATTCTCATAATTGATGCCAAAAAAATGAAATGTACATGAATAATCGATTTCCTACTTATCATGCAATGATATATGGATGCTAAAAGAATTTAAATATAACTTATTTTGTTCTACAAAACTCTGCTTTTCTATCTATATTTTACTATTTAAAATACATGATAAAAATCCAAAATGCTACGTTCGTATTGCATCAGCAGTTCTTTATACAATTTGCAACGACTCTTTATACAGTTTGTATTAAAAAATAACCCGTGCATAAACTAAAGTTGCACTATAAAAAGGGGTCATTCATATAAAAATAGTAAAAATATTTTTTATAAGTTGTTTATTTGGCTATAGTTTAAAAATATACTCCAAAAATCGTAGGTTAATAATAAAAGTATAAATTATGTATAAAATTAAAACCTAAGGGAATAAATAATTATATTAATTATTTAACTAATATTAATTTAAGCGATACTAAATACTTTTAAATTAATAGAAAATATATTTTTTTTTAAATCTAAATTCACAATAAATTTTATTTAAAGAATTCAAAAATAAATAAAAATTAGTAGACTAAAAATAGAATAATTAACAACAAGAACTGGTAAATTAAAATATAAATATTTAAAATAAAAAATTATAAAATTTGTAAATAAAAACTCAACTCATTAAAAATTATTAAATTTACAGAATGAAAAAAAGTATCAAAATAATAATAAAATGAAAGCAGACAAATAATATTATAAAATTTATAAAAAATAAAATAATACTCTAATAAATTTTTTATTAAAAATTCAAATTTTAAATAAATTAAAAAATTAGTATAAAAATTAAATTAACAATTTTAAAAATATAATAATATTTTTAAATAAAGATAATACTTTTAATTTATAACACGTTTCAAAAATTTAATACATAATAATTTATTTAATAGACAAAGTCAAATGTCTTATACATTTTTGTCCGAGTCCGCAATTTATAAAAAAATAAAAGTAATAAGTACTATAAATAAATACATAATTGGCTATCATTCTTTTTCTTAAGTTGTCTTGTTACAGGCTTTGACAGTTGTATTGCGATGATTACATGATAATGGCCTTGGCGCGCACACGCACATAACCTGCAAACAAACATAATGCATTTTGATTTTAGTAATAGAAAAGTCTCAGCTCAATCTATTTATGTGTATATTGTTATCTTACATTTTTAATAATAATAAAAATTATCTCAAATTTATTTGCATTTAAATAAATTAATTTTTATATATGGTAAACCATATATGACACTTTTAAAAATTAAAAATACAAGTGACTTAAAAAATTTATTCATGAATCATAAAAAGATATATATTTGATAAGGATAAAATAGCTAATTGAAGGATTATTCACTACAAATAAATTAAATAAGGTTGGAGAAATTAAATAAAACTAACTACTCACATACGTGGAAATATTTTTATCTAAAAATAAAAACAAAAAATTATTAAATAATTTAATATATTTAATTAAATAAAAATATATATTATTCGTATACTAAAATTAGCTACTACTAAAATCAGCTACCAAGATATTTATATATAAATATATATAATTTAATTTATTTTTCATATTTATTTATAAAATATTTTATACTAGTAACTAATTTTATTGACTAATTTTCATATACACTTAACATATAATTCATAATTAAATTATTTAATATAATACATATTAACATCTTATTCATCATCTTCACCAGCAATGTAAGCAGTTGACGATGAATTTTGTATACTAATATCATGTAAGAAAAAAAAATTACAAATAGGTGATTCTTTAGCTGCATTTTATGCTTGCCCTAGCTACTTAGTTTGTTACTTATTATTATATTATTATAGGGAGTTTTTTTTGACCAAAATAATAGTGTTTAAAGATGGCTAAAGATTAACCCATAAATTAGAGATTGACATATAAAATGATTGAATATGATGAGAATTGACGAGTTTGAAAAACTCTAATTTAATTTGATGATAAACAAACATTATTAAAAATAATTAATTATAAAATTATTAATTTGATCTTAATTTATACTTAATTAATAATTTTGTGTGTGCAAATTTGTTATTGGGCCGAATAGAAAAGAAAATTCGAAGCCCAGTATGAAATCAAAATTCAGCCTCATATAAAATGAATGTTGGTTGAATTGTTGTGTTGGGTCAGTTTCTATTAACATCATCGTTAAGTCCATATTGAACTAAAGATCCAATGCTTGGTCCAAAATCTATTGAAGAGAGAAAGAAAAATGTATTGCTTAATGTTTCCAATGGATTTCATTTCTATTACATGGTGGATTTTAAATTTTATTAAAGATAGTAAATACAGACATTGGAACAATGAGAGAGAAATTGATTTGATGGTGATTGTTAATGTTACACGCTACTCAACCAAATGAAAGTAAAAACAACTCATTTCAATTAATTTATTCAAACACATTTAATTGCTTTTCTTTCTATTCTCTCTTCTCTCTCTACTTGCTTCTCACTTTCGGTCTTTACACAATAAACCATGGAAGCTACAGCTAGCCACCGAAGAGAAGAAGAAGCACGCTACAAGACCATCACAATGATGGCAAGAAAAAGAAAACTAAAAGTATGATGTGGCTAAGATTCTCGTTCACTTGTGGTAAGATTTTGTGAATAGATCTTGACTTCTCCATACCAAAATTGGTAGAGAAAATTTCGGTTAGAGAAGAAGATCCTTAGAGGGATGGCTTGTCTCTGATCTTGCTCATCCACCATAGGAGGTAGTTACAGTGGCTACGTGATAGAAGAGGCAGAGATAGGAGCAGATGAAGCTATCATCATCATGAAGCATCAAGGGCTAGGAGTTCATTTTGGAGAGCAAGAAAAGATGAAGGACTCGAATTGATGAAGATTGGTGACTAAGGAAGGACTAGAGGTAATTGCATGTTGGGTTTTGCATGGGTTATCTCTGCTCTCTCTCTGGCCGAACCGGTTCTATTTTGAAGAAGAAGGAGATTAGCTTGGTTTGTTTGGTTTCAACCTTGAAGGCTTCTCTCTATAAGTAAGGGTGAACAGTCAGGGTTTGATTCAAGGAGTGAGAGTGCAAGGCACGGAGTTCTCAAAGCTACCTAAGCTAACAGATTTTTTTCTCCTTCAATGTATTCTGTTTTGTATTTTTCTGTTTAATTTTGTCATGTCTTGAGTCTCATGGAAAAAAGCAAATAGTGAGGTTCGTAAGAAAAAGTCATAGAGCAAAAAAAGACAGAGAGTGCAAAATTAAAAGAAAAAACCATAGATGTCCTTAGAGTTCCTTTGTACATCAGTGTTGTGTTTTATGATTCTGTGGGAATCTCCTTGTAAGTTGGGTTAGCACTTTACAAGTTGAAAGCTTGGCAGTGACCGAGTCAAGTTCAGGATTGGGTTTAGAATTCTGGATTTGTCCCAGATAGAAAGGGTAGATCCTAGAGAGAATTAGTGCTTGTAATCAAGAATTATTATAGTGAAATTCTATCATCTTTGTGATGGAAAATGGATGTAGGCTGCACTGCACTTAGCAGTCGAACCAGGATATATCTGGGTGTAATTTTCTTTCTCTTCTACTCTGTTTTCTGTTTCTGCTACACAGGAGATAAAAATCGCAAAATATCTCGTTCCAAGAGACAAGATAAAAAGAAAAAGTCTCGTGACTAGGGACGAGACAAAAATAAAAAATCTCCAGAAACTGTTTCAAAGACCAACAAGTGTTCTAAAGTGAAAAAGAGCTAAAATTTAACCCTCTTCTCTTAACTACTGAAACCATCAAAAATCATTTTAGGAGTATGCTTTTGTGAATTACGTTAAAAGTAGAAAAAAACTAAATTATAGAAAAAATATATATACGGAAGGAAAAAATGGATACAATAAAAGCGGTGAAGTTAATAAAAATAAATTTTTTTATTTAAATAAATATTTTATTTATTAAAATAAATAATTATAAAAATTATTACAAAAATACGTCTTCTAATCTTATTTTGTTTACACCGTAAATGATATCATTATGAATATATTTAAACGAGATATATAGAATTTGAAAAAATATACGTATCTCGTTTACAGTATAAATAAGACACATTCTTAATGATCTTGTTTACCGTGTGAACGAAAATGTGTATTTGTAAATATAAAAATATAATTTTTAAAAATAATAAAAAATATTAATAATTTAAATTAGACCAAACTCTTAAAATAAAACGTTTCAAATAATAAAAAAGATGAACCGTTTCAAAATAACAAAAAAAATAGACGATTTTAATTAACTAATTAATGGGCGACTGGACCTATCACATAATTTAAAACTGCTAATTATAAATCAACATACACTTTATTTTCTTAAAAATCAGCCCGCCTATCTTCTTTGTTATTTTGAAAAAATTCATCTTATTATTTGAAATCGCATGTTTTTTCTATTATTTGAAAGGTTTCATTTTAAGAGTTTGGTCTAATTTAAATTGTTAATATATTTTATTATTTTCAAAAATTATATTTTTATATTTACAAATACATATATCTCGTTTACATTGTAAACGAAATAATTATGAATGTATATTGTTTATACGATAAATAAAATAAGTATATTTTTCCAAATTTCATATATCTCATTTACAAATATATTCATAATTATATCGTTTATAATGTAAACAAAATAAGGTTAAAAAATGTATTTTTGTAATAATTTTTATAATTATTTATTTAAATAAAAAGTTTCATTTTTATTAACTTCACATTTTTTTATCCTTTTATTTCTTCTGTGTATTTATATTTTTTTCTTATAATTTAACTTTTTTCTTTTTTATCGTAATTCACAAAAGTATACTTTTTAAAGTAGTTTTTATTATATTTAACCATTTTACATGTTAATTTTCAATTTATAAGTCAATCTTTAACTATTTTTAGACATTATTATTGTCTTGGTCACCAAAAAATTCTCCTTATATTATATATGACACCAGGCTGCATTTCTTGTAGAGAGTTTGAGTGACTTAAGCAGCGCAACTCTCTCATTCTGTTGAAAGCAACATGCAATTTCTTTATTTACATTTGTTTTTAATAAGTTTCAAAATTAAATCAACATAAATTATAGTTAAGTTTCAATAGTTTTACCCGAATTTTATTTAGATCTTTATTATTTACCATTTCTTAAAATAAAATCCATATAGAGTAAAAGAATTCCATTCAAATCAAAGTTTTATAGTGTAGAAATTACTTGTTTTTCTTTGTTCCTTTTATAAATAACGAGGTAGAAACAACCAAGAAAAAAAAATTACACAACGATTAATTTAAAAAATATAATTTCAACCGAATAATAGATAAAGAAACTAAGAAAAAAACAGAAAGATAAAGACAAAAAATATATTACAAAATTATGTCTATAAAAGACCAATTTATTCGCACAATAATTTTTTTTTTGAGAAAGTACATGGAGTTAATAGAATATTTGTATAATGTGTACAATGAAAGTTTAGGAATTATTAGAAATATAACTATTAGTGTTACTTTTTTCATCAGCTGAAAATTTTAGAATAAGTTGTATCATGACATGATATTAGAACTCTAAATCCAAAAAGTTAAGAGATCGATTTTTGGGCTATTAACTTTCTAAGGTACAAATCCACCGCTATTTTTAAGTTAATTTTCATTTTCACATAAGCAAATTAAAATTTATATTTAATGTCAAATTCAATCTTAAAAAGATGTCTTAAAACTTAGCAAAAGTCACTATATAGGTATCTAAATTAACGGCTGCTAATTTTTTTTTTTTTAATGATCCCTGAGAATTCTTTCAGATATTGATTTCTAGCTTTTTATCAGAGTCATCTAAATTAAATTTAATAGACAAAATTTGGGGTAATTAACACACCCATTTTTCTATGAAATTATTCATCTTTCTCTTTATTCAAAACAACTCAGCTTGAATCAAGTGATAATCTTTAGATAAATAAAGAATTAATCTATAAATCTTGTTTTCATCAAGAGCTTTATCTCTTTCAAACTTTATTAATTTTATTCTATATTATTTTCCCTGTTTATGTTATTTAGTACATGACACAAATGAGGAGCGCAGCACATATATTCGTGGAGACAAGATGCGAAACTTCAGGAAAGATGCTGCAAATTAAAGCACATATAAAATCTGCTTTTGTGACAAGAAAGTGATACAGTTCTTCGAATTATGCGAATGTTTAAGGATGAAAGCAGCTGGAGTGTCAACGAATAATAACGTAATTAAGCTAAGGCTGCTCCATAGCCAGCTTAGTGTTGCAATATATGTAATAATAACATATGCTCAAAGATATTCCTCGGAAATTGAGAGACAATCTTTTTAACCTTATTATTATGATAGCAGCTAGCTAAGAACAATTATTAATTTATTATTTAAGCATGTCATGAATATATATATATATATATATATATATATATATATATATAAGATATCAAGAAAAATGAATACTGTAAAAGAGAAATTTTTTTGTCAACCCTATCGGATGTTATATACTACTAAGGATAAAAACTCATCACTTACTGTTATTTTCGTATAAAGATTTAATAGTTGAAAATTATTAAATAATTTATTATTTAATTAAATAAAAATATTATTTATATATTAAAATCAGTCATTAAAATTAGTCACTAATGTATTAATATATAAATATATGTGTGGTTTAATTTATTTTTAATATATATTTATATTTTAACATGTATTTTATATTAATAATTAACTTTGATGATTGATTTTAATGTACACGTATCATTATTACTCTTAATTAAATTATTATTTAACGATTTTTAATTATTAAATTTATACGAAGACAATTGTATATGAAATTTTGATATTGTCGAATAATTATTGTTGATTAGTTGATTAGAAGGCAGTAAATTACTCGGAGCCTTATGCAACAAAAGAAGGATAATAACCCAAATTTCAAATTTTTTTTATAAATTATGTACACATTTTAATTTAATCCTCTTTGAAAATAAAATTATTTTACTCTCTTTATTCCTATTGTAAAATAAATTTTGTATCCCTCCTTAAAATTCAAACCTAGGTTCGCCACTGGAATTACTGTTGCACGTGTTGAGCAAAATTGATCTCTAGTTGGCTTCTTTTTCCTTTTTAGGTTATGGCGGTTTTTCCGATCATCTTTATCACCGCCATTTTGTTTCCCACTTGAATGCCCAAATGCAGGAACTTGTAACGAACCATATTCTAGAAAACAAAGATTATGGATAGTAAATGAATTATATCAGATATTTAACTAATAATTAACGTTAACGCATGTGTTGTGTTATGCAACTAGTTATCAATTACATTAATATAATTTTACAGCTTTTTTCGGGGGCTCGATGTACATTAAAGTTTTGTTCACCAATGTTTCCAAAATTTGAAATTTGATCAATAATGACCATTAGATTGTTGACATGTTTGCATGGGTTATAATACGTACGTACCAACCTTGATTATTATTTTGTTAGGTTGAAAAGGTGGAAGAGTATAAAAAAATCACATATGGTCAAAAAGGTATGGGTGGGGGGAAATTTTATTTTCGCCTTTAATTTGTTTAAACCATGAACTGGATTCTCTATTGCCCTTCCCAATAAAGTTCATTCCTATAAATAAAATTAGATGGAACTCAGACCCAGGAAATTTTCATGTAAAGTTGATAAATGAGAGTATGAAAATTTAGTCAAATTATTCAAATTATTTAACAACTTTTATCTATCGACTTCACGTAAAGTTGACTACATCTGAGTTTTTATTTTAAAATTATATGAAATTAATTTATTGCGAAACTAACAAGTTGGAAGCATATAATTAAGTAAGCTTATTAGGGTTCATTTAAGGCGAAAGAGGCATGACGTTACATGTATACTTTGTCGTCAAAGATTCTCCATTACTCAAAAACAAGACTAAAGAACATGCATTTACATATGGATTCTGATGCATATATCATATTTTCTCTCTCTAATCACTAATCAGGCTGTCATACCTAGCTACTACTATAGCTTCAAGCCTTTAACAGAAACACCCAAATTGGCACTCATACAAATTTGATCATACATGTTCTCCATTGAAATAAAATACTCCATCTTTATATATATATATTTCACTAATTAGTACATACATTAAGAAAAATGGAGAATAGAATTGAATATAATAATCAGAAAAATTGAGGAATAATTAACCACTATCGATTCTTAATATTTTGCGTTTTTATTCCTTCAAAATTGAAAACCTAATTAATTAATTAACACCAAAAGTACATCCGTATTGAATAACACAAATATTAGATAACAAAAAAAGGTCAAAATTTATTTTATTTTATTTTTATTAATTGTTATTAAAATTAATGAAGGTTAAATAGGATAAGTTTTGATTTTTTTTTTCTTTCTAGTATTACCGGTACCGTAAATATTATTACCGCTTTGGTATAGTTTGACCCAATATTAGTTATGCTCTTCAAAAAACATATAGAAAAAAGTGAGGTTTGTGTTTAAAATCCGTACAAAAATATTATTTGCACACTAAAATTAGTTATTAATGTATTTATGTATAAATACATGTGTGGTTTAATTTATTTTTAATATATATTTATATTCCAACATATATTTTACACTTGTAGCTGATTTTAATGGTTAATTTTAGTGTACATATAACATTATTCTAATATGTATGGTGTATTTCCTTCAACTTAATTACAATATAATAAATTTAGACGTTTCAAATAAAGAAATTTAAAGTATAATATTAAAGTAGAAATTATATTTAAAGTGATAAAACAGTTTTGCATTATCTACCGTCGGAGTGGAATATGTTGCTGCTAGTTATTATTGCACCTAAATCTTTTTAATAAAACAGCAATTAGTGAACTATGTGGAATTGTGGACTCAATCAAACAGCTATTGGTGGGAGATAGTGGTGATGAGATACTGAGGCTGAATATGTAGAGTGAGAGTAAGAAAGTTACCAAATTTAGGGTTTTAAAAAATTTGAATTGGAAATTTTTTATTTTTTTTAAATAATTAATAATATCACGTAATTACGTACTACGTACTGATGTCATTTCAATTCTTTCCTTAATCAAGTCAACATTTTTTGTTAATAGAAATAATTTTAGTTAATTATTTTTTGTCAAATTTAATAATCTTTTAGAGGTTAATTTATCTTTTATGTTGTTTAAATTGTTTCTGGCAAAAATATTTTAAATATCATTTTAGTAGTTTATTTAAAAAAATATTTTTTTAACATAATGAAAATGCAATGATATATCATTTCATACGTGTTATATGTATTCAAAGTATTTCGGCAATTGGTGATTAAATTTTGTATTTAAGGACATGAATTGTATATGATCCAGTCAAATTATCTACTCTCTTTTTATAGATAGCTTTAGTTTTCATTTGGCATAATGTTACTAATGCATCTAATTATTTATTTTGAGAATCTGTACACCTCCTTTTTGATATTTTTATTTCCATTAATAAAGTTGTACATTCCTTAGTGTCCTTTTTTCCTATTATTTTTCGTCTCATCGTACATTATTCCTTAGTTGTAAATATATATATAAGTAGTGTATGCTACCAAATGGCACCTTTTATGGTAAAAAAAACTATGTACTAGTGACTCGAAATGGAAACTGTATAAGGAACTAAAAATGTAAAGTTCTGGGAAGAATAGTTATAATGTTATGTATATAAAGTTAGGGGTGTCAGGGAAACGATATGAACAACTAATTAAAACCCCACTTTCTTCAATAATATATTAATATAAACTTCAGTTTAAATTATCTTCATGCATATATGTACTCTTATGGCTGTCAGTTTTTGACCCCCAGATCTTCATGCAAGCTAGCAACCACTCTTCAACACTATAATTTCTGATGACTATACTTTCTGGAATGGCAACAAAAATTAAGATACAAAGCTTTGCTTTAATTAAAAAAAAAAACAAAGAAGAAAGAAAATCTGGTTTTTTATATTGTTGCCGAACCTAAGGTCATATTGCATTGTTGCTTGTCAATGTATTTTTAAACACAATTAATTATAAGTAGATATCTGTGTAAAGCATATGAAAGCTTTTCAGTGTTTTAAAAAAACTTTTCTCTAAGTTTTATGAGGGATATTCTGAAATATCATAAGTGAAATGTATGTGGAAGTGAAGGAAAAAACTTCCACTTTATTTCTTGAAAAAAGTTAGGAACTAGTACTTTTTTAACAATATTAACTAATAATACTTTGAGGAAATATTTTTTTATATTATTATGATAATTTAATTTATAAAATTTTGGTTTGAAATAAGATTATATTTAAATTTAAAATGAGATTTAAATTTTTACTAATCTCATACTATATATATATATATATGACTTTTTTTTATAGAAAAAAATTTTCATTCAAAAAAATAGCCTAAAGATACTTATAAATTACAAAAAAAATATTAAATCTGAAACTAAGAAAAAAAATAGATAATTTTTATGTTGAATTACTGTTTGAAAGAAGGTATGGTATTCGATTATCGAGAATCTTATAGAATAGAAATAGAGATAAATCATAGTCTCTTTTGTTTCTAAATTTATACAAAATGTGTTGCAACATAGAAAAATATCCTCTCTTCTTTTTCAAATAAATCTAAAAGCTTTCCAAATTTAAAATATTATTATCGACGAAATTTTTATTTCGTTGTATCTTCGTCCCAAACTTATAAAAACATATCAAAAATACCTATCTAGAGAAATAATACACACAAAAGAGAAATAACAACTACACAAAAAAAAAATTTTTATTTAGATCTTGGCTCAAATTTAGATCGCTTGAAAACAGAAACTAGAACTAGAGAAATTAAACCGGAGATGGGAGGAAGAAGAGGAAAAGGACGAATGATTTAAGGAGCAATGGGGGTGTGACCGACGGTAGAGTGGCGGTGATATGAAGAAAGTGAAAAGGGCTGTGAAACAGAGAAACAAAAAAGATGATAGGTGATAAGGTAGAAAAGAAAAGGAAAAGAGGGAGGAGGAGAGAAGAGGTGATGGGAAGGAGAGGAGGAGAGGGCCACTGTGGCCAAGCTAAGGCGGTAGTAGTAGTCTTAAAAAAAGTTTTATGATTTTGTTTTTATCAGTGAAGAGAGAATTTTCTACAAAATTCAATATAAATAAAATTTTTTTTTGAGGTATCTCAGTTCAAGTATATGATTCTTTAAAATTATGATCAAATGACAATATTAGATATATGTATATAACTATATATGTATGTCAATAGTAAATCAAACATACTAATTTTTTATTTTATTTTCCCATACACAATAGTCTAATTATTTGAGGAGAATTTTTGGTGCAGATAGTTACAAGATGTTTTTTAATTAAGTTTATTGATCAAAGAATTGATAATAAAAATCAGTCTAAATGTAAATATATATAATGTCTTTCATACTATTAAAAGAGAAAACTTTTTTATTAGTATATTCAGAAATTGAGATATAATCCATCTTATTGAATAAAATTTTAAACACAAAATAAATCATTTAGATTACTTTAATATTTTTGCAGCGCATTATGAATATTTTGTAATTTTAGAGCCACAAACTCTAAATTTATTATAAATTTTAAATTATAAATCATTAAAAAAATAAGAATTAAAATAATAATTTTATATAAAAAAAACTTGGATTAACTAATTAAAAATTAATTCTATATAATTATTCAGATATTTGTTAGTTAAAATGGTTGCACTTCAAATACCAATAGCAATCTTATAAAAAAGAGTGTTAGGTAAATAATAATTATTTTGAACAACGTGAACAACTGTCAATTAAATAAAAATACATTATATTTCTAAATTATTTACCTAAATTTTAATATTAAAATAAATATCCGTACGTGCACCTAGTGAAATAAATATCCAATATAACTATTATTCACATTATTTAATATTTTCATTATCTACCTATATTTTTTTTAAAAAAAATGTGTTCTTCGCCCATAAAAACATTATTCCCAACCTCATAAGCTCATAAGTCATAACTAAATTAATCCACCGGTTTTGGGTTTCCCTTCTCTCTTTAGTGTCAGAAGTTAACCAACTTAAAATTAAATTAAAAATATAAATTAATATTATTTTTGAACATCTAACTCAAGAAAAAAATTATAAGTTGATTATTACTTTATTATCGTTGAATAATTTTCGTATCACCTCGTCATCTCCAAACAAACTTTTTTTAACAAAATGTTTCAATAATAAGTTTGATATTAGTTACAAAAATTACCCTAATTACAAAAATCACACCAATACTATAATAGTTCAAATAATAGAAATCATAAGAAGGAAATTATTGGAAGAAAGAGATCGACAACAGTGATAAAAAATAAGAAAGACGGCAAAGAAAATGGTGAAGAAGACGGAACCAAGAAAGAAACAACATTCTTTGGAACTAGGAAGAAGGCGACACTTTCTGGAACGCATAAAATGACGATGCTCTATGATGCCATGATGATCTCGATTGCGAGACAAGAGAGGAGAGAGGGAGAGATCTTGCGTGCGACGTACAGTGAAACAGATGAGAGACATGCAGCAGAGAGAGATAGAAAGAGAGGATAGGAAGAAGAGAGAAGAAGATGAAGAATACTGAAAATCTTTAGAGGCATGATTCAACGAGAGGATTTCTGAATCCAGACGAAGAACAATTTTGATTTTTTGTTTTTTTAATATGTTTTTGTTTTGTTGTTTAAATTATTTGAAACTATAAAATTAGGATTAATTGAATTCTAAAATTTGATTAATTTAAAAGGGTATTTTTGTCTAATCAAATAAAAGAAGAATGTTTAAGATTTTTTATAAAATTAAATAAAAAATATATTTTTATTTTTATTTAATTAAAGAGGTATATTAGTAAAAATAGTGATATAATATATATTTAAAAAAAAAAATTAAATACTAATGTAGAAAATAAATTCCACATTACTTGTTATTACTTTTCTATATTTTAAATATATCAATACGTATGAATTTATCGTTGTAGTGTAACAAACACTTATTTTAATTACCAATTAAGAAATGTTTTTAGATTTCTAAATAATTAATTACAAAGATTAAAAAAAAGTTTCTAGTATACTAAACATATTTCAGGGGAATCTTTTCAGAGAAGAGATGCAAAGTTTTCTTTAATCTTCATGAAATATTATTTAAGATTCAAAGGTCAATCGTAGCCGACAGTGGGAAAATAAAGGAGGATGACATAGTGGAGAATCACTAATTTCCTTTTCGAATGGCTTTTAAACATGTCCGTACGATTTGGGAAGTAAAAGGCGAACTCTTATTGCAGCTTACCGTTTAAAGTGTAAACTTTATGGTATATAATATATAGTTAAGTGTAATTCTGTTGGCTCTTAATTCTTAACATGACTTATGACTCATTATGCCAAATTGCCAATAATTTGAAGGTAGTGCACACAAATTCGAATTTCATCTAATTAACCACTTATTAACTATTCATATTTTATTATTTTTAAAGTACTTTAAAATATAATAATGGTTATTAGCTACGTTAGCTTCCTTTCTTTTTTCATTATTATTGTTGTGGTTCTAAAGTTGGTGATTAGGGTTTTTCTAAAGTTGGGAATTAGAGGTTTATAAAGAGATAAAAAGACTAAATTATAAAAATAAAATTTCGTTTGCCAGGGCGAAGTTACATATATAAAAAGGGGACAATAGTCTCCTAATTTTAATTTTTTACATGTAAATTATATGTAAATTTTAGTTTAGCCCTCTTTAAAATTTTATTTTAATCTTATTTTATTGTATAAATATTTTTGACCTCCTCTAATATTTTATTTAGCTCCGCCACTGTCATTTGCCATATCAACTAATTATTATAGTATTAACGTGTGTTATAAATTAATTTAACTTATATTTTTGATAGTAAATGATGCAGAAAGTATTTTATTAGGGACTATTATAAATTTTAAAGTTAAACTTCAGATTTTGAGATTTATTAATTCTTAACTACTTAAGGATTCACTTTCTAATACAACAATTGTCAACTAGTATAAAGGCTTGTTTTAAATTAAAATTTAGGAATACTTCTATAAAAACCTAATTATGATATATATATATATATATATATATATATAGATATTATGATGGTTATCGTTAGGATGGTCACGATAATTATATAACTTTTATAATTAAAAAAAGTAGTGTTGATAAAATTAAAGTAATATTTTTTAAATATTGTCTAAATTATATAACTTTCGTAGCCACCAATGACAATAAAATATGTAGTTTTCGCATTATTTAATTCCTCTACCATATCTTATTCTAAATATACTTTATCCTTTGCAAAATCTATTTACGTTTACAGATATGTAACTTTGTAAATTATGCTTTTTATTACCACAAAAATCCGTATTAATTACAAAATTAGGGACGAATAATGCATATATAATATTGTGGGGCTAATGCTCTCATCAAAATTTAAAAAATTTGGAAATAGTATATAATAATAATATTTATTTATTGTATTATGTTATTAAATTTATTTTTACTGTATTAAATTATTATAAAAATTATTTTATTATTATGTTATATATATTTTATTTTTAGTGTCAAAATTTTGTAGATTCTTTATTAGTATATAGGTTATACTGCAATTTTTGTTATTATTGAATTTTTTATAAATTTTTAAGTATACTTGATATTTTAGTAAATTTTAATTATTAATTTTAATTATATATATTATATATAGGGCAATTTATTTAAATAAATAAAGTGAAAAAAGAATTTACCTGATTGTATATTTTTTAAAACGAAGATGTAAATGCATTTTTTCATAAATTTATAGAAATCGCTACTAACAGTAGCGAATTAGAGGATCACATAAATCGCTACTAGTAGTTCCAATATACATAAATCGTGGCTGTCAGTAATGATTTATATTCTCTTCTAATCCGCACAGCAATTTTTATAGATTCATAAAAAAATACATTTATGTTTTCGTTTTTAAAAATGTATAATAACATAAATTCTTCTTTCACTTTATTTATTTAAGTAAATTGTCCTTATATGTATTTTATAATTAAGATTAACTATTAAAAATCATTGAAATAAGAATGTAATAAAACACTTGAAAATTTTGCATATATAATGCGATGAGTCCGACAAGAGTCCGTAATCTTTTGAGGTGATAGAGCATGAAATAGTGAATTTCTCGCTATGATGGAGCTATTTGAATCTTGATACGCCATAAGACAGAACATGTCGTGTCACGTAGGACTCACTCTTGTTCATGTTGGAATATCCAAGAATTTCAAACCCCTTTGCAGAAAATAAAGTTGTAATAATAAGATCGATCCTACTTTTATGGCCAGAGATTTTCCCAAAACACAATAATGCACGTAGCAGGAAGTCCTTCAAACATGTACCAAACACTACCATTACCATCATCATTACCATTACCATGTTATGAAATCATTGACATAAACAATGACGGTAAATTGGTTATTAAAAAGTTGTGTGCTTTATTTTATGTCTGCCATATAGGTATCTATTCATCTTCATTTTGTTTATACAGAAGAAAATCAATTAAGCAGTTACCGTTTTTGTCAAAGGCTGTTTGCTCAATTAATTGCTGATATTTCGCTTCTTTTTAATTACTTGCTTTTAGTGAAATAGCAGTCAACCTAAACTTTGACTCTATTCTACATGTCTATATATATGGTAAATGGTACAAGACGAAATGCACTAATTAAAAGTTGGTCTTCATGAAGAAAGTGAAAATGAACTAAAATGATAGATATCAAGGGAAAATCAGATTTGAAATTTGGATCTGTATTCTGTAACATATATACTAATGTAATATGGAATATCATCTAAACTTTTTAAGAGAAGTTAGTGATAGATCAATTTTAACTTATTGTTTAGCATATATCTCCATTTTAATTACTTTCATAATTTAATTTAATTTTAATATATTGTCAATATAAAATTATTTTACTCGTATATTTAATTACTAAACGTTACGCAGTAAAAATAATTATATTTTTACATTATTCGAATGAATAATTATCTAAAAATAAATATAATTAAACGACTATATAAAATATTTTGTGCTGATAGTACATAAAAGTTATATATATATATATATATATATATATATATTAGGAATTTATAGGCTTTAGAATTTGAAGTCCTAATTGATATTTATTTTTACATGTAATATACAACTTTTAATTAGGAGTTTGTTGCCACTTAGCAGAGCTATTTTAAGCATGGAGAGAGAGAGAGAAGAACCATGGATGACTGAATTCAAAGTTCTTTTTTCTTTTTTGTTGGTTGTTCATAGTATTTCTTAGTCTGACAGATCTATGACTAATTAATCATGAATCTAAATTTTATTTAAAGGTCTGTCATTACCAACAGATTGTTGTATGCATAAAATAAGATTTGAATCTCCAACACTTATTTAAACACATGATTAAACTGAGTACTCAAACAACCTAAATTGATAGATTGATTCAAAGTTGTTAGAAGCAAGAGTAGAGTCCCTGAATATAGTAAACAGGGAAGCTTTCACTTTCATGCAATATTTGAGAGAATCCATTAGTTTTCCTTTTGTAAAAGGGAAATAGTAAAGCTGGTAATTTTGCAGCAGAATAAAAACGGTCCCTGTGTCAGCCTCCCTTTACAGTTACATATTGATTTCCACATGTGGACATACAACCCTGGATTTATTTCTTACATATAGATTCTGAAAAAGCAAATTTCTGCACAAAAATATTATCCTGTCCAATTAGCTAAGAAACCAAAATAACTTACTAATAATGCACGATTGTTGTTAAACATTAACTACTCGAGTTAATTTTTGATGAGCTTGGGACTTACAACAAATTTTAACAATTAAATCAATAATCGGTCCAGAAATATAAAAATTAAGAGAAAAAATATATCTTAAAATAAATATACGTAAGCCTGGTAATATATACTTAATTCGCAGGTATTCAATTTGACTCAATTCCAATCGGATAGGTTGTCTATCCAATCTGCTGCAAGTAAAATAGAATGCAGTGTAAATTTGCTTGCAAATAGGAAGTAGAATAACGATAACCACTCAACTATTCAATTAAATTACTAATTTAATATGTTTGTTTTTTTATAAAGGTAACCTAAAATGAAAATAAAACTTAAAAATAAAATTCCTATATCACAACTTCACAATTCATTTTAAATATCTTATAACCTAATTATGCTAAAAAAAAATACATTTGTACCGATACGATACTTTAGAGGCAGTGGTAGATGCTTACAGTAAGAATTGCATAAAAAGGAAATATTTATGTTGGGTGATGTGTGGACTAATTAAGAATTGAATTATATTGTATAATTCCAAGTTGGTTAAAAGGCCCCCTTTTGGTACCTAGATGACGTGGCACAAGCACTTTTTGAGACTACAAATTCAGTTCCAACTCGCTTCAACACTTCTCATCCCATTGCCTCTCACATACGTTCTCTTCTTTCTCTCTATAACACACATAACCCATTTAATTTGTCTAACATTCTAGAACCTTAGAAAAAAAAAAAAAAACTTCTCTATTCTCTTCATCCGTACAGAAACAGAGCACACTACTCTGTTTCTTGCTTTAAGCTTTGAACAACGAATATCTCTTCTATTCTATTCTATTCTTCTTCTCTAGCTTAGCTTCCACATACAGCCATGGCTGCAATTGTGTGCCGAGGATTGCAGTCACACCTTGAGTCTCAGATTGTGGAGTCAAGAACACTCAGGTTGAGGTTACCTTCCTCAACAAAACCTCTCCCTCCTCCTCTTCCTCCTCAACCCATTGATTTCTCCTTCAAATCCTGCTTCTGGGATTCAAACGTCAAAACTCAATACCAGAATCATCAAGAAGAAGAAGAAAACAAGAAGATTGGTTGGAGCTTCCTGGAAGCGATATCGCAGGGAACGAACAAGAGAGCAACAGAGAAAGATGAAAAAGAAGAAGCAATCTATGTTCATCCTCAACAGAAGCGTTCTTCTATGGTTCTCAGCCCAAAGAGCTTGGAGCTGTGCACTGAGAACTTAGGGAACGAAAGCGGCACTGACATTGGAGAAAACGGCATTGATGACGTCATCTCTTCCGGTTCCGGTGGCGGGAATTTGGAGACAGGGGAGCAACAACAGCGACAGTACGAGGCAAGTCGTCAATGTTGTACGGCTATGAAGAATAAGAAAGCGAAAACGGCGAATTTTCCACCACCTTTGACAACGATGAGAGGATCGGAATCTCTGCTTCTGAGGCCCCACCGTGAGGATGGGCGGTTGGTGATTGAAGTCACAAAGGTCCCACCAACTCCCTCGTGCTTTCAAGCTCAGAGGAGCCATGGCCGCCTTCGCCTTTCCCTTTTGAAAATTCACAATCCCAGCTTTGACCCGCAACACAAACATGAAAATGAACCAACCACCAATGAGGAAGAAGAAGAAGAAGAAGAAGAAACAGAGGATGAAGAAGAAGAAGAAGAAGAAGAAGAGTACTTTGCATGTGAGGAGAAGAGGATTATTGAGATGCCGAGAACATGCAAAGAAGGGTGTGAACATGAAAACCATAATAACAATGAATCATTGTTGATGCTAACTAATTGGTCTGAGCCATTTTGGGTGGCTACTTCCTGAAAAACCTAATTAATATCTCTGCATGTATCAATAAATTTTCTTCTTCTTTCTTTCTTTTTTTTTTTTAATGGATTATTATCCGTCCCTCATGGCTTTTTTTCCCACCATAAACTATGGTTTGGGGTGGGTAGTTATTATGGTTACTCCTCGATAGTAATAACAGAGACAGAGTGAAGGGTGGATGGTGCCATGTTTGTAAGGTTATTCGATCATTCAATAGCCGAAAGTAGTTTTTATTGGTTTCATGTTAAGGCACGTTTTGCATGCCTTCCTTCTCATTCTAGAAATTAGTTTTGTTTCCTTTAACACTGTTAGTAATATTATTATTTGAAGAGCCAGTAGCAAATTTTGTGATTTGTAATTATTAATTAGTTATCATTGATTTTTAATAGTGTAAAATTTTATCCAATAATATAGTGAAATTTTAATAAAAGTGTTAATTTCTAAACTTTTTTTATTATTATTTAAATTTTTTTTACATCAAATTTATTCATTTCTCTCTCCTATTTTGAAACAACAAACAAGTATGACATAAAAATGTGAGTAGCCATTATAAAAAATATAAGAGAATAAAATATTATTATGTTTAAAATTTTTATTTGATGTTTATGAAGTAACTGTTTTCTTTAGATTCATAATTTGAATGATTATTTTAAAAAAAGAAATATAATTAGAAAATTATACCCTTACTGCATTAAAATTAAATAGAAATAACAATAGTGATATTGTGTTTCATAGGTAGGGTTGATTTATGAGAGATTGATAGAAAGCATGGGTAGACGCTGTGGAGAATGAGGGGACCAGGGTGGCTACTTGTTCACATTGATGTTGAAAGTGACTCAGGTTGGTGCAGAGTGGGTATGAATGTCACTATATTAGGCAAATCTTATAAAAACAATTCAAACTAATAAATGCCAAATAATAAAGTTACTAAATTCACTTAAAATTCAAGAAAATATCAAACAGGTAGTAGAACTTTCTTGTTATTATTACAATGATATAATATAATATATTAAAGTGATAGGTGATTTTTTTCTCTCTCTTTTGATAGAACTTGACCATCAAGGTGGGGGAAGAGAAAATAAAGATTGAAACAAACACAAGTTTAGTAAATGAGGTCTTGTATGCTTGGGAGTTTGTGTTGAAATAATAAAGGGTTTATAAGTAGCTAATAGAAGTACTCTAAAGATAAATTTCTTCAAATGAGTTTCTCAAAAAATATAATTAATCGCTCAAATAAGTAGAAAAACCCTAGACTATTGTTGCATAATTGTCAACGAAAAATTGCAAATGCATGTCATTAAGAAAGATCCATGCTGTATTATAAGACTACTAAATATCCAGTATTATTCACTATTATTATTCAATACAACAATACTTTCAATTATTGCATCATATATATACTACTTCACTCTTATATACAGGCTATACATAGTTATTAGGTAATCATCTTTTAAACCCAACTCTGATCTCAATAAAATCATTAATTATTTTGATTCAAATTAAACTCATAAAAGGCCAAACCCAACATAACCCAATGTGGTTGTGTGTGTGTGTGTCACTTCTAAATAATAATGTGTGGCATTATCAGATATTCAGATGTATGTTGTCATCATACATCATCAGTCGTTTTCTTATGTGAAAATTCATAATAAACATGCCAAAGTATATATTACAAAACAAGTTGATGAATATATATAAAAAGTAGTCTTCGTTCTGTTCCATTGCATGCAAAATCATCACGTCATTAATTAGAAAGAATAATCTTTTTTCCCGGGGAAAAATATATATATGAAAGAAGATTGTTATTGGGATCGATTAGAGATCTCAAGGATAATGTCAATATATAAGTAAGGATATATTGCGTCGATCGTCACCCTCGTTTAATTGTTTAACTAGTAAATTTTTATCGCATAAAGACAATACGGGTTACGGGAAAATGATAAATAAATTAATATGTTTAATTAAATTATTATTTAATATTTTTCTAGTATCATTTTTAAAAATAATTTTATGTGAGTTTTCACTAATGTATGTTATAAGAAAAAATAATTTAATGATAATTTATTTTATTTTTAATAATAATAAAAATAAGGAGAATGTTAGGGGACAATTATTTTATTGAACAATATGAACAACCACCAATCAAATAAAAACACATTACACCTCTAAATTAATTTTCTAAATTTTAATATTAAAATAACTATCCATACACTAGTAAAATGAATATCTGATATATCTGTTTACATTATTTAATATTTTCATTGTTCACCTATATTTTTCCTAAAAATAATTATTGACTAATATATGTTTCGGGACTTACCTAGAACCAGATGATTGAGTTTGAATGAAAGGCACAAACGTTGAAGGCAGGGACGGATCCAGAAATGATATTATGGGGGGGCCAATAACACATATAATATTAAAAATTATGTAAAAAAATTATATAATATAAGATGTATTACAAAAATATATTGACAAAGAATATATTTTAAAGTAAAAAGAAATATGTGTATACTTTTTACTAACGAAATAGTCGATTCTTCATATCATAAAATTCACCGATAATAGAATTTGTGTAAAATTTTTCAGTAATTTTCTTTTCAATATAATTAAAAGAAAATTATCAAGAAATTCATCTTTTATTTTGTTTCTAAGTTATTTTTCACAATATTCATAGTTGAAAAAGATCTCTTAATTGTAGCAGTTGAAACAGAGAGAATTAATACCAAATGAATAAAAAAAGACGGCTATAAAAAGAAAAAAAATTCACTTTATGATATTTGAAATTTTTTATTTAATTAAAAAATATTAGTAATAATATCTTTTTCAAATTTCTTTAATATTGTTACTTACTTTTTAGATATTAAAAATTATTAATATTTAAATTAGACTGAATTTTTATTTATACTAGACTAAATACTAAATATTTTTTAAAAAAAATTAAATTATACATAATAACTTATTACTCTTAAAAAAAGTTGGGGGGCCGAGGCCGCCACTCGCCCCCCTTATATCCGTCCCTGGTTGAAGGAGAGTGGTCTCGGAGCTGTTACTGTCTGGGAGTCTCCGTCCGAATTGTATGCAGAGATACTCCGATACCTAAGTTAGCAAGAGGATAAGTAGATTTTGAATGTATTGAAATTTAAGTTTATTTAAAGTATCAGTGTATTTATAGTGAAAGAACTAATATCTAGCGCTGAAGTAGTTTCACTTTTGATGGTGGATAATCGTCTCTTTATCTTAGAGTTGTTGGGATATCTCTTCTAGAAGTGGGTGAGAGATTTAAGGAGGCAGTTATTCACTTGGATAAGTGCTGACTGCTTGTTGGTGTCGACTCCGACCCTGACTTCTTAGTGAAGGTTGGATAGTCAGTTAGGGCCAACCTTTTGGATTGGGTTTGACCTATGTTTATTTTGGGTCAGAGTATGAACAATATGTTATAAGAAAAAAATAATTTAATGATAATTTATTTTATTTTTAACAATAATAAAATAATCACTAACTAAAAAATTTATGAATATATATTTTTTTTTTTAAAATTAAAAGTGAAATTCAAACTCGTAATTTCTTAAGTGAATATGAAAAGATATGTCATTTAAACTATAATTCATTACTAATAATAATAAATATATAATTATTGCATAAAAAGTAATAATCATAATGCTATTACCACTTAAATTCTGTTCTAGTGGTATTTACATAATTCTTTTGTGACGTATATGTAAAATTTCACATACTATATATATACTTCCAAGCACTTTGTCCAGACAAAAGAAATGGTATAGTTATAGAAATTTCCTATATAGATAGAAACTATATATACTTTTTCTTAACACTTAAGCTACACCCTTTTTCGTTCTCAATAAAAAAATTGCATTCTTTTCGAATTATAATCCAAGTCATCATCACTCTATATATAATCCAAGAGAACTAATAAATATTTTTTCCAGAAAAATCAGCAAGAAGAGAAAATAAGTTAAATCATGTGACAAAACATGGCACTTTTAAGAGAGGTCTTGGTGCACTTTGAAACATATATTTCTTTTTCTTCCACAATTTGTTCTTTACTTTCTTGCTTTTTCTTACCCTTTTTTCCTTTTAGTGGCTTTGTGCTTTTAACATGGAACATTTTGGTAGTTACATCTATATTAAGCAAATGCTGGAAGCCCTTTAGTAGTTATTAGTTGAACATAATTAAAGAGATAAAAAAAAAAAAGAAGAAAAGTTGAACCCAACCATACTTGAGTGGCATATGAATTAGGGTTTCGTACCTTTCTTTGGGTGTGCCATTTTCACCCTAAACAAAAAAGTGCACTGATCACAACAAGATTTGGTTCATCATGAGTTGCAATTCTCTTCAGTTTGTACGGTCTCTTCAATAAAAAAATCAAACTATTTTTATTTATTTTTTAAAATCTAATATATTCGATATTTCGACTGTGCTGCGTGTAGATTAAACTTAGTTATTAGTATAAAATATATATTAAAATATAAATACACGTTAAAAATAAATTAAAGTGCACATGTATTTATATATAAATATATTGGTAACTGATTTTATAGACTGATTTTAAGTATTTTTGATATCATTCTCATGAAAAGGTGACTATCCTAGCTTGTGTCTTTGCACGAGTAGATCTTATCCTTTTTTTGGTGATAATTCAAAGTAACATGTTACAGTTCCATTTTGGAACTGTATGCTATGACAAACCCTTGAAATAATTAAAGGATTCGTATAAATAATGTTCCGATTTCGGGGTCCACTAGATATGTAACTCTGAAACAAAATCTAAACCAATCCTTTCTTGAATATTTGAACTTCGTTGGAGCAAACTTGGTACTGTTTAGAATTTTTTCTGCTGATATTTGTAAGCAATATGATTTGAGATTGTCTTTTTCTTTCTTTCTTTTTCTTTGTCTGATAATGTAATCTATTCAATATTTAAGATAAGAATTTATTAATGTGATATATACATTAATATTAGTTTTACCCTATCAAGATTTAACGAAAATATTTGGTAATTAAAATAAATTAATAAAAAATAATTAGAATTTATTTTATTTAATATTTTTTAATTATTATAACAATTAATAATATTAAATAAGATAAATTTTGACTATTTTAAAGAGTAATATTACACATATAAATTTTTTGAGTTATGTTATATGTATACTAAAATCAGCTATTAAAGTCAGCCATCAATATAAAATACATATTAAAAATAAATTAAATTATACATGTGTTTATACACCAATACATTGGTGACTGATTTTAGTACGTAACTAATTTTAATGTACAAATAGCATTTTTAAATTTTTTTATGAACTAAGTCTAATCAAATTAAATAATAAAACTTAGAATAATAATATTCATAATTAATTTTTATTGATATTATACCAACTTAATTAAATTTAATTAACAAAAAAAATTGAATATATAATATTATTTTTTTGTTTCTCTAACGTTACGGCAAAATTAAACTCTTGCATCATATTAAAAGCTTTTTTTTGTCATTTTAAATTTCGATATATCTTATTCATTCCATAGACACACACCACCAAGTTGTGAATGTTTCCAAATAATGTGCAACAAGTATATTCTAAATTTTATTGTGTGTGATCCAATAATGAAAACTAATTAATCCTTCACTTCCTCATCTTGTTAGGTAAATAAATAAAAGAAAAAAAAAGGTGAGGATAATGAGTAGAGAAAGGATGTGTGGGTGAGGCATATGCATATATAGTGATAGAGGTCTTGTATGTTTATTAGGTATTATTGCTCCTTTTAATTTCATCCGTACTCTCCATCTTTAATTTCTCATGTGCAAACATGTACTATTACTTCTTCATTATTCAACCGACATATGCGCCATTACATCAATACTTCTAACATGTTCCTCTCATAAAATTCCTAAACTCGTCATGATTTATTGTCTCTATCATTAAAGTATGTTTCTTTATAGCTAATTGCCGTTACTAACGCGTTTTTATTTATTTTTTACAAATTAAATATATATAATGATAACTAACTTCAATTGGTCGAGTAGTCAACTTATTCATTCGTTTAAAATTTAAACAAGTAGTATTAAAATTAAGTTTAAATTTCGTCAATTTATTAACTAACAACAAACTCTTAAATGAATTTCAAATCTACAATAAATTAATTATTTTCTTAGCTTGATGAAATAAGAAATATTATGAGAAATTAATATCAATATATATTATAATAATAAATATGAAATTAACCAAGATGATAAATATTTAGTATTTTAGTTAATAAATTTTGAATTTAAATCTTTAAAACAATAAAAATATACCTTTGTAAGTTGATTTATATTATTATAAAAGTCAAAATGAATTATATATCATAGTTTAACAAGCTAAGCCGTACCAAATATGATCTTGTGCCTATTATGTGTATCATACACTTAACTAAGTAGCTTCCAACTAATGCAAGTATGCAACTATATCTTAGTATATATATCATAATTAACTAATCTTAATTATGTAGCTTATTTCGTTTAGTTAAGTACAGAGCTAATAACGAGTTATGGTCAGTTTTGTATATTTGTATAGTAATAATAAGGCCTGATAAGCAACAAGTTTATAAACATAAACGTTACGTTGGTTGCTATGTTAGCTAATAGTCTAATACACATAATAATATTTAGGAGAAAATAATAAAAATGGTCATCTTTTGATTGAATTGAAATTGAGAAAGGGATTTGTACGTGGAGTGATGGTATCCAATCAATTTAAGATTCCAAATCAGACAGGTTGATATGAATGGACCCCAAAATTTAAGATTTTATTTCTAGTGTCCTGCATTCATCATCATTACTTTCTCTCAACTAGTTGGACTCTCTTTTAACTTTTAACGCTGCCACATTGACCTTATTGCTTACTTTTCCTCGGTTTTCTTGCAGATATATGGAATATATGGATAATAATTTTCTTTTTACTAATATTTACTTTTAGGTCTATGGTGGGTTCCTCTTATGCTCTTGTTAGATTTTCTAAAATGTTTTTTTTTTTTTTTAACTAGACTACTGCATGATGATTTTGGGAGTAGTGTTTTTCTTTAGTCGGATGAAATGATCCATATTTAATTTTTATTACAGAGAATAAATTAATATAATATAAAAAATTTTTAAATATTCTAAAAATATTAATGTCTTAATAATTTTAATGGTTAATTTTAATTATAAAAATATATATAATATATATTTATTAAAATTAAAATACAGTTAAAATTATTACAATACTGTTATATTCTAAAACTATTAGCATAATAATTAATAGAAATATCGGACAGACTTAATACTTAATAGTGTATCTTAATTTTAAAAATTAGTTTATGAACTTTTATAATTAAGAATAAATTAATACAATATAAAAGAATTTTAGATATCTAAGAATATTAATATTTTAATAATTTTAATTATAAAAAATATATAATATATATTAATTAAAATTAATAGTTAAAAATATTAGAATATTATTATATTATGAGAATATTAATATAACAATTGATAGGATATCGAAGGAATTTAGTGGTTAATTTGGGTGAGTTTTGTGAAAAATAGATTAAGTGTAAAAAAATTGGTTAAAATGAGAGATTTAAGATAAGTATACTTGTGAGAAAAATACTTATATTAATGACAAATAAGCAATACAAGAACTAATGATGAGAAATAGAGGTGGAGAATAAGTGTTGAGACCTCCACTAATGTCACAAGAGGATGAATGCGCTTTATTTAAAGTAAACAGGGACTAATTAATGGTTGTCGAGTGTTCTGGTGGAACACTCGAATGTCAGTTTTTACTCGTGAAAGTGATGAATGAAATGAAGAACAATGAGAGGAATTTTAGGGAGAGAAACAGATGTGTTTTCTAGCTTCTCTGCTTCAGAAATAAGAAAGGTCTAGAAGAAGGTCAATGTGCTTTAAAGAGATGGTTTGAGGTCCTTTTTATATTATAAAACCATAATGAAGAGGAAATCTATTGTCCAATGATTTTAATCTGATATTTGATTTACTCTTTTTATCCCAAATATCTTTAGATATTCCCGTCGCTTTAAGTCTTTTTAACTGTTCAATGAAAGAAGTTGATTCCCACACGTTAAACTAAAACTCATGACACGTGATATCAGTGGAGGGACATCTAGTTTGGTTTTCTTTCAACTAGATGACGCTCTTTACACTCCAAATTCAACCAATCCACTTCCACCAATTTAGTTTCTACTACTGAAGAGAAATTCAACTCTTCAGAGTGTTCTTTTGGGTTCTATCCTTTTTACCTAATACCTTTAGGAGGAACTTGATTCTTATTTGACTATGTTTGTAGGTCATTCTTAAAATTATTTATGTACAAAAAAAGTTTATATTTTTAGTATACAATTAGGGACGAAGCTTAGTACATATAAAAGGGGACAATGGTCCCTCCCAAATAAATAAATTTTACATATAAAATCTTCTAATTTTATAATTTGACCCTTCTCTAATTTTATTTTTTGTTCTCTA
Organism: Arachis hypogaea; assembly: GCF_003086295.3. Classification (NCBI taxonomy): domain Eukaryota; kingdom Viridiplantae; phylum Streptophyta; class Magnoliopsida; order Fabales; family Fabaceae; genus Arachis; species Arachis hypogaea. The sequence goes on from NC_092044.1 coordinate 111,192,998, forward strand.
TTTAGTTGTATTTTGCATGTTAACCCCTTCTTAAAAGAGGTTCAAGCTTCGTCTCTGTATACAATCATAAGCCCTCATGCAGTCTTTGAGGATACAAAATATTCTCTCAAGCTGCAATAAATTTTTTTATACTCAACAGAACTATAATAATTTTTTTTAACATATCATAACTTAAATAATCAAATTTCTCATCTTTTATTCATTTTTTTTGTTATAATAATATATGTATTTGTAAATATTATGATATTCAAATATACATCTGTCTGTATAATTTGAATATGATTATGTACTCATAAAAAATGAATAAAAGAATGTTATCATGCAAATATTTAAATATTAATAAAATAAATAAATAAGATATGTATTTTTTTTAAAAAAAGTAGTATATGTATGTGAACATAATATTATTATTTATATATATATATATATATATATATATATATATATTTAAAATGAAGAAAGAGGAATGATTTGATTTAATATAATATATATATATATAAGGAAATAAGAAGGGGAAAAACTCTTACCCGTTTAATTGAACGTGTTTTAAATTTGAATACCTGAATTTGGAGAGACACATAAAGAGAGAGAACACTTGGAAGGATAGGGGAGAGCGTGTTTTTCATTTCTGTTTGGGCATTTTTTACACAGCAGTATTTTTTATTATTATCACTACTATTACCACCACCATCCAATAGCAGTATTTTTTATTATTATCACTACTATTACCACCACCATCCAAACCCTCTGTCTTCTTCAACAATTGAAAGTTTTTCTTAAGATAAAGAACGCTTCCACATTTAACTTTACGCTGTCTCTTTATTCTGTCTTCTTACCTATTAAGACTCTTTTTTTTCTTTTCTTTCTTTTGTCTTTAGTCTTGCTCCTTTTGTCATATAATGTGTACTCCTATCTTCTTGTACGAGATTCTGGCACTTGAATATCTGCTATTATATATTTGACATTTTTTATATTATTCTGAATTTTCGTTACTTTGAACTCGTATCATTTTGAACTCTAAACTCGTATCATTCTAAACTCTGATGATCATTTTGTACTCTTTGTTAATCTGAATCCTTATTATTATGTTTTTTATCTTCGTTCTCATGTAACCCCTCTCAGCCTCCATGTATATTGGGTTGCTAATTTTGGAATTAGTTATAGAAATTCTTTGATAAAGATCTTTCACCTTACAACTTTGGATGTTATATCCTCATTTGTATATGTTTCCAATGAAATCACAAATAAAAAAAGAAATTAAATAAAAAATTATGAGCAATGTTCATTTGTAACCATAAATTAATAAAAAATAAATAGATATTTAAAAATAAAAATAATTTAATTAATTAATTAATTTTTTTGCAGGGTATGATTTTAAGAAAAGCAGGATTATCTACTGCTATTTTTTTGGTCTTTTTTTTAGGCCAAAAAAAGATGGTACCCAGAACTTTCTTACCCTTTTTATGCTCTCTCTCTTTTTAGGAGTTTGGAGGGTGGGACACTTCACCTTTTTTAAAATATTTTGTACTGCAACTTTCTTAAGATGCATCATTCACAACTTTTGAGTGTATGATTGTTAAAGCAGTTTTTTCATGCATTGCAGGATGTTTGCAGAATAATATAACATAAACATTGGCTCTTGATAAAAAAAAAAGCTTTTTGGAATTGAAATTCAAACTCCTAAAACTGAAATTAGGCATAGTACTTCTTAACGTACTTGAAATTGATGGGACCGATAGTTGTTCCATGATCCGGGTCCAGCAGGATGCAGGGTCTGTTGGGGTGTACTTCAGAAACAATGTAAGGACCCTCCCATTTGGGAGCCCATTTTGGCAAAGACATCTTTCTCATTACTGCGTCTACTGATTTTAGTACCAGGTCTTCCTCTAGAAACACCCTGGACCGAATGTGCTTGTCGTAAGCTAATGCTAGTCTTTGGTGATATTCTTCCATCTTGCTTCTTACAACTTCTCTTTTTTCTTCCAACTCTTGCAACTCAACTTCACAATCTCTTGCCTTTTAGAATACGCGCCAACTCCCTACGAGTAATTGGGGTGTTCTCGTCTTCCTCCATATTCTCCAGATCCGCGAATGGAGGTGGTGAGGGGGTTCTATACCTCGTTTGCTCTCTAGTCATCATGTTGAAGTGTTCCTCCCCAGCGGAGTCGCCAAGTGATTCGGGTGAGTTTTGTGAAAAATAGATTAAGTGTAAAAAAATTGGTTAAGATGAGAGATTCAAGATAAGTATACTTGTGAGAAAAATACTTCTATTAATGACGAATAAGCAATACAAGAACTAATGATGAGAAATAGAGGTGGAGAACAAGTGTTGAGACCTCCACTAATGTCACAAGAGGATGAATGAGCTTTGTTTAAAGTGGACATGGGCTGATTAATGGTTGTCGAGTGTTCTGGTGGAACACCCGAATGCCAATTTTTACTCGTGAAGGTGATGAATGAAATGAAGAACAACGAGAGAAAATTTTGGGGAGAGAAAAATATGGATTTTCTAGCTTCTCTGCTTCAGAAATAAGAAAGGTCTAGAAGAAGGTCAAGTTTCTTTAAAGAGGTGGCTTGAGGTCCTTTTTATAGTATAAAACCATGATGAAGAGGAAATCTATTATCCAATGGTTTTATTCTGATATTTGGTTTACTCTTTTTTAACTCCGCCTATGTTACACTTGCGGTACATAGCCGGTCCCAAGCCCGGATAAAGGAGGAGGGTTGTGTTAGGTCTTCGGCAACCAACGTAAAAATATAGCCGAACCCCCCATGACATGAATCAAAGACATTATTGCGCTAAAGCTAGGTCGTTACCCGGAAGTAACGCGCCGTATGGCTCGAGTACGGTGTCAAAGCAAGAGCCGCTGCATCGGTGCCCGGATGTAGTGTTAAATGAGCAAGGGTTCTCGTGTTTTCGTGAACGGACAAGGGTAAATAAACTAGTTCACAAAGGAAAAGGTAAAGGTCGAAGCGACAAAAGGTTGAGATTTGGGACATGGAACATAGGCACTCTAACAGGAAAGTCCATGGAGGTGGTGGACACCATGACAAGGAGGAAGATTAACATTATGTGCCTACAAGAAACGAAATGGGTTGGTGCAAAGGCTAGGGAGTTGGATTCTTCTGGTTTCAAACTTTGGTATACAGGAAAAGTGAAGAATAGGAATGGAGTTGGAATAATTGTGGATAAGCAGTGGAAGAAGGACGTAGTTGATGTCAAGAGGGTGGGAGATCGGATCATCTCTATCAAACTTGTGGTGGAGGGAGGTGCTTTCCATGTGATTAGCGCCTATGCACCGCAAGTGGGTTCGGATGAACAACACAAGATAAGGTTTTGGGAGGATCTAGAGAGTTTGGTTCAAGGCATACCTTTGGGAGATAAGATTTTCTTAGGAGGAGATTTAAATGGCCATGTTGGGAGAGAAGTGACTGGATATGGGAGTATTCACGGAGGCCATGGTTTCGGGGTGATCAATGCCGAGGGTAAAACTATTTTGGACTTTTCCTCAACTTTTGATCTTCTCATCGCAAATACATGTTTTAAAAAGAGAGACGAACATCTTATAACCTATAAGAGTGGCATGACAAGCTCTCAAATCGACTTCTTCTTGTTGAGGAGAGTCGACCGGAAATTTTGCATTAACTGTAAAATTATCCCGGGAGAGAGTTTGACAACACAACATAGGGTGCTCGTCATGGATTTTCGCGTTGAGCAAAAGTTGAGGAAAAGACATAATACGAAGAACCCAAGGACGAGGTGGTGGTGGATGAAAGGTGAGGAACAAAGAAGCTTCCTAAGACGGGTAGGAGAAGAGGCAAAGTGGGATGGGAATGGAAGCGCGGAAGAGATGTGGAGGGAGATGGCAGAAGTTATTAGAAGAACAGCAAAAGAAAGTTTTGGTGAATCTAAAGGAATAGGACCAAGAGACAAGGAGTCCTGGTGGTGGAATGCGAGTGTACAAGAAAGATAAAGATAAAAAGAGAATGCTTTAAAGAGTGGTCTTTATGCCGCAATGCAGATAACTGGGAAAAATATAAGGCGGCTAAGAAAGAGACAAAAGTGGCTGTAAGTGAAGCAAGAACAAGAGCATATGAGGGTCTCTACCAGTCTTTGGGCACGAAAGAAGGAGAAAAAGGTATATATAGAATTGCAAAGAGCCGGGAAAGAAGAACGAGAGATTTGGATCAGGTTAAGTGCATAAAGGATAAGGATGGAGAGGTGTTGGCTCAAAAGGAGAAGATTAATGAAAGGTGGAAGAGCTACTTCTACGAGTTATTTAATGAGGGACAGAAGACTCTTCCGAGCCTTGGTCAATTATGCACAAGGGAAGAAGATCAAAACTTTGACTACTATCGAAGGATTCGAGACTTCGAGGTAAAAGAGGCTCTAAAGCAGATGAAAAATGGCAGGGCAGTAGGACCTGATAATATCCCGATTGAGGTTTGGAAGGGTCTTGGAGGAAAAGGCATCAACTGGTTAACCAAGCTTTTTAATGAGATTTTAAGGTCAAAGAAGATGCCTGATGAGTGGAGAAAGAGCACCTTGGTACCTATCTACAAGAATAAGGGGGATATACAAAGTTGCGGAAATTATAGAGGGATTAAGCTTATGAGTCATACTATGAAGTTATGGGAAAGGGTGATAGAACGGAGGTTGAGAAAAGAGACACAAGTAACAGAGAACCAATTTGGATTTATGCCAGGCAGATCTACCACTGAAGCGATATACCTATTAAGAAGGATGATGGAGAGATATCGTAGTAATAAAAGGGATCTACACATGGTGTTTATTGATTTGGAAAAAGCGTATGATAGGGTACCAAGGGAGGTCTTATGGAAGGTTTTAGAAAAGAGGAGAGTAAGGATCGCATATATTCGGGCAATTAAAGACATGTATGATGGGGCCACAACTAGTGTGAAGACTCAAGGTGGTGTGACAGAGGAATTCCCTATTGGTATAGGATTACACCAGGGATCATCCTTAAGTCCATACATTTTCACATTAGTCTTAGAAGTACTCACAGAGCACATCCAAGAGCCTGTGCCATGGTGCATGCTTTTTGCCGATGATATCGTCCTTATGGGAGAGTCAAGGGAAGACCTAAATAAGAAGTTGGAGTTATGGAGAGAAGCTCTAGAAGTGTATGGTCTGCGCATAAGCCGTAGCAAGACGGAATATATGGAATGTAAGTTCAGTTTGAGAAGGGAAAACTCCAATATAGAGGTGAAAATTGGAGAGAACACCCTACGAAAAGTTAAAAGTTTTAAGTATCTTGGATGCATCATACAGGATAATGGAGAGATTGAACATGATGTAAATCATAGGATCCAAGCAGGTTGGTCAAAATGGCGGAGTGCATCTGGTTTTATATGCGACAAAAAAGTGCCTTTAAAACTTAAAGGTAAATTCTATCGCACCGCTATAAGACCGGCTATGCTGTATGGTACGGAGTGTTGGGCGGCTAAAGGGGAGCACGAACATAAGCTGAGTGTGGCAGAGATGAAGATGTTGAGATGGATGAGTGGTCATACGCGATTGGATAAAATAAGGAATGAAGATATAAGGGAGAGAGTTGGAGTAGCACCTATTGTGGAAAAGATGGTTGAATCGCGTCTCAGGTGGTTTGGACATGTGAGAAGAAGACCGATAGAACATCCAGTCAAGAGGGTGGATGAGATGGAAGATGGACAAAGGGCGAAAGGCAGAGAAAGACCTAAGAAGACCATCCATGAGGTGGTCAAACGAGATCTACATGTAAACGGTCTCTCTGTAGACATGATGCATGACAGAGCACAATGGCGTCGTTTGATTCATGTAGCCGACCCCACTTAGTGGGACAAGGCTTTGTTGTTGTTGTTGTTGTTGTTGTTGTTGTATTTGGTTTACTCTTTTTATTCCAAATATCTTTAGGAATTTCCATCACTTTAAGTCTTTTCAACTGTTCAATGGAGGAAGTTGATTCCCACATGTTAAACTAAAGCTCATGACATGTGACATCAGTGAAGTGAAGGAATATCTAGTTTGGTTTTCTTTCAACTAGAGGACGCTCTTTACACTCCAAATCCAACCAATCTACTTCCACTAATTTAGTTTTCACTGAAGAAAAATTCAACTCCTCAAAGTATTTTTTTGGGTTCTATCCTTTTTACCTAATACCTTTAGGAGGAACTTGATTCTTGTTTGACTATGTTTATAGATCATTCTTAAAATTATTTATATACAAAAAATATTTATATTTTTAGTGTTTATCTCAATTTTAAAAGCTAGTTTATGACTTTTTCTCACATTTAGAAACAATGATTTAAAATGTGAATATTTTGTTAGTAGATATATAACTCATCAATAACATTAGATTCGTATCATATTAAAATTTGGAATTGAATGTAATCTAACATAATTCAATTCTAAAAGTTACTTCATGAGATAAAAGATGTCTCATATTTATAAATATTCTAAAAACTTATACTTAAAAGATGAAGAATTTATAAGTTAAGAAATTCTTTAAAATATCTTAAATTTATAAATATTCTAATAGAAATTTCTTATGATTAGTACAAATTTTTTTAAAAAAGGACATTTGGATAAAAATACTGAATTAAAAAAAAATATAGCAACAAAAAAAAGAGAAAAGAAAAAAAATAATATAAAACATATATGTAATAGAAAAAGAAGAGAAATATAAAAATAAAAAATAAAAAATTCAGTTTATATATCATGAGGAATCTTATTACAAGTTCTGTATTTCTAAATATAAAATTTACAAAATATTTATAAATATGAGATCCCATTAATTAGTTTTTGGAAATTAGACCAACACTCAATTTCGTATTTTAATGGATTAATCTCCATATACAATTTTTTTTACTATACAAGTTATACAAGTCTTGAAAATCTCTAATCCCTAAAACGCACTTCTTATGGCATGTATGTTTCACGCGTCTTCTTAACAGATTTTTCAATCAATCAATACGCAAATATATAACTTCCTTTTTCAAAAGGATTTCGTTTCCTTTTTTAAATTCCTTCTGCGTTTTCTTGTCTTCTCTTTTCGGTCTCTTTCGTGCGTTTTCTCTCCCTTCTCCTTCACCGTTTACGTAAGTTTCTCTCTATGTTCTCTTTTTTCGTTTTTCTCGTTTTTCATTGTTTCTGAAATTAAGTTCTGAAATCGTTTTGAAGAGAATGGATGATTCAACTTCAGATTATCAGCTGGGCCAAAGCGAAGTGAATTTTGAATTTGAATCCAATGAAGTTCTTGAGGTGTGGTTTAATTCCAGTTAATAATTGAATTTGAATTTGAATCCAATTAGTAGTTTATAATTGTGTAGTTGAATAATGCGTGAACCTTGTCTGTGAAATTTGCTGTTCATTATTCCTTGTTTGAATTGAATCTAATGTACTAGTTCTGATGAATTTTCTGCATTTTATATCAGACGTTCGGGTGTAAATCAGGAATATTTGGGTGTATTTTAGGAAAGTTTTGGTGTATTTACAGTTTATGACTTTTCATCTTACTGAGGGTGAATTGTCTTATTCTTTTAGTTGAGTTGTTTTAGTTTCTGTTTAATGATGATTCATGAATCTGATTTTTGTTATTTTTTTATGATGGTTTTATAGTTCTATTTGCATTCTATAGTTTATGCTTGTTTTAATATGGTGTATTTTTGGTGTATTTTGCAGCCCCTCTATGGTATTGATGAGCAGTTTGTTCTCCACATACAAGCATTTTTCTCATACAAGTCTTCTCCCTCTTTTATTGTTTTGAATCCAATCAAGTGGCTGAGGTGTGGTTTAATTCAGAAGAAAAAAATGTAGCATTAGAGGAAATATTTTTTTGTACAAAAATGTTATTTGTACACTAAAATCAGCTACTAAAATCAGCCACCAATGTATTTGTATATAAATACATGCATGTGTGGTTTAATTTATTTTCAATATATATTTGTATTCCAATATGTATTTTATATTGGTGGCTGACTTTGGTGGCAAATTTTAGTGTACACGTAACATAATTCATTTCTGTATTTGCACCAAATTTGGGTGTAAAACGAAGATATTTGGGTGTAGCACGAAGATATTTGAGTGTATTTTAAGGAATTTTGGGTGTAATTTTATTCTGATAAGTTCTGCATAATTTAGAACTCTTTCTCTTCATCTTCCTCATCTTCTGATGCTTCTTTTTTTTTTCATCATCATTACCATCTTCTTCTTCTTTATTTCTTATTCATCTTTTCCTTTTTGTTTCACCTTCTCAAGTTTATTCTTGTTTTACTCTCTTAACAAGAATAAAAACAAAAAATCAAACAAAGAAGAAAAAGAAATACATAATGCTCCAAAATTACTTGAAAAATGATGAACTTACATTCATTTAACTAAAAGAAAGAAAGAAATAAGGAACAGAAGAAGAAAAAATACAGCATTAGAGGAAATATTTTTCTGTACAAAAATGCTATTTGTACACTAAAATCAACCACTAAATCAGCCACCAATGTATTTGTGTATAAATACATATGTGGTTTAATTTATTTTCAATGTATATTTATATTCCAATATGTATTTTATACTGATGGCTGACTTTGGTGTCTGATTTTAGTCTACACATAGCATAACTCATTTCTGTATTTGCAGCGAATTTGGGTGTAAAATGAAGATATTTGGGTGTAACACGAAAATATTTGGGTGTATTTTAAAGAATTTTGGGTGTATTTTTATTCTGATAAGTTCTGCATAATTCAGAACTCTTCTTCTTTCTCCTCCTCATCTTCTGCTGGTTCTTTTTTTTCATCATTATCACCATCTTCTTCTTCTTTTTTTCTTATTCGTCTTTTTCTTTTTGCTTTACCTTCTCAAATTACTTCTTGTTTTACTCTCTTAACAAGAATAAAAACAAAAAAAATCAAACAAAGAAGAAGAAGAAACACATAATGTTACAAAATTATTTGGAAGAGGATAAACTTACATTCATTTAACTAAAAGAAATAAAGAAATAAGGAGAAGAAGAAGAAGAAAAAAATGTAGCATTAGAGGAAATATTTTTCTGTACAAAAATGCTATTTGTACACTAAAATCAGCCACTAAAATCAACCACCAATGTATTTGTGTATAAATATATGTGTGCTTTAATTTATTTTCAAGGGTTAATACTCAAATTCATCCCTGAAAGATTACGCGATCTTCATTTTCGTTCCCGAATGATTTTTTTAATCAAATTAGTCCCTTTGTCAGTTGGACGATGACATGGCACGTTAAGAGCCACGTGGCATGATGATGTGGTACGCCACATGGCAGGTCAATGCCACGGTCAACGCCACATGGCACGCCACGTGGTGGGTCAGTGACACGTGGCATACACGTGACATGCCACGTGTCACTTGACGTCTAAAAAGGATTTTTATAATCAAAATAGTCCTTGAAAGTCCAGACGTAAGTCATTTTCATCTCTCAGATTTTAAAAATTCAAGAAGATCCACAAATTTTGGCTCTAAGTATTACTATCATTACATTCTATACGTAAGTAATACCGTAATGGGCAAAAAAAAGATGTAGTAGAAAAAAAATAGTGGTATACCTTTGTTTAGCTTAACATACATCAATTTTGATTTCGAACATATAACTTTGTTTAGGTTAATAAAAACATACATTTCAATTATATATATATATACTCCAACAAAATGTAATAATGTAAGAAAAATATTTTAGAATAGAAAAGAATAAGAGAGATTTTTTAAAAGAATTAAAGTAGAGAGATAATTTTATTGAAAAAAAATTTTAAGAAGAAAAAATACAATTACTAATGTTTTGTTTGTCAATTACATTTCTATTAAAATTAGTAGTATCAAAAAATATTTTAAATTTAATATTTTGAGAAAAAATACAAAAAAATTATATAAGGACTAGTTTGACTAATTTTTAAAATTTGAGGGATGAAAATGACTTACGTCTGAACTTTCAAGGACTATTTTGACTATAAAAATCTTTTTTACATGTCAAGTGACACGTGGCATGTCACGTGTCACTAACCTGCCACGTGGCATGCCATGTGTCGCTGACCTGTCACGTGGCGTACCACGTCATCGTTCAACATACAGAAGGACTAATTTGACTTATTTTTTATCTTTCAAAGACTAATTTGATTAAAAAAATTATTCGAGGACGAAAATGAAGATCGCGTAATCTTTCGGGGACGAATTTGAGTATTAACCCTTATTTTCAATGTATTATTTGTATTCCAGTATGTATTTTATACTGGTGGCTAACTTTGGTGGTTGATTTTAGTGTACATGTAACATAACTCATTTCTGTATTTGCAGCAAATTTGGATGTATTTTTATTCTGATAAGTTCTGCATAATTCAGAACTCTTCATCTTTCTCCTTCTCATCTTCTGCTGTTCTTCTTCATCTTCTTATTTCATATTCTCATAATTCTTTTTTGGAGAAAAAAATAAAACAAAGAAAAAAATACATAATGTTGCAAAATTAAAAGAAGAATGAGGAGAAACACGATGATGAAGATAAAACACGCGAAGAAAAAAGAGGAGAAATACAAAGAAAAAAGAGAAGAAGAGGGAAGAAGAGGAGGAGGAGGAGAAACACGAAGAAAAAATGACAGTTATAATTTTCATCGAAGAAAAAGAAGAAGAGTCATTCTTAATGGTGAGAGAGCGCTTTGGAAACGTGATGCGCGTGTTAACACGTTTTTATGGGTGAGTGTAACTTCTGTTAGGTTTGGTCCAACTTGTAAGACTTGTAAATAAAAAAGACTTATATGTATAGCATAATTGTATTTTAATATGATATCGAATCTAATATTATTGAGTTATCTACTAATAAAATATTCACATTTTATTTGGACAATTATTCTTAAACATCAAAAAATTCATAAACTAATTTTTAGAGTTGAGATGCACTAATAAATTTCTTCAATATTTCTATCAATTGTTATATTATATTATAAAAAAATTATCAATTTTTTAAATATCAATATTAAAATAATTTTAATCGTTAATTTCAATAAATATATCACGCATATATTTTTTATAATTAAAATCAATAAAATATACTTAAAATACTTGAAATTCTTCTCATATTATATTAATTTATTCTTAGTAGTGCGTAAATAAAAGTTAAAAATGGGTCATTTAATTTCTTCATCATATTAAAGAAAAATACTACTCCCAAAATGATCACATACATCATGCATGAAAAACACTAAAAACAGCTCATCATGCCATTGATTAAAACTAAACACAGAAAAGGTAATAATATGTGGGCTTCAGAATCTATAAACGGGGATTCAAATTGAAATGCTTCTATCTTTTTCTCCTGAACAATAATAACAAAAAATCAAAGTACCAAAGTGTATATTTGCAATCCACGATTGATCTAATCCACAATGCCAACTTCCAACCATTAATACTAAGCCATGTGTAAAAAGAAAAGCCATATAACTCAATTGAATGAGTAATTGGAAGCTAAGGCCAATTGGATTGGAAGCACTTGCTCATAATAATGGAATTCTTGGACTCATTGTTAAAAGAAATAGGTACGACCATATATATCGATTATGTTAAGTGTACGTTAAAATTAGTTATCAAAGTCAGTTATTAATATAAAATATATATTAGAATATAAATATATATTAAAAATAAATTAAATTATATATATATTTATATATAAATATATTAATAATTAATTTTAATGATTAATTTTAGTGTACAAATAATATTTTTGTATATATATGTTTTCTTGTTTGTTAAGGCATCTAAAAGCCTTTCGCTTTCATTTAATGTTGAAAAGGAAATATATAAACACTTTCTTTCTCTTCATACCACAGTTTTGAGAAAGGCAATAATAATGAGATAAACATACATCTACTTGGGCACTAACACTGATGCATGTTAGTCCCAAATAAGAAGTTGTTAGGTATTATATATACGGAGATTATGGATTGTTCTTGTAAATCTCTATCATTAAGCAAGCTAGCTTTTTCGCACTTGATGAGTTAAGCGGATTCATATTCCTATGTGATATCATCATACCTTATTTTTATTTGCATGAGTGGATAGGCTATTTGTAAGTAGAGTTGGAACTGAGTCGAGCTGAGTCGAGCTAGACCAAACTCAAGTTCGGCTCACAAAAATTAAGTTTGGTTCACGACTCGACTCATTAATAATCGAGCCTATTTTTTAAGTTCAAATTCGATTCACCGAATGTTCGCGAGCTGGTTCGAGTTTATGAGCTGGTTCAAATAATAGAAATATAAATACATAATCTATAATTTTATATCAATAAATTATAACTTATATATTTTAAAAAATATTTAAAAAGATCAATTTTATATATTGTTATCTATCAATAAATTATAAATTTTTTATTTATGTCCTACATCAAAATTATATGTAAAAAATAAATATAAATTTTAAATAATTATGATCATTATTATATATATATAATTATATATTACTATTTCATATGTATGAATATAATATTAAAAGTATAGATTAAATACATATAGGATATGTGTATTAATAATTATACATATATAATCGAGTCAGCTCACGAGCTAATGAGCTGAACTTATCCAAGCTCAAGCTCGACTCATTTAATTTATGAGCTCAATTCCAAACTCAAGTTTGGCTCACTAGCTCACGAGCTTAACTTATCGAGCTATTAACGAGCCGAACTCGAGCTAGCTCATGAGCTGACTTGACTCACTTCCGGCCCTTTCACTTAGAATTTTTTAAGTTATAAAATTAGTTATGATTATTTTTGTACTATTATCTACTTTTCGTCTTTTTCGTTTTTTTTTAAATTTTATCTTTGTTATTTATTTTGTGTTCTTTTATATTTTAATATATATATATATATATATATATATATATATATATATATATATATATATATATATATATATATATATATATATATAACTTTGGATTACTTGATAAAAATATGTGACTTAAGATGTTATATATTATAATAGTAAGTCTCACATTAGTTAAGTAAAGGGGATAAATTAAGATGTTTTAGATAGGGAAATATTGAGTCATACCCCAAATCAATTAATTTTTTAAAAAAAATTTAGCTGGACACTTTAATTTTTAATAAATTTTAGGGTTTAACAAATATGTGTCGAATTAAGAATACATGTTAAAATTATTATTAATAAATATATAACAATTATATTAAAAACTTGATTTTTTTTTGTAGTTTTCATAAAAAAAATTATAATTAATAACCTTAACATATGCGTACATACATATTAGTTAAACTCTAAATTTTAGTTACCGAATCAATTCCTACTTAACTTTTTATTTAATTATATAAATAAGTGTTTATTGTTATTTAATAGAAGCATATATATGCAAGAAAATATCTAAAAATTTTTAAAATTTTTAAATTAGTCTTTTTATATAGAAGAATAATCTAATGGAAGATTAATTTCTTTAATAAAATAAAAAACTAATAATTGATTTGACAAATAAAATTTGTTAAAAATTAAAATATCTTACTAAATTTTTTTCGAAAATCGGTTTTGGTATTACTCTATAATCTACTCCTAAAGCTATATTTTGTGTTAGAGGTAGGTGATAGAATTTCCAAAACTCCTAAAAATAATTGAAAAAAAAAGCTAGGCATCTAGTTCCAACTTGCAACTATTGGTTACTTTGTAATAAACTAATATATTGGAGGAATTTATCAAAATTTTTCTTTGTTTTCTCGTTTCTTAATCGTTTGGTTAGGTTAATTGCATGAATCGATCAGCTTCTTTTCCCACAAAGGGACAATTATTTTACGGGTAAGATGCAACTTATGAAAAGAAAATGCACTACTAGCTACCATTCTAAAATTATTAAATGAAACTAAAATGTGTTATTATTGGACAAAGAAAACTAAAATACAATATTGATTAGTATGAATGAATTAACAAACAAGAAAATGGTCAATTAATGTTGATTTATTTGAAAGGATACCAAGAAAGATTGACCACATTGTAAGATGATGAGATCTTTCCCCATTTTTGGTGGGTCTAACCTGCCATGGCGTCACACAACAAAAGGAACAACCTTTGTCACAAAAGCATTTCCGATCCATCATGCATCCTCCATACATTTCTTTAATCATATTTACTCTGTATGTATTCATTAATTTAAAGAAAGTAAAGGATATAAAGTTTTTTTAACTCTAATACCTAAATCTTAAATTTTAAATCCTAAATTTTAAATTTTAAATCTTAAATAATAAATATTAAATTTTATAATTTTAAATTTTAAATTTTAAATCATAAATTATAAATTAATCTAAATATGATCTGTTGATACAAAATATATAATTACTAAAAGGTTGATATTTGTCTAATTAACAAGAAATGCAACACTCTTTTTATTCGACAAGGAACATTTAAAAATGAACCGAAAAAATAATGTGTCTTTTAATTAAAAAATAACATTCTATTTTGTCTTATTAGTACAATATAATAAATACACAATAAATATAAAAGGGAGTTATTTTATTACATAAAATAATCTTATTTTGGAGCCTTGGAACCCTACCATGGTGTGGCCACCATCACATACATCATCGTCCACCCATTCGTGGATACAATCAAAGACCCCACTCAAAGGGGAACACACAAATGAGAAAGTCAACTAATTCACCCGTTAATTGGCTATGTCTAAAATCATGTCCTTCATCACTTATATTTATATTCCGAAAAGGAAAATGAAAACACATGCATATTTGTGACCTATATAATAATGGGAGAACCTTCTGTGTTATTGACCATATAATTTTAAACATGAATTTAAATATAGAGAGTCCATTTTTTAATTAATATCAGTTAATTTTTAAAAGAAATATTTTTATTTTTATTTTTTAAATTTAAAAATCTAAATTTTAAATTTGAAATTAAAAAAGGACTTTTTACAGTTTAAAAAATTAACCATTATTATTTAATTAAAAATTAATTCTCCATGCTTGTTCCTAAAACGTATACATAATAATGAGAAAGAAAACATCACAACAAACAATTATTATTATTATTATTATTATTATTATTATTATTATTATTATTATTATTATTATTATTATTACAAAGTTCCGAAAACAAAAGTAGTTTTGCTCCAAAAGGGCTATGATTCTTTAAATTTGTCTGGCATAAATTTATAAGGTCCCCTTTTCTGTTTTTCACAAAAAAAAATAAAAAAAAAATGGATAAGCATGGAGCTACATGAGTGTGACGCTGCACTAACAAACCTATTTGTAATTTGATGATTTTTTGTTTATTAAGAGAAAGCAATACACGCATGCATTTACACACACATGTTTATACCTATGCATGGGGCGCTTTGCTATATCGTTGTCACTAACTATAGCCTGTGTAGTCCGATTCTTAATTACTACTAATTAATACAATAATAATAATAATATAATGTTCCTTTTGATTGTGGATATACTATAGAGAGAATTGTGGATGATTTTGATCCTTCCACGTACAAGCTAATAAGCAACTGGACCACAGCCTGTTTTGGAGAATATACTTCAAATCTATTATTAGTCCACCAAAAACTTTAGCTTACTGAAGAGGACAAAAACTCACATGTACACAACTTTCAATCACAACCATTGCTGTTCAATAATACAAGAATGTCATATATATTCTTTTTGAGATTTTGTTACTGTGCTTGTCCTTTCCCTAACAATAATTTTTTTTTAAGATTGTATAAATTGAGTTTAGTTTTAAAGAACTCATGTACCATATGAAGAATTTTATAATATTATTCAATTAAATTTATGTATTTAGATATGGGTTAATGTTCAAATTCGTCTCTGAAAAATCACGCGATTTTCATTTTTGTCCCCGAATGATTTTTTTAATTAAATTAGTCCCTGAAAGATAAACTGTTAGTCAAATTAGTCCTTCCGTCAATTGGATGATGATTTATCGCGTTAAGTGCCACGTGGCACGCCACGTGACAGGTCAGTGACACGTGGCATGTGCCACGTGTTACTTGACATATAAAAAAGTTTTCTATTAGTCAAAATAGTCATTGAAAGTCCAGACATAAGTCATTTTCATCCCTCAAATTTTAAAAATTAGTCAAACTAGTTCTTATATAATTTTTTTATAATATTAAATTTATAATTTTTTTATACTACTACTTTTTATATTATTTTTAAAACCTTAATAAACAAAATTCTCTTTACATAAAATAATAAAAATAATTAAATTTTTATAAAGTTATTTTGCCATTTGTATTTTAAAATTTTACATTTTTAAATTGTAATATTTTATGTGAATTTTTTTTAAATGAGTTTATCAAATTATTGTTGATTATATATTTAAAAATTTAATATTTTAAATTTTAATAAATAATATAGTAATTATTTTAATTTTAAATCTTTTAAATTTTTTAAAATTATAATTTTTATTATTATTTAATTTATATAGTAAAACTCAATAATTGAAAAAGTGGTTTATGGAATCACTTTTTGAATCTTAATATTCTAATATAATTTTTTAAATATTTCATTTAAAATAAAAGAAATTTTATTTTAATACGAAGTATATCTATTTATATAATATACTAGTGCGGAGTAGTCTGTGTTATGCATAAGTATAATATTTCCTATTTCATTTTATCTCATTGATTTGTGAAATTAAAAGAAAAATTATATAATCTATCTCAAACATATGAAACACACAAAAATTTATTATGATGTTTGCACGTATTACGCTTAAGAAGCAATTCATTTATAATAATAATAATTAACCAACAAATTTTCAATGTTTTGTAAAGTTTGGAATTGAAGCAAAATTTGTGGATCTTCTTGAATTTTGACTCTAAGTATCACTACTATTACCTCCTATATATAAATAATACCGTAATGAAAAAAAAGATGTAGAAAAAAAATAGTGGTATAACTTTGTTTAGGTTAATATACATAAATTTTGATTTTGAGCATATAACTTTGTTTAGGTTAATAAATACATACATTTCAATTTTGAGTATATATATATTCCAGCAAAATTTAGTAATGTAACAAAAAATATTTTAGAATAAAAAAGAATAAGAGAGACTTTGAGAAGAATTAAAAGAGAGAGATAATTTTATGAAGAAAAAATAAAAAAATTATATAAGGACTAGTTTGACTAATTTTTAAAATTTGAGGGATGAAAATGACTTACGTCTGGACTTTCAATGACTATTTTGACTAATAGAAACCTTTTTATATGTCAAGTGACACGTGGCGTCACTGTCACGTCGCGTGCCACGTGTTACTGACCTGCCACTTGGTGTGTCACATCATCATGTCACGTGGCACTTAACGTGACACGTCATCATCCAATTGACGGAAGGACTAATTTGACTAACAGTTTATCTTTCAGGGACTAATTTGATTAAAAAAATTATTCGGGGACGAAAATGAAGATCGCGTGATCTTTGAGGGACGAATTTGAACATTAACCCATTTAGATATTTTTTAATAAGTAGTGAATTTTATGGTTATTTTTTAATAATGTGATAATATTATTTTATATTTTTAATGCAAAAAATTAAATTCAATGAAAATGATATCTGAATACATTTTTAGAATGTGTTATTCATATGTATTGTACTATTTCAGTTACTAAATTAATTATATTTTATTTTTGATAAAATATGAAATTCATCACATGGATCAAGATGTTACATATCCCATCCAAAAATAAAGAGTGAATACTTCTAATAATTTTTTTTAAAGATTACGAAACCTCAACAAAAAAATATTTATTTCAGTCTATTTTTTAATATTGTGAGATAAATTAGTCCTATATTAATGATCTTTTTTAGAATATACTTATGTGATATGTTAATTATTAATATATCTTTTATTTAATTTTATAAATAAAAATAATTTAAAAATTACTAATATTTTTTAGTTTTATATAATAAATTTAGTTAATATATTTAAAAAAATAAAAAATACTAAA
The DNA here is from genome assembly GCF_003086295.3 of Arachis hypogaea. Lineage (NCBI taxonomy): Eukaryota > Viridiplantae > Streptophyta > Magnoliopsida > Fabales > Fabaceae > Arachis > Arachis hypogaea. The sequence continues at coordinate 111,210,974 of NC_092044.1, forward strand.
AAAAATTAAACAATTCTAACAATTATACAAAATAGAACGAGACTTCCAAAAAAAATTTCATCAATCCTAGTTGACTCTCTTAATGAATTGTCAAATCAACAGTTTAATATCCAATATAAATTTATTCCATTCATATAAAAAAAATATTGACAAATAGACTCATTTATTTCATAAAAATAAAAATTAAAGATCGAAAAAAGGTATTTTTTTATTAAAAATTTTATTATCTTTAAAAATTAAAAACTAAAAAAAATAGTTTTTTGATTAAAAATCTCGTTATTTTGTAAAATAATTGTCAGGTCATTTAAAATTTTTTCTCAAAATAAAAATATGTAAATGCGTTGATATATACAAAATAAGAGGAATACACATTTTTTTTTTCCTTTCTAACTTATTATCCAAGAAAAGATAGCTTTTGGGCAAAAGTATATGATATATTTTTGAAGATAAAGCTCACAAATAATTTTCGTGGGTGTGCCGGACAATGAAATTTATAAGTACAGTTATCTTTCTTTCTTTTTTTAAGTCTGAGATATCATTATTCATAGGATTATATATGGAGCAAGAACGTATATGTCGTAAAAGTGAAATGTAGATATTTTTTGCCATGAAAGCAAGCCGAGGCTAGCAAGAGTATATTCATGAGAATCATTACACGTCTTTCGCACTTGGCAGTCATGCAAATTTATCAATCTTTTTTTAATTATATTTTCAGAATGGAGAATGAAAAGGACAAACCCCACTTGGGCCCATTCAGCACAAATTAAACCTCTTTTTCATTCACTTTGGTTAGACATATAACTATTAATATTATTTTTTTAGAATTAGTAATTTTATCACAAGTCCAAATTCCCTTAGTTTTGGCTATATATGTTCTTCAATCATGTATTAATTGTTTCATTATGGTTTGGGGAAATGTTGAATCTTTAATCAAGCAGTATATGATTAAACGGTATGAGACAACAAAAATCCATTTTTTTTTGTTATATTTTGTACTTAAACAAATCTAATATAAATAGAGATTAAGGATCCAAATTCCAAGGGATCTTGTCCATTATGGGGAACAAAAAGAATTTATTGGGATTTTTTTGTAATATTTTTACATGGTAAATTAAGACAAGCAGGGTCCAATAGTCTTAAATTGTGCTTAATTTGGGAAGCACATTGGAAAATAAAGGGTAACCCTCAATTAACATGAGGCTAATTCAAACAATTCCTTGCACCTTCGTCGCTCACATTAATCAATTCTATACAATATACAAATACAGCTCCTTTGACCATCTTTATATTTGTGTTGTCAAAGTGTGTAGCACAAAATGACCAAGAAAAGAAAAGAAAAGAAGAAAACAAGTAGGTAGCACATTATCATCGTTTTTTTAATTCCGTCGTAATAAACATGAAAACATATGCTATCTTAGGTGTCGGGAAGGTTCTCATTTATTATTATTATCTTAATTTTTGTCTTTCCTCAAAAATCATAATCTAGTTTTTGCCTGAAATAATGGTTTAAATAAAACAGAAAAGCCACGTTTGGGAAATCCACATATGCATGAATGCAGCTAAGTTGGACTTCAATGAATCAATCAATTGCCTATAAAATCCAAATTTGATTCTAATGGCATGACATTCCTTTGTCTGACATGTACATAGTCAAAGATATAATTTTGATTACATTGTCATATCACAAAGAATTTGATTATGACAATTAGCAAATTAATTTCTCAAAACAAGGTTCAGTTGATGATCTTTTTTTTTTTTTGGCAGCCTATATTTCCAAAAACCCCAAATATTCAGATTGAAAGACTAGTACATGTGAATAAGCAGATTAAATTTACTTGATTCTTTCTATTAAAATGATGATATTTGATACGCATCTCAGTACATACATTACATTATATGCATGTAAATGTTACATGGAATTTGACAAAATATTTGAAAGAAGGGAAATTGTAATGCTGAAGGAAAAAAGACAGTTTCTCCTTCTCCCGTTTGGAAAATGTCAGATGGAAAAAAAATTATTAGCCTGACTGCTGGAGAAGACAATAATGAAGAACAACATTCAGTCTCCATAAAACTCGCAATCCTTCGGTGAAGTTATCTTCCCTCCTAATCCTGCCTTACGCCAAATCTCTGCAATATAAACTTTCCAGAAAATATTATATGCTGAAGTAAAGAGGATGTTCATACTACAATGCTGTTTAAAAAACAAAGAATGAAGGATGCATATACTTCCTAAGTAACTGGTTCACTCTACACAAGTCCAGAAGATTCATTTTCTATCTACTAGAAGTGTAAAGTTAAAGTGAAAATTTTGTAGTTTGACCTAAAGAGAATAAATGCTCTCAAGAGAGGTTGCATGAGTAACTCCCAATCATGCAACATCTAGGACTAAGAATCATCAAATTCTCAATGAGATTTTCCTTAGGGACACGTCCAATTTTCATCTATGGAAATCATTTCTAGACTATCGCACAAGTTCATTAAACATTTCAGAAGTCAATGCCTGCCCTAATATTTGCTTAGTGATCAGGATAGTTTTTCAAGTTCCATCTTCTACCCTATATCTTGCTTGCATTAATATTTGCATCCCCCAAGGCTACAATGAATATACGAAACGATAAAAACATACAAAATAAACAAGTTATCATAACTGCATCAAATAAGCATGTTGCATTTTTTAATGTTGAAAAAAATAAAGAAATAAAGAAACAAATAAAGAAAACTTACCTCGCTTAAAGTCCATCTCTTTAAAAAGATCTTCTTTCCATTTTCTTTTAACAAGTTCTTCTTTCCATTTTCTTTGTCTCTCAGAGAAGCTCGCCCTACAGGCAAAATCATTTTGAGTATACAAGTTTGGGGGGGAGGTAGATTAAATAAGGTGCCACTATCAATCCTGATACATACCTGACACTGAATGAACCTGGCTGAGCTTCATGAAGAGTCTCCTTTGATTCGTTAAGATCAGAAGGCTGGATTTCCTGCAAAGGTTGATTCGGTGCACCACCAAGCTGTGGTTGATATTTGTTATGACTCTTACTGCTTGAAACACTGGCACTACCAGCCATTGACAATCGTCTCCTAGCATGACTAGGAGATCTACCCTGTGATGTTGCATTTGGGATTTTCGAAACATCATTGCTTGGTGCAATTGCAATAGGTGCAATGGCTGCATTTGAAACACTAAGATATTCTTCAAAAAGAGGTGTTTGGAGTTTCTTCAGTTCAATGGCCTGATGCAATTTATTCAAGAGGAAAACAATATTTTAAATTCTAACCAGGTCAGTTTTATAGAGAAAAGGCAGATAAAAATTAAAAGAAATAACTACTTAGTATAACTACAATTAAAGTAAACAAATACATGATAATTGTAGCAAAATAGAACCTTCTCATCCAGGAAGGCTTTAATTTTGGACTCAGTAACTTCATCATCATCTTCATCTCCTGAATGCTCACATGAAAATGAGAATTTATCCTTCACGTCAGGATATGGTTCAGCACCTGTCATAGTTTCACTAACAGCTTGAGCTGAAGACAAGTTCATTCTGCTTTCCTTTAAATTTAGATCTTCATCAAACTTGCAAGGCCAGTCATCCACAGGTTCACACATTGGATTGAAACTCTATTCCAGCCAACATATCAAGCAAACTATTTAAGAACTAATCATGAAACATCAAATAAAGCAGACAAATGAAGAACTAACTCAGCACCTTTATATCTTCAGAAGTAGATAGAGATTTTGGTTTTACTGATGTGTCAACTAAAAAATCATCTTCATCAGCTATCTGACATATGTCATCATCATTGCTGTCAGCTCTCTGGTAGCAATCTGCCTTTAGAAAATTTTCAGAACACATAGTTGAGAGTCTTATGCTATCCAGTTGACAGACATCCTTCACGCCTGTGCAGGTTGATCCCCGAACAGAATCCAAACTGCAGAACCAGTATGGTATCCTAGTTAACGCTTTATATCTGAGAGAAGTTTGCCACAAACAACAGATGATATACTTACAAGTCTCTAGGTTTCTTCTCATGTGTTGCATTGCAAGAGTCCTGAAGTTGGAGATGTTAACAGTGAATTAAAAAAAAAAAATTATGGTGTAAACATTGTATACATATAAGTTCACAGCAGGTAAACTAACCCTGATTGAACTGCATAACATCGAATGAGACTCGCGGTAATTGCAGGAGATGAAAGGATGCTGCAGATAATGGACTTCGACAGAATTACTATATTGGTTATGAAGGACAAGTTATGTTAAATGCAAACAAATTTGAGTGAATGCAATCATAATTGAAGATAAGTTAGCTGAAGGAGAGAAAAATGTGCAAATTACCAGTAGCAAGTCTGATGCAGAAGGCCTCAGATCTGGTTCCCTGCAACGAAAATTTGATCAGTAGTGATTAAAACATCATCTGATACTATATATTAACACTGTCCAGCTAAATAGCTAAATGTCAAACTGTATCACTGGACTTTTGTAAAACAAATGCAGTCAGCATAAAACACAGGGTATGATAAAACTTGATATGTAAAAGCATTATATGTATGTACTTGTGGAAGCATTTCAGCAAAAAGTCCTGTGCCTCGGCAGACAGATATTCAGGTATGGGTGGATGAGATTTAGTTGTCCCAATGTAGTAAAGAGCAGAAGCCTGAAAGCAAGAGAAATCTGAGCTATGTAATAACAATGAATAAAGTCAAGAGGACCAACTTGTGGAATGGAAATAGGACGGATGGTCCATTAAGGGTCTAAGGTCCGGTTCGCTTTTATCTATTTAATTTACAAAGACTATATTAGTATGCTTGGTGGTGAGAGTTGAATTACATACCTCCTGAGGATACTGTTGACTCCATGGAGGTTTCCCTGTGGCCATCTCTATCACAGTGCATGCAACACTCCATATGTCAGTAGAGCTAAAAATCCACAAGTTAGAAGAATCCCAAACAATATATTGTTTCTTGTTAAAATGTTACGTCATAAGTGTATCCTATTTCTCATATTCCTATAATTTTAGGTAAGTATATGATCATTTTGATAGCATTATTACTGATAAATGAACCTTACATTGTATGTCCTGTCTGTAAAATGACTTCAGGAGACATCCAATGCGGCGTACCCTTTATTGACTTCGTACCATTTATGGTTGCCTATATTAATTCACAAACTTCAGAAGTCATTGTCACGAAGTACACGAGAAGCTTGTAAGAACAATATTAATAATGTGAAGAATGTTATATTACCAGTTCAACAACTTTCTTGGATGCACCGAAGTCCGCTAGTTTGATGCACCCTTTGTTATCAACTAGAATGTTTGCACCCTATATCGAACAAACAACACTTTGAGTAGAAGCAGATATAGAGAAAGCCTTTTAATAGTAAAAGCAAAGTACCTTAATATCTCTGTGAATAATCCCGTTATCATGAAGGTATTCAAGGCCCAGTAGAAGCTGTTTTGTATACATTTTGATAACCTGCATTTATATAAATAAATAAACAAATATATACAATAACCACTTACTGATTCAGGGAAGGATCCAAATTACAAGTTTCAATCCATTTAAGATTTTATGAATTTCATAAGAAACAATCACTTACTGGCTCAGGGAATGATCCAAATTTCCCAAGGAGCGAAGAGATAGACCCTCCGGGAACAAACTCCAGTAGAATATTTAAGGAATCCTCCTCTCTAGCGGTTCCCAAGTATCTCTACAATAAACAACAAAGATAACTTTTCCTTTCATTAATACCAAATTAGGCACCACAATTGACATTCAGCATCACTATAATAATAAGATTACACTCACAACAATGTTTGGATGCTTAAGATTCTTGAGAAGCTTCACTTCTTCTTCAAGCTCCCGAATATTATTAGCCTGATATAAAAGGGGAAATAGCGTTGCCAGCTTAGCTTAGCTTAACAGAATGTCAGCGTTGTTCATAACAGCAAGTAATTATATCATCACAAATTCAAAAGCAAAAATTGGTACACTCTCACACAGTAATACGAAATCCTCTAAATCCTTACATGAGTATTCTTCTTTGAAGCGCAACCAGGCGCAATCAAAACCTGAATTACCCAACAAGTTCCAAAAATGGTGTCAACAATTATGCAACAAAACGCAATCTTACATCTAACAGAAACAGATTGAAAACCAGGAGGGAAAGAAATTGTGACCTGTTTGACAGCAATAAGCTCGCCAGAGTCGAGATTCATGCCCATGTACACTCGACCGAAGGCGCCGCTGCCGATCAGTTCGCCCTTCCGCCACCGGAAAGGAGGGGCGTCGTCGGAGCACTTGGGAGGTGTCGGCGGCGAAGGAACACGGGGATGCTTGAGGCGGGGCTGAGAGAAGAGTCCGACGCGGGACTTGCGGATGGTGGAGCTGATCCGGTCGACGAATCCGGCGAATAGTCCATCTTCGTCGGTGGTGGCGGTGGCTGGCGGTGGAGTTCTGAAGACAAAGGATTGGCGAACGGAACCCAAGAAATCCTTCATCTGAGAGAGAGAATATTAGTAAAAGTATTTGAATAGAATTATGTTCATTTGATTGAAGTGAGAGTGAGTGAGAAATGTGGCTGCAACACAAAATATGAACTATGAAATGAAAGAGGGAAAAAACGGAAAATTCAAGGTCAGTTTTTTCAAAATCGATATTTGATGCTGCTGGATACTAACGGTAATCTCCCTTTGTTTTTTTTTTTTTTTTTTGGGGTCAATGAGAGTGATTTGACAGCGTGACAATTCCCGGGAATAGTGCTTCTTGTCGTAGTCCGTATGGCCCAATAAAAAAAGATCTAGCCCAATAAGAAGAAAGAAAAACTCTTTCAAATATTGCTACTTTCACTGTGGCTGTCTGCTGAGGCATGTAATGTAGTGGTAAAACCATAAAAGTGTTTGCTTCATACTAAGTCACACCAAGTTGGAATCCTAACAGTGGTAGTTAGGTTAGTGTATGTGAATGTGTTGTATGATCCTAACAAAAAATTTAATATGATAATTAGATGTTTATTTTAAGTGAAATGAAATATGGATGGAGATAAGTTTTAAAATAATTTCTGAAATTGCACTCGAGTCTCAAAGTAATCCCTGAAGTTAATAATTCTTAAATTCGTCTATGAAATTCCACTCCGGAACTCATAATAATTCTTGAGGGATTTTCCGTTCGTCAGAATCTTAAAACGACGTCGTTTCGAGAAGTAAAAAAAAAGAAAACAAAAAAACATTGAAAACGACGTAGTTTTATGTTTATTAAAAAAAAAAAAACACGCCTCACCCCTTCCCCTCCCTTTCCCTTCCCCAACTCTTCCCCTTCTCCAACCTACCCTTTCCCCTTCCCCTTCTCTCACTCACAAGAAGCTTTCCTCAACCCTCTTTGTCGCCGGCCTCCATTTCGGTGCTGCGCCGATCGCCCCTCCCCAACCTACCCTTTCCCCCTTCCCCTTCTCTCACGCTCCCAATCTGCTTCTCCGCACCACTACGAGATCCAAGTGCTCTCCGACCTCGCCGTCCAGATTTCACACTTTTTCACTATTTTCAAGCGCTCTGTCAACCACCCCCAACCCTCCGTCGCCACCGTCATCGCTCTCGAGCCCGCCACACTCGCCGGTGACTCCAAAGCCCACCAACAGCTCCACAACGAGGCAGGCGCTCCAGGCCACAAACAGAATGTCTCTCACGTCTCTCACGGTCAGCTCTAGGCGCTCTCCATTGTCCCGACTAACTGTCCCTCTCTACTTGTCACCGTCTGCTCTCTGTTCTCCTCTTTGTCTCCCTCTGCATTCTTCTTCTCTTTTCTGCGGCAAAGGTGAGTTTTTTTAATATTTTTTTAGTTATTTAATCATTATTGTTTAATATTTTGGATGATTATTGTTGCTGGTGATTGTGTTTTATTGTAGTTGCCAAGGTTGATTTTTTGTTGTTTTTGATTCTGTAATTGTTGCTATTTTTTTGTGATTGTTGCTATTTAGGTTGAGGTTAATTGATCTTTTCTAATTGTTGTTGGTTTTTTTGTGATTTTTTGTAATTGTTAGTTTTCTTAACTCTGTGATTTTTGTTGGTTCTGATGATGTTGTTCTTGTTGCTACTATGAAATTGAAGAAGAAGAAGAAGAACAGTGAAGAAGAAAATTGGTGAAGATAAGGATTAGTTTTTTTTATAAATATAAAACAATGTCGTATTGGGGATTAGGTTTTTTTTAATAAATACAAAACGACGTCGTTTTAGTCCAGCTCAGTTTTCCGGTAGCAAGAATGGACCGAAATTATTTCAAGGACTACTATGAGTCTCGGAGTGTTATTCAAGGATGAATTTGAGGAATTATTAACTTTAGGGATTACTTCGAGACTCGAGTGCAGTTTCAGAGACTACTTTGAGACTTGTTGTAATAATATGTTTTCTTATACGGTCTTTGTTAATAGCATAATTTAATGTACCAAAGTTCTTTTTAGTACATAATAATATTTGTGTATTTTTTTGTTGACTAGATTCAGATGATGATAAAGAATATATACATTTTGGAGAGTGTTCTTTTTAAAAAAAATACAAAAAGTAGTGTATTTAATCTCCAAAATATACTTCACTGTTGACACATTATTGTTTAGGAAACTTTTCAAATGATCCAGACCGCTTTTCTGGAACTCCGATGATATGGTTTTAATATCCGTTAGATTTAACAATTAAATAATGATACGGTTGTGATTGAGATGGATTAATGTAATGTGAATCCCAAAAAATTTGAAACACCATATGAATTGACCTGATGGTTCGGTTGTCCCCCTTTTAGGGGGTTTATAGGGGAGCAGGGGTAGTTGATGGCCTTTTATGGCGCCGTGCTGAAAGTGATAGCCAACTAACTGGACGAACAGGTAGCTGAGTAGTGGTTGGGCCAGGATGTGGGTTATTTCCACTATGGGCCATGTGGTTATGGGACCATGTAAAGTGTTAGTAGGCCTTGATGTAACAGCTGGTCTTATTACTATGTGATCCAACCTGGATATTCCCCCGCTTCGAGTGTAATCTGCTGCGATGGTCGAGTGGCAGCAGCTATGGATAGAAGAAGGTTTCTTGGGTCGTGTTACCTGCGACAGGGTTATGCGATGGAGATTGGGTCGGGTTGGACGGCCCAAGAAAAAAAAAACAAAATAGGTCATTCTAGAATGTTATAGCCATTGATACAAATATTTAAAACCCTATCCCCAATCCAACACAAGCACGAGGAACTCCCAAACATTTAGCGATCTTAGATGGGAAGCGTCCACTCCATGTTTTGTATCATATTAATGTTCCGGTTTGGCCTCGTAAGTCCTCGTCCTTGTATTCGCCGAGTTTGTTGTTTGATTTTGTGGTTTTTGTTATTCAAAGTCGTTGTGGTTCATTTTGTGTGATTATTTCATTGATTCTGAAATCAGGTTGACGGTTGGATAGGGATGTGAATACGGACGGATCCGAAACACCTTCGGGTTAGGTGGATGGATTCGTCAGTGCCGATGACGGCGATAACCGTTTGGGTTTTAACGGGCTCGGGACCACTGAAGGTGGTAGAAACCCTTCACATCGGAATTTATCTGTAAGTTTAACCACCAATATTTGGACATGTTAATATTTAAATTTTGGTTATGAAGGAGGTTGAATCGATACTGTTAATATAATTTGTGTAATTTTTGTATTATAGACTGTTGTTGGAGTGCATCGGATGACAGATGCAGATGGATCGGGCAAAGAAAGTGCAGTTTGTATGTATGACTTGCCCACGTGAGTGTCCACGAACTCTCTGCGTGTGTCGCATTTTAATTTTGTAATAAGTTGCTAATTGCAGTAGAGTTAGTCGCTAATTACTAAACAAGTGGATTTGCACTGTTAATAATTTGATACACACGTAATTGGTTTAGGGTTTTTACTTGTTAAGTTGATAAGTTCCATTATTTCATATCCTGTTAACAAGTTTCTAGCTTTTCTATAAGCATTTATTCCTGCAATGGGAGATAAAATTTGTTGCTTGAATGCTGATGTTGAATGTTTTATGAAATGATGGTAGTGATTTTTGATCGGCTAAATCGTTCAATGTTTACAAAGTTTATAAAGAAAAGTGGTGACGCGTAACTTTGTGTTTTACATGTATGTTCATGCTCCGACGTGACGATAATCATAATGCTCTTGAATGTCTTCATCAAACCTAGTCAACGAATATTTATGGTAGAAGACAACTAAATGATAGTTCATGAATAGAGACCTGCATATCACTATCGAAAGTATGACCATTTCACTCGATGCATGTAAAGTCCCTGGGCCTATCTTATTAACACGATGGGCTCCCGTTACGTGGTATATATTTTAGCATGACTTAAATTTATACATATAGAAGTTAATCTGCAGCAAATATGAAATGTTACGGAACGTTTATTTGGCGGTTAGTGAAGTGATGGGGGGATGAAAATCATTAAGAAGTCGAATCCATTGCAGATGTTGGCTTATTCAGGCATTGTGCGAATTCTAATTCTTTCTTATGAATGGTATGTAACTTTGTTTTAGTAACTTCTTTTCTGTGTAAAAAGTGACTTCGGTCTTTGGTTTCCAGGTCCCTCAGATGCCGCCAGAGCTCTGACCTTATGGATTAACGCAAAGAGCTCGTTGAAAAACAGTAACACCTCTGAACATGTTGACCTAACTGCTTATTCCATGCTTTTCTCCCAACATCTTGAATCGGTTCGTAATAATTATTTGCGTTTCTTTAATTTGTCTCTTGCTAATAATTAATATCGCACGTGTCGTCGAACACAGTAATAAGGATCAGTTTTGGTAAAAGAAAGTTCGGATGGGAATTTGGTATCATGAATATCGTCGGACATATCATCCGAAGATGGAGTAAAAGTAGAATGGAGCTAGAATTACGTGGTACTAGTACGATTTAACGAAGGTGGGTCCGAACTTCTCGATTTATTAGTGTCAGAGCGTTGTTATTTCATTTTTTTAAGTGTAATGGTGAACATATGTTTAAATTCGTTTTGAACTCACTTTATGTATAACGATTATACATTTTATCCAGTTCTCTATCCACGTGTAAGTAAATGTTCTCTCATCAAATTTAATTTTATAACCAACTATTTTTTCCCCATTTGATGACGAGGACGAAGACGATTGAGGGTTAATCAGAAGCCGTGTGAGGCAAACTGGCTAACAGATCAGAGCAGCATTAATTGGAAGCCTTTGGCCCACTCATTGGCAGTCTTTGCTCACCTTGCTTTTTTCGATGTTGCATTATTATGTTGACTGATCCCTTCTTAAAAGTTTTATGCAACCGTATAGCAAGTTAACCGATGCATGTGGAGGAGTGGGGTGACAATGGAAGCAGTTGTCGAAGATGAATGGATAAACCGCCGTCGACACCCGCGGCAAAAGGTAAACCATTACTTTGTTACAGAAATACGTCATCACTGGCAAATTATTACCACGTTAACTCTAGGGGCTTTTCCTTCAGATAAATCGTTTAATAGAATGAATTCGCAATGAATACATGCTCCTTTGGTTGTTGTTGAGGCCGTATTACCACTTCCCATGACTAGTATGTCTGTGTCCGTTCAGGCCGCTTGTGAGGAATATGAAGACTCCATACAGTTATTGTGACTGGCTTTGGTACATGCAGTACTATCCATCAGGTGTTAACGTCCGGCAGTTGAAAGATTCATAGTAGGCATCCAAGGGTTATGAGTCCACTCGCTTTGTTGTGCAGTTTAGTCGTCACATTCATGTGAGTGCTACTATAAGAGTCGACGCCAAGAAACAGACGTCGGTAAGTAACACCTAGCGGGACAACGACAACGACTTGCTGTAACTTGGCAGAGCAAGCATTCATCAATAATAGTGATTGCGGATGTCCAAGTATCGCATGACTGAGGTGGCCTGCTTTTTGGGGAGATATTATTTATCATAGACAGACTCTTTTTGGACAATGAAAACAAATCTTGTCACAAATGTAATTCATCGCTGTGCGGCAACATGAAGTTTGTATAATTATTATGTTTCAAAACTCATTTGTGTACCTTAAGCGAATTCTATCTTCAATGCCATTGCAATACTAGTTATTTTCAATGGTTTTGTTAATGAGTAATCAATCAGCCATATTTTACACTTAACATAAGTTTTCGAATCAGCTAAATGTTATGTTAAGATAAGTTTTCCGAACACAATTTGTATTCATGACAATCCTATGTAAATGATGGTGGGAAAATGTTACATGCACCTTCGTAATTACTATTTAAGTGACATTATCAACAATGAGCTCAACATCACAGGCAAATCCAGGTGATTGATGTCGACATTTAGTGAATAATGAAAATTTACAATTTTCGAATTCCTGAAGCCAATTTAAAAATTCTTTATTTACATTTAACTCCGGATTCACGTTTTTCATTACTTAATCGGCGAACCTGGAGTGCCATTTGCCTCCGACCATTTGGTTACGGACCATGGCATCGTAAAGAACGTGTTAAAAGTTTTTGGAAGTGTTTCCCAGTCTCATTTCATCAGGACATACAAGATATATAACGACAAAATGGCATTTTTTCAAACAAAAGTCTTTAATTCTTTACTTGAACCAAGTAAAAGATGCTCACAAATGACAAATATTAGAAAACCAAACTTAGAAGCAACAAACAAACGGTTAGCTTGGGGTAGCAGCCATGACTTTAACTTCAATCTACGGGGTGATGCAATCAAGGCTGTTGTCGCAAATAGATTCAAGCATGTGTATCTTAGACTCCAGCCTCGTTATCTGTTCCTGAAGATTTCCGTTTACCCTCTACAAAGCCTTAGCATGAAGATAGTTGAAGTCTGTAACCTCTTTACCCGTGTTTTCTAAAAGGAACCACAACATGGTGAACGCAACGTCCTCCCTCACGTCATCCTCCAGGAACGTGTACCGACCCTTCGCGCGGACGTTTGGTCCAAGCGGGTTTCCAGGGATGACAACATTGAATGCATACATAGGTCCGAGTTTGCGGTGGAATTTTTCCTCACGGAAGAAACATGGGGCAGGAATTGCAGTGTCGTAGCAATACATCAGTAGCCATAGCTCCATGCTGTTGGTAAGGGCAAAGTGATGCGATGCACACTCATCTGCTGGAATCAATGGTGCTCCTATTTATAATTACAGTACACAGTTAGTGTGGAAGTGTTTGGTCTCTTATAAATCTATGACTATGTAGTTAATAGGTTACTAAATTCGCATATAGTTACATTCATGAATGGGTAAATCAGAACTTTACCACCAACAATTGGTGCAACGCGTCCGTCGAGGTTGGGAGCGTTTGGGGTGCACGCGGCGGAGACTCCATTGTGCCTGTCTCCGCCATCATTTCTGAAGTGGCCTCTTTGTTCGCTCGCAGCGTTTCCATCCTTGCTTCATAGGCATGAAGTGCGAGCACGTAACTATTAAACCCGGTGTACTCCGGTTCGGGGTGGTTGACGATATGCCTGTTGGCTTTTTCAAACGACACGTATACGCCCGTGTTATATCCCTTTGTGACAACGAAATATGTGAACTGTTGCATGCTTCACTCCATTGTGCCTGGACAAGCGTCGCTGAGTAAGTATTTCTGGGGGTTTGGTGGTGGAAGGATTTGGGGAACGAAATGTTAAGTGATTTTGCTTCCTCCACCTTGAGAACAAATACTGTCTTTGTAGGGTGTACAAGACTTCTTGGGGAAGCTTCCACACTGATATTTTCAATAACAACACCCAAAAAAGCCTGAAGATAGCATCTTGTCTCTTCAATCACGTCACATCACTCTTGATTGGATTGATACTTCTGCCATTATTCGATAAAGTTGCCCTTTCCGGAACATCTAAGATTAGGCAACTTGATAAAGCAATATCTGTTGCTGTGTATTGAATTTCAAGTCTTAGGGCTTCTGGTCCTGTGTTGTTCCGGGTTCGTTTTAGGTCTGGCCTAGGCAATTGGTGAATGTTAAGTGAGTTAATTTCCATGAATGGGAGCAAGGGTCGGTTACAATAATGACATGAGGAGTGTGTTTGCAAAGCCATGGTCATTGATGCCTCACAGATTCATTCTAGGTGGAGGGTTTAGGGTTCAAATCCCGTAAATGGATTGATGTCAGGAGCCACTTCATCATTGGAAATATAAGGATGTGACATGAGGAGATCATTTTGGTGTGTCCAACTGAACACGTCTATTATAAAACCTTTGACCAGCGATTTTTATACAGGAAAAAATAGAAATAAAAGAATAAGGGTGGCAAGCGAATTGTTATGTAGGAATTGTCTTTTATAGAAATTTTCATATGGTTTACGCATTAGAAATTAGAGATTTATATTTAATTTTAATAAGACTAAAACAACATTTAGTATATTTTCATTGACTAAGATTTTATCTTTAATACTAAAACGAAAAAATTTTTTTAGTGTTAATTTGAAAATTTTAGAAAATATAATTGGATAATATATTAGATATAATAGAAATTCATTTGTGCGGAGAGTGCAATGGTCATTTTTGTAATTAAAAGAGTGAAATGTGATCGTGCCACATCTGCAAATGACTTAAAAATTAAACTTTAAATTTAAGTTAATTTAATTTCATATAAACCCTAAATTTTAAAAAAAATAACTTCAACATCGTGGTCCTTCATGGAAGGATTACAGGCAACGTTACCCTTTATATAGTTTCACCTTTTCTGGGTAAAACATACGCATCTTGTGTAATCCATTATGTTATGTGTCTTAATTTTTTAACAATAAGGGACCAAATGAAAAAAACTCCATTTTGTTTGGGAAAATGGATTTTCTATTAGTTGGCAATCTAGCCATAAAGTAAGTCCCTTCACGTGGAAAACTAATCGCCAGAGTTGGCTGTTGGCACAACAGGGTGTTCCCTGCCGCACCACATGCGAATGCGCGCTAGCGTTTAGGGTTAGGCTTTGGGAATGCATTTTACTGCAGTCAAAATGTGATCGGTAAAATTAAAACAGAACCCACCAAAATGTTATTGATTCGGTTTGGTTCAGATTTACGAATTTTTATACATTTACCTGAACCAAACCAAACTGATTAATAACGGTTTGGTTCAGTTTAAGTAATTGGGTACCCGATAACTTTTAGCTAAAGTTTCATTAAAGAGCGTTTTCACGTGGTATAACCTTCTCAGAGAATATAAGGTTTAATTCACGAAAAAAAAACAAATTTTTATCTTAAAAATTCAACAAGTACAATAAACATGTAACACCAATAGAAATAACCCATACATGTTAAACACCAAATACATTAAAAACTAAACTCGGGTTCCCGGGTCGGTTCGGGTTCCGCACCCCCAGAACCGATACCCGAACCAATTACTAACAAAGGTCATTGGTGTTGTTCGGATTGAACCCGATTACCTGTTGGTTCCAGAACCAATTTATTCGGTTTGGTTCGGGTTCAGACGGATAATCAGGTACCCGCTCCCCGTAGTCACGCCTACTGCGTGCAATATCATACATTCAATCTTCCCTGCCAAGAGCTTTCCTAGTTATTAGCTTATTTCTTTTGCAAATTACATTTCTTGTTAATTAGTCCAAAAAACCCTGATTCGGGTGAGTTTCGTAAAAAATAGATTAAGTGAAAAATAATGGTTTAGATGAGAGATTCCGGGTAAGTATACTTGTGAGGAAAAACACTTTTATTAATGACAAATAAGCAATACAAGAACTAATTATGAGAAATAGAGGTGGAGAACAAGTGTTGAGACCTCCACTAATGTCACAAGAGGATGAATGAGCTTTGTTTAAAGTGGACATGGACTGGTTAATGGTTGTCGAGCGTTCTGGTGGAACACTCGAATGCCAGTTTTTACTCGTGAAGGTGATGAATGAAATGAAGAACTATGAAAGGAAATTTGGGTAGAGCAAAAGATGAGTTTTTTAGCTTCTTAGCTTCAGAAGTTAGAAAGGCCTAGAAGAAGGTCAAGGTGAAAGTGCTTTACAGAGGTGGCTTGAGGTCCTTTTTATAGTGTAAAACCATGATGAAGAAGAAATCTATTGTCCAATGGTTTTAGTCTGATATTTGGTTTATTCTTTTTATCCCAAATATCTTTTGGTATTCCCGTCACTTTAAGTCTTTTCAATTGTTCAATGCAGGGAGTTAATTCCCACACGTTAAACTAAAGCTCATGACATGTGACATCAGTGAAGGGACATCTGGTTTGGTTTTCTTTTAACTAGATGACGCTCTTTACACTCCAAATTCAACCAATCCACTTCCACCAATTTACCACCAATTTAGTTCCCACTGAAGAGAAATTCAACTCCTCAAAGTGTTCTTTTGGGTTCCATCCTTTTACCCAATACCTTTAGGAGAAACTTTACTCTTGTTTGACCATGTTTGTAGGTCATTATAAAAATTATTTATGTACAAAAAAGATTTATATTTTTAGTACACAATCAAACCCCAAAAATTCCTTCATAGCCAATAACAAGAGCACAACCCTGCAATTCATTGAGACACGACCTGAGGTTTAAATACTTCGATTATTTTTGTTGGAGTTTGTACTTGTGACAATCAAATTTTTTAATTGAGGATTGTTTGTTGGTTTAGACTTATAATTACAACAAGATGAAGAAGGCGGCAAAATTTGGTTTGCACCATTCTTGGTTTAGCCTGTCTAGAGGAAATTTCTTTTGTTAAGGGTTTGGGGTAGAGTGAGAGTTCAGGCTAAGGTTAGTGTTGGTTTCATGGTTTAGGGGCCGACATTAAGGTTTAACTCTGTAAAATCCCCAAGCACACTCATGTCCTTATTGAACTCCTGAGTCTGCAATCGAGTCTCTTTTCTATAGTGTTCCTTCCATGTCTTTGCCATTTTCAATTTATATTTATGTAACATTTATTTATCAAGCAAACATATCTAAATGGAAAATTTTCAGGTGTTCAATTGACTTTATTAGAAGTTCAATGTTCCATGTATGATTAAGTTGTAAGTTGATTTTTTGTCTTGTAGCTATTCATAAAAAGACAAAAATAGCCCTTCAATCATAAAAAAAACAAAATGCTTAAAAATAAAATTATTTAAAAATTTACAAATTTATTAAAAGAAATAACATTTTTTTACATTCCACACACACACACAAAATGTGAGGTAAGCCTATAAAAGTAACAAATTTATTAAAAGAAATAACATTTTTTTACATTCCACACACACACACAATGTGAGGTAAGCCTATAAAAGTAACAAATTTATTAAAAGAAATAACATTTTTTTACATTCCAAAACACACACACACATAATGTTATTTTATATTTATTAAATAATGATGTTTCTATTTTAAATATTATTTCTTAATTTAAGAAGTTATGATTTATAGAATTGGCACATTGATTTTAATTGAAAAAAAAATTAAAATCATAAACTTGAATCTTATCTTGTACATGATACATGACAAATTATTAGATTTAATATTTGCAAATATGATACTATTATGTTGCTACAATTTACTTTTTCATTGCTCATATAAAATTATTAAATTTGAGTAACTTATTTTTATTTTTTAAGGTACAAATTATAGGAAAATTTTTAGGTGTTCTATTTACTTTATTGGAATTTCAATGTTCCATGTATGATTAAGTTGTAAGTTGATTTTTTGTCTTGTAGCTATTCAAAAAAAAAAAAAGAAAAAAATAACCCTTTAATCATAAAAAAAACAAAAGATAACACACCTGACTTGAAGAAACCTGCACTGCACTGCTGCACAGTAAAACAATGGGTAGAAATTTTATTTCTTTATTTATTATAAATCATATTCTTTGTGAAGTCTCATAAGAAAAAAAGAATTTTGTTTAGAAAATACTTAAAAATAAAATTATTTGCAATAATGTGAGGTAAACCTATAAATATAACAAATTTATTAAAAGAAATAACACTTTTTTATATTCCAAAAATTGTATATATCATGTTATTTTATATTGATTAAATAATTATATATCTATTTTATATATTTTTCTTAATTTAAGAAGTTATGATTTATAGAATTGGCACATTGATTTTAATTGGCACATGATACATGACAAATTATATAGAATTGGCACATGATACATGACAAATTATTAAGTTTAATATTTGCAAATATGATAATATTATGTTGTTACAATTTATTTTTTCATTTATTATTCAATTTGAGTAATTTATTTTTTATTTTTAAAGGTATAAATTATAATTATTAATTATGATAAATGATATGTCTAATAAAAAATAATTAAAACTTATTTTACTTCTATTTTTTAAAAATCAAAGTATTATTGATTTTTTAAAAAATCAAATAATTTAATTTTTTAGTAAAAATTTTTGTTTTAAATGCATATAAATATGTTTAAAATTTAATAAAAAGACTTTATTATTTTAAAAAGTGTTTTTTGCACACAAAAAAATTTTCTAATCCAAATCAATACTTTTTTTGAATAATACTGAACATCTAAATTTGTTTTATGAACCAAGTGTAACTAAATTAACAAGTGTAACACGTGAATAACTTTTTATACAGGTGTGATTTTATTAAACTGTGTTGAACCAATCCTTTAAATTAATATTAAATGGTTCCAAATTTCTTTCCAACTAATATATCTTTTGGGAAATAGTTTTACTAATAAGTTATGGAATACTAATTAATTAAATAGTTTAACAATTATTTATAATTATAATGAACCTGTCTAATTATAATTGATTGAATATTAGACCATGCTAGTTGTAGATTAAATTTCATTTTAATTTGAGTTCTATTATTAGGGCAATTATTCGTGCAGCAAGTAAATATCTTCTTTCCATCCATGTACCTAAACGAGGGTTTATTTGTTTGTATTTCAACCGTTGGAGATGCCAATCTCTACAAAGCCTGACTGTTAGTTTACTTTACAAAATTAAGGGATACAAGGAGTCTATTCTTAATAATTAGGAGTCTTTTCACATAGAGTGGTAGAGGGTTGGTTGCACAGAACTAGCTGGGTCAACCTTTAATGGTCACATCAATAATTTTGGCGCACACGCTTCACTTAAGGGAACTCTATAAAATCAATTCTTAAGTGAATCCAAAGGGGAACACACAAGCTGAAGGTAGCCTAACCCTGGTACTGTTAGCAATTAGGAAAGGTAGACATTAGCCACAAAATCAATGGCGGGAATGGATGACTATGAGCATCAGCTGGAAGACTCCCAGGATCCTGACCCTAATGATGCGTAATTTTCGCTTTCTTTCTTGTATGGCTTCTCCGCTGTTGGTCTTTAGAAGCTTACATCTTCTTCGTCCAAATCGGGTACTCAAAATGAATGTTGTTCCTCTGTATGCAAGTTGTGTTATTTACTAACAATGTTTATCTTCTGTTCCAGTGTAGTACCCACGATAGAGATGAGGACCGTCCGAAGCGTCTCGGTCGAAGATGGAACGTCGAGCCTTAATCTAGAGCTATCAATGAACGTGGTACGACTGACGTTTCCTTTTATTGTTGTATCCTCTTTACCTTTTGGAAACAGGAGGTGGTTGTTTCATTATTTTAACCCGAGTTTTTGTGCCACGAAGTATGTATTCTGGCTAAACTATTACAATGATACAGAGCGCTAATGCTGGTCAGGGAGAAAACCTAACTGAAGATTCGAAGACCTAACATGATGGACTACTACTGCTCGCAGTTATGCTACTGGAGGTACGTATATAAAGCACTTTCTCATAGAGCATTAATCACACTATCGTCGAAGACACATTCATGAACTGTGTCTGGGTTTGGAACAAAGGCAGTATCTTTGGTACCATATATAGTACACTTCCCTGTGTTACTGTACATGCAATGATCCCTTTTTTCGTCCACAATTTTGTTCAAGAGTTTGACCCCAGCAACACATTTTTTCCAAACTCATCCCGTCTTACCAAACCCATGTGTGACCCATGTTAACCTTATAGTTAGTTTCATAACTGGTATTGAAATGTTTTGTGGTTGTTTTGTGGTTTGTTCACTGAGTCCATAGAAGATCGATGCTCAGACAGTAGCTTTGGAGGGTCGCATGTCGGCACTGGAACGACTCATGTTCCAGAAAGGCAAATTCGTGACGGAGATCCAGTCACTACTGACCACCCAAAGGGGGAGTCCAACTGCATCCACCACTATATCATCCACAGTTGCAGCGACAATGGTTACTCATGGTAACGTCGTGGCGGAAACCAACTTAACGGCGCAAAGACAAAGTAGACGTGCAGTTACTAACGATATTGGATCACCACAAGAAATCCAGAAATCCTTGGAGAAAGGAAAGGGGTTGGTCATATCGAATGTGAATTCCTTTCTAGACATCATCGTGTCAAACTCTCCTGGTTTTGAAGACGATGTCATCATAGACGAGACACTGTCAATTCCTTGCTCTATTAAGGGCACGAACAGGTTAGGGTTGCCAAAGTGAACCCTTGCGTAGTACTGGTGCTCTAGGGTGCCAAAAAGGAGCACCATATCTGGTGCCATTACACATGACTCGGTTGAGACAGTTTGTGAAAAAGTAAGTTAAGGCCTTCGTAGCTTTATTAACAGCCTTCGTTTATCTTTTAAAAAATGACTTACACATGATACCTATGCTGTGCTGATTTTCAAGGACCTACCTAGCATGTCTAAGCTTGACTGCACAACAAAAGTGTGTGAGCTATTCTCCCTGCCGGAAACCTACGGCAGTCCACTAAAAATTCCAAAATTGGAGCCTATTGACTCTAAGCATATGCTCGGGGAAGAACAGACGGACTGTAGTAAGTGCACAACCAGTCCACAAAATTGCCAGGGGAACGTTCATAGTTCTTCTATACAGGGTGGGAGTGCATTCAAACCATTTGGGATGATGAACATAATGGAGTATCCCGTGTTTTTAATTCCACTGGCAAGCATTCCAAACACTCCATGGTTAATACATACTTCATCACGCCTAGAATTTCTTAGTACCATATTTCCACTGACGATTTAACATTGTATTGGTTATTTGTTTAGGGGTTGCAAATGGTTTTTAGGCCAACCGTCCACATGGACCTCACATGTGACGAATGCAAGATGGCCACTTATATTTATGGGAAAAATGATCAATATTTGTATGGAAAAACTTGTGGTTATTCATATCTTTAGAATCTGTCGTATATTTCTTCCTCGATAGCGTGGTAATGGATCTAATTCTTGTTTGTTAACTACCAGGAAAGTGCTGTTCAAGTTCTCAACATTCGAAGTCTCTAGAGCAGGGTTCCACTCCCTATCACCGGTTTACATGCCCAATGTTGACGTGATTTAAATCGGACCATGCAGTAAATATAAGTAATATAAATTCAATGGCAAGGCTAACACATTTGTTTTCCTTTGTGCACAACTTATGAACATAATCCTTATGAGCGTGTCCATGAGAGCCTACTGCGTTATGCCACCTCGTGTTTGGTACACACTGTCCGTGTTTGCCGATGATGTACTAGCTATGAGGCCCTTCGAGGTCATTAGGAGAAAATACATGAACAGATGGTTGTCGGCAACTAGTCGTCTAGAACATGTTATACACTTAACCTTTCATTCGACATATGTAGCTTTTTAACAGAAGTTTTAACCTATTATTGACCTATCTGTGTTGGCAGGTTTTGGTTCTGGTGTGCGAACTAACATACACATGGTACCTGATGGTCGTCGACGTGAAGCATGGCAGGGTGTACTGTCTAGATGTCACAAGAGCTCCGGAGAATACGTAGCGGAGGGAACGCAACATGCAAACCATTGTGAGTGTAATCCAATTTGCATAACACTCTAAGATCCTGCAAAACTTCTTAAGTTACAGTTCTGAATGCAATTATCAATCGGTTCCATGTGCTAGTTGTGCTTCTGTTGTTTGCAGCTACTAATGCTAGGCTAGTTTTTCAAGCTAGAAGTTAACATGCTGAGCTTTTCCCATGTTAATGCTGATCCAACCACCTAGGGATCAATTAAGTATCCTGAAGTAGTCCATAGTTACCCAGAATGGTAAACTAATTTTTTACTTGTCATCTGGCGAACTCGAAAGCAATTGTGAATGAAAAGCCAGGTTCCGATTTAGTGAATTCCGAAATATTTGGTTGTTTTGCAGTAACGATTCATGTCTGTGGATTTTGAACTGGATCTAAACATAGGGCAAATTCAAAGTTGCCAACCTTCCTTGGCAAGTTCATGATGCCTAAATTACCATGTTGTGTTTGTATTATGGAAGAGTTGTATTTTCACACTTTCCGTTTGTTACTGGCAGATGGACCAATTGAAACTAAGGATGAAAACTGCAATGAAGATTGTTCTTCTGGATTGTAACGAGGTGAGGGCAACATTGGTCTCGAAGGCAGAGGCAGCATGGAGGAAGCTTATTCGCACTAAGGAGTGATACACTTTCCACATGTGGGCAAAAGACACAACTTTGGACCATTTTGATATAGATTAAGTTTTAATTTCATCTCGATAACTGTTTTGGAAGTGCAAAGCGTTTTAGTAGTGTCATCAAGTGCTATTGGTGTAGTCTAGATTATGTATGTCTACTTTTATATGTGTAGGATGGCCACTTTTGTGTGTGGAGACTAGGGGTCCGATCCTGTCGACAGGCTAGAGCACAATATCCACACCCCCTACTAACACCAACTGTGATTGAAAGGGGGATATGACCGATACTTATTTGTACCCAAGTTGTGGCATTTTGTTTAGACTGGATGACATATTTGTTTACGGCTCCATTAGTAGACCATTGTGTCTTTTGCTTACAACACTAGGTGCACCTTATGAAGTGAATTATTGAATGGATATTGCTAGTTTTATAATAATTTCTTGGCCTATCTCCCCATGAATTTTGTTACAAACATGCTATTTTGAAAGTAACCAAAAAGAAACTAAATTAGGGCAACTGTTCCAAATGAACAAAGAAGAACTAAAATAACGAATCTGGACAGTTGGATTCGTGGACCAAGGAAACACAGATCATGATGTTTCAGGACAAATGACCCCGTGTGAAACGGTTAACCATGTTTCACATTAAAGATATAAATAACAGTTTACAGTAACAAAATCAAGATTTATGTCACCTTCGGGGCAATATGGGAAAACATCACATTTTACAGTAACAAAATCAATAGGTACATGCATCGATTGACAACGCCAATCGTAAAAGGATTTGGGAAATTGTACAGAAAAGAAAACTAATCGGCATCAAGCCGTCGTTATTTGCATTTAAAATTGTAATCCACAAGGGAGCCTGCGTGCTTACAAATAAAAAAGAGCAGGAGCAGACTCTAACATTGTTGGCGTTAACTAACATATAGAAATTAGAATTGGCAGTTTCTTAATAACATCATCCCCATATACATACATAAGTATTCAGTTAAAAAATGATTACATATAACATGTTCTCGTTAACATCATCCATCTAATAACAGATTACAACTCAGTCGATGAACGTCAGGCATCTCCAAGCGAAAATTGTTCCCACATGTCGCTTCCGGATTGAGATGGATAATCAGCCTGCCTTTTCTCTGGGACAACGCTTGGTACCTGTTGCACGAACGTAATACCACAAACCGGTTAACACTAACATAATGCAATCAAAACGGATTGTGTTGCAGCATGAACATTTTAGTGGCTAATTCATGTTGAACCACATAGGAATTAACATTAACCATTTGCAAAGAGTCTGCATTATACAAAGCCCAAAACGAAGTTGTGACATTAATTTAATTGCGGCGACTATTGGTTCTTCCGTATCGTCAAGACCATAAAATATGCAGGCAAAACGAGTTACATCTTAACATACTATTCAATGGGAAATGAAAAAACAAGACATCATGAATAGCCTACGTGCATTAATCACTAAGTTGATTTTCTTTACCCACACCCTTCTTTTCCGAATATGTGACCAAAAAACGTAGAAACACAGAATAATGAAATAAATACTGGTGCATTTGTGTCCCCCTACAGGTGCTTTGTCATTTCTTGAAGAAGGTTGCGCGCCTCTGTTAGGGCATCTAGTCCTCCGGTGCCCTAGCTTCCCGCATGTCCTGCACTTTCTTTTGGTCTTAGCCGCAGAATCGCCAGCTTGACTCATCTGATCCGTGCCTGTTGTTCTAACACGAATTGGGTCCTTGACCCCACAATCTATTACTGTTGCGATAACATTCGTTGATGGTCTTAGGCCGTACTTTATTTCAAGGAAGATAGCATCGCTCAGAAGCTTCTTTGAGTAAAGCTTGAAGTCTTCATCATTCATGCAAGCCACACGCCCTAACCGCTTACATAGCTGGGAGAAAGCACTGATAAACCCCATTTTTAGGGTTTATCTTATATTGAATTTAGAGTATTTTGATAACCTTTTCTCGCATTTAGCCTATGAATTGGCGTGGTTTTGTAATCTCTCCCGTATTTGTGCCTAAGTGTAAAAACATGCTTTTAAGCCTTTAATTTGATAATTTTAATTCATCCTTGATTCCATAAGATGCCTTGATGTGTTTGCTAGTAATCTCAGGGTGAAATAGGCTAGGCATGGATCAAAGGAAGCAAGGAAGGAAGCATGCAAGTGGAGAGAAGCACAAAAAGCCAAAGAATTGATCTCAGCTAGGGGTGTTCAAAAAATAACCAAAATGTGGTTAACCGGTTAAAAAACCATAACCACATTTTGGTTAACCAGTTTAATAAAACAATTTTAAAAACCATATCCATATATTTTGAAATTGGTTAACCAAAACCAAATTTAAAAAAATCGGTTTTTAACCGGTTAACCAAAACCAAAACCAAAATAAAATTAAAACCTAAATCAAAACCTAAATTAAAATTCGCACTTCCAGAGTTCGACAAAACCCAATTCACTCTTCTCCAGTTCGCCGCCGTCAACAGTTCTTCTCCTCCGCCTCTCGCCGGAGCTCGCCGGTGATTCGTCGGACCTCTACCTGGATTCGCGACTCTATCTCTCTGCCTCGACCTCCCATTCGCGACTCTGTCTTCACTTTGATTCGCCTGAGTATCTCTCTTCTTCTTTCGTCGGTGGCTTGTCGGAGCTCATCAGTTGAGGTAAGCCTCCTCCTTGCCCTTGGTTCTGAGTTCTAAGTTGGATTTGTTATTTGGGTTTTTTCTATTTTGTTGATTTGTTCTGTTATGTTTCTTCGTTAGTATACTTCTGAGTTCTGAGTTCTGACTTCTTCATTTTAATGGATTGAAAATGTGCAGATTTTAAATCTCTCAGTATTGAACTCTTCATTTCAATGGATCCTGCTGTAAGTTTCTTCTTCACTGTGGTTCACTTTTTGTTTGGTCAAGACTTAATTAATTTGTATGAATTGAATGGAGAATTGTTCACATTTAGTTTTTGAATTCTGTTTATGTAAATGGCTTTGGCAATTCAAGTGCATATGTTCCTATTTTTCTGTGATCAAGCTTTTATTTTGTTTTGTTTAATTTGTCAATCATATGAAAAATCATTATTTAGTTGAAGAAAACTAACTTATCTTATACATGTTTCCGGCTTCTTTGTTCTAATTTTTGTTGAAGAAATAATATGGATTTTTGTTCATCTCCTTTGATTTTGGTCCTGCATTCTTGTTTTACATTGTTATATGCAATGCTTATAGCTATGAGTTTGCACTTTGCAGCGTGTAAGTTGGACTGAGAATCATTGTTATATGCTAGTTTTGTTGAGAAATATTTTGGTATATGGTTGTAGGATGAGTGACGTAGAAATGGAAACAGAGTGAACTGTTGTTGTTTAGTACCAAATTCTGCTTAGAGATTTCTAACTTGAAGTACAGGTTCTGCCAGATTCAAATATTGTAGGAAAACTATTCGACAAAATGTGAGGATTTAGCTCTTTTATGAAATTCCAGTGCTTCAGGAGAATAGAGGCAGGATATTAATTGAGTCCTTGATCTAACATTAGATGAATTAATTAAAACAGTGATTGGTGGGTAGGTATATATGGTAGATAGAGAGTGGACAGGCACATAACAAAAGGTCTAGCTAATTTATATTAGGCACAATCCAAGAGTCATTAATTTATATGCTGCCTTTTCCATCTAGTTCAGTAAGCTACACACTCTAGCTAATTTATATTAGCACATAAATTTATATGCTAATATTTAAATTGTTCGTGTCAGTAGCAAACGTGTTAAAACTTAAATTCATTAGGGAATTTAAATTGATATATAGATAGTAGAAGAAAAAACAGTAACTGCTTGGGCTTACGATGTTCGTGGCTGATTACTGTTACTTTGTACCTGTATAAATAGAACTAGATATGAACAACAAAATGATATGTGATGGTGGAGGAGAGTCATGCTATTCTTTAATCTTTAGTCTCCAAAACAATCTGCTGCCCCACATAATAATACTCATTGGATATATTAAAGCTTTCTAGTCTTCTCCTTGGATTGAAAAGCTTGCTAGCCATGAAGTATAGAAAAGGATACCCCATTGCATAAAGCCATAAACTCAATACATTCATTAACTATCCTTTAAGAAAAAGAAATGAACGCCTTGTAGGGATGCAAACTAGAAGCTCATCTCTAGACTGTGGGTGCCATAAACTTCCCTAATGAATTTAAGTTTTAACACGTTTGCTACACATTAATTTATATGCTGTTTTTTCCACGAACATTATTTGCTACTGACACGTACAATTTAAATATTAGCACATGGCACTCTTAGCTGTTATATATAATTACACTTAGTTACCAATTACATATGCATCCCTGGCTAGCTTCACATGCTTTCTTAATTTCTTATTATTATTGTTAGTATTCACAATTTGTTGCGTTGTATATTGGTTATAAACAATAGTATTCACAATTTCTTATTGATTCAATGATACTGTACTTTCTGCGCGCTCCCTCATGAACCTAATGATGATGACCATCATCACAAATACAAGATATATTAAAATTTACTATGTACCTGGATTCAGTTGTCCTTTGTAGCTTGTGGTTTGAAGTGTTTGATTTGATGTTATGAAAGCTGTGATAATCAGTAATCCTGTTGTAGCTTTAAATTGTTATAAGTTTCTGAATTGGTATATATGTGTAGTTTCAAATTGATATAACTTATTCAGAAACTTTAATTGATATATATGTGTAGCTTCAAAGTATATGTATATATTATTTGAACTTGGCTTTATGCTTGATAACTTTGCTTTGTTGAAGTATTTAATAATTAGATTTTATGGCTTCTTATTCAGAATGAGGTAGCCGATCGTGATGTTCCCATGTCAGAGTCTGTAGAGCATTCGGCTTCTACATTACCTCCTCTCCCAACCACATCATCTGAGCACAAAAATCGATCAACAGTTTGGGACCACTTCAAGAGAACATCTGATGATGAAAATAAGGCTCAATGTCAACACTGTTTGAAAGTGATCAAGTGCGGGAATGGAACAAGTGCAATGAGATCACATTTAAAGATTTGCATAAGCAATCCCAGTTCAGATAGAGGCAAACGATAGAAAACAGGCACATCGCCTAGCCCAGAAGCACAAGTGGGTAGGTTTGATGCAGAATATGCCCGGAAAAAATTGATATCAATGTTTATTCGCGAGGAGCTTCCTTTTCGATTTGTAGAAAGTCAAGGTTTCAAAGAATATTCGGCGGCTCTGCAACCAGGATTCAACACTCTTTCACGTATTACATTGGCACGTGACATCTTGATGTTCTATGAAACAAAGAAGGTTCAACTTCAAAAATACTTTTCCAAATATGGAGGAAGAGTTTGTCTTACAACTGATAACTAGAGTTCGTGTCAGAATATGGCGTATATGTGTTTGACGGTTCATTTCATTGATGTGGACTGGAAGTTGCAAAAGAAAATACTAAATTTTTGCCAAGTCACCGGCCACACGGGAGAGATTATGGCTCAAAATGTTGAAGCTTGCTTGAATAGCTGGAAGTTGAACAAGATCTTGAGTTTGACAGTTGATAATGCATCGTCCAACGATGTAGAAGTTATGTATTTAAAAAAAAGGCTGATTTCTTGGAAGAGTTCAGTTTTGAATGGGGAGTATCTCCATATGCGGTGTTGTGCGCATATTTTAAACCTGATTGTGAAGGATGGATTGAAGGAGATTGATGATTCGGTCGCCAAAATTCGGGATGCTGTGAAGTATGTTAGATCCTCAAATTCAAGATTAGCTAGGTTCAAGGCATGTATTGCACAAGAGAATATTCCACATAAGAGTCTTGTTTGCATAGATGTTGGAACGCGATGGAACTCTACATACTTAATGTTAGTAGCAGCTTTAAAGCATCAGAAGGCATTTGAGCTATTAGAGATGCAAGACAAAAAATTTGTTGAAGAATTAAACAAGGGAAGAGGGGTACCTTCAATTCAAGATTGGGATTATGCTAAGTCCGTCTTACCATTTTTAGAGATGTTTTACGATGCTACACTTCGCATCTCTGGATCCTCTTATGTCACTAGTAACTTATACATGAAAGAAGTGTTTGCTCTTGGAAGGAGGATTCAACAATATCGTGATGATGATGATTTGAGCATAAGTCTTATGGCAAGTAAGATGAAAGCAAAATACAACAAGTATTGGGGAAATGCAAAAACTATTAACATGTTGTTGTTAATTGCCGTAGTTCTAGATCCTTGCCATAAGTTGGATTATGTTGAGTGGTGCCTAGTTAATTCTTTTGGTGCGGAAGTGGGCGGTGAATTGAAGACAAAGTTGTCTTCTTGTCTTCATTCACTTTATAATTTATATCAAGGTGCAGATGAAGGAAACCAAGATGATACCCTCTCCCAACCGAGTCCAAGTGATAAAGCCAAAGACATTTATGATATGGGGTTATATCGCCGATCAACTGGTCGCAAATCCAATCTTAAATCTGAGCTTGATCGTTATTTGAATGAAGACTGTGAGCCAGATGATAAGCCTTTGGATATTCTTGGATGGTGGAAGGTTAACTCGAATCGGTTTTTCGTCCTAGCAAATATGGCACGGGACATATTGGCTATACCAGTTTCAATAGTAGCTTCCGAGTCTGCTTTTAGTATGGGGGGAAGAATCATCGATCAATATCGTAGCTCATTGACTCCTAAGATGGTAGAAGCCCTTGTATGTACCAAAGATTGGCTTAAAGGAGACTTTTTCTCTT
Source organism: Arachis hypogaea (assembly GCF_003086295.3). Classification (NCBI taxonomy): domain Eukaryota; kingdom Viridiplantae; phylum Streptophyta; class Magnoliopsida; order Fabales; family Fabaceae; genus Arachis; species Arachis hypogaea. Next base: position 111,240,088 of record NC_092044.1, read on the forward strand.
CTCTTGCACCTGAGAATTTCGAAGAGCTTGAAAAGGTCGAGCAAGGTAAATTGAATATTAAATGTTTCTTAAATATATCATATGATTTACTTAGAAAATGTTTTAGTTTAACTTATAATTATAATTTTTTAAAAGTTATAATTATAGTTTTTTTTGTGTGCATATTTGATTTTATCAGAGGACATTACTTGTTCAGTGGGTCCAGGTTCAATTGCGCTTGAGGATGACTAGAAAGTCTTGATTGTTTGTTTTCTTTAGTTATTCTAAACACTTAGGTGGTAAAGAGATTAGACTTGCTTTTCCATATATGATTAGACTTGTTTATGTTTATGTTTATGTTTGGTGATAGATCAAAGAAATTCTGTACTCCTTGGATGGGGATATTGGTGTCAACAATTATAGCAGTTGCAATGTCATTTTTTGCGGTTGGAATTTGCATCGTTTCTTTGGCTTAGGAGAAAATTTTCATTGTTGAAGAGGCCTTTTGAAGTGCCATTGGGAATGAAGGGTTTGATCCCAATGTGCCTTATACCTTCTTTGCTCTTGGTGTATGTGATAAGTATTGCCACCAAAAGTTTAGAAAAGTAATTATTATTGAGGTTGACATTTTATTGTCGATTGATGCTTAAGGACATTGGAGAATGATAAGTTTTGTGAGTCATTTTTGTGATCACTGTGATGTAACATACATGTCAGGTGGTAAAGTGTTAGTTCAATTTCCTTGACAAAATTTACCATGTCAAGCATAGATGACCATGTCTATGCTTTTGTTTGTGCTCAAGTTTTAGATTTAAACATGTTTTCTTCTAGTTTTTAGCCCTTTTTTCGATTCTGCTTTCTCAGTTTAAAAGATGTAGATAAAGAATTTGGCTAAATGTATTCTATATTTCTTTATGCTTTGTGGACTTTTGACTTTTTTCTTTTTCTTTGTGAGATCTAGCCATCTTTTGACTATATTTTAACAATCGATTTTTTGAATTAAACTGTTCTAACCAGATAATCGATTTTTTATTAAACTAATTAAACCGGTCAATTCAATCCAATTTTTAACATCATGGATTTAAGTCAAATTTTAACTTATTTTGTTGATTTTTCTCGGATTGATGTTACTTGTATTATTTAGAAAGAAAAAAATTAATTTTTAGATTAAAAAAATCAATTTAAAAGAAAAAAGGTAAAAAATTTGGGTTTTTGTATGTAAAAATATTAATTTTTGTGTAAAAATTGGTTTTTGGGTGTAAAAACTAATTTTTTTGTTTAAAAACCAATTTTTTAGTTTAAAAACCAGTTTTTTAGTGTAAAAACCGGTTTTTTGATATAAAAACCGATTTTTTAATATAAAAACCACTTTTCTGATATAAAACCGGTTTTTATTTTAATAACCGGTTAAAAACCGGTTTTGAATTTTACTAACCGGTTAATAACCGATTTTATAATATAAAACCAATTTGGTTAATTAACCAATACTATATTTTTAGTTAACCAAAAAACTGGTTTGGTTTTTAGATTAACCAAACCATGAACACCCCTAATCTCAGCCAAGCACGCGTATGCACACAAGGCGCTCGCACGCACATCGCAGAATTAGGCAGGGACGTGCACGCGTACCGTGCGCGCACGCGTCGTAGTCTGCACGTGATTCTATTATTACAACACGTGCCTGGCGATTTTGGAAGGTTTCAGCAACCAACTTTGGCGCCAAAATGCATATAAGAGCCAAGGATTGAAGGGGATTGACACACATTCACATCCATAGACTCATTTTGGAAGTTTTCTTAGATATTTTTAGTTAGTTACATTTGTAGAGAGAGAAACTCCAACTTCTCTCTAGGATTCATCTTCATTTTCTCAATTCTCAACCATTCCTTGGTGAGATCTATTGCAACTCTCATTTTACTTTGTTCATGTTGTAGATCATCTTCTCTCATCTCAATTAGTGTTTGTAATTGTTCAATTCTCATAGATCTTAGGTTTAACTTTGTTGTTTTGGATTCTATTAATTCATTGAAGATCTCATTTTCATTGTTGTTCATTGTTGATTCTTGTTAATCTCTTGTGTTGAATCACTTTGATTCTAAACCTCTTCTCAATTTTACTATGTCTTTCATTCTTGCTCTCCAAGTGTTTGAGAAAATGCCAACTTTAGATATGGAGTAGCATCCCTTCACTTGGCCTAGTAGTTGAGTCATTGGAGACACTTGAATAATGGATGTCAATTGTTGATTAAGAATTGAGAATTGCTAATTGACTTAGAGTGCACTAAAGCTAGACTTCCCTAGGGTAAGACTAGGACTTGTGACTCAAGTTAGTTACTTTTACTTGACTTTCCTCTATAATTAGGGGTTAACTAAGTGAAGCAACACTCCTTTGTTATCACAATTGAAGGAAGCTATAGTGATGGAACTTCCAATGTTCAACCTTGGCCAAGGCTTTTAAAATTGATTGATTGTTGTTTTCTTTTATTAGCACTTTTATGCCACACTCTTCAAGCCACAAAAGACCACTTAACCAATAACATGCATCCTTGTAGCATTCCTAGGGAAGAACGACTCGGGACTAATACTCTCGGTTATAGATTGTAGAATTGTTTGATGATGGATCTTGCGTCGGTTTAGACTATACTACGATTGATTACTTGATAATTTCTATACCGGCAAAAATTCATTCATCAAGCACCCAATCGTGTCCTATAGGTCACGCTTCGGTCAGCAGTGTGTTGCTCGACACATTCGTTATAGATCTCCATTTTGGCTGCCTTGGACCACCTACGCAGCATGAAGCTTTCAGGGATTTCCACTAAGTCAAGCCTAACACACACGGCAAGGATGTGCACACATGGAATACCAAACGACTCCATCCGCATGCACGTGCAATTGAATCTGTTCGAGATAGGCTTCCTATAAACTTTCCAATCCATCTCAGGCCTCCGATACTTCTGGAGAGTATATGCATGCGGGTTCACCGTGTCATTTAATTCGCATATTCTAACACGAACACACCGTTTCAGGCTATCCCAGAATCTGACAAACATTTCGCGGGTGAACTTCGTCCAGCCGGACTTTTCCAACTCAACAAACTCGGTTTGCTATACATGTGTTCTGTACCAAGAATGAAATTCAAGCTCGTCCTCTGTGTCACGCAGAAAATCCACACACCTCTGAAAATTTGTGACAAATTCTAATAAGCCGTACCTGCTCTCAACAAACCTCCCTAGTTTGGCATGTAGTGACTCGCACCTAGAGGTAGTCCATATTCCAGCAAAAAATCTACCACGAATGTATGCTGTTACCCAAGCATGTTTTTTGGTGTATAAGTCCTTCACCCACTTAACCTCCCTAACACCACACTCATTGAGCATTGCCTCCCAATGCGCTTTGAACTCATCGATTTCCATATCCGCCAGCATGCAGTGTCTAAACAGTTGTGTGAATCTCGGGTCACATATGTTAGCAGTCGCGTTCCTCAGCAGATACCAAGCACACAACGATGATGTGCGTTAGGAAAAACGGACTGGATTGCTATCCGCATGGTTGGGTCACCATCCGTGATGACTGATTGCGGTGCCTTACCTTGCATGCATTCCAGAAACTATCGAAGAACCCAAATATATGACGCCTGCGATTCGCATGAAACCATTGCTGTAGCGAATACGCATGTCTGGTTGTGGTGATTTACTCCAGAGAAGACAATAACAGGTAGGTTGTACTTGTTGCGGCCATATGTAGCATCGAATGCTAGCACATCGCCGAATATCCCATAATCTTCCTAACAACGATCGTCGCTCCAAAACAAGTTGCATAGGTGTTGCCCTGCCCCCAACTTGTACCGCCAAAACATTTTTCCATCCATGCGTGCCAAACCTTCCAAGTACCTAATAGTTGCGCTTACGTCTCCGCCTTGGAAACCTCTCTGTTTTCGTATCTCATTATACATATCTTGCTTCGTGAATGTTACCAGATTAAAGCCCCCTAGTTGTGCTACGAAAGACTCATAAATCTTAGGTATGCTAATCCCAATCTCCCTCATGCTTGTTAGCTAAGCAACTTCTACCTCAGATATCTTCCTGTGTGACCGCAGATAATCTACAAGTTTTCCATAGGCAAGTTTGTGGTTATGCTCCTTGACAAAACACGAGACATACCACCTCCCACTACCGTCTTTCCTCTTTATCCTCATCTCCGCCATGCATCCGCATCCGGTTACTACCTTATGCTCCCTTTTGTGATTAACCTTTTCCAACCATTTCTTCTCTCGAAATCTTTACATATTACAAACAAACGTGTACCGCACTATCTCTCCGGCAGTGTTTCTAACCGTCTTCCCTCGTCTTGATGCAAAGCCCTTTAGTCAGCTGTAGTTATTATAGAAGCCGCCTGCCTCCTGAAGTGTTGAAAACTCCATTTCGAGGACATCTTTTGCTCGTAACCCATCCAAACCCAAGAAACCAGGCAACATAGAAGCCCCTCATTCCTTCCCAATCGGATAACTCAGCATCTTCCTCTACTCTCGTATCAAACATTGTGTCCTGAAGGAATAAGAGAAACATTTCGCTACTAGCTGGCGTTATGTGGAATGCGTTCTGTTTAAAAATTACATATCCATGCATATTAACACTAAATAACATCAAAGCCTTGTATTTTAAATTAGTTTCAAAGTATATTTTGCAAATGAAATGTTCATAGGTACTAATATGGTTATTAATTCAACCCTGTAAACTTGAACTGAAAAACTTCTTTCTCGATTATTGATTTGATTTAATAAACATTATCATGTTATAATTTAACATACAGTTTACACAATAATCATAATGTTTGTCCACTACAACATGTTAATGCCAATCGTCTAATAAAGGATATGCTTGTCGATGCTCATTATCACAGATGCAAGTAGTGCATATTTCTTTTAAATGTGAATGTTCAAAACTGCAAACTTAACAAATACTACAGCCACGGCAAACTTAACAAAAAAACACTAATCTACCATTTCTTCTACGTATCAGACTCGTGACATCATAGTCACCACATAAAATATCAGTTCTCCCAATATAACCCTCACAGCTGCTAAGAGTACAACCAACTGTATGAATAATACCACCCAAATAATGTAATAGAACATCCCAATCTCATTGGATCCCACTCACACACTATAAATACGAAATGCCACGTATACGCATCGTACCTGTAGATTCGACACACCCGCATTGCCCTCCATCTAGTAATCCGCAAGAGGCTCATTCCACATACACGCATCCTTGCAAAAGTTGCTACTTGATGCCATTATTACCTGAAAGACAAACAGGTCTAACTATAACGAACAATAAACTAGGGATTGCACAAAATTCTTTGCCACAGTTACTACACTCACCTTGGCTGCCTCAAAACTGTCTCACCTGATCAATGAAAAAATATGCCACTTACGTAGATCAAAATCCCTTAGTTTACCACCTCATCTACTATCCAACCTGCTTCCAACATCCTCACAGCCTCCACTTGCCAACTACAAACACAAACATCAAAAACTCCACATGGATTACACATACGACACCAAGACGCAAACACAATGAGCGTTACCTGCTAACATTCCTACCAATACAAATACAAACCAAATTGTAACAAAATAAAAATCGAAGGATTTTACAGTAATAAACGAATTGAATAATGCATTGTTTGCAGCAGCAAATTCAAGGCTTTGTCACGACATTAAGCAACAAACTCAATTCGCTCAACTTTTTTAGGAACAAAATTTATGCTCAATCATCTGATTAGGTTGGCAATGCGGTTAAACCAACAACAACACATCACAGTAATTTTCAACAGGAAAAAAAAAACATTTATCAAAATTTTCAAGAACAACAACAACATCAAATTTGAGTTCGAAAAAATTCACTATTTCAGCAACAAATTAAACTTTCAACAACAAAGTCAGGATGGAGAAATGAAATCGAAAACAAAATGAAAATTGGCAGAATGAGTCTCAAACGCCCACGGACCTACGCACGGCAATGGGACCACAGCGTCGACCAACGAAATACCGCAACGTCGACCTCGTGTAATTAACCTGCGCCACGATCTATGGTCCAACTCGTGCAATCAGGCATGTGAGATAAACAAGGTCTACGCCGCCATGACCGTTGAATTCGATCCCAACCTCCGCCGTTAGCAGAGTTCCAGATCTTGAAGGACACTGTCACAAGAAATACATACACAAACAACACAAACAATGAAGGATGAGGACAACCTCCAAGTCTCCATGGATGGGTGCACACTGTCACATTAGGGCATCGGGGATTTTCCAAAACGACAACGTGTTCACTTTTTTTTACCAAAATTATTATTGTTTGAGCCACCATCCCCACATGGAACATGTTCATTACGGGCTTCATTTTCTGTCGCTAACTGGATAAGCAAAGCAGACGTAATTCCAACAAACTCGTCAATGACACAAAGGCCCATAATACAAAAAACCATTCAATGATTTAATACAAGCCCAAATTCAATCGCTTTTCCTCTTATCAGCCCAAGCCTTCCAACTCTTAAACCAGTTAGCTGAGGGGCAACTTGGCTTCATTTGTTCTTTAAGCTGATAATAGATCACTGCTCCTGTCGTCAATTTTGATTTCATTCAGAGACATTTACGATATTTCACATTAGACTACAGGACAAAACTAAAAGGTGTGACCCACCGTACGTGGATCATTGGAGTTTCAGAAAAGCGGTTTGGATCATTTAAAAAGTTTCCTATTGTTTATTACTACTAATCCTTTGTGAAAAAAATAAACTAAAATAAATAAAATCTTCCATGTTCCAAAAATTTTGGAACCAAAATATCTTGTTAGATTTCAGTCAAAAAAATGTCGTGTAAACGACCAATTTCCTTTTTTTTTTCTTTCCAATATATTGTCCGACTTAGCGTCATTACTGACGGAAGAAAACCCATACGTTTTCAATTCCCCAAAAGATAGATAGTCAACTCAAGTCAAATCCGAAGCTTGAATGATGGGATCTCAATTCTATATAACCGTTTGCCCCTTTCCTTAGACACTTCTCTTTGGTTTCAACCTCATGGGTGTCTTTGAATCCCTCAAAGACAACTGCTTATCCTTCACTTCGTTGAAATCTATATACCCTTTTGTCGAATTTGTTTAAAGTTTGTGTCTTGTTCTTGTTGGGTCTACTAATCTACTTGAGTTAGTTTGGGGTGGTTCTTTTTGAAGAAGATGCAACTTGATTTGGAATCCTTGTCAGAAGCTACTTCTGGTGCCATTGGATCCCTCGTTAGCACCACTGTGTTGTATCCACTTGATACATGCAAGACCAAGTATCAAGCTGAAGTTCAAGCTAAGCAGAACCGAAAATATAGGTTCCATTTGTTTAATCATCTTAACTACTTAGGTTTGTGTTATGCATATTTGATGATTTTGCTGTGTCCAATGTAGGAGAATTTCTGATGTTTTGTGGGAAGCAATTTCTACACGCCAGGTTCTTTCATTGTACCAAGGCCTTGGTACGAAAAATGTGCAGTCCTTCGTTTCCTCGTTTATTTATTTCTATGGATACAGCTACTTTAAGAAACTATATTTGAAGAAAACTGGAAATAAGAACATTGGAACAGTAGCAAACTTGCTTGTTGCTACTGCTGCTGGCGTCTCTACAATAGTCATAACACAGGCAAGTCATAATTGTCATTTATTTTCAGATATCAAATTTTGTGAGCTACACATGTTATGTGCTTGTTTATAATTCGTTTACTACTCTGGATTCTGGCGGAAACAAGATTGATAAGTTACAGCAATGACTAATACTTTGATAATTGGAGAACTGATATTTTGATTGATGAAATGATTGTTTACTCTATTATGCACTCAATAAGCACAGCCTCTGCCATATGATATGTAACATTTGTTTGTACTTTACAGCCTCTAGATACAGCATCCTCGAGGATGCAAACAAGCGAGTTTGGAAAATCTAAGGGATTTTGGAAGACTCTTTCTGAGGGTACATGGGGTGAGGCATATGATGGTCTTGCCATATCTATTCTTTTAACAACAAATCCATCTATTCAGGTATCACTCTTTTTATACAAACGAAATCTAGAGAGGATTTGTTGTTCCAGATTAATCTTTACTAGAATACAATCCTCAAACTCAACAAGGATTTTTCTCCTCCAAAACAGTATACTGCATTTGATCAGCTGAAACAGAGAATACTTAAGGGCAAGATGAGCAAGAAAACCGGTACAAAGTCATCCCCGGAAGCACTTTCTGCATTTTCCGCTTTCGTGCTGGGAGCAGTTTCAAAATGTGCTGCTACATGCTTGACATACCCAGCTATTAGGTGAATGCTCGATTTTTGAATAATTTGACACTAGACTAGAATTGTTGCATGCTTTTTATATAGTGCAAAAGGAGGAAAGAAAAAGCTAATTCAATTTAATGGATATATATGGCTTTTTCTAGGTGTAAGGTCATGATTCAAGCTGCAGATTCGGATGATGATAAGAGGACACCAGCCGAGAGGAAGGCACAGAGAACAATCTCGGGAGCACTGTATACAATTTGGAGAAGAGAAGGCCTTTTGGGTTTTTTCAATGGATTGCAGGCACAGATACTAAAAACTGTTCTCAGCTCTGCATTGCTTCTGATGGTAAAGGAGAAGATCACAAAGTCCACATGGATTCTGATGCTCATGTTAAGAAGATTTCTGTCTGTCAATTCCCCCAAATTGAAGGCAGCTTGAATTTATGATGAGTATATTTTTAACCATTTCTCATCCAAGAATATAATTAATATGCAAGAAATATTAGTGTTGCTTGTGGTTAAGATTGTTTCTGAAGAAGAAATATGAAAAATGAAACTTCATATTGAGTGTTGCTGTTATTATCTGTTAGTACTATGGTATGCACCTCCAATTTTACTTGTAATTTGAATGGCATAAGCTAAACATCCAAGCTCAAAAATAATATTTTTTTATGGTAATTACAACTATATGATAATAATCTTTTGGGAACAATGCATTCTCTTCTATTCATCTCACTCAAATTTATAAAAACAAGTACAATACCGTAGCAACAGTTATGCAAGCCAAGGATCTCAAATTTTCACTAGAAAACCTGTCTTGTCTTATTATTTTCCATTTACCTTGACACAAAAAACACATTCTTCATGGAGGTAGATGGCCTTTTGACAGGTAACAAAATTGTAACAAAAATGCAACATTGTCAACAACATTGCAACATTGGTTTCATCATAGGAACATGCTAGCAACTAATAAGAGAAATGAGAAGTGATTCAATCCAATCTTAGAAATCAAATTAGTAGCAGCAGAACTATAGGGAGCAAAGTCTCCTGTAGGAGTGTTTGTGGTCAAGACAACAACAATCCAGTTATCTTCTGAACCAATGCCAATTCCTGTGAACTTTGAATCATTGAGATTATCTGAGTAAAGAGATTTTGTGAAATTTGTAAGAGCCTTGGTTGGAACAAGGCCAGGAACACAAGCAGGCATAACTATTCCATCCCTTGTGTTGGAAATGGCCAAGTGGCATTTGGACAAAAGGTCAGGATAGTTTGAAAACTGAGGCTCTGTGCCTGGCACTGTGTTGGCACCTGTGGTGTTTGTGCAAGGCTGCTTCTTGAATTGATCAGCTATTTTATCAGCAAGGCAATCAGCATTTTCATTTTTTGTTAGAGCTTTCAAGTTCAGTGATGCTCTATACTTATTGATTCCATCATAAAGAGTATCTTCTTCATCTGCAGCAGAATGAAACCCACTTAAGTTTCAACAGAATTAGCTGATTCAAGAAATAACCATATTACGTGTACACAAAAGATCAGCCACTTGTATAAAATACACATTGAAATACAAAATATACATTAAAATGAATTTAAACAACACATATATTTATAGCTGATATCGTAACTAATTTATTTTATGCACATAGTATTTTGTTCAAGAAAAACTAGTTGAAAATAATATAAGAAAGAGGAGCAAAGTACTAACTAGCTCATTACTCACCATCATCACATTTAACTCGATTACTCGTTAAGAAAATGGAAGAAAGGAGAAGCGATAACAATAAAGGGAACTTTATTGATGCCATTGTTCGCCGCTAAGGAAGGGTAGAAGAAGAACATACACTCCTCTCTATCATATCAAAAAGAGAGTGTCACATTATCCTTATAGATTCTCTATATTAATATACATGTGGGCAATGTGTAAGTAATTAAGGTGAGCTTGATTGCAGTGGGTGCTTTACTGTTTCTTGAAGCAGAAGATAGAGTAGAGGTACGCTATAGACAGCGTACTGACACTGATCAAGACATCACAACGTTAAGTAGTTAGTTACTAACTTTACGTATTAGTAACACTGGCAAGTGAGAAGTGACAACCTTTGTTTCTGTTTCAGATCATATGTCTATATATGTATGTATGTGTACGTGTATGTGAGGACAGAGTTGTTGTCGAGTCTCTTTCCTCTGCATGCATGTATCATGTATGTGTATTGCTACATGTCATATTTGTTAATGTTGCAAGTGTGAGGAGCCTATGAAATTAGTCTCACATTAAAAAAATAAAAAAATGAAAAGTTTATAAAATAAGTAACCCATTAAATTGACATTTTAAGATTTTGAATTGGATGTGGTTTCTTCACATCTTGTTATCTTTAACAGTCTCTAAGTGAAAAATAAAAGAGAGGAAAAGAAAATGCACCATCATGTTGAACAAGTAGCCCCCTAAAATACAAACATAGATCCTTATGGTGCAATAAAATTAGTGGTTGCATTTCACCGTTCACACACGCAAATTAGATAGGCAAATTCTAAAACTATAATAGAAAGGCAATCGGCAAATTCAACAGGTGTATCAAAACATAAGCCATAAAGTTTGATAGCTCAATAATTCAAACAAATCAATATCTTAGCTCCATTCTTTCCATCTTCACCTCATTACAATATGCTCAAAATCTATCTTGCAATCCATTGACCTCTTAGGATACCTTAAGATCTGCTTGTACAACTTCTCTGACCTCTCACCTTTATGACATAAGGATTAATATGATTAATTTAAAACCGCTAAAAGGCGAATTTGATTAAAAAAAATTTTAGGAACTAATTTGAAGAACAAATAATTTTTTAAAAATGAATTTGACCATTTACCCTATTGATTTAGTTACCCCTTATAGGTTTATGTTTTCTACATGTGGGACATAATATGAGATGATGATCATAGTCACCTAAGGAGTCTTTTTTTTTTCTCCCTTGTTTTTTGGTCTTAGAATAAAGGAGTCTATTTCACAACAAACTACCAGTTTGCTGCATCCGTAAAAAGGATGGTAATATGTTATTCCATTGAAAAACATCAGGGTAATATATACCTATTGTTAGAGGTTATATTATTCACCAGACCACTTTATATATAAAAATATATATTTATGTTCTTGAAATTTACTCTAAAAAGTTATATATATCGAATAACTTTCATCTAGAAAATACGATCTAAAAAAAATTGACACTTAATTATTGAAGTACTACAGTAGAAGCATGCTCATCTTTCATATTTAAGCAACAGAGTGAATTACTATTTATACACACAAATTTCCAATTGTACGTCTCTTATAGTTGACACACACCTCGTTGATTTTGCCGAGATAGAATGCCACTTTATAAAAAAAAACAAAAACAAAAAAAAAACAAAAAAAAACAAAAAAAAACAAAAATTTCTAATTATGTGAATAATGTAACACTTTCAATAAGGTTCCTTCACATTCAGAAAATGCTAATTAGATGACTTTAAGATCACTATCTTCTTTCGTTACATCGCATCCCCCTCTGAATTTGACCCCAACTAACAGTCTTCAAGTTTTTTTTAAAAAAAAAAAGGAAATGCACCATCATGCTGAACAAGTATCCCCTAAAATATAACCATAGATTATCTCAAATTAGTATTTTACACAAGAATTTAAATATGATATAGTTATTTGGAAATCAACTTGAGAAGATTTGTTCCTCCCACAAAATGTACATACATCAGTAATAAAACTACTTTAACATGAAATTAAGTAATTCTTCCAACCTTATATCTGTCAATAGAATAAGTTAGAGCGAAACAAAATTCGTGGTTGCGTTTCAATGTTCACAAACACAAATTAGAAAGGCAATGAGTAAATTCTAAAACTACAACAAAAAGGCAATCGGCAAATTCTATAGCTGTATCAAAACATAAGCCATAAAGTTTGATATCTCAACAATTCAAACAAATCACTATCTTGGCTCCATTCTTTCCATCTTCACCCGATTACAATATGCTCAACATCTATCTCGCAATCCATTGACCTCCTAGGATACCTTAAGATCTGCTGGTGCAACTTATCTAACCTCTCTCCTCTATCAATATCGTCCCCGTTATACCGAAAGAAATAACTGCGGATAATAAGTTTACTCAATACTGATGCTGATTGCAACAAAACTTTTATTGCAAATAACTCTTCTTCTTCCCCATCAAAGCCAGAGATCTCAATTAACTTAAGGTCAGTACTAAAGCACATAGGTATGCAATCCAATATGCATGTTGCATCATCTTTAGGTAGAAACACCCCTTTCTGCATTGTTAAACACATACTAAAATCAAAATTTCAATAGTTTTGTAAACAGCAATAAATTTTCAAGTCTGAAAGAAGTTATTACCACAAATCTAATAACCTCGAGATTGGGCGAGTTATGGAACATGGCCAATAATCCTGGGTAGGACAAATCTATGGACTCGTCGATTGAGGAGAAATTTAGTTCAACCAAATTAGGAAAAAAAGGCAGATATTTAAGTAGTAATCTTGTTCTGCTGAGAGCCTGGCAAACACAAAACAAGATATTCAGAAAGACCATAAAATTAATTATATAAAATCACACTAACAGATGTTTTGTAATTTGTAAGGAGATCAAACCAAAACAAAGTCGTCAGAGATGGTAAGCCACTCCAGATTTGGGAGTTCTCTGAGAAGTTTGAACACGAAACGGCCTAAATCCAACAGTCGACTGTAAATCATGCATTCGTCATCCCAACAATTGGGAGAAGGAGGTACTTGAACCATAATAGATGCGTTAATCACTGAGGCTGAATCACATAATGAATATTCATTCGGGAAGTCACCAGAATAATTAAATGACGTCAAATTTGTTCCGAAGATCACTACTTTCTTTGAAACATTCAGACCATCATCCTCCTCATCTTCCTTATCTACTATATCAATTGTTTGAAGCAAGGGAGAAGAAATAAAAAACGCCTTGACATTCTTCAAATTGCAATAAATTAGGGCCAACTCCTCCAAGGCTGGGCAACCAGAGAAAAGATTTTGCGTTGAAGAACTATCAGGGAATATAACACTAACCAACCTCAACATCCGAAGGGATTGAAAATGAATGGAAGAAGGAAGCTTGAAAATATGCTTCATACGCAAATCAAATTGTGTCAGTGTTGCACAGGTAAACAGGTGGTCAGGGAAGACCAAAGGTTCCCAAATATCTTCAAAGTGAAGAGATAATTCTTCAATCTCAGGGTTGATGAAACCACATAGCCACTGATTAACCTGAGAAGCATTCTCATCTACACTACATATCAGATCAAACTTTTTAAGATTCGAGCAATCACAATCTCTGAGCAATTTGGTCGCAAAGTCCATGAATTTCTGTCTTTTTACAGGTTCAGGTTGTTCGGGATAACTGTGATAATTCTCTCTCAACTCAATCTTGGATATATTCTTCCATAGATGCTCCCACATTTTGGAAAGTACACTTGTTCGAATTGCATCTTTTGTAGGAAGAGAGGATAAGATATGATAGAGAATTGGGTCAGGAAGATCACATATGTTCATGACCATGCCACTCTCATAGCTGTTTCCCTCTCCCTTTCTCTGCTTCTTGCTCTTCTTTTTACGACCCATGCTTCAAATAGCTTTCATATTATACAAACAAAGATTACGAGTAAGAAAATAATAGCCTGCCCTAAATTGAGATTCACATTGATTTGTATCCCTTACTAATCATCATCTAAAATAATAATGAACCTATTTGCCCTTGTCTAAGCCCTAAACCCCAAAACCCTAACTTAATCGGAAGACGAAAATGCGAAGGTAAAGACAAATGGAATCGAAGAGGAAGAGAGTGATAACCTGCACCGGCGACCCCTTTCTCCACTAGCAGTGTTGCACGATGTACCAATATATCAACTGGTAATTACCATTTACCAACACGAATTGAAAAATGATTATTAGGGCCAAATTAGAAATTACTGTTATTATTTATTAATACTTTTCTGTTGGGCTTCGCCCCGTCAGATTTACCCACAAAAAAGAAATCTATACAAAATGTGACATGGCGGTATGGACCAAAATCGTGAAGGTTAACTAACAATTAAACAACTAGTAACCAAAATATAATTTTAAGGATTAAATAGTTGCCCATCTAATTACCAAAAAAAAAGGATTAAATAGTTAACTTAAAAATTTTATGAACTAAATTCTTTCCAAATTAAAAATAAATTGAGCGTATTTTGAATTTGTGAACATAATCTATATTTGAAAACTAAGAGCTCTAAGAATGCGAAAATTAATTTGCATATAGTTGTGTATAAGGTGAATTGTTTGAATATTGAAGAAGATAGAGAGAAATTGAAAGAGAGGAGAAGGTGAATGCAGAGAGTAAAGAATGAAAATGAACTTTTGTAATGAAAAAACTTGCATAAAAAGCATCCAGATAACTACGATTAGATGACCAATCATATATGGCATTGATTATTTATATAATGATTTTTTTTCTCGTAGATTAGAAATCGAAATAAATAATTCTCGCGGACCAGAATCAAAAAAATACGAGTTTGGTGTATTAAAAAGCTTGTATCCATAGAACATCTGCCGTAACATGGATCCGGTGCAAAAGTAATTGAATGGGTAAGTCCGGACAGAAGAAAATTATGTAAACACTTACTCGAAATCTCACTTATCAGATTCCATTGTGTCTTATTCCATTTGAGTAACAAGATAAGTATATATATTTATATTTTGGTGCTGCAGAGTTTAACACTAAACTCTAATTGAATGATTAACCTTCTAACAAACTTGTAACTAACTTCTACCAAAGGAAACTTTTTTAACTGATTCTTATACTCCTAACATGAATTACACAAGAATGTACAATTTTGTGATTTACTGAGTTATGGTATATCTGAGAATTTGCAGTAACAAATGACAACTTTTAACAATTGAAGTCACTAAATAGAAAAAGTTTTAGAGAACTTAAATTTTTAAAATAAAGAACCGGCAGCTATGAGCATCAGCCTCATTCTCCTTAATATCCACTTTCTGAAGCATGGACACAACAATCGTAATAGCAATAGCTTTCACATTCCACCAACTATATCTATCCAAAGTTAGCTCCTCCAAGTCACCAAAACTGACAAGCCAGAAAATAGCTTTTGACTGGAACAACGACCGGGAAAGCAATGTACTTAGGAGTCAAATTCTTCAAATTCGAAAAGTGGATGCAAGATGGAAGCTTGAGCAAGACCTCAGCCACTATAAAAGCCTTCCTGAATGTATCACAAGGCAACTCAAATGGCTCTTCATTAATCTCATGAAGTCTAAGAATCAAGTGTTGAACATGAAGAGTGATGATCTCTTCTGGCTCATGTTTGATCCAAATCCTGAGATGTCAAGTTTGGTGACCAACATCCATTGGGTCCGCCACCTTCTAGATAACAAAATAGTTCTGACTGCATCTTTAGTTTGAAGCTAACTCAAGATGCATTGAAGGAAGTTGTCAGATAAATTGGTTATCCTATCCACATTCTCACTAGCATCACCTTCATTGTTGAAATTTTGAACTTCGTCCTCGCAGGCAGAGAAGGCTTCTTCCATAGTTTTATGTTTACCTTGATCAATGCATAAATGCATCATCATAAGAAGACAAAAATAATGCAAATGCCACTTTTAACTTTTATCTGTTTGACCAACATAGACCATTATCAAGCTGCTCCCAAGATATAGAAATGGATTCTCTCACGTGACTTTTTATATATATGATTACATGAAAAATCAACTCGAAAGAATCTATTCCTTCAAAAATATTCCAGAATCAGCAATGAAACTATCTAACATAGACTGAGCAAATTTTCCACCCTTAACTCTGTCAATCCTAACCATTGAACAATTAACGGAATGCAATGTGCCAATAAAATATAATAGATTATAAAATTTAATGGGTTTGCGATGGCAATGAGCAAAATTTAAGATTGCGAGAAAGTACATACATAATTTGTAATAGTCTTTAAATTCTATGGCAATATCAAAACATATCGTAAGCTTAATAGCTCAATAATACTCGAATTCTATCTCACAATTCATTGAGCTCTTAGGATACTTTAAGATCTGCTTGCAGAACTCCTTTGACCTCTTTAATCCTACACGCCTGTCATCCCTGTCAAACGAATGCCAATAACACTGAATACGAAGTTTATCCAACACTGATGCTGCTTGCAACAATATTTTTATTGCAAATAACTCTTCTTCCTCAGAGATGCCACCGATCTCAATCATCTTCAGGGTTCTGCTAAAACACACAGGCAAGGGATCGAATATACAATTTGCATCATCTTTAGGCTGAGACACCCCTCCCTGCATTGTTAAAAACACATACAAAAATGAAAACTTTCGCGATTCAAATCTAGCAATTAACTTTCTGGTCCAAATGGAGTTACTACCTGAAATCTAAGAACTTGAAGACAGGGCGAGTTTCGCAATAGCATCAGTAATGCTTTATAGGACAACTCTATGGACGAGAATGAGTCGAAATCTAGTTCAGCCAATTTACCAAATAAAGGTAGTTGCCCGAGTAAAGATGTTCTACTGAGTGTCTGGCATATTCAGTCAAATTCAAAATATTCAGAAAGGCAAACAAAGTAATTGAACAGAATCAAGACTAGTAGAGATTTTGTATGAAGATCAAACCATAATAGAAGTCTCAGACATAGAAAGCTTCTCCACATTTGGGAGCATTTTGAGAAGTCTGAACGTGAAATTGCCTGAAGAGATTTGCCAGGTGACCTCTCTGACCCAATAATATTCAGGAGGTAGCACCTCAATGGAGGCATCAATCACCAAGGTTGAACAATATAAGAAATATTCATTCATACAATCGCCGTGATAAGTAAATGACTTCAGATTAGTTCCAACAATCAGTACTTTGCAACCACCTATCTCATCATGGTCTTCATCCATCATACCATCTTTGTCCTCCCGTATATGAATTTGTCGAAGCAAAGGAGAATAAATACAAACAGCTTGGACATTCTTCAAATTGCAATTGATTAGGTACAAATCCTCCAAGGCTGGGCAGCCAGAGAAAAGCTGTTGTGCTGAAGAACTATCAGGGAATATAATGTTAGACAAAGTCAAAATCCGAAGGCACCGAAAATGAACAGAAGAAGGAAGGTTGAAGACATGCTGCATATCCAATTCAAAGTTTGTCAATGTAGCACAGGTAAACAGTTGGTCAGGGAAGACCAATGGTTCCTCAATCCCATAAAGACAAAGACATAGTTCTTGAATCCTAGGGTTGATGAAACCACATAGCCACTCATTAACCCGAGAAGCATCCTTATCAACATTACATGTCAGAGAGAACTTCACAAGACTGGAGCAATTACAAGCTACAAGCAATCTGGTCACAAAGTGCATGAATTGCTGCCTTTCCTCGGGTTTTCCCTCTTTCAACTCAATATTGGAGATATCCCTCCATAGATGCTCCCATCTTTTGGAGAGTATACTCGTTTGAATTGCTTCTTTTGTGGGAAGGGAGGATATGATAAGCTGGAGAATCGCATCTGGTAGATCACATATACTGAAGCTGCTCTCAACATTTCCCTCTCCCTTTCCCCTTCCCTTGCACTGCTTTTTGCGCTTCTTCTCAAGAACCATGCTTAATAGAGCTTTCCCTAGCAAACTAAACAAATGTTATTAACCTATTTGCCGTTTTCCTAATCCAGTGAGTTAATGTTAAACCCTAACACAATCCTACACTCCGCAAGAGGGTTTCAGAGCATGATTTTGTATGCGAAAGCTTTTAGAAAAACACAATGAGAAACAGCACCGCATGCAAAGAATAAAACCTGATGCAATCGAAGAAGACGAGAGTGCTAACCTGGAATGTAGTCAAGAGATTCGTAATGCAACCGCTTTCTCTTCTTTTGGCGCCTCGGAATCCAAAGTCAGTGGAATGCGCGCCACTATAAAAATTAACGACTCAACAAAAACCTGGAAATTAGACATTTTAAAAAGTGGCTTAGATAAAATCAACTTCACGAAGTTGATATCTCAAAATCATTAGATAAAAATTTTGTCAAATCAGTCAAATCATCTAACGAAAATTAAAAAAAAGAATGTTATAAGAGCCATTCATGAAGAGGTTTTGTGTAGATACAGAAGGAAATATTTAATTTTATTTTAATAATTAACAAAAATAAAATGATATATTTTATGCAATAGTTATTTAATCGCATAATTTTTGTTATTTTTTTCTTCATCATAGCATGTACTATATTATAAAGTTTAAATTGATAATATTATTTTTATTTAAGAGAATTGCTCTTAATATAAACTAGAATGAACCTCTAAAATGGATTTATATTTTTAAATTACTGATAAAAGTATCTTATAGATATATTAACAAAAAAATATTTTAAAATAATTTAAAACATAATAAAAATAACAAAATATACCTAACATTATTTTTGTATTTGACAAAATGTTTGTGCATTGGAACTAAATTTTTGTATAATTATTTAAAATCTACATGCAAAAGATTGATCATAAATTCAATATCTAAAACTTTTTATTTTCTAAAATTATTTTTAGTCATTCACCAAAAATCACATAAAAGTTATCCACTTGATATAAAATCAAATTTTAAAGATAAATATATTTTATTTTTCTAATCATATAATCAAAATCTAGTTCTATCAAGCACGAACGCTTTGCTGAACTATATTCAACTATTTAACATAAATTAAGCATTTCTTCCACCCTTAACTCTGTGAACCCTATCTCTGTATAATCTATATTTAAAGGAAAAATAATATACAATTAAAATATAATAATAATAATAATAAAGTGAGAGAAAACTAAGGAATTTGAGACGGCAATGAGCAAATTTTAAGATTGCTGGAAAATACATAATTTGTGATGTTAGGGTGGCTAGTCTTTAAATTCTACAGCTGCATCAAAACATAAGTCAGAAAGCTTAATAGCTCAACTATACTCAAGTTCTATCTCACAATCCTTTGAGCTCTTAGGATACTTTAAGATACGCTTGTATAACTCCTCTGACCTTTTTAATCCTATACGCTTGTCATTTAAATCAAACGAAAACCAGTAACACTTGATACAAAGTTTATCCAACACTGATGCTGCTTGCAACAATATTTCTATTGCAAATAGTTCTTCTTCTTTGCCAGTAATGCCACTGATCTCAATCGTCTTCAGGGTTGTACTAAAACACACAGGCAAGGGATCAAATATAAAATTTGCATCTTCTTTAGCAAGCGAAACCTCTCCCTGAATTGTTAAAAACACATACAACAAATGAAAATTTTTCCAATTCGTAAATAGCAATGAACTTTTTGGTCCAAATGAGGTTACTACCTGAAATCTAAGAACCCGAAGACAGGGCGAGTTTCGCAATAGTATCAGTAATTCTTCATACAAATTGAACAATTCTACGGGTTTGCTTAGGTCCAAATCTAGTTCACCCAAATTACAAAATAAAGGTAGTCTGAAAGACATCGATTCGCTGAGTGCCTGCCATGTGCAGTCAAATTCAAAGAAAGGCGAACAAATTAATTGAAACAGAATGAAGACTGATAGATATTTTGTATGAAGATCAAACCTCAATAGAATCTGCAGATATAGAAAGCTTCTCCACATTTGGGATCATGTTAAGAAATCTGAACGTAAAATCGCCTGAAGCTCCATGCCAGAAGTAACTAACCTGAATTGAGGCATCAATCACGGTTGAATAATATAAGAAAAAATCATTCATTCCATCGCCGTGATAAGTAAATGACTTCAGATTAGGTCCAACAATCAGTACTTTGCAGCGAATTGTATCACTCAGAAAACCTATCTCAACATCATCGTCGTCATACAACATATTATCTAAATACTCCTGTATATAAATCCGTCGAAGCAAGAGAGAATAAATAGAAACAGCTCGAACATTTTTCAAATTGCAATTGATTAGGGACAAATCCTCCAAAGCTGGGCAACCAAAGAAAAGCTGTTGTGCTGAAGAACTATCAGGGAATATAATGTTAGACAAGGTCAAAGTCCGAAGGCACCGAAAATGAACGGAAGAAGGAAGCTTCAAGACATGCTGCATATCCAATGTAAACTTTGTCAATGTGGCACACGTAAACAGTTGGTCAGGGAAGACCAATGGTTCCTCAATCTCTTCAAGGTGAAGACATAGTTCTTGAATCTTAGGGTTGATGAAACCACATAGCCACTCATTAACCCGAGAAGCATCCTTATCAACCTTGCATGACAGAGAAAACTTCTCAAGAATGGAACAATTACAAGCTACAAGCAATCCGGTCACAAATTGCATGAATTGCTGCCTTTCCTCGGGTTTTCCCTCTTTCAACTCAATATTGGAGATATCCCTCCATAGATGCTCCCATCTTTTGGAGAGTATACTCGTTTGAATTGCTTCTTTTGTGGGAAGGGAGGATATGATAAGCTGGAGAATCGCATCTGGTAGATCACATATACTGAAGCTACTCTCAACTTTTCCCTCTCCCTTTTCCCTTCCATTGCGATGCTTTTTGCGCTTCTTCAAAAGGCCCAGGCACCAAAGAGCTTTCCCTAGCAAACTAAACAAATGTTATGTCATTAACCTATTTGCCATTTTTCTAATTCAGCGAGTTAATGTTAAAACCCTAACAAAATCATGCACGCCATTTTTCTAATCCAGTGAGTTAATGTTAAAACCCTAACACAATCATGCACGCCATACCACAATCATGCACTCCGCGAGAGGGGTACAGAGCACCATTTCTTATGCAAAAGCTTTTTGAAAAACAAAATTAGAAACAACAACGCATGCAATCGAAGAAGACGAGAGTGCTAACCGGAAAAGTAGCCGAGGCATTCGGAATGCAACCGCTTACTCTTTTTCTTTTGGCACCTCAGAATCCAAAATCGGTGAGTGCGCGCTAATGTAACAACAATTAAAGACTCAAGTCACTCAAAAAAAACCTGGAAATTAAACATTTTAAAAAAGGGAAAATTGTAATGCTTGCCTTAAATTGATAATATTATTTTTGTTTAACATATTTTTCTCTTAATATTAAGTAAACCATTAAAAATGGTATCGGATTATTAAATCGCTGAAAAAATAATGGTTAATCCTCAGTTCGGTTCCTGACTTTTATTTTTTAATTTATTTTTAAAATTTTTATTTATTTTTTTTAATCAAAGATAGGAGATTCGAACCCGCAACCTCTTAAATGAGTATGGAAAGACTATGCTATTTGAGTTATTAGGTTTAATTATTTTTATTTAATTCTCCAAATTTTATAAATGTAACTCATATGTGGACAAGGGAATGTCATGCATACATTTTGGGTTCAATCTCGATACGTACTTAACAAAGATTTATCAATTTCTGTCTACTCTTCTTTATGATTATATTTAATGAAATTATCTTTGTAAATGTGTCTAATGAAAATGTTTCTTTTTTATGATTGTGTCTAATGAAAATATCTTTACGAATATATTTCTTAGATGTGTCAATACTAATTATAATTAAAATATAATAATTAATTATTATTAACAATAAATTGACATATAATATATTGGTATCTTATACTTTTTTTGGGGGTTTAGAACTCAAATAGAAAATAGTGTAAACTTTGGCTTTTTTTGTATATGGAAGTAAAAGTAGTGATATACCTTAACATTACAATTTTTTGTGTTTTTCAAAAGTGTGAAAGATACACAAATGGGAATTCAAATTTTTTATTTTTTTTAACAAAAATCTCTCGGTCTGATTTCTATACTCTCACAAGTGTACTCTCACAAATCAGACGGTCCAATTTTTGTTTATCTAATTAAACAATCTCACATTTGAAAATAACATCCATCAACCCACATTTTATAAAAACATCGTTGCTACTCCAATATAAAAAGCAAAATTTTCGTAATCCTTTATTAAAACTGTTCATCTCAAAGCAAATAATAATATAAAATGGTATTCTTTTTAGACTATTTAAACATGAACACTAAAATGACCATCATTTTACATAATAACATTTTTTTGGTTAACAATAAAAATAATTTTAAAAATATTTTAAAATGTAATAAAAAATAATTATAATTAATGAATAATTTTTGTATTTAATAAATTATTTATACATTTGATCTAAGACTTTTTAAAAAATTTTGAATAATTGTTTAAAAATCAAAATAAAAAATTGATCAGAATTTTATTTCTAAATTTTTTCTTTTTATATTATTTTTTGTAATTTACAAAAAAATTATCCACTTTACGTCAAATTAAGTTTTAATAACAAAATTGTTTCATTTTTTCTAATAATACAGAAAAATCACAATAAATTTCTAAAGGTTTCTAAAATATATAGTTGATAAGATAAAAATTTTCATACATGCCATTTTCTTTGTAAGAAATTAAAATAGTTAAAAAATATTAGATATTATTTGTCATTAAATTATTATTAATTATTTTTAATAATCAACTTCACATGAAAATATAGAAATAAATTCTCCTAAAGTTTCTTTTTATATATGATATGTTTACATGAAAAACCAACTTGAAAGAATCTATTATATCTAAAATATTCAAGAATCAGTTAACATAAATTGAGTATTTCTTCCACCCTTAAATCTATCAAGCCTATCTATGGATAATCAATATTTAGCGAAAAAAATAATATGCAATTAAAATATAATATATTATAATAGAGTGAAAGAAAACTAAGGAGTTTGTGACGGTAATGAACAAATTTTAAGATTGTTGGAAAATACATCATTTGTGATGTAAGCTAGCTAGTTTTAAAATTCTCAACTATATTCAAATTTTCTCACAATCCATTGACCTTTTAGGATATTTTAAGATATGCTTCCAATTCATCTGACCTTTCTAATCCTATAACGCTTGTCATCCAAATCAAAAGAAAACCAATAACACCTAAAGTTTATCCAACAGCTTGCAATTAGTTGCAACAATATTTTTATTGCAAATAGTCCTTCTTTTCTAGTAATGCCACTGATCTTCATGGCCTTCAGGATTGTACTAAAACACACAGGCAAGGATCATCTTTAGCAAGCGAAATTCTTTCTTAAATTGTTAAAAACACATACAACAAATGAAAAATTTTCAATTCGTAAATAGCAATGAACTTTCTGGTCCAAATGAAGTTACTATCTAAAATCTAAGATGTCGAAGACAGGGCGAGTTTTGCAATAGTATCTGCAATTCTTCGTACTTATTGAACAACTTTATGGGCTTGCCTAGGTTCAAATCTAGTTCAGCAATATTATAAAACAAAGGTAGTTTGAGAAAATATGTCGTTCCGCTGAGGCGCCGAATGCCTGTCATGTGCAGTCAAATTCAAAATATTCAGAAAGGCCAACAAATTAATTGAAACAGAACGAAGACCGATAGATATTTTGTATGAAGATCAAACTTCAATAGAATCCCTAGACATAGAAAGTTTCTCCACATTTGAGAGAATTTTGAGAAATCTGAACATAAAATCGCCTGAGGTTAGGGTGTATTTGGATTTGCGCTGGAGAAGAGAGAAGTCTGTTTGAGTTCTTTAAACGCTTCATCTTCATGTTACATGCTTTTATCCTATAAACTAACCCACGGATTTTTCGGTCACCTCTTCACGTTGGATTGAACTTTATGTTTTATGTATCAATTATGTTTTTTATTATTTATATGTTTATTTTTTTATAATACTTTTTTCTAATACTCTCTTATGCATATTATTATTTTTTATAAAACTTATATTTTTTATATATTGTTATTGTTATTTCTTTTTTGTATGAAATAATTTTTTTTATTTTGTATTATGATTCTATTAATTCTATTAGAGTACTAAAGAATACTGAGAATACTAAAAAAAATATTAAAATTTATTTAAATATTTAAAATAAAATTATAAGATAACATAAAATAATTATTTAGATTTATGTCCTTTTCTGTAACTTTCTATCTAAAAGTGATTTTGAATAATGTAATCTAAACACTATTTAATTTACTATAATCCATTTTGAATCATTAAAAGATATATAGTAATTATAATTATATAAAAAATTTATTAAAATTTAAATGAAAAATATATATAATAATTATAATTGTAAATTATAATTTAAAAATATTAAAAATAATTAATATTTATTTTAATCAACTTGGATGAGTTGAATGGTTATCTTATTTGTCTGCTTAAGCAAGTATTTGGAGTTCGAATCTCACCCTTAATAAACAGAGCATCAATACATGGTGGATTAATCCTCGACTTATCGAGTTAGGAAATTCGTAGAAAAAATTGTATTTGTCTTTAAAATAGATTAATTTTTCATTAATAAATACTTATGGACTTTTGTTTTTGTTGAAATTTACTTAGGACAATTTTATTTGTTGGTATCGTATTCATTCTTAAAGTCAAAACAATATGATCAACATTGTTATTTGTTAAAACTTCACATTTTATGAAATGATTTTAAATTTTCAAATTCATAAACTTATGTCATTACAAAAGTTATTAGATCGATTAATATTTCTTTATAAATGGTGTACTGAAACACCATCCTTGAGTATTAGTTAGTGTGAAGAGAAACCAATAATAACTTTTGTTATTCAATATATAATTTATTCTATTGAAAAATAAATTAATATTTCCTAAATTTATAAATACATTTTCTTCTAATTTTTTACATCATTTTATTTGACAATATTTACCATTAAAAAATAACAAATGACCATACTATCCCACAATATATATATGATGTGTAAAATAATTTCTTATCTTGAAATTAATTCTGGTTAGTGAGATAAAATTTAAAATATTTTTTTATTTTTTTACTCCAATTTAAATTTAAATTTAGAATTGATTAATGACTCATTTTTTTAATTTCAATAAAAAATAAATTGGTTAGATGTAAAATATTTAGCATTTAATAATTTTAATCATTTAAATTTTAATTATCAAAAATTAGATTAAAAATTAATTATAAACTTAATAATCAATAATATATATTATATTAGTACGCAAATAATAATATCCAATGTATAATCTATTGAGAATTGATTTATTATCCAAAATTTTTTTCATAAACTTTGTAATATGTAAAAATAGTGATCTTATTTGTTATTATTATTTAAACAATTTTTTTATAATCTTTTAATTAGGTAACTAACTTAATTAATAACTTTTATTATTGCTTATACTAAAAAAATATCAGTTTATACTATTTACATATTTTTCACTACTAATAAATAAATAAATATTTGTACTATTATATTTATTATCCTAGATGATGAATTAAGTTACTTATTTTGTATGTTAAATAATATTTTATATGTTAATTTATTAAATATTAAGATAAAAAAATTGTTCAATAAATTATATAAATAGTCATTACAAAAAAAAATTATATATCATATATAATAATACTTGATATATATAGTGTCATGTATATATTAAAATTATCTATTTTAATTATGTGAGTTATTATCGTTATTTTTACTTTTTTGTTATATTAAAAAATAATATTTAAAACTAAAAAAAAGAGATAATTAATTTTTTTAATTTGAATTATAAAAATGTCTTGTAAATATATTCAACTTTTACATATACTAAGTGTTATAATATTAAATAGTATAGTATTGCTATAACAATGACTCAAAATATTAATTCAAGATATATTTGGGCCCAGTAAGACCTCAATGCAAGCAAGATCAACTAAAATCCATTATTAGGGTCACAAATCTGACTTAGATTCATTACCTTAAAGGCCCAATGCAGATGAAGTCCACGAATCCCCTCTTAAATCGACTCAAATTAGATCTATGTTGCTAGTTAGATATGGTAATAAATACTCAGAGGAGCGTGAGAAGCTCCCTTCCCATCCCTCACTCCTATTTTTTTAAAAAATGCCCCCGTTCCTTTCCGTCATTGCAAGTTCTTGTTTAATTATCCCTTAAAGAATGCAGATCTCCTCGGTAAACTTTTGAAAAAAATTAATACAAAAAGACATAATATAATAATCATAAAATAATCAGTTCAATATAATTCAACACAATTTATAACATATTCATTATGAAAAATAACATTTCAAAAGGAAAAAAACATAAAAACATATTCCAACATAATAACACAACATAATTTTTTGGAACGATACTGAGCGACGTAGTGATGGACTTGGGAGGCAGAGAAAGTGAGTGAGAGAGAGAGGATCGAGACTGAGAATGAATCTGAAAGAAAAAGGAAGAATTCGAATTGGAGGCAGAAATTAGGGTTACTAAATTCAAGAAATGAATTTATGTATATATATAAATTACGATAAATTAATAATTTTATTCCATGGGGCAGATATTTTTGTCTGTATCCCCATTAGGGGTGGCAAACAGAAAAGCCCGCCCTATCTCGCCAAAAGTCCGTGATCTAGTGGGCTAGCTTGCCTCGTCCCACCTAGTAAAGCGGTCTTAAATTTCTCCCCCGCCCTGCCTGATGGTAGGTTGGCAGGTTGGCGGGCTCTCATTTTTTTATAAATCATTAAATATTAAATAACTCCACAATTTATGACTAGTTCCACTTGGTCCTTCCCTTCCATTACTGACTCTTCCGAGTTTGAGGGATCGGGCATCGATTCTCTTGGATCCGACCTGCCAAGATGACGGATCCTACCCTAGGCGCCTAGGCAAGGAATTGATGCGCCCCTCCAACAAGAAAAGGGAATGGGACAAGGCAAATTTCCAGACAATGGAGATTCCGCGCGGTCAAAAATTAATACAGACACACAGGGGTTCGACAGGAAAGTCGTTTCGATCAAATCCATTCTTGGGGTCAAATAAAGACAAAGGATATGTCAGTGACCTAGCACGGTGGGATAGAGTGAGTGAGAATTTAACTCCCAGGATAAGAGCCAGCTGTCCGGATATTTATATAATTTCACGATAATTTCAATAAATTTATAATTTTTAAAAATATAAAAAAATTATAATTATCAATATTTAATAAACATAATTATAAATCAAATTTTTTGAAATAAAATAATAAAATCAATAGTGTCCAAAACAAAATAAATATTGTCCAAAATATATAATTAAACATCTTCAAGTTTATAATCAATCAAACATAAAAATATAATCCAAAATATAACTTAGAACATCTTCAATTATCATCTTCATCCTTTTGTAGATTAATAACATAATAGAAATTTGTAAAAAATGGTCTTGACAAAATAAAAGCTTAACCAGCGAAAAAATCTGCACCGTCCCACCGAAATCCGCCAGAGCTCATGGATTAGGCATTGCGGGGTAGGCAGACTTTTTAAGTTTGGCAATCTCAAATTTCCAGCCCAACCCTTCTTGTTTGTCGAGTTATGCGGGTCAGCCTGACGAATTTTGGCCTGTTTGCCACCCCGAATCCCATCCATTTTCGGATGGCAGGTCGTTAGAATTTCACGGGTCCCCATCTAACCCCAAAATGCGAGTAATCTCTGCAAATATCTTTTTTGACTGTTTTTGTGATCATCCCTATTGCTAGCATTTATTGGTTTGTGACGTGGAACTATCCTAGCCACTCAATAAATTCTTAGATAATCAAAGTTTAAGTTATATCATTTTTATACAGTCATATGTATCCTTGTTATAACAATATTAATAGAAGATAAATAGATAAACACTAAGTTATTGTTTGAATATAAGATAAAAAAAATAAGAGGAAAAAAATAGAAAGAAACAAAATGAGAGGAAACAAAATGAAACAAAAAGTATATTTTTGTGTGTGTGTTTAGACGAAGAAAAAATGAATGGAAAGAAAATAAAGGAAAAAGTTTCTTTTGCTTAGATGGAAGTAGGGGTGGAAAAAGGCAGGCGGCTTGCCAGGGGCCTGCAGCCTGGCCTGTGTTTGGCCTGGCCTGTTATAAAATAGGTACAGGTCCAGGCTCTTTTAAAAGCTTTAATACATTAATAGGTCAGGCTCAGGCTTACTAATTAGCCTTATAGGCCTGTCAGGCCTGCCTGAGCCTGTTAAAATATAATTAAATATATAAATAATTATTTATTATTAATAAAAGTATGAGATATTTTAAATTTATTATATTTTATTATAAATATTTTTGTATATTTTAAATATGTTAGAAGTTTAAAATTTTTTATAAATATTAAATATATGACATATTATATATAACAATTTTTATTAAAAAATAATTTTTTTAAATAATATTTTTATTTTGTAAAAAAAAATTATCAGGCCTTTTAACAGGCTTCAGGCCAGGCCAGTCTGAATAACAGGCCAGACCTAGTACTTTATAAAGAGCCTATAACAGGCTGCAGGCCAGGCTCAGGCATCAACTGTATGACAGGCCAGGCCTGTTAAGAGCAAAGCCTGGCCTGGCCTGACCTGTTTTCATCCCTAGATGGAAGGAAAAGTAAGAAGAGAAAAAATTATAATAGAGTAAAATTATATTAATGTCTTTATATATTATATATAAATTATAATTCAAATGATAACTTTGTATTTTAACCCATGTTTGCACTTCTGCACAAGTTTTTTTCGCAATTTTGAAGAGAAAAAATTTACATGAGCTTCACATACATTTTTATGTTTTTCATTCAATTTGTTTGTTGATCCAAACAATAAAAAATTGATTTTTTCATCTATTTTTTTCTCCAACATTTTATTTCCCTACAAATTCTTTTAATCCAAACAATGCATAAATAAGTCACAGTTTTCATATATATATATATATATATATATATATATATATATATATATATATATATATATATATATATATATATATATATATATATATATATATAACTAATATCATATATTAGGTTAATTTATGTTGATAAATTAAAACCACCCCAAAATTTTCTAAATCCCCCAAACCCAAAAACCTTACTTAGTTATCTCCATTTACATTTCTATATAAATCGAATTTAATGAATTCAAATTAGGGTAATGAGTAATAAATCGAATCTATAGGATTCGAATTACTTGACATTGTGACTTGAAAGTAAATTGAATTCAATGAATTTGAATTATGTCATCCCCTACTAAATCGAATTTATAAATTTCGATTTATATGGTCCACGCTAAATCGAAGCAATAAGGTTCGATTTATACTCACTTAATAGCAATCTAGCTCATTGTAAATTGAATCTCCTTCATTCGATTTAGTAGCATAGATAGCATCCAAGTAATTCGTAAGATTCGATTTACTCCAAAACCACATAATTCGAACATCATAAATTTGATGTACATAGATATGTAAATTGAGACATGCGCGTAATTTTTTTTACTTTGGCAGATATACGTAAAATTAGTTTGCAAATAGTTTATAAAGGTGATTTCCTCCACATATTATAACTTGTAAAATCATAATATTTTGAGAAGTGATGTATAGACAACTTAAATGTTGATAAGTCTGAAAAATTTTAGAAAAAAATAAAAATATAAAAAAATTACATGTTGATCTATAAAAAAATTTTTAAAAAAAATTGTCCATAGTCTATGATTAATAACTTTAAAATTATATATATTTTTTATTTTTATTTTATAGAGACTTATAATTTTGTTACCGGCGATATTAATGGTTATAGAGAGATTTTTACCTTTGAATAAATTATAGAGAAATTAAAAATAAAATTGGTTGCTATTTTTCTGACCATTTATTTAGTTTTTAGTTTAAATTAAAATTAAATTATATATTCAATTTATATTTATTTTTTTATTCCAATGATGGTAGATAATAGATAATATAAAAGAGGAAAGACAAAAATTAAGATATATTTTTGTTAAAAAATTCGAGAAAAACATTGTAAAGAAAAATCCATTAATCAAGTTTTATAAAAATATTATAAAAAATTTAAAATGTTAATAAATAAAATAGTAACTCCTTTAAGAATTATTAATCAAAATACATAAAAGTACATTATGATTTCTAGATATAAAAAATAATAAAAAATAATTCAAATTAAATTCATTTATTTTATTTATTTGTTTATTATTTATTAAATAATTTAATGTTTATTTAATTATGGTCAAATCAGATAATATAATTAATTAGTTATAATTAATGTTGTTCACCCTAATAGTTTAATTGAAACATATTGAAACTCTAAAGGTAAGATTAAAACTAAATGTTAAGGATAAAATAAAAATAAAATTGCATTTGTTATCTTAAACTTTTTTTTTAAATAATAATTTTATTTATACATCTTTAAAATGCATCACTTTAATACAATGATATTTTTATTAAAAATAAAAATTATGATAAATATCTTATATATTTGTTAATAAATTATATACAAATATTTTTTGAAGTATATCATTTTTGTTATATAAAAATAACTTAAATACTTTTAAATGTGATTATGATAATTCATTAAGTATTATATTTTTTTTACTAATTTATATTTAATAATTTACCTCTAACTTTTAATTATAGTAAAAATGTAAGATATGATGCCAAAAAAAAAAGTTAAAGCGACATAAATTTTTTACTAACAAAAAAATATATTTTTTAATTTTTTAGATACATATCTATTTTTTTAAATTATACATTTTAATTTATATAAATTAATGACAATTAAATGTATAAAAAAATACTAATTAATAAAAAATAAAATTTAAGATAAACATGTCCTAAACAAATTAAAATAAAATAAGACTTTTAATTATGATAATTAATTATAATCACATATATTTATTTCAAGATTTATACTTCAAAAACTCAGTATATTAATATTTTGTATTTTTATTTTTTAATTTTAGACCATCACAAACATTAGTTACTCTCCAATAATGACAATGCTTTTAAAAAATAAACATAATTAAATGATCTTAAAATTATATAATAATTTTTAAAATAACAATAAAATATACAATTACTTAAAATATAATATTTGTGTAGTAAATAAAATTTAATTGCCAATATAAAAATAACATATAAAAACATTTTGTAATCAAATAAGTGTTTAATCAAAGAATTTAATATTTTTTTATATAATAATATGACAAAATAAATAAAAATTTGAGTTTAATCATAATATAAATTGTAACTGATTTGATTTAATAATTTAAAAGAAAATTGAATAACCCTTTTTAGAAATATGCCAATCTAAATAATATAGATTGAAGATAAAAAATATAACTAAATTATATAATACAACATAATATTCCTAAAAATTTGTTTTATAGCAGATCTAATATCAAGATATTTATTATTATCTGTGGTATAATTTAATTTTACAATTATTTAAACGTTGTTTTTATGAAAAATCGCATTATTTATTTTGGAAAAAATATTTACTCATTATTATAATTTAAATAGAATATAAATAGATATTAAACCAATTATTTCTTTTAATAATTACTCAGTCACAAATATCCATAAAAAATATTAGATTTAAGAGTATACAAAGTAAATATAATATTTACAACTTTTACACTACTGCGATAAGATGATTATTACAAGTCTTTTTAGCATAAATTAAATAGAATAACATATAATAATAAAGAAACAATCAAATCCAAAAAAATTATAAAACACATGTCATACACTATGACGGTTAGTATTGAGAAAGCTTTAACCATTTATTTTTTTATTGAATAAATTACCATTTGTACCCATAAAAGATACAGATGCTGACAAATCTACCCATATAAAAATAAAACGACAATTATAACTACTGAAGATGGCTTCCGTGTGCTAAGAGTATTCGGACGTTGGTTACACAATTGGTCTGTTAGGGTATTCTTGGCACACGGAAGCTATCTTTCGTGGGTACAATTATCGTTTTATTCTTATATGGATACATTTGTCAGCGTTTGTATCTTTCATGGATACAAATGGTAATTTATTCTTTTTTTATTAGCTATCTTTTTATCTACTCTGCACTTCATCTACGAATATGTTAAGGACTAAATCTATGCTTCAACCTTTTAAAATCTCATATATTTTTGTCAAACACAATATTATTATGCTTTTTTTTTTCAATAGAAACCATTGAATGGAAGAACCGTTACTAAAAAGACGAGGTACTCTTATAATATGTATGACTTTTTATGATAACAAAATAAAAATGAAAAGTATAAAATAATATTGTGTATATTTAAGTTAATTTTAATCTTTTTTAATAACTAGATTTGTCATAATGTGACTGATAAACAATGACATTTAATATGAATTGGATATGTTTTGAGTATGCTATACATTTTATGATTTTGTGCGAAACAATGTTAATTTTAATTTATATATTTATGATTGGTATTAAAAATAAAAAGTATTTGTATTGTTAGCATTTTTCAAACCTTCCTCAACTCTGATCGTGATTAGGCTTAAAAAATCACCTACCTTGTTGGACATAAATGTAATCCAATCAATTTTCATCTGATAGTGCTATGCATTCGCATAATCATAGGAGAATTAACTTTAGCGAGATAACAATATGGTATTTAATTACCACATGAGTATTGTTATATATAGAATTATTAATCAATTATGTATGGCTTCTGATGAAAATAATATATTCAACATAGATATTGTTTGTTAGGTAAAAGATAACAGATTGACAAAGAAAATTAATTACAATGGATATATTCATTTTAAAAAATATTTTTTATATAATACTATAAAAAATATCATGATCACCCTGAATTATTACAGGTTCAACTTCCATCATAGCGGTAGAATGTCTAAATTGAGACATTTTTAAACTATAATATTTGTCAAACAAATAATTAATGAAACACCCATCCATACCTTTTCATTTTGAGTATATTTATACATAAAAAAATAGTTGAAATAGCAAAAGTGATAAAAATGATGATTTTTATAATTTTGTGTGGCTACATATATAGAAGACCAGAAGACTATGATTATCTAACAAAATTAATTTTATTTATTGCATTCAATTTGAATAAGTAAAAAATTATCTTATTTTATTTTAGTCCTTAATTCACATTATTTAAATTTAGCTCAATATATATGATTTGATTTAATTTAATTATTAGTGAAAAATATATTGAGAACCTATTTTATGCATAGATTTGTTATTTCAATGACTAATTAATTAATCTAATTAATTAGTTAATACAGATAATTAGTATAATTAATTTGATTTAATAAATTAAAAAATACTAACAAAATATTAAAAAGATAAATTAAAAAATACTACCAAATCAATTTGATATAAATTATAATAAATGACGTGATATTTAAATATCTAATCAAATCAATTAGTTGATATAGTTGATTTATGATAATAAATTATATTTAATGAGTTAAAAGAAACAAATTGCTAAACACTCTCATGAGCATGCATTCAGGTCAACTCCATCATTAAGTGCAGAAGCCTGATATTTATATAATAGAATAGATAATAAATAGAATATATGAGAATATGATATGAGACATATTTTAATTATGAAATTAGTATTATATAATAGATTTTTTCTAAATTTTTATTGCTTGTTCGTTGCTAATTTTTACATAATTACTTAATAATTTTCACCTATGAAACTATCAACTACCTAATATTATGATTTAATTAATAAGAATAATGACATTAATATTTTTTATAAGTCTTGTTATTATTTATAATTAGGAAATAGCCATAAATAAATTTATTCCCTTAATGAGTGTTAAATTTGTTGTCAAATTCTATATTATCTTTAAAATTTTAGCATAATTGAGTCTAATTTCTACATTTTAAAATAAATTTACTCAAAAAAATTAATATGTAAATCACATTATTATTAAAAATTACTTTTTTTAACATAATTAGTGGTACTTGTTTAAACCATTAAATTTAGCTTCTAATGATATTAAAGTCAACCTATTTTATTATCTTGTGCCTTCAAAGAATTTACACGACTAACATAAAAATAGAACAATTGAAAAAAATTTAATTACAATAAGTATATTCATTTTAACAAATATTCTTCTATCTAATACTATAAAAAAATACATTGACCACTTTGAATTGCTATAGGTCAACTTCCATCCACATTAGTAGAATACCTAAATTGAAATATATTCATCAAACAAACAATCAATAAAACACTCATCCGTACTTTCTCATTTTGGGTATATTTATACATAAAAGAAATTATACATAAAGAAAAAAAAAGAAAAGAAAAGTTGAAATAGCAAGAGTAACAAAAAATTATTATTCTTATAATTTTGTATGACCATATATATATAGTAGACCAGACAACTATGATTATCTAATAAAATTAATTTGTATTTATTACACTCAACTTGAATAAGTAAGAAATTATTTTATTTTAATTTAGTCTTTAATTCACATGATTTGAATTTAGCTTAATATATATTATTTGATTTGATTTGATTTAATTATTAGTTAAAATATCTCAGTTGTCTATTTTATTCATAAATTTATTATTCAATAACTAATAAATTAATCAAATTAATTAATTAGTACACACAATAAATTTAGTTTAATAAATTAAAAGAATTAAATTAAAAAATACTAACAGAATATTAAAATAAATGAATTAGAAAATATTATCAAATCAAATTGATATAAATTATAGTAAATTATATGATATTTAAATATCTAATCAAATCAATTAGTTGATATAATTAGTTTATCGTAATAACTTGTATGAGTAAAGTATCGTTTTTGTCCCCAATGTTTGGGATAAGTTTTATTTGTGTCCCTAACGTTTAAATCGTCCTATTTGTATCCTTAGCGTTTATAAAAGTGATTCAATGTTATCCTACTATCAATTATACTAACAAATCAACTTGTTTGGGTGAGCTTCTAAGAAAAGATCTTTTTCGAGTTATCTTTTTTTAAAAGATCTTATAGAGAAGTAAAAGTAATTTTATGTTTGGATATCTCATGTAAAAAGGTCTTTTTATCTATCAATTATGTTTGGGTATAATAATATAAAAGTACTTTTTTGTTTATTTATTACATGAAAAACATCTTTTTTTTAAGGAAAAAAGATCTTTTAAAAAAAGATGTAAATTACAGCTTCTCAAAAAAGATCTTTTTTTTTTTATTTTACTAGTGCTTTTATTTTTACTACTAGAAATTTGCCAAACACGTTAAAAAATAAAAAAAGATCTTTTTTCATTGAAAAAATATCTTTTTTTTAACAAAATAATGGCGCCCAAACATGCACTATATTTTTCAATTATTTTCATTTGGATGTATTCATTCTCAATTAGGTCTCACTTGGATGTATTCGATTTTAATATTATACTCACTATTTGTGTTTAGAATCAATTATGTCTCTAGAAAAGTGAATTATGTAAATGTTGTAGGAATTATTTTCAACTTTTGATGAGCTATTTTTCGGAGTGGATCATCGATTCTATCCCATACATTTGTATTCTAATTTCAAGAAGAGACTTTTAAAACTCAAACTAATGCGTTCATGATGTGTAATTGACGGCGGGATAACATTGAATCACTTTTACAAACGTTAGAGATACAAATAGGACGATTTAAACGTTAGGGATACAAATGAGATTTACCCCAAACGTTATGGACAAAAATGATACTTTACTCTAACTTGTATTTAATGAGTTAAAAAGAAATAAATCGAAAAACACTCTCAAAAGCATGCCACATTAGCTCCATCATTAAATGCAGAAACCCAATTTTTATATAATGAAATAGAAATAGATGGAATAGATAAATTTGCAGACGGTAGTCCAAACACACACGCATCATAGACGTAATCAACTTGAATTGAGGCATCAATCACGGTTGAATAAGAAAAGAAAAAATCGTTCATTCCATTGCCGTGATAAGTAAATGACTTCAGATTAGTTCCAACAATCAGTACTTTGCAGCGAATTGTATCACTCAGAAGACCTATATCATACAACATATCATCTTTGTTCTCCTGTATATAAATCCGTCGAAGCATGGGAGAACAAATACAAACAGCTCGAACATTCTTCAAATTGCAATTGATTAGGGACAAATCCTCCAAGGCTGGGCAACCACAGAAAAGCTGTTGTGTTGAAGAACTATCAGGGAATATAATGTTAGACAAAGTCAAAGTCCGAAGGCACCGAAAATGAACGGAAGAAGGAAGGTTGAAAACATGCTGCATATCCAATTCAAAGTTTGTCAATGTAGCACAGGTAAACAGTTGGTCAGGGAAGACCAATGGTTCCTCAATCCCATAAAGACGAAGACATAGTTCTTGAATCTTAGGGTTGATGAAACCATATAGCCACTCATTAACCCGAGAAGCATCCTTATCAACATTACATGTCAGAGAGAACTTCTCAAGACTGGAGCAATTACAAGCTACAAGCAATCTGGCCACAAAGTGCATGAATTGCTGCCTTTCCTCGGGTTTTCCCTCTTTCAACTCAATATTGGAGATATCCCTCCATAGATGCTCCCATCTTTTGGAGAGTATACTCGTTTGAATTGCTTCTTTTGTGGGAAGGGAGGATATGATAAGCTGGAGAATCACATCAGGTAGATCACATATACTGAAGCTGCTCTCAACTTTTCCCTCTCCCTTGCGATGCTTTTTGTGCTTCTTCAAAAGGCCCGGCTCCAAAGAGCTTTCCCTAGCAAACTAAACAAAATGTTATTAACCTATTTGCCGTTTTTCTAATCCAGTGAGTTCATGTTAAGACCCTAACACAGTCATGCACTCCGCAAGAGGGTTACAGAGCATGATTTTGTATGCGAAAGCTTTTGAAAAACAAAATAAGAAACAACAACGCATGCAATTGAAGAAGACGAGAGTGCTAACCGGAAAAGTAGCCGAGGCATTCGGAATGCAGCCGCTTT
Organism: Arachis hypogaea; assembly: GCF_003086295.3. NCBI lineage: Eukaryota > Viridiplantae > Streptophyta > Magnoliopsida > Fabales > Fabaceae > Arachis > Arachis hypogaea. The sequence continues at coordinate 111,277,187 of NC_092044.1, forward strand.
CTCTTCTTTTGGCACCTCAGAATCCAAAAGAAAGTCTAGATGTGTGTGGTTCAAGTATTACTTTGTTACAAAGATTTCATTCCCATGGGAATTAAAAATACCCAAGGGGAAGGTGAGAATTAAAATGATGATATTTTGATTTCCGAAAATCAAACTTGCTTAGGAATAGTTTTTCAAACTTTGAACCAAACATGGAAATATGATATTCTCATCTTAAAATTCCTAGAAATTATTTATAATTCCTCCGACCACACACACCTTAAAAAAACTAATTAAGATACCAGCTAACTTGAATACCTTGTAAGATTGTATAATGGACTTGGACTAACAGTTGAAGTGGTTACAAGTTTAAAATCTTATTTTTAAAAATTCAAAATTTTATTTTTAAAAAACAGTTACAAATTTAAAATTCTATTTTTAAAACATCAACAACAAAACCTTGTCCCACTGGATGGAATCGGCTATATGAATCCAACGATGTCATTGAACTCTGTCATGAATCATATCTATAGAGAGATCGTTTCCATTTAAGAATTTTATTTTAAAAAATTTAAAATTTTATACCTAGTTAGTTATCTAACAGGATTGTTACCGGAAAATCTTGAAAGAATCTATTCCATCTAAAATATTCATGAACCAGCAAATAAAACTATCTAACATAAAATGAGCACTTTTTCCACCCTTAACTCTGTCAAGCCTACCTCCGGATAACTGATCTTTAATGGAATACAATATGCAAAAAAATATTATAGATTATAAAAAACTAATGGATTTGTGATGGCACTGAGCAAATTTTAAGAAACCTAGAAACTACATACGTCATTTGTAATCCTTGCTAAGTTGCTAGTCTTTAAATTCTACAGCCGTATCAAAACATAAGTCATAAAGCTTAATAGCTCAATATATTCGAATTCTATCTCGCAATCCATTGACCTCTTAGGATACTTCAAGATCTGCTTGCACAATTCCTTTGTTCTCTTTAATCCTATACGTCTGTCATCCAAATCAAACGAAAACCAATAACAAGAAATCCGAAGTTTATCCAACACTGATGCAGCTTGCAACAAAATTTTTATTGCAAATAACTCATCTTTTTTTTCCAGTAATGCCACTGATCTCAATCATCTTCAGGGTTGTACTAAAACACACAGGCAAGGGATCAAATATACAATTTGCATCACCTTTGGCCAGAGACAACCCTCCCTACATCGTTGAAAACACGTGCAAAAATGAAAAATTTTTCAATTCATAAATAGCAAACTTTCTGGTTTAAATGAAGTTACTACCTGAAATTTAATAACTTGAAGACAAGGCGAGTTTCGCAGTAGGGTCAGTAATGCAGCATAGGACAACTCTATGGACGACAGTGGGTCAAGAACTAGTTCAGCCAAATTACAAAATAAAGGTAGTTGCCCGAGTAAAGATGTTGTTCTGCTGAGTGCCTGGCATGTGCAGTCAAATTCAAGAGTATTCAGAAAGGCCAAAAAATTAATTGAAACAGAATCAAGATTGATAAATATTTTGTATGAAGATCAAACCATTATAGAAGTCTTAGACATAGAAAGCTTCTCCACATTTGGGAACATTTTGAGAAGTCTGAACGTGAAATTGCCTGAATCTATTTCCCAGGTGTTGTCCCTGTCCGAGGTACTTGAACCTGAATAGATGCATCAATCACCAAGGTTGAATGAACTAAGAAATATTCATTCATACAATCGCCGTGATACGTAAATGACTTCAGATTAGTTCCGACGATCAGTACTTTGCAGGAATTTGTAACATTCAGACCACCTGTATCATCATCATCATCTTCATCCAACATATCATCTTCGTTCTCCCGTATATAAATCCGTCGAAGCAAAGGAGAATAAATACAAACAACTTCGACATTCTTCAAATTGTAATCAATTAGGGACAAATCCTCCAAGGCTGGGCAACCAGAGAAAAGCCGTTGTGTTGAATAAGTATCACTGAATATAATGTTAGACAAAGTCAAAGTCCGAAGGCACCGAAAATGAACGGAAGAAGGAAGCTTCAAGACATGCTGCATATCCAATTTAAACTCTGTCAATGTGGCACAGGTAAACAGTTGGTCAGGGAAGACTAATGGTTCTGGAATTTCTTCGAATTGAAGAGATAATTCTTCAATCTTAGGGTTGATGAAACCAGATAGCCACTCGTTAACCAGATTAGCATCCTCACCAACAATACATGACAGAGAAAACTTCTTAACACTGGAGCAATTACAAGTTACAAGCAATCTGGTCACAAAGTGCATGAATTGCCGCCTTTCCTCAACTTCTCCCTCTTCCAACTCAATATTGGAGATATCCCTCCATAGATGCTCCCATCTTTTGGAGAGTATACTCGTTCGAATTGCTTCTTTTGTGGGAAGGGAGGATATGATAAGCTGGAGAATCGCATCTGGTAGATCACATATACTGAAGCTGCTCTCAACTTCAACTTTTCCCTCTCCCTTTCCCCTTCCCTTGCAAAGCTTTTTGCGCTTCTTCTCAAGATCCATGCTTCAAGGTGCTTTTCCTAGCAAACTAAATAAATGTCATTCACCTATTTGCCATTTTTCTAATCCAGAGAGTTAATGTTAAACCCTAAGTCCCTAACACAATCCTCACTCCACAAAAGGGTTTCAGAGCATGATTTCGTATGTGAAAGCTTTTAGAAAAACACAATAAGAAACAGAACCACATGCAAAGAATAATACCTGATGCAACTTGCAAACGAAGAAGAAGAAGAAGAAGAAGAAGAAGAAGAAGAAGAAGAAGAAGAAGAAGAAAGCTGTAACCTGAAATCAGCTTCTCTTCTTCTTTTGGCGCTTCAGACTCCCACAATCAATGATGTGCGCGCCACGATAACAGTATAAGTTCAAGTTTCAACAAAAAAAAAAGAAAAAAACCGCTATTAAAACATTTACGAAAGTGGATATTCCAATTCCTAAATTGATAATATTATTTTTGTTTATAATATATTTCATTCTTAATATAAAATTCAATATAAAGTATATCTACACCAAAATTTTATCGAATTGAGAGCAGGTTTATCAAAAATAAAAATATTGGAGAAGCACTACTAATGTTTAAATCCACAAATGTATTATAATACAAAAACAAGACATAAATAAACAATTAAAAAGGGGAAAACCGACACCAAAAAAAAAAAGGAAAACAAATCTACAAAGACAAGGAAAAATAATTCATAGACTGGTCTTTAAAATTGTTAACACCATTCAATTTTTGTCTATGAAATTGGAATGATCTTCTGAAAATTTATATTTGTTAAGTTATTCTAGTATTTAATTATTAATTTTATTCATAATTTTATTAATGAGCCGCACTAATTTCATATCAATGTTATTTGTAAACTTTGGGAAAAAGATTTGTTAATAAAATGTTACATCAAGTTAAAAGTTAAAACACGTTCACAATTTTGAAAAGCAAATTGAACCTTTACGATCTAAAATCATCAGATGAGAAAATCTGTTCTTGGCAATTCCTTTAGAATTTTTAACTATATTATGGACATCATCATTCACCACCGCCACCACCACCACCACCACCACCACCACCAAAACAACAATAATAATAATAAGCTTCTAACGTGACCAGTCTAATATGAGATGAGCAATAAGCTAGTTTTGGGATTGCTAAACATAAACACATCCTTTAGGATGCACCATAACCATTAATCCATAAGGAATAAAGTATCCTCTATTGCCTGCTTTTCACTTGAACAATTTTCAATCAAACTCAAGCTCACAATTCACTGATGCTCGAGGAAACTTTAAAATCTTTTCATACACCTCGGTGGTGTTTACTTCCTTTTTAGTTCCAGAATACTTGTCCAAAGTATAAAGCCTGCAACGAACATGAAGTGTTTTCAATACTGTTGCCGACTGCAACAAGATTTTTATTCCATGTAACTCTTTCTCAAGCCCGCCACAATTGTAGATCCTAATAGTCTTCAGGTGTGTCTTAAAACACATCGGTAATGGATCCATGTTTGCACGATCTATAGGCATGTATACCCCATTCTGCATTGTTAAGTACAAGCAAAAAATGAAAAAGGAGAATACAAAGAATTAGTAAATAGCAGTGAACATTCCAGTCATTAGTTATTACTACTCGCTACCTCAAAACTAATAACTCGGAGACAAGGGGTCTTCTTCAACATTTCCAGCAATGGTTCATATGACAACTCACTGGGGGAATCAGAGAACAAACGGAATTCAACCAAATTAGAAAACACAGGTACGTCCCACAGTAAAGATTCTCTAATTTTCAAGACCTGACAAACACAATGAAAAGATTTAGAAGGATCAAGAAAAAAAATTGTAGGATAATCAAGTAAATAAATATTTTTTATGTCGAAATCAAACCCAAAAAGTAGTTTCAGTAATTCTTAGCCTTTCCACACATGAGAGTTTTTCAAGAAGGCTTGACACAAAACAGCCAGCATCCTTGAGTGGTTCCCAGTCTTTGTCGTCAAACCAATCATGAGGTGAGTCAATATTAATAGTTGCTTCAATCACCGAGTTTGAGCTAAGTAAGGAATAATCATTCCCAGGGAAGCCACCATAAGAAAATGATTTCAGATTAGTTCCACCAACCACAATTTCACAACATTTTGAACCATTCTGACTACCTATACCATCATCATATTCTTCATCTTCTTCATCTGACTGATAATCAGAATCAGAAAAATCATCATCATATTTGTAATCTCTGATGACAACTTTCTGAAGCAATGGAGAAGAGATAGTAATGGCTTTGACATTCATCCAATTGCAATAAATTAGGGTCAACTCCTCCAAGGATGGACAACCAGAGAAAAGCCGATCCGCTGAAGAACTGTCAGGAAATATAATGTTTTTCAAACTCAAACTCCTTAGACTCGGCAAAAAAATGGATGAAGGAAGATCTAGAACATGATCCATATTTAAATGAAACTTTGTCAATCTTGCAAAGGTAAACAGATGATGTGGGAAGACCAATGGTTTCTCAATTAGTTCAAGGTCAAGACTTAATTCCTCAATCCTAGGGTTGATGAAACCACATAGCCATTCATCGACCTTAGTAGCATTCTCACGAACATAACATGAGAAAGAGAACTTCGTAAAATTCAAGCAATCAAAAACTACAAGCAACTTGCTCACAAATTCTCTAAACAGTTGTATTTCGCGATATTCTTCTTTCAAATTAATTTTGGAGATATCCTTCCATAGATGTTGCCATCTTTTGGAAACTAAACTTGTTCGAATAGCTTCTTTTGTGGGAAGGAAAGATATGATAAGCGCAAGAACTGGGTCAGGCAGATCATATATGTTGATGTCACTCTCATCAATTTTCTCTTCAATGTGATGCCTTTTGAGCTTCTTCTCGTTAACCAAAGAATTCAGACTCATGCTTTAGATGGCTTCCCTGTTATACACCATGAGATGCAGAATGAAACTAAAAGCAATAGTTAATAAGAGTGTAAATCATGGCAAACTAAATCAGCATCGGACCAATGCTACAACATGTAAGAACTTCCCTAAGTAAAATTCAACTATTCAACCAATTTCCTGTTCTTTCAACCAGAGAAGTTACTCCAGATTTCCAAACAACAGTTAGTAGCAAGATAGCAATAATCACAAAATGAAGCAGACGCGTTGTTTCCTTTGCGTCATTTTTTACTAATTCTAGTTTCTCTGACAAAATGAAGCATTTGTAAACGTAATGAGAAGCAACACCATACTTGAACTAATTAACGTACTCTAACATTTTGCATGTCGTTCAACCATAGAAAGGAAATGCTAAATCATAAAACCCTAACACAGCACAATACAACACAATCCTTCACTCCAACATCAACAAAGCCGTAAATGGATTCAAATGTGAAAAGAACAATAGAAAATGAAAAGATAGAATAGAAGGAGTAAGAAAAGAAAAGAAAAGAAAAGAAAAGTGAAGCAAGACGAAGTGAGCAGTAACCTGAAACGGAAAAACGAGCTCCACTCCGAAGAATAACGCTCTACTAGGAATCAAGGATTGATCTCCTTCTAATTAACCTAGTAATGCTTGAAAGTTGAAAGAGTGAAAAAAAAATCAAAATAGCTCGTGACCATGATAAAAAAAATACTAATCTAATTTTTGAAATTTATTTTTATAGGATTAATTAGCTCTTATGCAAAAAAATAATTTTTTTGGCACAGACTATTCAATCTCAAAAAAAAAATCGAAGATCGGATTGGATATTTTTTTTAAGATCTTGTTGTTCTTTTGAAAAAATTGTCGGGGTCGGGTGAGTATTCACTTAAAATTTAAATATATATGTTATATTTTTAAAACATCAAAAAATTTAAAATTAAAAAAAACAATTAAATTTTAAATATCTTTTCTTTTAAATACATGACGTTGAAGGCCAATGATTTATAAGCTTATATATCTCAAATATTTTTATTATGATAGGTAATCGGAGATTAATAGGTTGAACTTGTTAGGATGAGCCGAATGTCTGAAAAGGGTAGCCTCCGACTTTGTGTGCGTTCAGGAGCCGCCGTCCGACTTGTGTGTATGAAGGAATGGGGAGTGATACCTGCAAAGACACTCCGATGTCTAAGTCAGCAAGGGGTTAAGCAGGTTTAAATAGTATTGGAACTTAGAGATACCTGATGAATGTCAGTGTATTTATAGTGGTGAACCAATAACCACCGTTTGAGTAGTTCCACCTGTTAAGGTGGATAACCGTCCATTTATCTTAGGAAAGTTGATATATGTCTTCTGAAAGTGGGTCGAGAGATTTTAGGGGCAGTTACTTATTTAAATAAGTGTTATTTGCCAGCTTATCTTTCGATTCCGACTTCTTCGAAGTGAAGGCCAATCCTTGGATTGGGCCTTTTAATGTATTTAGACTTGGGCCCTAGTGTTGCGTCAGGGTATGAACAGTGCCCCTATTCGAGTCCGATCTCTTTTAACTATGAGTTGGATTCGAATATTTGAACTCGGCCTCATAGCCGACATGATGCAAAAACCGACGTGATTCAAATTTTCTCGACAGTCGCGTCTAATCAAATGTCACAATCCATTAGAGTTTTCCTATTTACATGTGGGGGTAGTTACATTGGTAACAACGCGTTTCTTTAATGATCACGTCGATTTTTACCATCTTGCCCCTAGCGTGTTCATAAATACTTTTCCCTCTCTTTTCTTTATCTTCTTTCGCATTCTGAAATTCCTTGCCTGCAATCCTTACTCCTTTCAAAGAAAAGCTTTTTTGCCTTCCTTCTTAGAGTGTTTCGCTGCTGTTCCTGCTCGTCCGTACTTCCATATACAAAGGTTAGGCTTCTTTCTTTCTCTTCTTTATTATTAAATACTTTTATTTTGCATTTTTTAGAGGAGTTTGTGCCCGTAACAAGTTTGTTAGTGGACTTAGCGATTCTGTTCTTTTTTGAGAGACTATTTTTGCCTTTTAGGAACCATGTTTTTTTATCTTTTTCCGCTTTTTTTGTAGGTTTCGTCGCCTTTTCACCTGTTTTTACCGAAAAAGATGTCTTCTCATGTTTTTGGGTGGGTAGAGGATACTGTTCTTAGGGAGGAACCTTTAGTGGATACCAACTATATCTCCGAACTTCGCGTTCATCATAGGATTTGTGGTTCTGATGACGATGAGCCCAAGTATGAGTTGATTGCCTCGGGTCCTGAAGACCGGGTTTATTTTGGGAAGGCTGCCAATGCTGACCCTCACTTCTTTTTTATGTATGAGAGTCTCTTTACCCGTCTAAGGGTTTTTCTGCCTTTTGCTGACTTTGAGATAGAGGTTCTGAACCACTGCCGAGTTGCTCCCACCCAACTTCACCCTAACTCTTAGGGTTTCATGAAAATTTATCAACTTGTTAGCCGCGAATTGGATTTTTCGACCTCTTTGAAGATATTTTTCTATCTCTTTCATATGACTAAGCCCTTCAGTGGGTAAAATAATAAGCAACAGTGAATCTCTTTCCGAGCCATCCAAGGTCAGAAAGTTTTTTCTATCTTTGATGAGTCTTTTCATGATTTTAAAAACTTTTTCTTCAAAATTCAAGCCGTAGAGGGTCACCACCCCTTTTTTCTGGACGAAAATTCTTCTCCCCGCTTTTCTCTTTACTGGTTGGAGGCCTCTCATGTGGAGAAATATGGCCTGGATGACTTGGACGAGGTTGAGGAGGCTGTTGTGGGGTTCTTCCGAGAAGTTTAGGGAAGAGCCCATTACTTGGATACAAAAAAGTTTCTTCAGGGGTCTTCGAGTTTTGTGCGGACCCAATTAGGTGGCTTTATTGTTGATTTTGACAATTTCTGACTTGTAATCTTCCGATTTGTTGTTTCCGACTTGTAGTCTTCTGATTTGTAGACTAAATCTTTGTTTCCTTCTTTTCAGAGATGGTGAAGAAAAGTTTCAGCTCCTCTTACTAGAAGGTCCAGGATGCCAAGAGGAGGTCTCGAGCTCGGGTTGATGTCGCGAGGGCTGCAGGCAATCTTCCTCCTCCTCCTCCTCCTCCTCCTCCTCCTCTTCCTCCTCCTCGTCATGATTTGGGAACCTCTTCTCGTCCTATTTTGGTATCCTTCTCTTCTGCTTCTTCTCCTCCTCCTCCCATCCCCGCGGCCCAATCTTCTCCTGAACCTGAGAAGAAAAAGCGCAACACTTCTGGCTCTTCTTCTGGAGGTTCTAATTTGATGGCCCCAAATTCGTTCGGAATCACATTTTTTTCCATACTCAAATTGATATGGATGATATTTTCGTTCGAAAGCATCTTAATATTATGGTTCAGGGGAGTGTTCGGGCTGCTGGGGTGTGTACAAAACTCTTTGATATCTTGGAAAAGACTCTTCTTAGCTCTTTGGGTTTTACCTAAAAGGTTGAGGAGTTGGATGGGAGGATCTTCTTTATCAAAAGGAAGAGAAGAGGCTTAAGGAGGAGGTCGCCGAGTTAAGGGAGGAGAGGGCCCGACTTCAGGAGAGGGAGAAAAGGTCGATGGGCCAGTGTGCCATGGCAGAGGGTCTTAAGGAGAAGGCGGAGCAGAACTATGTCCGGCTCTTTGGAGAGAACATCAATCTGAAACGGGAGCTGGCAAGAGGTCGGAAGGCCTACCAGGACCTGGAGGATTCAGTGGCTGAGAGTTCGGAGGAGGCTTGAAGGATTTTTAAGGAGCAGGTCGGAGTTATTGCTCCTGATCTGGACCTTTCTCCTCTTGACCCTGACAAAATTGTAGTGAATAGGGACATTGTCTCTTTTCCTCATCCTAAGACGGACTCCGACCTGAAGATCCATGGACAAAGACTGATAGAGTCCCCTCCTCGTGAGGATCTGCTAGAGGGGTCTCAGCCGGCGTGTTCAGATGCTCTGACTCCTGCTATTGAAGAAGCCACTTCATCTTCCTCTGCCGCAGCTCGAACCTCTCTTCCCACTGGTGATTCCCATCCTTCTTCATCTTAATTGATTCAAGCTACTTGGGGCCTGGCTTGTGGGCCCCTTTTATGAACAATTTTATTATTTTGTTGCTTGTGGTGGTGTTCTTGACTCTTGCTGGCCTTTTATGGCCGTAAACAAAAAATGTTTTAATTTCTGTCCCCCTTTTTTGGATAAGGAGTTTTAGGATTAATGGTGTGTGCATGCCTGCGGTTAGGTTTTTCATAAAAAATCCTTTTGATCCCTTTTTTTGGAAAAACTTTTTATCTGGAGAGGCTGCATTTTGTCTAAATTGTCTTAGGTTTTCCAAAGACTCGGGACAACTTCAGCCCTTACCATTGATGGTTTTTCCTTTTATCTCTTTTTCGTATTCCTCCTAAAATTCAAATTTCTCATTTGAATCGTTCGTAACGTAGGCTATTTTTGCGATGCATTTAATTTTTCTCGGCTTTTCCGACTTTCTGGTCGTAATATTTCCGAGTTACATGATCTGCTTTTATAACCTCTTTACACCGACTTATACCTCGTCATTTTATCTTGCTATCCACGTAGGTCGGGCATGGGATTTTTACGTTAGTCGGTGCGTTTCGCAGAAAAATGATAATAACTTAATGGAATTTACAAAGAGATTTAGAAAAAGATCTTTATTTATTGGTAAAGGTACTTTTTGCTACTAAGGGGTTAGAAATTATTATCCCCTTAGCCTCCACTTTGTTGCCTCATTAAAACCCCCTTAGGAAAACCCTTCTTTTTGGGAAAAAACCATGAAGTCGGGAAAAAGTGTACTTCATGGAGTGGAGTTCGCTTTTAACTATAGTACCTTTTCATATTACAAGCATACCACGACCTAGGTAATCCAGTGCCGTTCAAGTCGATCACCTTGTAGTAGCCTTTTCCTAGGACCTCACTAATTTTGTATGGCCCTTTCCAGTTGGCAGCGAGCTTTTCATCCCCAGACTTGTAAACTCCAATGTCGTTTCTGATCAAGACCAAGTCGTCTGGAGCAAGGTTTCTTTGAATGACTTTCTTATTGTATCTGTTCGTCATTCTTTGCTTTAGCGCTGCTTCTCTTATCTGGGTTTGCTCTCAGACTTCAGAAAGTAGCTCAAGTTTCTCTTTGTGCCCCTGTACGTTGCCAACCTCGTCGTAGAAGTTCACCCTTGGACTTTGCTCATTGATTTCTACTGGTATCATGTCTTCTATGCCATAAGCAAGTCGGAAGGGAGTTTTCCCTGTGGCAGACTGAGGTGTAATCCGATATGCCCATAGCACTTGAGGGAGTTCCTCAAACCATGCTCCCTTTGCCTCTTGTAGCCTTTTTTTCAACCCTGCCAGGATAACTTTGTTAGCTACCTCGGCTTGCTCATTTGCTTGTGGGTGCTCTACCAAGGTGAACTGGTGCTTGATCTGCATGCTGGCTACCAGATTTCTGAAGGTAGAGTCGGTGAACTGAGTACCATTATCAGTGGTGATGGAGTGGGGTACCCCATTCCTTGTGATAATGTTCTTGTAGAGGAACTTCTAACTTCTCTGGGCTGCGATGGTGGCTAATGGTTCTGCTTTTATCCATTTTGTGAAGTAGTTTACTCCCACTATTAGATATTTTACTTGTCCAGGCACTTGGGAAAAGGGTCCTAATAGGTCCAATCCCCATTTTGCAAAAGGCCATGGAGAAGTTATGCAGATGAGCTCCTTAGGGGGAGCGACGTGGAAGTTTGCATGCATTTGGCATGGCTGACACTTCTTTACGAATTCGGTGGCATCTTTCTGCAAGATCGGCCAGTAGAACCCGGCTCGTATGACTTTCCAAGCTAAGGACCTTACTCCGAGATGGTTCCCACAGATACCATTATGGACCTCTTTTAAGACTTCTGTTATCCTTGAGGTCGGGACGCACTTTAACAATGGTGTAGATATCCCTCTTTTATAGAGGATTCTTTTTACCAAAGTGTAGTTTTGTGCTTCTCTTTGAATCTTCTTGGCCTCTTTTTCCTCTTTGGGTAGGATGTCAAATTTCAAGTATTCGATTAGTGGGTTCATCCATCCGAGGTCCAATCCGGATACTTCAAGGACGTCTTGTCTGCCCTCTGTTTTTGCGATAGAGGGTTCTTGGAGAGTTTTTTGGATCAGGCTTCTATTATTTCCCTCTGGCTTGGTACTAGCAAGCTTGGAGAAGGTGTCTGCTCTGCTGTTGAGATTCCAAATTATGTGTTTGACCTTGGTCTCAGCAAATTACCTAAGGTACTTCAAGGTTTTGTCTAAGTACTTTTTCATGTTGGGGTCTTTGGCCTGGTACTCTCCATTGATTTGTGAAGTCACCACCTGGGAGTCGCTAAACACAACTACTTTCATTGCACCGACTTCTTCTGACACCCTGCAATCAAGGCTTCATATTCTGCCTGATTGTTAGAAGCTGAAAACTCAAACTTGAGGGAGACTTCTACTTGAGTTCTTTCTTGACTAATATTATGCCTGCACCGCTTCCGACTTTGTTTGAAGATCCATCTACGTATAGCTCCCAAGTAGTGGAGGCTTCCTCTTGATCTCCTACATATTCTGTCACGAAGTCGGTGATGCATTGGGTTTTAATTGCCGTCCGAGTTTCGTACTTTAAGTCAAACTCGAAGAGTTTCATGGCCCATAGAACCATCCTGCTCACAATATCCGTTTTCTGCAGGATTTGCTTCATGGGCTGGTTAGTTCAAACTCTTATTGTGTGAGCTTGAAAATAAGGTCATAACCTTTGAGAGGCTACTATTAAGGCATACGCAAACTTCTCAATTTTTTGATACCTTAATTCAGGGTCTTGTAGGACTTTACTGGTGAAGTATACAGGATGCTGCCCGATCTCATCTTCCCGTATTAGAGCTGATGCTACAGCTTTGTCAGCTACAGAAAAATACAGTACGAGTTCTTCTCCAACTTTAGGTCGGGTCAGGATAGGAGGTTGACTTAAAAACCTTTTGAACTTTTGGAATGCTTCTTTGCACTCTGGAGTCCATTCGAACTGGCATCCTTTTCTTAGTAGAGAGTAGAGTGGTAGAGATCTTAATACTGATCCCGCCAAGAACCTGGAGAGAGCTGCAAGTCGGCCATTCAGTTGCTGGACTTCCCTTAAGCAAGTCGGGCTTTTCATTTCTAGGATTGCTTTGCACTTATCGGGGTTAGCTTCAATCCCCCTTTGTGTTAGCATAAATCCCAGAAAATTTTCAGCCTCCACCGCAAAAGTGCACTTTTTGGGATTCAACTTCATCCCATGCATCCTTATGGTGCTGAAAACTTTCGAGAGGTCAGTCAGGATGTCGGCTTCATCCTTGGTTTTTACTAACATGTCGTCTACGTAGACTTCCATTAGACTCCCAAAATGAGGTACGAACACCTTATTTATTAGCCTTTAATATGTGGCTCCAGCATTTTTTTGTCCAAAGGGTATGACCACATAGCAATAGTTTGCTTTAGGCGTGATGAAGGATGTTTTTTCTTGATCCGGGTTGTGCATCGGGATTTGGTTGTATCCCGAGTATGCATCCATAAACGACAAGTATTGATACCTCGAGCTAGAGTCTACTAAGGTATCAATGTTTGGTAGTGGATATGGGTCTTTAGGACATGCCTTGTTCATGTCGGTCTAATCGACACACATCCTCCACTTGCCGTTTTGCTTTCTGACCAGCACCACGTTTGCTAGCCATGCCGGATATTTGACCTCTTTAATGAAGCTGGCTTCTAGGAGGGCTTGTACTTGCTCTTCCACCACTTGAGCCCGTTCAAGTCCGAGCTTCCGTCTTCTTTGCTGAACAGGTCGCAACCCGGGGTATACTGAAAGCTTATGTGACATGAGTTCGGGATCTATACCGGGCATGTCGGAGGCTTTCCAGACAAAGAGGTTGGAGTTGTCTTGTAGGAGCCCTATAAGCCTCTGTTTCAAGTCTTCTTTCAGGTTGGCCCTTATATTGGTATTTTTTCCTTCCTCTTTTCTGACATGTACCTCTTCAGTCTTTCCCCCAGGTTGTGGTCGTAACTCCTCTTTAGCTTTGACTCCTCCGAGCTATATGGTGTGAACCTTCTTTCCTTTTCCTCTCAAGTTTAGGCTTTCATTGTAGCATTTTCTTGTCAGTTTTTGGTCTCCCCTGATGGTTGCTATTCCCTCTGGCGTTGGGAATTTCATGCAAAGGTGGGGGGTGGACATCACTGCTCCGAGCCGATTTAGGGTTGTCCTGCCTATTAAATCATTATAGGCCAAACCCACATCGACGACTATGAAGTCGATGCTCAGAGTTTTGGATTTTATTTCGTTTCTGAAAGTCGTGTATAGGGGTATGAATCCTAATGGCTTTATTGGCGTATCCCCCAACCCATACAGAGTATCGGGGTAAGCTCTTAACTCCTTTTCATCCAATCTCAGCTTATCAAATGCCGGTTTGAACAGGATGTCGGTTGAGCTTTTCTGATCCACCAGGGTTCTATGAAGATGGGCATTGGCAAGGATCATGGTTATCACAACTGGATCATCATGTCCAAGATTGATACATTGCTCATCTTCTTTAGTAAAAGAGATGGTTGGGAGGTCGGGCGCTTCGCCCCCGACCTGGTAGACTTCCTTCAGGTGCCTCTTGCGAGATGACTTTGTGAGACCGCCTCCACCGAATCCTCCCGATATCATATGTATAAGTTTTTTCAGGGTCTGTGGTGGTGGGTCTCTTCGGTCCTCGTTATCTCGCTTTCTTTTGTCATGATGGTCCGACCTTTCTATGAGATATCTGTCCAGCCGACCTTCTCTGGCCAACTTTTCTATCACATTTTTTAGGTCATAACAATCATTTGTTGAGTAACCATATAGCTTATGGTACTCACAGTAGTCTTTCCGTATGACAAATTTTCCTGTAGACATCAACTAGAAAAACTCGTAGAGGAGTATAAGAGTGGTATCTCCTAGGCCTCTCAGGGCCGACCTCTTCTTTTTTCTTGGGCTCTCTCTCTTTTTCTTTTGACGAGTGAGAGTGCCCAGGTCGCCAATTTGGCTCTCGCAGCCTGGCATTTTCCTCCATGTTGATGTACTTATCAGCTCTTTCCTGTACATCACTCAGGGAGGTTGGATGCCTTTTCGAGATGGACTGGGAGAAGGGGCCTTCTCAGAGTCCATTTACTAGGCCCATAATCACTGCCTTCGTGGGCAGGTCTTGAATTTCTAGGCATGCTTTGTTGAACATTTCCATGTAATCCCTCAAAGGTTCTCCGACCTCCTGTTTTACTCCTAGGAGGCTTGGTGCGTGCTTCACCTTATCCTTTTGGATAGAAAATCGTAAAAGAAATTTACGCGAGAAGTCATCGAAGCTAGTGACCGACATGGGAGGGAGACTATCGAACCACTTCATCGCTGCCTTTGTCAAGGTCGTCGGGAAACCCTTGCAACGAGTAGCATCATAGGCGTCGGCTAGGTACATCCGACTTTTGAAATTGTTCAGGTGATGCTTTGGGTTAGTGGTTCCGTCGTAGAGGTCCATATCAGGGCTTTTGAAGTTTCTTGGAACTTTTGCCCTCATTATATCCTCACTGAACAGGTCTTGTCCCCCCAAGGAAGAGTCTTCTCGATCATTGCGAGAGTTCTGACTTCGAAGAGCGGATTCTAGTCTCAGAAGCTTTTCTTCTAGTTCCTTTCGTCGCTTGATCTCACTTCTCAAATTCCTCTCTGCTTCTCGCTGTCGTTCTAGCTCTTGCTCTAGCTGCTCTAGACGCCCTTGGCGGCCGTGGAATAATCCCATGAAGTCAGCTGCATGGGGCTGTCCTTCCTTTCCTGATCCGCGCCCTTCATAGGAGTTTACCTTCGTGTCTTTTACCCCTGAAGTGCCTTCTTTATACTGGTTAGTCACCCCTTGATGAGTGATTATATCCATGTCGTCGTTTCTAATATCCTGATTCTCTTGCTCGGAATCAGACACTGTGTTGTCATCTTCGTGCAAGTCATCCGTCATCACTGGTTGATCTCTCAGGTCCCCGGCAATGGCGCCAATGTTACGATGGGTAACCGGAGATTAATGGGCTGGACTTGTTAGGATGACCCGAATGTCTGAAGGGGGTAGCCTCCGACTTTGTGTGCATCCAAGAGTCGCCGTCCGTCTTGTGTGTATGAAGGAATGTGGTGGTACCTACAAAGACACTTCGATGCCTAAGTCAGCAAGGGGTTAAGCAGGTTTAAAGAGTATTGGAACTTAGAGATACCTGAGGGGCGTCAGTGTATTTATAGTAGTGAACCAATAATCACTGTTGAAATAGTTCCACCTTTTAAGATGGATAACCATCCCTTTATCTTAGGGAAGTTGAGATATGGCTCCTGAAAGTGGGTTGAGAGATTTTAGGGGCAGTTATTTATTTAAATAAGTGTTATCTGCCAACTTATCTTTCGATTCCAACTTCCTTGGGGTAGAGTCTGCGTTGAATTCGACCTCTTCCGAAGAGGTCGGTGGGAGGTGAAAGCCAATCCATGGATGGAGCCTTTTAATATATTTGGATCTGGGCCTAGTGTTGGACTTGGGTATGAACACTTTTATTATTCCCATATTCATCTAAGAGATCGTGAATTCAAATCTCCCTATAAAAAAATACATGACATTGAAGGTATTATTAATGATCACAAATCACAATAATACAACACACAGATTATGGGTTTGTGATTGTAAAAAAAAAAAAATTATAAAAGCTGGAATTTAATTTCCATCAAAATTCTGTGAATATTAGAAATAATAATGTGAATAAATTTTGTAATTGAATCCTCGAATATAGAACAATAATGAACTTAATTGAATCTCTTTTTGGTGCTGAAATTTAATGGAATATTAATGTCATAGGTGCCAATATGGATACTAGGGGCTATTCTTTTAAAAAAATATAAAGTAAATATATGAAGTTTTTCAAATGTTATTTACTTATTTATCAAAATAACGACATATTTATTAATCGACTTACCATTTTATTTTAGGATTTAATTCATTAATTATTCTCAATTTTAAACAAAACT
This sequence comes from Arachis hypogaea, assembly GCF_003086295.3. Classification (NCBI taxonomy): domain Eukaryota; kingdom Viridiplantae; phylum Streptophyta; class Magnoliopsida; order Fabales; family Fabaceae; genus Arachis; species Arachis hypogaea. The sequence goes on from NC_092044.1 coordinate 111,293,640, forward strand.
TTTTTAACTGAACTTTTAGTAGTGTAACGTAACATTATCCAAATTGAAAGATAAATTAATTCTTGGATCCTTTAGTTTAAAAATTTGAAATGAAATAATCCACCATAGGTCAACCATAGCAGTAGAAATTTCAAAAGATGACGGTAATGTAAATTATCCAGCACCAATTATCTCATCAACAGTTTAAACTTTAAACAACATTAACTTGCAAATTATTGCAAAATTATTTTCATTGGTGCTACAATGTCTTCTTGATTAAAAAAAAAAAATCCTATAGATGTTAAAATCATCATTCTACCAACAAAAACAAGCATATAAGCAAGCCTGTCCCAGAATCATGCATTCATACTTTGAAAATAATTCTAGGGCGATCAAACTAGCCCCTCTTGCTTAATGGGAATGGATCTTCTTGGACAGAAAGTTAATTTAACTGAGAGGGTCATGCATTGAATCTTATCATCAAGTTAACGATCTCAGTTGATGGAACGAGACAACATTTCAATATCTAGGTCACAATCGATTTACCTTTTCCCATAAAACTATCAAACTATCTCCTTCAGTGCATGTCTCCTCCAACCTTATTTATTACCTTAACAAAAATTTAAGTTGCCTTTTCAATATATATTCTTTTTTTTTTGGTAGATGGCTTGTTAATTTTTGATTAATTTCTTAACTAAGAAAGTAAAAATATTTTTTTTATCATGTATAATATATTATAAATACTACATGCGGACAACACAAATTACTCGTTAGGAGCTTGTAAGAAACACTAGAAGCAGCCCTATTATTTTCATTTCAACATATCAATAATGCAATATTTACTTATAAATAAATACTTAATGATAAACAACAATATATATTATATATTTATATTATATTATATAAAACATGCATCATAGACGTTGGCTACATGAAGGCACCGTCCATTAACTATGTGCTCAAAATTCAAACAATACGAAAGTAATCAAACCATAAATAAAGGGCATGAAATGATGAAAGTACCTTCCCCCCTGTGCTTTTATAACTGAAAAATAGTCAAGACGTGTTTTCAATTGCTTTAATAGCTTAAAGGCAAAACTAGCGCAATTTGATAACCATTCAAACAAAATAAAGCCTTGCAAATTACTACTAGAAAATAGAAAGCTAGTACATTGTTCATTTAACACACAAGTCTCTCAAAAATTGAAAATAGATGCAATCCTCATATAAAAGCCAGCCTAGTAGAAGAATCCCAACACTTTACCCCCAGCGTTCTTTCTCCTAGCCTCTTCGTGATCCATGATACCAGCAGAGGTAGTCAAAACAATATACCCAAACTGCATGATTTGTGCATTCAAAGGTCAAGGTCCAGAGGAGAAACCATATGAAAAGAAACAACCAAGACAATATAAAGTAGTTCAATGTTGTATTCAATGACACAACATCAGGAACAGCAAGCTCACACCTAAATTGAAAATTTGATACACCCTCTTATAAATACCTAGTACCCACAGGACATGAAATGGATCGATTCACTGATACTTGCATAACAATGAGTGAAATAATAATGTAAGTTTTAAACTATCAATTGATCAACTAGTTTATGATATGATCTTCTATAAGTGAAGAAGAGTTTATGGGATTTAGCTAACCTGTCTTGAGGGAAGCAACCTTGCAGTCCAACTTTCTATCTCTTTCACGCCGACATCAAAGCGAGGACTAATAACCCCACACTTGTTCAATCTACCATTCAACTCGACCACAATTTTGCCAGCTCTGTGATCATCTACATACTCAAACTCCCCAATGTAGCCTACAAAGCAACACACCGAAAGTATTACGGTATACCGAATAAAAATTATACCGAGGCTCATTTATGCAGTAAAAGATTAAGGAATACCATGCTTCTGCATCACCAAAAGGAATTTGATGATCACTTTTGATGATGGCCTAATCATGACTTGGCGCTTCCCACGTTTCTCAGCATTGTACATGCTCTTGAGAGCATCATTCAAAACACTAACCCTCACCATGATCACTGACTGATACATATTTTAACACAAGTCAAGCATAACTAACAAAAATCAACGTGGTGCATCCCAAATTGAAAATGGAAAACATAAAGAGAACTTACAAAAATCAATTGTTACAACTTACAAATTGTTTTCCAAGACAATAAAATCATGAAGCCACAAATTTCTTTCCTTTTCTATCCTCATTTACCATCGTGCAGAACACACAATACTTAATTTTTATTTTAGAAAAAATAAATACACAAAGATAATGTTTTGAAAGAGGGACGCTTCTTATGGGGTATTACAAAAACATAACACTCAGTGAGTTTAACAACAATCTGAATCTCAATAGTGTTGTGTTGGATCCATTTTTCGGTTATGAATTGCAATATAACAAGGAAAATGAAGCGAAGCTGGAAAATAGTTTCACAGAAGAAATAGTTTATAGGAAATCAAAGACAAAGGGTTACGAAAGAGACCTCACCAACAAAGCTCAGGGAAACTGAGAGTGAGGGTGCTGCAGCTGCAAGAGCTTTGCGTTGAGATGTAGAACGGAAAGCACTACCAAAGTGAAGAAGTGATTTGGGACAAAAACTATTATAGTAAAACGACGATGCGTTTTGTGTTAGGGTTTAGTTTTTTTCCTTTTTGATCTTAGCTTTGGGCTTGGATCGAAGGGTTTAGAGTTTGTAGACATTATTTGTTGAATTTATTTTTTTGTTACATGTGAGAAGAAATAAAAACTGATTTTTGTTGGATCACCACTATCATATTGCACTTTTTCATTTCAGCCACCTTTTTTTTTCGAAAAAAGAAAAACTTCCATTCATAAAAATAGTTAAAGAATATTTAGGCCAATAAAGTTTAGCTCACATGGTATATTTTCCTTTTTCCACTTTAAAAGTCTCAACTTTAAATTCTATCAATTGCAATCAAGGAATAAAATTTAGGTGCATTTTTGTCAAAACATCCATAAAAATGAGTTATTTCACCACCAAAAAAAGAAATAAACCACCAAAAAGTTATTAAGATCTAAATCTCATAAAAACAAACAAATAAAAAATAGGGAAGAGGAAATTGAGAAGAAGGAAACAAATGAAAATGTGTTGAGGATAGAGAAGAGAGAAAATGTGTTGCCCTTTGAAAGAGATAATTTATACATTCATTTATTATATTTAATGTTTTGAAAAAATCATTTATAAGATAAAAAAATAATTATTTTTATATAACAATATGTAATTTAGTGTAGGTACAAAAGTTTTTTAACAAATAATATATTAAAAATTAATTTTATGTAATAATATGATATGAATAATCTTAGATATGCAAGAGATTTTTTTCTTAGAATATAAGTTTAGAACTCACAATATCATTCATTTCGATAAGTCAATAATTAATTCGTCATAAATTAAAATTTTATTTAAAAGTTTATTATTGACTAATAAATTATTATATGCGCAAAACTGAATTTAAACTTCTGATACTTATGTAAATAAAAAAGTGAACTAACTTTTTTTGTTATTGTTTATGGTAATTCTGAGTTTAATAAGTTAAAGATTAATTCGTCGTAGATTTGAGTTTCATTTAAAATTCTATTATTGACTAATATATACATAAAATAAAATTTAAAATTTTAATATTTATTTAAACAACCAAGTGAATTGACTATTTAAGTTGGTTAGTAAACTAACTATTTAACCAATCAAGTTGGATATATATTTGTTTTTTTCTTTTTGCTAGCGATATATATTTGTTAATGTTGGCCATAGTTAGCATGTATGTGGTGGTCTATCTTTCAAAATAATTGGGCCTATTATTGGGCCCACATGTGACTACGTTTATTTCGGGCGGCACCGAATGGGGTGCCAGTTCATAGATGAAAGATATTTAAGATATTTATTGATAAATATATTGTCATATTAATATCATAGATATTTTTTTTATAAATGGTCATATAAACAAAATAATTAAATTAAATTATAAGGTTGTTCAAGGTAAATTAAATTTATTTATGTCAATACATTATATATGTTTAAAAAAAATATTATATCAATTAGGTTGAATAATAAGATAATTTTTAAAAAAAATATTAAAACAATCTTTAACCATCTAACTATGAAATATATTGGTTATTTCTTATTTAATTTGACTTATTTTTTAGGAAAGAAGAACCAATATTGTTTACAATATAAATAAGTAGATTTTTCTTTGTTATTTTATATTTAGGTTAAGTATCATTTTTCGTCAAAATATCTGGAATAAATATTTAATATCAAATTGATTCTTAAGGGTTTTTTTGTGTGTGTGTCTTATTTATGTTTCACATATTTCAAAAGTAATTAAATATCATTCTTACTTTAATTCATAAAAATATATTAATGAATAATATATTTTCTCAAATTATAATTTTTCTATAATTTGGTAGAGAAAAATATAATCTTATACAAATATCAAATTTTGATGATGATATAAAATAGAGAAAAAGATTATAATATCATAAATCTTTTATAAGTTATTTTTTCTTTATTTTTTCATTTTTTTATTTTCAAATATTTTTAAAATTTATTTACATCATAATTTTTCTCTCTATATATACATATATGTCACAACTTATTAGTAATTTTTTATTAAATTAATAATAAAATAATATTAAATCACTTTCACTATGTTTCGAATACACAGAAAACAAAAAATTATAAAAATAATATGAATATTTATCTCAAATATTTAGAAAAAAAAAACATTCTATCCTTTGTTTTTTATTTAAAACCTAACTTTTTTTTGACAGTATCTTTAAAACCTAACTTGTCTTTTGAGAAAATGATTAAGAAATATGAATCGAGTTGGGCTTAAAATAATTTTAGAATGCTCATGACGCTAAAGTCTAAACTGAACTAAAAAATCACGTAGACTGCAATGCATCATTGCGTGGTTCCATATTAGGACAAGCATAGATCTCTCTCATCGCTTCTGCACCGTCCGATTCAAATATCCCTTCATCCGTCCCTCTATCTCAACTAGCACCAAAATCCATCTCCGTTCTCTCTCTATCTCTCACTGCAAATTCCCAAACCCCCCAAAATTATTCAATTTATCTCTCTAAGATGGTGCCGGTTTCTACCTCCTTCGGCGGTGGAAGCCAATAACGGTGACGCACTTCAGTTGCATCCACTAATTAAAAACCCTAACCCTAACCCTAGCGCACTACATCTCTTCTGCATATTCTTATGTACTCTGAAAATCTGATAGTGTCCGCTGAAAACCCTAGACCCTTCGCGTTTCAGCAACATCTATCTTCTTCCTCGTCTACTACTACTTCGGCCAACGCGAAACCCATGAGCAATGAGATCGCACAGAAGCCTCTCCCTTCCATTCTCGTTGGCAGGTTCAAGGCTATGCTCAAGCAGCGCGACGACGAGCTCAGAGCCACCGCCGGTCACGTGCCGCCTCCGTCTACGGAAGAAATCGTTCAGCTGTACGAGATGCTGCTGTCGGAGCTCACGTGCAATCTGAAGGCCATTATCAACGATCTCACCTTCATCGCTGAGCAGCAGAGGGAGCATGCCAGGGGCATCGCCGACGCTATCTGCGCTCGGATTCTGGAGGTCTGTCTCGGTTTCCGCGGAAAAGTTCTTCTCTTTTTCTTTTTGTTCTCGGAATTTTGTAAAAATCCCATTTTGGAGCTAGGATCGAAGATACTTCCACTGTTATATTTGGGTGAAAGTTTCAGTTTTCTTAACTTGAATGACAGAAGTTGGGTTCAAAGTCTTTCGGATTTTATTTTATTTTGTTGTTTTTGTTTCTAACAATGAAAGGTGTGTGTGTGAGAGAGAGAGAGAGGGGACTTCAGTAACTCTGCTATTTCTGCTTTTAGGTATAATCTTATCTGAAAAGCAATGTCGCCCAGACATAGAGTGAACAAATCGGTTATCCTCAAATTGTACTATATTAAGTGTATTATCATCATTCAAGTAAAACAATTAGTTGCTAATGGTCATTCAAAGAACAGGAATTAGTGCAATCTAACTGATTAGAAAAGGGAAGATTAGGTGAAAGTATGCAAACACGTTTGAGTACTTTAATTCCTTTCAGGAACTCTAAGGGGCGTGCAAATTGAATCTGGCTTCGTATCTAAAGGAAGTTGTTACTTTACTTTTGCTGAATTGAAGTCTTGCTATAACTTGCCAAAGAAAGGTTCATTATCGGGTATTTGATCATATATAGGCTTAGGAACACTTTCTCAGATTTCTTTTCCCAAATACAACGGATCAGAAGAAATGATATACCTAAATTCTATATTGTTAATGATGGACTACAACTATGTAATTTGTGACTAAGTGGTAGAGAGTTAGTTTGGGGTTCATTATTAGAACCTCTGTTGAATTATATGCCTTGTTATGCCACTTGTTGAATCTCCTTTGTGCAGGTGCCTGCAGAGCAAAAGCTTCCTTCACTCTATCTTTTGGACAGTATAGTGAAGAACTTTGGACAGGAATATGTTAGATACTTTGCATTACGCCTGCCCGAAGTAGGTCAATTAGATTACATTATTGTTTTATTTTGTATCATTTTGTTCTGTTTACTGAAACTTCTCGTTCTGTTTTGTCTCCAGGTTTTCTGTGAGGCATACAGGCAGGTTCAACCTCATTTGCACCCTGCTATGCGCCATCTCTTTGGCACCTGGTCAAAAGTCTTTCCACCGTCTGTCCTACGCAAGATTGAAGCTGAGTTGCAACTTTCTCAAGTAGTTAATAATAGTCAATCGTCCAACATGAATCCCCTCAGAGCATCTGAATCTCCTAGACCAAGTCATGGCATACATGTAAATCCAAAGTACCTGCGGCAGTTGGAGCGCTCAACTGTGGATAGTGTAAGCTTTTTGATGACATCTCTGTCTTCCATACAAAAGTTATCCAGGGGCTAGTCTGACACTTGTTTTTATCAGCTTATTCCCCAAGGTTGTAATTTTTGTAGAGCTGTTTTTCGTATACGTTACCCCAACCAGAGTAAATTTTTGTGACAAATATCTTGTTTCATCTCAGATGTTAGGATCTTTCTCTACCCATTCTTCTCTCCTCTCTCTCCTCTCTCTCTCTCTCTCTCTCTCTCACACACACACACACACACACACACACCCGCGCGCGCGCATCCTTGTTTACTATTTTTCTTGTGTGGATATATTATTTTTCAACGCCTTATGTATATATAGAACTGGGTTTTGATAATTAGTACTTGTAGGTTGCAAGTGCTAATGTGGAGTTGTAGACATGACTGGTATGGTTTGATGGATTGTTAAGGGAACTACAATCCTCTGAAGTTTTTTCTTTTAAGAAAAAAGAACTGAGTTTGTTATCTTGAAGAGGGATGGATTTGTTTATTATTGAGTCCCATGTGTAAAAGCATAGCTGTTGGGTACTTTTGATGCTGTGCCCAAAGACTCAGTAGAAAATGAAATGCTTGTCATTGTGTTTTCATCTCAGAGTGTTGTATTTGTAATGTTTTAATGGCATCTAATTTTGTCTCTAACTTCTTAATTATCATGATGTTTGGGATTTATTAGTTACTATATCATATTATTTTTCCTCTCCCCACCCTCATTATCATTTAGTGTTTCCTCCCCATGTTATATTCGGGATTTGGGGTAAGGGAGACCTATATCATTTGATGCTGGAATGAGAGTGCTGCTGAACTGAGTTTTGGTCAGTCACACAAACAAAATATTTTCAACCCCTCTGTGGGGAAATGTCCTGCAAACAGATAAAATGAGTGGCATTCTTACACAGTATTGGTTTATCCTCACAGGTTGGTGGTGAAAAGTTTGACATAGCAGGAAAGGCTAGTAATACAAATTTTGGCATTGTAGCTAATAAGACGAATCAATTTGTATCTAGCAGACTTGGAATATCCTCTTCTCCTTCAAGAGCTGGTCTAGATAGGCCTTTGTCAGTAGCAGATGAGTATGCAGTTGACAGTTCTTCTGGAAGGATGGTTGAGAGAGAGTCTCCTCATAATTATGGAGTACCAAGAGTAGTAGGTAGAGAGGAAGAATTGGGTGAATGGCAGCGAAAGCAGTACCCTGGTGACGTTCGAAATCGATTTCAAACTCCTTTGACATACAGCCTTAGTAATGGGCATCCGCGTCAAAGTCCAAGAGCTTTAATTGATGCGTATGGCAGTGACAAAAGCCAAGAAACTTCAAGCACCAAGCCTCTTATACTTGATCGGCTAGATAGAAATGGTATCGACAACAAAGTGACATCATGGCAGAATACTGAAGAGGAGGAGTTTGATTGGGAAGATATGAGTCCAACATTAGTAGACCATAGTAGGAATAATGGCTTCTTGCAATCAACTGCTTTTTCCAGGGATAAGCCTGTTGCAGTAGCAGCTAATGCAATTTTGTCAGAGCAAGATACAAGGAAGGGTTGGTCTGGTGGGTCTCAGCTTCCTCCAGTAGATGATTCTTCTGTCATAGCAGCAGATGCATTTCCCCATTCAGTTGTATGTTGCCTCAGCTTCCATACTACTTTTTTTTTTTTTTTTTTTTTTACAGTTGTGTATTGTTTCATTATGATTTATGATACTGCATTATTCTCTTTAAAATTTTTGCGTCTTATCGTGTGCCTTTGAATCATTGATGCTTCTGGATTGATTAAAAAAACGGAAGATTTTGGCCGAGTTGTTGGGAAGGCCCAATCAAATGGCTGTCTTGTTCATGCTTTTCTGGGAATTGGTCTCTTAGTTTTACTAGTTATTCGATATGATTTAGTACTACTGTGTTTTCGAATTTTCAGCTGTATATTGGTCGCAGCAAATGGCTTTTGTGTTGAGCAGTCCTGATGTGTTCCGTTTAGTGAATTATATTTTGTCCAGGCCATTTTATCATCAGCATGACATTTAATTTCTTGCATATTTTTTTATAAGTCAGGATTTTTCAATAGAACTGAGAGTTCGTGTTCTTTCTGCAGTATGGTCGTGTATCCATGGGGCAGGTATCTGGTTTCCAAAATCAAATAAACCAGAGTCTGGGTTCCCGTCCACCTCATGATGCTTGGAAGGTCTCTCAATCACAAACCATGCTTAATATTAGGGGCCGAGGAAGAACTCTTTTGATGCCTCCTATTGATAACAATCCCAATAATGATGTAAACCCCTATGGGATTCGACCTGCAGTGTCAAGGATGGTTTCTGGTATTGCCTCTAACGTAGAGCCTCGTCCACCAGTTTTGCCTGGATCTTTTGAAATAAGACCTTCTGTAACTGTTCATGGCACTCGTCCTCCCACCTTAAATCCAATATTTCCACCGCAAAAACATGTTAGAAGTCAATTTGATGCAATAAATACCAGTAATCCCATTATGAATCATGGCCCAAATAAATCTCTGTTCATGCCTGAACAGCCAGGGCTGGACACTGTTGAAAACAGGGATGCCAGTAAAGGAAAGATACATCAGTTGCCTAATCAGCTGGCTGGATTGCTTCCATCCAACCTGCAAAACCTTGGACAAACACCACAACATTTTTTCCCATCTCGGGATCCATCATCCTCACAATTTGGTCATGGGAACTCTCTGCAAGGACATGGTCCTTCTTTAAGCGCAGCTATGTCAAATCCATTACCTATTACACAGTTTCCTTTACCAGTCCAAGGTATTGCAAATAATTCCTTACAATTACAGGGGGGAGTCCATCCACCTTTACCTCCAGGTCGCCCTCCTGCTCCTTCTCAAATGATACCACATCCAAACGCTGGTCCATATGTATCAAACCAACAGCCGGCTGTTGCATATACTAATTTAATTAGTTCGCTTATGTCCCAAGGCGTAATCTCATTGGCTAATCAACCCTCTGGACAGGTATATCATGTCTATAACAAATTTGTTTATTTTGTTTATTTTTTCTTTCCTTTTTGTATATGCTTGTGTAACCCTCTATTGTAACTGAGATCAAGTGTCTGTTTTTTAGGATTCTGTTGGAACTGAGTTTAATCCAGATATTCTGAAGATTCGTCATGAGTCTGCAATCAGTGCCTTGTATGGAGATCTCCCTAGACAATGCACGACTTGTGGACTAAGATTCAAATGCCAAGAGGAGCACAGTAGTCATATGGATTGGCATGTAACAAAGAACAGGATGTCCAAAAGTCGCAAACAGAAGCCTTCTCGTAAGTGGTTTGTGAGTGACAGGATGTGGCTTAGTGGTGCGGAGGCACTGGGAACAGAATCGGTTCCGGGTTTTCTGCCAACTGAGACCGTAGAAGAAAAAAAAGATGATGAAGAGTTGGCAGTGCCAGCTGAAGAGGACCAGAATACATGTGCATTATGTGGTGAGCCTTTCGATGAGTTTTACAGTGACGAAATGGAGGAATGGATGTATAGAGGAGCTGTATACCTCAATGCACCCACCGGAGCAACAGTGGGCATGGACAGGTCGCAGTTAGGTCCCATTATTCATGCCAAATGCAGATCAGACACTAATACGTCCCCCTCTGAAGATTTCGCGTTGGATGAAGGGGTATGTGTCCCTCACTCTATTATTCTGCATGCCTAACATTCTACTCTTTCATCTGCATCCTACTTTCGATTTGGCCACTATGGATATGTTTCAAGCTTTCTAATTTTCATTTCGGATGTAGGGTGCCAATGAAGAGGGCGGCCAAAGAAAACGAATGCGGAGTTGACCAGTTTTGCGCACTGTAACTTAAATAATTTTTCCAATAGTGAGCTGCTCTTACATAATTTTTTAGAGTAGAGATGAAGCTTTGCAATTGCTTGGCCTCCCTGCCAAAATCATGTACATGTATAGTTGGGTTGTTTAACATGCATATTTTCTCTTCCTTTTTTTTTTCTCTTGTAGTCAAAGTCTACTTGTTAGCCTGCTAATATCTCCTTTCCGGCAATATTAATAGTTACATACAGTACTATATTATTATATCTGGGATGGGGGTTTTTGAAACAATGAATATGAATGTGTTAGTTCACTTAGTTGCGTGAAGTTACCTGTAGCACCATCAGCTGGTTCGCGTGGCTGTGTATCTATGACCAGATCGAGAGAACCTTATCTTTTATTGCTTATGATGAATGCAGATGCAGGGATTTCATATCTAGTATCTACAGTAAAATTAGTGTATTACTTTTTACTGATTTTTTAATTGCTCTCCTTCGATCGTTTTGCTTGCTTCACGCGGGTCAAAAGATATAAAGCAAATGCTATTTTTTTTTTCTTTATAATACAAGAGTACATATGAATTGTGCTCTTGAAGCATATAAATATTTCTTTTTCTTAAAACATAATTTTGGTTGATTAATAATACTATAGTAGACACGTTCACAATGTCAATACGAAAATTTAAAGTATAAATTCAGCTTACAATACCCTGAAAAATAAATTCAGCTTACAGTTCAAATCAACTAACGCTACAGTTTCCACAAGAAAGTTAGCATAATATATAAAAATGTTATGTGGTATATTATATATATATATATATATATATATATATATATATATATATATATATATATATATATATACTTTATATTTGTCTTTTAACACATTTTATGAGAAATAGATATTGTTATTCTTATTTTAATAATGTCATTATTTTTTTTATAAATTTATATAAATATATAATACAAAAATTATGTATAAAGTGATATTATAAAAAATGGAGATATCTTTATTATTGTTTTATTTTATATAAGTAATTGATTTGGTTACCGTTTTTTTTTTATTTCTGAATTTCTTATATCATTCCATGGAGCTAGTAACGTTGATGCTTTGATAATTGATAGTTTGCATCTTAAGCAACTGTTTGTTTTTTCTAAAATATTATTTATACACTAAAATTGGCTATTAAAATTAGCTTGTACACCATTTTCTTTAAGTTTAATTATTCTATTGATATCTGTAGTTTTACCAAATTTATAATTAGCTTCGTATAATCTTTTTTCAATTGAGTTTTTATACTATTTTTAATTTTGTAATTAAGTTCTTTTTAGTGTAAAAATGTTAGAATTAACTGAATATTTGTCTGCAAATTAAAAGAGTAATTCTTCACATCCAAGCAATTTTATATCCAAGTTCATTCAAGTGATTTGAGTTACGTGTTTCTTCTCTTTGGATGCTATGTCTTCTTCTTCTTCTCCTTTTTTTTTATTATTTTTCAATTTCATTAAGTCGTCACTAGGGCTGGCAATGGGTAGGGTAGGGTAGGGTTTGGATCCTACCCTAACCCTACCCGCGAGTTGAAAATTTCATTAAAATTCTACCCTACCCTACCCGCGGGTTGAGAATCTCTCAACCCTAACCCTACCCGCACCCTAAAATTCTAAACCCTACCCTACCCTATCATACCCGCAGAAATATCAAATTTTTTCAAAGTAAATATAAAATTCAATTATTTCGAATTTTATACGTATTAATAACATAAAAAATAAAAAATTAATGCTCTAAATTACTAAATTAACTAACTAGTTTAGTGGTTGTTCACTTATTATAAGTCATTACATAAGAAAGGTTGTGGGTTCAACTCTTATTTTCTTCACTATATAGAGAAATTTGAGAAATTTTTATAAAATATGTGTTATATATGAAGTGCGGGTAGGGTAGTCTACCCTACCCGAACGGGTTGGACCGGGTTGGGTACCCGCGAGTAGGGTATAAACTCCTCCATTATCATCATTGTCGTTATCGTCATTGTCTTCTTCTAATACATATTGTCGTTATCGTTATCATCGAATTCGAATTTATATAATGGATAATTTTCAGTTCATTTAGTATTATACAATGATTTCGTTTTGAGCTAATTTTCGATTTATTTGAGATACAAGTGTTTCTAAATTTGAATATATATAATGGACCATTTTCGGTTCATTTGGTTCGTTTTGATAATATTTTCTGTTTATTCGATCACCACAGAAAATCAGAATTAATAAAAATGTTAGCAAAATGTTTGTGTTGTTGGTGATGACGATAATGATGATGGGGGAGGAAGAAGAAGAAAAAGAAAGAGAAGATCAAAGAAATTCAAATAAAAAAGAAACAGAAGGAGGAGGAGGAGAAGGAAGAAGAAGAGATAGATGTGGTGGTATGGTGACGGTGACAATGAAGATAAAGAAAAGAGGAAGAAAAAGGAAAAGAAGAAGAAAATGCAAGAAGAGGAGGAGGAGTAAGAAAAAGAAGAAGACGACGACGACAAAGTCTCATAGCGTAAACTAAATAACTTGGATGTAAAATTGATTGGATGTGTAGCGAGACTCAAATTGAAAGTATTAACGATTAAGAATCTAATTAAATCTTTAACCACATATTTTTAGGAAAGATATTTCGTTAATTTTAATATTTTTGATATAAAATAATTTAATTAAAAAATATAAAAATCTAATTATAAATTTGATAACTATAAATAGTAACAAAAATAATTAAACTTTTTTAAATTGTTGAAGGAGGGCCAAAGACCCAATAAACAACAAAACAGAAAGAAACTAACAAACTCCTCTACTAAATGAGGTACTAGTGTACTACTAGCATCTGCTTTTATTTATTAAGAGGATATATCGATAATTCGATATCCATATGTCTATGCCAAAGCTAAAGATTACTTAGATTCTCTCGTTAGGTTCCTCCTCAGTCTTGAATAGAGCTTTGATGTTGTTAACCGTAACCTTAACCAACTGGTTAATAGTGCTCACTGAACAGATCGATATCTTCTTTGTTGGATCTGACTCGATCAATATCTGGAATGCCAACGTCACCAAACAACCTCCACCTCCATCTGGAAGAATCGCCATTCCCGAGGGCAAAATCGGAAGTTCATCGGGATCTCTCCCTCCAATCACTGCATTGATCGAATTCATATCAACCGGTGCGTATATCACAAATGACCCTGTTGAATCGCTGCTACTCTCTTGAACTATTATCATCCCGTTGTTCTTCGCATCTGGACTCTGCAATTATAATTCCGCATTTATCAAAACAATTAGCTTAATTCTTATTCTCTGTATGAGATTAATTACGAAATTACCTTAATACGGAATAATGTGATACAGTTCCCAGGGTCGCGACCATTTTTTATGTGTGCAAATTCCTCAGCAACACCTCCGGTACAGAGAACATCCCACTGTAACAAAGTTTAGGGGAATTAAATTTGAAGGTTATTGAATTGAAGTTTAATAGCAATTTGTGGCACGCATACCTCTGCTCTTGCGTTTGCAGTTCGAACCCTATCAAAGAAGCTGTTTGGAGGAACTGCGAGGTGGAAACAAGTTGCGGCACCGATAACTATACCGGAAGGTCTACCTGGATCGTCCTCAACCTTTCTGGTTATGATTCTTATATTGCTGTGATTTGTTGATGGAGTTACGATTGCCCAATTTTCTACTGTTGAAGCACCAACACCACTTAAAAAGTCCATAACCATTCTCTCTGCCAGCTTCACCAACCCCTTTTTGCCCTCAACACTCGTCACTGTGTATAAACATGCATGCATGAGTATCAAATCATAGCTTAAAAATGATGTGTATATTAGATATGTATATACCACTAAGTTGGTCTTCTTGTGGTTGCAGTATGGTGGTGGTTTGTACTGCACTAGCAATACGTTCGCATCTTCTATCTAATTGTGCGACCCAGCGTCTAGCTCCAAAGGCTAAGCCAGATTCAACTAGAGGCTTATACATACTATTCACCATTAGTGCCCTGTCGTCCACTTCTACATGTTCAACCCAGGTAACCTGAAACGAATTGAATATTATTAATTATCTCATCATTGTTGGAACTTGGAAGCTATGTTCATATTGATTTGAGGAAATGATGATGACAAGTAAGTAGGTATGTACCTTTGTTGAGTAACCATCTGGAGATGCCTGAATCAGGCAACCAGAGGGCCTTCTTCGAGTCGGAGGGATTGTTGCATTTGGTTGTGAAGTTTCCAGGGAAGCATCGACCACCACCCATCTCCCATCTTGGAGCTTCTTGCAGTACCTTAGGAAATAGTACTCGCGAGCAGGAACAAGTGGTGTTGGCATTTGGAACTCTGATGACACCTGATGGAAATGGAATAACAAGTTTCCGTTTTGTTTTGAATAATTGATCCATCAGAGTTAGATAGTGAAAATGATGCAAAAGTTGCTTACCACTTGCAAGTTTCCATCATAACTTCCTGCCTGTCCAGTTGATAGGACTTGAAATCCTGCTGCTTTTGAAACAATGCTGCAAAACACACGTGACCATAGATCCTGAAAAAATTAAAATAACATTGGAACTTTCAGATTAGTATGTTATTAATCTGATGGGGCTAAATATGATCCTGAGAATCATATTGTTGTGAAGAAAGAGCACTGACCACATCATTAAGGATCTCAACGAGGTTAACGTGATTCATGTTGATGACCCTGGATTCCCTTGAAGATTCAGATTTATACCCCAAGAGTCTTGGACCAATTCCACCAGGGAAAGTCCTATAGTATTCTTGTTCGTTGATAGTTTCAGAGTTGTGGGCCCCACTGACCCACATGGGCTCCCCTGCTTGAACCAAGGCTTTGAGTTCCTCCAGTGACGCAGCTGCAAGCTCCTCGATCATGGCTTTGTTAGAAACTGGGAGTGACCTAATTAGAGGGTCACTACCACTACTCGTTTCCCTTGCTTTGTCGTTTGACTTTGCTCCATAGCTACCAACATCTTGATTAAGCGAACTCAAAGGCAGGTTAATGTAAATTTCGTTGTTGTGTTGAGATGATGATGGCACGCTACAATTTCCTTGATCAAGCACACTAGGAGGAATAACGGCAATGTTATCACCAATTCCCTGATTTAACATACTCATAGGCGGAGTCATGTTAATAACATTGTTGTGAGCCTGAGATGATGGCATGTCTTTGACAATTCCATGATTAATCACATTCTGAGGCATGTCAATGCCATTGTTCTGCTGAGTCAATCGCATGCTGTCAATAATTCCTTGATTAAACATACTTGGAGACAGCATGTCAATGTTATTGCTCTGAGGTGGTGATGCCATGTTACCAAGTTCTTGATTAGGCACACTCTGAGTCTGAGGCATCATGTTGTTGGTGTTGTTTTGCTGAGATGATTCTATATTAGGCACATTCTGAGGCCTGGTGATGTTGGGTTTGGAAGTATTATCTGGCTCTTGTAGAACACAGTTAGACATCATTGTTGACATCCACTCAATCTGAGAGTTTAACAAAAGGAAAAGAATGAAAAGGAGTGATATATATAGTTTTGAATAAATGTTCATACTATAGACCTCGATCAAATTGTTACCTGTTCTCTTAGCTTGTTATTCTCCTGCCTCATCTGGTCATAGGTCAATGGAGGAGGAGGTGGGCCTCCGCAGCCATGACATCTTATACTATTTAGGATCTCCTTGTAGTTCTCGTTCTCAGCTCGAAGCTCCTCATTCTCATTCTTCAGTGCAAAGTTCTCGTTGCGTTCATATTGATTCTACGTATATAGACACCACCTTACTCATTAGCAGCAGAAATAATCATGCATGTGGAGCATTATTATAGTAATCATACCTTGAGTTGGGTTCGCTTGTTCTGGAACCAAAACTTGATTTGCAAATGGTCTAATCCCAAAACATTACCCAGCTCTATCCTTTGCTGCTCATCTGGGTGAGGGCACGCCTTGAAGAACCTAATAAAAGAACTTCATCATGCATTTAAACCAAAAAAATAAAAACAGGACAAGCACTAATTTTTTCTTTAATGTAGCACTTTTAGCCAAATTGACACAATGTCTTTCTGAAAGGGAGGTAATAATAATTAACAGTGCAATGGAACAGAAAATTGAACGCCTACGTACGTTTCCATCTCTTGTATCTGATACGGCGTGTGGCGCTGGTAGCGCTTCTTCTTGGGGTGATCGCTGCCATAGCCAGGAGGAGGTTGTTGCATGTTGGCGTGGCTGTCAGTGTCAACCTCAAAATCTTGTATCTCTAGAATTTTTCTTAGAAAATAATCACTACCTGAGGAATTGTTGTTCATCATGGAATGGTTTGACATATCAGGAAATGTTGTTGGTTATAAATTATAGAATACAATTTCTGAGGCTTGTTGCATTATATATATGTAGATGTAGATGCAGATGACTAGATTGTGATGCTGTTTACGTATATTCTGCAATATGTCAAGCCCCCAAAGTCAAAAAGCACTAAACATGTGTGAGAGCCAAAATACAATGCAGAATTAACGTACCAAAGGAATAAAATGGTCTTTGTTTTTAAAATCCATGATAGAAAGAAATTAATTACATTAAATAATAATTTTACTTTCTCACGCTAGAGTAATGAGGAATAGCTCAAAGACAAAAAGAATTTAACGTTGTTGAAACTTTATTTTTAACATAAGTATGCAAAGAACCCATGTGAATGCCTTTTCCGTTACAAAAAGCTATATATATAAAAAGTTTGTAAAATATATTTTCCGTTAAATAGGTCTCTAAAAAATTTTGTGTTAGACTTTTGTTCTAAAATTTTGTTATTACATTGAGATTCTTAAATTTGACAAAAATAAGATATATAAATTTTAATTTTTTTATTATTTTTATTTGGATAAATAAATCTTTAAAAATGTGATGAAAAGATCTATATATACTAGTTTTGTAAATTTTAGGTACTCAACATAATATAAATTGTTTAAAAAACGTAAACATCAAATATAAATTTTTCTAGAAACTTATTTAAGTATATTATAAGAAAAATTTATCATTTTATCTATTTGTTAATGCGCGCACAAACAAAAATAAATATGGAGGAAGTTTGCATAAAAAAGAATTAAAATCTTATGCACTAATACTTTTGAACTATTTAGAAAAACAAAAATACTATTTGTACATTAAAATTAGTCATTAATATATTTGTGTATAAATATATATGTGGTTTAATTTATTTTTAAATGTGTATTTATATTTTAACATATATTTTATACTAATAACTCATGTTAGTAACTGATTTTAATGTACATATAATATTATCTTTAGAAAAAACATAATCTTAATACTCTTCTTATATTTTTTTTGAGCCGTACTCTCCATATATTATTATGACCTCCTTCAAATATAATTAATAACACATAAATTTTAATTCTTTCTATTTGCCTTTCATGCATGTTGAAATAAAGGAAGTTATTAGTAATTTAAACAGTATATATATATATATATATATATATATATATATATATATATATATATATATAATTTAAAAAATATAAATATATATGTAGACTTTACAAACTTTTTAAAATAAATAATAATTTTTAATTAATAAAATATATTTTATGTCAAATTTAACATTAAAAAAAATCGTTAACCTTAAAATAAAGAATATACGTTTAAATAGTTTAAATAGTCAAATTGGTATCTTACAAATTACATATCTAAATAATTTTAAAATAAAAAATAAAAAATTTTAATAATAACATAAATTTAGACTAATTTGAAAAAAAATTCAATTGTACTGATCAAAACGTATTTTTATTTAGAACAAAAAGAACTTTTCGATTAAGTGGCTATTAAGACCAAAACTCTTCGGATGAACTATTTTTTTGTTGAACTTCATCCCAACGAACAAGATCAGGCATGACAATATTGACATGAGTCTTCAATCTTTATTGCATTAGGGTTGTTTGAGAGATTGAGAGCGGATATAAAAAAACCAAAATGTTTATAATCTGTAATCAATTATTATCGGGGATGACCACCTACAGTTGCAACAAGAACATCTTCAGTAAGATTGACTTCGGTCAAAATTCTTGAGATGAACAAGTTGGATGATTATATCAGGTATTCAATAAAATAATGACAAAAAAAAAATAATAAAAAAATTTAAAATTTGTCAAATTAAAAATAAATAAATAAATAAATAAATAAATAAGGAATACGTATACGGAGACTCGGAGAGTACATATTTATTTTGGTACTCGCTGACTCGCTGTTTCATACTCAAACCAAATCTTCCATATTTCAAAAAGAATAACAAATAAACAAGATATGCTGTTGGAAGTCAATACAAAATAGGTATGAATTTAGGAGAAAATAAAATACGTGTGTAAATATTTATCATATTCCCATTATCATCTTTAGTAATCAGCAATATGCTAGAGTTCTCTCATTACTCAGTTAGTTACCAGTGAAGTTTTATTCTTTCCTCCTTTTCTTTCTTATTATAATCTCTCTTTAAGTTTTGAATGGATTTGTCAAGTTGTTGACCTGTCCTAAAATTCATGTATAATCTAAAGAAAGAGTAAATAAAATTATACATATTTTTAATTTTTAATTTTTTTTATAAATATAAATATCTTAGTATTCTTGTAATTTTATTCTAAAAGAATTAAATTTTAGAGTTAAAAATTTCAAAAATTAATTTTCATATAGAACAAATTTTAGTATATTTTAAATATATAAAGAAGAAAAGTGGTAGATTTATCTGATTCAAGTATACAAGAAGTTCACAATTGAATCTCGCAAATTACAAAAAGAATAGCAATGCGACACACCTCCAGATATGAAACTGTCTGCCTGCTATCATTGCTCACTAACTTCTTACAGGATGCCAAAAATTTTACTATTCAGTTTGAATTTGTCGCTTCAATATTTTTTTTAAAACGGCCAGAAACAATAAAATATATACACAGTTTTAGAAGTCCATTCTCACATTCTTGGTTTTTATTTAGAAGTCTCATGTTCGGTCATTACATCTCAAATTAAGTCATATAAAAAATATTTTAGCCTAAAAAATAATATGATAATACATATATTGAAAACAAATTTCTAGAAGCTTTTAATTTATTTTTCTTCTAGATATTTCGCTGGCAAAAAAATCATTAAAAGCAATGTTAATACTTAATACCGGCCAAAATAGAAAGAAGGTAATTATAATAGTAATAATAATAATAATTAATTAAAAGCCAAATAAGGAAGAGTTTTTAAAGGTAATTATAATAGTAATAAGTAACTACCTCCAAATAAAGAAAGAAAGATAGAACGAGAAACTTGCGTTCCGAGAATTATTAGGGATAATTTAGCCAACCAACACGAGTTACTCACTCTTAGTATGGTTCATATTTTGAGGACCTGCATATAATCATGTGGTATGGTTTAAACTTCGTTTTTAATTTAACATTTTTTTTTCAGATAAAAAATATATAAAATGAATAAGTAATAGAGAAAAAGTTGCTTGTATCATGCATGTAAACTGTAAAGGAAGTAGGTGCGGTGTGTGTATATGCTGATGATGATGAAGTGAATACATATAACTGCATATTGAATCTTAGCTCATCAATGTCCACTGCTTATCGTGTTGTACCTGAATACATTGCTTGGATTGTATTACCTATACAAAACTGCTGGCGTGTACTTGGACTGTATTACTTATACAAATTTGCTGGCATTTGCGTGTGGACCGTGTTCATGAGCCAATTTTTTTATTTTATATATATACATTTTAGATCGGTGAATATTGGTTCATCGCGACTTATTATTAAGTAATGAATACTATGCTTCTTGCTACTTAAATAAATCATACATTTTCGTTTATTATATTTTATACCAATAACTCATATTTAAAATGATATAATTTATAGTTTAAAATTTAAAATTTATAGTTTATAATTTATAATTTAGAGTTCAAAATTTAAGACTTAAAATTTATGATTAGAATTTAGGATTCAAAGCATGTTGTACTTTTTATTTTCTCCTAAGTACATTAGCTTACTAGAAATATCAAAATACATGTATATATTCAAATACTTTTGCCGCAAATATTATGTGACCAACATTTTTCTTTTGTATTTGCATCGAATTTGATCCAACACTAACTAATTTTTCTTGTTTTTTTGCTAAATGCTAATCCTTACATTTTTTTATTTTGTTTTCCGTATAAATATTCATTTTAACTAATCTCGTCTTTATTCTTATCATATATATTTGATAAATATAAAAAGATTAATTAACTCGTTTTGTGCCTATTATTAATATACGTGTCTGTGTGTGTATATATAAGGAAAACCAAAATGATTGACAAATTATAACAAGATACATTCGGCTTCTTCTACTTCCTTATGAGGTTAAGAAGGTTGTTATCTTGTGTAAGATAACTTTTTCTAAAGCGAGAAGGAGCATAAAAGAAAGTAAGCAAAACAAGGAAACCCATTAGAAGTAAAATATCTATCAAAGATTGAAGCATGATAATACCAACTCTTTTCATTTGGCTTCAATGAACAGAACTACCGGGGCCCTGATATAATAAAATAGTGCTGATAAAATTATAATTATAATACCTTAACAAGAATCATTAATATAATTACTACCATGGTGATCTTGTAAATAACCTTTTGCCATGTCTATTCTTTTTAATCTGCAAAATGGACAATACTATAAGCTAGTGAATTTAAGGCCTGCATATGGTAAACACCCAATTGTTTCATTCTCCCCAAGATAATCACAATTTCCCCCTCTTATTTTTCTAGTGTTTGACAACTAATTTTGGTTCTTTCTCTCAGTGATTAGGATTTACTAAACACCATTTTCCTAAGGCTTTTTGCTGATAACTTGATAAAGGGCATAGTCTCTTTTGCTATTCACATTGCCAAATCCTTTCCTATGTCTTCATAATCTTGAATCTGATACACTTGAGCAATTGTTGCTGCTTCTCTCTCTCTCTGCTTAGACTTTGACTTCACTGCTCTTAATTGCCTTGATGAAGTAGATAGCGACTCGGAAGAGGAAGTCGACTTAGTCTTTTTGCGCTTTGGCTTCTTAGGAACACGAGGAACCCCAGCAGAATGAATTCCCTTAAGGACAGATGGTGTTGATTGGCTTCCTATGGAGTCTTCAAAATCTGTTCAAAAGGTTCAAGTAACACAAAAATTATCATCATTTAGAAGAAAAAACAAGTGATACAGAGTAAGAGCTTATTAACATTCAAATCCAGGCAATTTCTGCATGCACCAAAGACTCTTCAAGAATATACAACAGCCATTTAGGACTTCACAGAGTGCCAGCTTTCAAACAGAAATTTCAGTACATTTTCTCTGGTTTACTACTAAGTTTGTGGGGTGATATACTCCAAACTTGGCTCTTGACCCAACTCAGAACATATAGTTTTCACAAGAATATAGTACATCACATGGTACAACGAGCTCGGTACGTCAAGGACTAAAGAGATGAATAAAGGCACAGCATCTCATGATAACTAATTTTTTCAAGAACATGTAACCAAAGTAATATATAATAGTAAACCTATTTGGCAAGTGATGCATGACTTCTCCCTTATCAGTATAAATGGTAACAAGAAGTGCTTAGCTAATCATCAAAACTAAGAAATAGGCTGTTTGTTGCAGTTAGCAATTGATACATGTTTAATAAAATTTATGACAACAAATTACTGCAAATCCAATTAAAATGTCACAGTAATGTTTTAAAATGATGGTTCCATTTTAGTCACATGCCCAGGAAGAACAAATCTCATAATCACTCAGATTCTTAATTGAACCATTCATGTAGATATAGCTAAGCAGCTTCACTCCGTTTTCATGACACATGTATCATATTGCAAATTTTTAAGGTTTCATTTGATCTCATTGAGGTCTTCTCAGAGACTTATCACATGTAGAAACCGAAGACAAACCAACCAATCACCATATTCTTATCAAGCACAGTGGTGTGCTAAATTTAATACACAATCAAATCTGTTTAAGAAAAAAATTCTGGTGTGGACCCCTTTAGACAGTGCTAACGAATTGCAATGGCCAATAATAACCACTAGATTCCTTTGATGGATATGAGTTTTGCTCGTGACATAAGAGCCAAACTCTTTCTTTGGTGGCAAATAATCTAGATATAGCTTTTGCAAGCCTTGCAATCTCGAAAATACTCAAAACAACAAAAATAATAATCAAATAAACGTTTTCTCGTTTTACTAGTTAACCCGTGAAAGGGCCATCTGTTGGTATTATTCAGGTCAAGAAAGACTGCACGGTTCCACATGAATAGAATACAAGATATCAATATTTAATGGAACCACATATAGAAGCCAAAATTAACACTTGACTCAGATGAAAAAAAATTAAAATAAAAATGTTACTATTATTACATGACAAGTGATAAGCAAAAGTAGTATACCTTGGGAGGACCATGATGGAGTGAGAGCCAAAGAACTATTGTCCCTTAGTTCATCCAAGTTGCCAAGTGATGTTGTAAAATCAGGAGCTGTTTTAAACTCATTCATCTGCATCATAGAAAAGAAAGTTGACAAAGAGTGATAGAATCCAACAAAAGAATAGACAAAACATTGAAACATGAGATCCTAAATTGTTGTAACATCAATGGAAGAGATAGATTCGAGAAAGTATAGTATGTTCATAAAATACTTAGTTCGATCATGCTCCATTTATTCATAGTGTAACATTTCAAATAAAACTATAAATACTCTCAGTTACTCTTTGAATAAATAGAGCATGATCAAGCTAAGTGTTCCATGACCATAGAATAATTTCTCAAAACTATTAAGAGTTTCATACCCAACTGGGTCCATTCCCTGAGGGGCCATCCCAACCAATGTGAGCCACGTGCTTAACATCTGTCGGGTACCCAATTTCCAATTCTCGTTGCTCTTTCACAGCTGCAACAACAACAACAACACACCCACTTCCCAACTTAGCCCCCAATAAACCAACCACATCAAAATCAAAGAGTGTGAGTGAAGTGAATGAAGTACAAAGACACAATTACCAAAGATTTGCGCTATGTATTTGAAACTCTTTTTGATTCCTTTGAAGGTGGCTGCCATGGTGGAGATCACAAACCGTACTATGCAGTATAAGGATGACACAAGGGAATATTATTTAGCAGGAAATGCCTTTGCCTGTCATCACAAAATGGAATTTAGTTATACACAGGGAATGAGTGATCAATACAAACATAAAAAGCTATCAGCTAAGGCTTCATAGCATGTGATATAGCCATATAGGAACATCTTTTTGTTTTCCTGTAAATGAAGCTTGGCATCTATCTTATTATTGGATACAAAAGGCACGTTTTTTTTTTCAACTAATACTCAAAGAATTTTTAAGAAAAAGAAACATTTTTGTGCTCATTTATGTGAAGATATCACTTTCGAGTTGTTTTTTAGCATACAACTTATTAGAAGAAAAAATAACATAGGTTACCTCAAGAATATTATTATGATGAAGGTGTTAATAGAAGTCAAAGCATGGTTTTCTATGCTCCTTTCATCATCATTCTGAAACTTCATGGAAAGCTTTTTATATGGCTTTTTTCTCCAGGTAGAGCTCTCAGCTCTGAATTTGCAACAGAATGAAGAAAGGGTCAAATGAGTTTCTAAAAGTAAAGATTTTGATTGATGGGGTGGGGAATGCAGGCTGAATTAAAAGTTAAAACAGAAGAGGGAGCAGAGTAGAATGATGGCAAGAAGGTAAAGTTTTTCCTCTAAGAGGGGAAAAACAGAAGGTGGGTATCCATGAATAAAAACTTTGGGAGAATGAAAGTGGGGTGTGTGAGAGAGAAGAGAAAGATTGGCTTTTAAAAAAATAAGACAAAGATTCGAGTATGGAAGTAATTTAATAATGGATTATATGGATTTGTTTATTAAGATAATAAGATTGCCCATTATGGTGTGGCAGTGCTTGGTTATGCACTTATGTGTTCTATGGTTGTTGAGAGAGAGTTAAGGCACTGTCCTTTGAAGGTGAAAATCCAAATCAAATAGTTGCGTATGTGGGGAGTGGGTGTTTATCGGTGAAAAAAAAATTGAATGGCGTCAATTGTTTAATTTTGTTTTTTATTATTTTTTTATATTTATTTTTTTATTTTATCTATAAAATTAATAATAAAAAATTATATTTTATTCTTTTAAATATTAAAAAAATTAAAAAGATCTATTTTTGCCTATATGAAATGTTGTTATTGTGTCAAGATATATCATATATGTAGTAAGGATACTATTTTGATTTATTTGCATGTCGAATTTATTTTAAATATGATATTTATTTGATATGCGTATTTTTTTTGTTTAGTTGTATTCTAATAAAAAATAAAAAATAGATACATTTAGATATATTTAAATATTATTATGTGTTTAATTTTATTTTTAATATTATTTTTAAAATGAATTTAAAAATATATATTATTAATTATTAAAATAAAAAATATTTTGAATATTTTATATAATAAAAAATATTAAATATAATAAAAAATTAATTTATATTTTAATATTAATAAAATATCATTATAATTTATCTTACAAAAATTATGTTTTATGTATATAATATGTCCTCGAATCTTATATAAATTCCGTGTCCTATATCGTATCGTATTCCGTGTATATATGAGTATTACTATTTATGCATTATAAGTATCAAGTTGGTATTCTGATCTTACCTCATTTATTAATTTGTCTTTCTTTTTTCAGTTACCATTTTTAATATATTTTAGAATATCTGATTCAATTAATTTTTAGCAAAAGCTTTAAATGCATTAGCAATTTATTTTAATGAAATGAAATAATAATCATACTACATATATGGAAAAAGGTCTCAAATCAACTATTTATATAGACGATATATTAAAATATAAAATATAAATTAAAAATAACTTAATTAACACATATATATAAATATATGATAATTGATTTTTTATGTGCATATACTTTTTGATAAAATAAATATCAATTACACTATGTGTGCATAAAAAATAAATTATTTTATAAAATATATGTTAAAATATAAAATATAAAATAAAAATAAAATAACATATATATTAATACATAATTATATAATAATTGATTTTATGAATATTATATATATGTATATGACACTTTTTTAATACTTTTATGAAAAATTAAGTTATATCTGCAACATCTCAACATAAGCGCCTGTAGCTCAGTGGATAGAGCGTCTGTTTCCTAAGCAGAAAGTCGTAGGTTCGACCCCTACCTGGCGCGTTTTACTTTTTTATTTCAGAAATAAAAACCGACTTCATTTTTTTTGGGTGATACGCTATCCAAATCCAATTGCTATAGCGATATGTGTCTTCTTTTAGAAACGTAAAGCTTTTTTTTTCCCAAAACATAAAATAAAAATATTTAAAAAGGCGGCTAACTTATGAGGCTGATACTGAATCTTCCGTTGCCTTGTTGGCAAATCTGACTCTCAGAATGGTTGGGTGCACGTTGGAGTTTTTCAGCCTCCAGTTGTCTCTTACAAGGTTAGCAACTACCTTTTCTTGTTACCCCAACAAAAACCTCCTTCAAGGTTTCTGTTTCTCACACTATTTGCTATTTTTATTTTTCTTTTTTAATTTCTGGTGGGTTGGATTCTTACTTAGAAGTGCTAAATTATTCAGTGAAACTAGATTCTAGTACCAAATTATTCTTCCTTGTCAGCGAAAGCAGCTCACTAGGTTTACTTATCTTACTATCACTGATATAACTGTCTTTTTTTGTATAATTTGTATCTGCACTAGTTGATATCATATTTTATAAAAGAAAATGGTTAATCAAATGTTAACAAATATTTTTGTATGCCAATGGTGACTCACTGACTTGTCACTTATCACTATTCTCTATGGAGTAAATAATTGAGTGCATCACATATACCAAAGTCCATATCAAGCTGTAATGTTAATACGAATCCAGATTAACCGAGACGACTTATTTCCTCACACTATGAATTGTTAATTGCATTAATTTTTATTGACAGAATTGTCAATTGCATTTGATTCTAGTGTGGGCGTGTGGCTCTTCCTTTATTTTATGTTGGGTTTTTTTTTGTGATTTCTTTCAAATTTATGTTAATTTTGTGGGTAAGTTACTATTGTTTGTGTCATCACCTCAGCCATTGATTAAAATTTTTTTTTAAAAATTCATTAATTAATGTACTGTAAAAGTCAAAGTTTATAATGAATGTATAGCATGAATATACTACATTGTAATGTATGAGTAGTTGTTATATATTAATACTGTATAATATATTGGAAAAAATTTACAATTAAAATTTCTACATTTTAAATGGACTCCTTAACACAAAAAATCCTCCTGTTGTTCCTCAAGTTCAACATGTATTTCTAAGAAAAAAAAGACACATAGCCATTAGTGACCCAACCTTCATTTTTTGGTCTTCGTTCTATACTCTCTAACACGTTATTCAACTCCAGTACCTAGGCACACAACCACTTACCTAACCCTCTTTGTTTTGTATTCTTCACTTCAACCACATGTTCATTCTGTTATCTGTGGTTGCGGGAGCCATCACTGGAACTCTATTTCCATCGGCTAGGCTCTGGCGTCGACTTAAGTGATGCCGAAGGATGACCTCTGTGTGCTTGCATGTTGTGAATTTTGTAAACCTAGTAGGTTTACATCTGATCGCGAACAAGCTGTTGCAGGTGGAAGGGGTTTACCATCCACATTTATCAGCCAGCTACGAATCACGTGCGGGTGTTTAATTAAGATTGTCTCCCTCCAGAAGTTTAGTTCTTTACTCGTTGGATTTCAAGCTTCGGTTGTCATCAAGGTATCTCTGTTTCAATTTTTTTAATAATGGAGGTTAGTTTAATTTTAATGAAAGTCTCTATCTTTTAAACATTGCTTCTTTTATGGTGTTGGGTTTAGGTTCTAGAATTAGGATTTTTAATTCACATTTGCCAATTGTATGCTGTGGCTAGGTTTGAGGCATTGAAATTAAAACGTTATACTGGACTCTTAAACAGTTGGCTTAGGTTAAGTAGCCTTAGTTCCGGTTACTGTAGTTTTTTTTAAGGAGTTTAAGTTAGCTTTATGTAGTTGCTGCCATTGATTCTGTTTATTCACATTTTGGTTCACCAACCTGAATTTTGACAGGGGTAAAATTATGTCAAGAAACGAGGATGATGTGAAGAATGATTCTGATAATGATTTGGGTGATGATTTCGATTATCAACCGAATGCAGAAGATGATGTTGAAGACGACAATGTGGATTCGCTGGATTCTACTAGCAAGAGTGAAAAAATTTGTGGTGTAAAATGAATAGCGGATTTAATGGTAGACGATATTTGGAACCTGGAGTTTAGGACAGAGGATGAGGCTTGCCAATTTTATAACGCTTATTCTTGTTGGCATGGATTTGTAATGAGGAAGGACGACGTGGTTAGGGATAATCAAAGTAGAATCATTAGCAGGCAACTTGTTTGCAACAAAGAGGGCTGGAGGAATATGAGGTATCTTGATCTAGATGATAGATCAAAGGGGGCAAGGTCACTAACGCGAACCAAGTGTCCAGCTCGGCTTAGGGTAAAGCTTGACTACGGCTGCGGTAGATGGAAGGTATCATGTTTTGTGAAATCTCACAACCACGATCTGATGCCACCCCAATTTGCGCATCTGGTTCCGACGAATCGTCGTCTCACTGTCACTGATAAAGTCCAAGTGGAAAATCTTCATAATTTTGGTGTCAAGACCTGCCATATTATGGGGTATATTGCGCTCCAGAAGGGTGGATATCGTCATGCTGGCTTCACACGCAAAGATTTGTACAACCACATTGATCATTATCATCAGTCAAAAGTTAAAAACGGGGATGCCAATGCGGCAATAAACTATTTGATTGGTAAGTCAAACAACGATCCGCTGTTCTTTGGAAAGTATACGTTCACTAGTGACGAAAGGCTCGAACATATTTTTTGGGCAGATGGGAAGTCAATTATTAACTATCACTGCTTTGGAGATATTGTTGCATTTGATTCAACCTACAAGAAGAATAAATACAACAAGCCTTTGGTCATTTTCTCCGGATGCAATCATCACGGACAGACTGTTATCTTCGGCTCCGACCTACTATCCGACGAAACCACAGAGACGTATAAGTGGTTGTTGAAAACCTTTGTTGAAGCGATGGGTGGAAAAAGTCCTAAAGCGGCAATAACTGACTGAGACCTTGCCATGTGAGATGCAATCAAGAATGTTCTTCATGATGCGACCCATCGGTTATGCGGATGGCATCTACAGAAAAATGCTTGTGAAAATATAAAGAATCCTAATTTCCTGCGCGATTTTAAGGGTTTTATATACGACAAATGGAAAAATTGGCGGCTACTTCTAATTTCAAACTAAATAAACAAAAAATCAGAGATAATTTAAACTAGTATGTTGGAACTCCCACGGAATTTATTTCCTAGCATAGGCAAAAACTTTGGTAGACGAGACAATTTTAATGGTACACAACACCTAGTTCAAACTGGTTACGATAACACCGGTAAACACAATGTTCTGCCACATCAATTCTCATTGGATGTAACATCTCACACAATTAATAAGTTAGAGAAATTTAAGTTTATTACTTATAAGCGAATAAGACACCTCAACCAAACAAAAACTACAGCATAAACCTACCGAAAACCAAGACTACCAAACGTGTGTCTAGAAAAATGACTAAATTCTAACTAACTTATCTTCTGTTGCCGGTTATTCCGGATGAACTGTTGTAAGAAATCTTCCTGCGAAGTAGTGCCAAAGCTGTAGGGAGATGTATGTGCTTGAATAAATTCTGGCACCGACGCCTACGCCAACCAGAAACATGCATACAACACATGCGAAGGCAGAAAGTGTTAGATCAACATGCCTTATTTCATGTTGGATACTCACTACTGTTAATGGGTTCAGATTCACTATATATAGTGAATGATGCTTCCGAAGAAGAAGTGCATGTTCAGCAACCTTTCGGAGTTGGCATGAGTGGTTTCGTATTGTGGGAGTGTCAAACGGGAACATATGTTTCAAGTTCTCCCGTGAACAAGACGACATAAGACTTTTGGTATGGAATCCAACAATACAACGCTCTAGAGAAATTTTCGACCCCCACAGGGACCACGGTAGATCATATTTTCCAGTATATGGTTTCAGTCATGTACCAAACACAGATGCATACACCATCATACATATGTACAAAAGGGACATAGTTGATGCCTACGTTTTTTTCTCTAGATATTGTTCAAGACGTTCTACATGGTTTCACTACGTTGATTGTCTCCCTGGTGTAGAAAAATTGACCCTTACTCTGTTTTTAATAATGGCCATGCGTATTGAATTACCGGTACAGGAGATAGTTATGCCACACCCAAGTCAGTTTTATGTTACAGTGTTAAAGATGAATCATTTAGCGAGGTGTCTATTCCAGTAGATGCAACATATATCATTCACAATTTACTAACCCACAAGGAAAAAGTTGCACTCCTCGCTCATACACACAATGAATTTGGTTATGTCGCATCAATTTGGCACTTGAATGAGGACGCCGGTGGAAATAAAATATTAGAGCAATACTGCAGGTTTGCGAGTCGAAGCATCAGAGAAAATTCAATACTATTCGTGGATGATAACCTAATTTTGTTGGTGAACAATTCAAAAGAAAGAGAGTTACTTGTCAATTACAGGTACAGAGAGCTTGTGTTTACAGAATATGACATTGAACATGGCACTAGAAATCTATTAGTGAGGAGAGCATGGCGAGACCCAGGAATGCCACACCCGATCACAGTTAGGTCTACACTCAAGTATTTTGCAGGGATGTTTCCTGTCTAGAAATAATTGACATTTAGATCTACTCCGACTACATGTATTGTGGAACTTGGTTGAACCTCTATCTTTAGTATTCCGGTTGATGTTATTTATGTTTTTTTGTTAATGAAATCCCCAGTTAATTGTTATGACATTGGTTAATTCCAAGTATTTTTTATTTCATTTTATCTTACTTGTGTATGTTTTACATTGGTTTGAAAGGCCCAAAATTAAGAGAAATGATTGCATAACAACTTCATTCTAACTAATTCGATGTGTCATGTAGTGTTCCTCATGTATAAGAGATTTATAATGGTGTTATTCTATTTCTAACCATCCTAGTATACAGATTATGTGACAAATATCATTTAACCTACTAACATTTTACGCGAATATTCAATCAAAAAATGCTATTCAAAAAAAAGATTGAGCAAGGTAAGAGTATACATACACATGAATGGAATAAATAGTTACCTGGAGAAACTTGGTTTGGCTTAAAATTCCAGAAAAAGTTGGGCTTAACTGGTTTCAAGCCACTTGCTGCATTAATCCTCAGTTGAATTATCTACTTATTGTTTTTGTAGCTGGCCCAATTTGATAGCTAACCCACTTTACCTTTAGAGAGACTTGAACTACCAAAAAATAAATATTTTTTCAGGTTAGTTGACCGAGCCCAATCCCAAGTATGTCAGAAACACTAAATATTCAGTTAATTAAAGTAACTAACACTGGGAGAAAAAATATCGATGACCATTGATCATCTACTATGTTACACCTTAATATCTAACCAGAACTCAACTGGGATGATTGTGAATCGACACATGCATACAAAATTCGACCTATAATTTGACCAATTTTTTCCTATTTAACACGATTCCACCAAAAAAGACGACAAATAAATGGCCAATAAAGAAAATACTTGAAATAAGTTAGAAGACAAACTTACA
Source organism: Arachis hypogaea (assembly GCF_003086295.3). NCBI lineage: Eukaryota > Viridiplantae > Streptophyta > Magnoliopsida > Fabales > Fabaceae > Arachis > Arachis hypogaea. The sequence continues at coordinate 111,325,149 of NC_092044.1, forward strand.
TGATGGCCACAGCTTTCAGGAGCACAATTGTAGACATCACTACTGTCTTGGACGATGGCACAACCTAACCCAGTACATTGTAAGACCTGCAATAAGCCATACACTCGTTGAATATTACTATATAAGAAAAAAAACAAATCAACCCAGTACATGGTAAGACCTGCAATAAGCCATTAGTACTCTATAACAAACTTCAGGTTGCATTCTACCTGCACGACCATGTCTCTGAAATGATCAACCCATTAGCACTCTTTCTTTGAATTTGACTTAGAAAGTAAGAGAAATTCAATAAAGTGTATGAAGGGGTCAATAAAGTCAAACAAATTTAGCAAATAATGGATTCAGCAATAACGGCAAGCTCCGATTTTTAAAAAAATCAGATCTTTTATTTGGAGCATTATACATCATCTGCAAGGGGATAAACATGATGATCTACAACTTCAATATTTGATGAGTTGAAGCCTTTGAAATCCATTATGGTAACAAACAGGCTAGCTTATTTAAAGCATCATAGCTGGTCTTCTTTGCTTTACCCCAGTCTATCACATACACAACATCATCTATGGTAATGCTACTCTCGGCGATATTTGTTGCTAGGACAATTTTTCTACAATGAAAAATTAACAATCATCAAAGTTACAAAACCTGAGAGTTAATAGAAAATAGCAATCCACTCTTTGCTGAACAATTGATGTATATTAGAACAAAGCAGTGGCCAATCATCATGGTCAGATAAACTACAAGTGTTAAGATTTATTTAGGTTCAAGGAATTAGGAATTTGAAAACCTATGCAGGAAAATTTCTAAAAGGAAAGCAATTAAAGTTGAATAAAAAATTGCAATTCACCAATTTTTCCAAACCTAACATAATATTCTAGTTGAGTTTCAGCTTCTTCATTCTCTCATTTGTTCATATTTATGCTGCACCCTAGTATATAAGAAGAAAAATAGATCCTGTCAATTATCTATTGTGGTAGCTGCATGATTTGTCATGGAAGTCACCAAATCATCAGTCTATATTGCCATGCCCTTCTCCTTCCTACTCTTATAGAATTGCCGAACATTGAGTTATAACATGACTGCAATGTTAAGCATTCATGTCACGTAAAAAAAGGTTGTTATTTTCTGGTATTCGAACTGACTTACTGCAACATATTAGCCTTCATATGCTATTGAAATTAGTAGGGAACTTTGATAACTAACTCACAAAAATAAATACCATAAAACATATACGTATGTATAGGTAAAACAAGAACACGTAACTAGAAACATAATCAAATTCTAACCATCTTGCCCATATAAAAAAAACATCATCGACAATTTTTGCTTTAAAAGTTTCAAGCAATTGTGTGTCTACATTCTAGTAGAAAAATTCAGAAAGAAGAAAATTATTCTTAAGTTTCTGAACCTAATAGAGGTGCTTCAGGTTCTGGTTTTGATCTAATCATTATACTTTGTTGATGAAGCCTCCTTCTCTCTTGCAGATGCTTCTCTAGTCTTCTTCCTCAACTCTGCTTCTATACTTTTCTTGTTCAGCAGCTTTTCTAGGTTTACTATTCTTTCCTCTACATGTGCTATCAGGTTATCCATTTTCAAATGTTCTTCAACATAATTCTGTTTCTCATCACCTGATCCCCTTGTAGCCTCCCCCGCTCTGATCCTTACAATATGGTCATCAACCCAGAGCCTAAATCTAATCCACATTTGTGACTGTAATTAATCCCTAAAGCCTAAATCTTAAAAATCCTTCCAAAAATTAAAGCCATTTTTTATATCAGATCAGGTTCCATGTCAATTCATGTCACAATCAACATTTTTAATCTAGGTACATCTATTTTCAATAAATCAACTTTTTTTTAGTTCTTAGTCATTCTTCAAAATTAACCAGCACCAATATCAAATCATATACAATATCAACTCAATTTAATAGCAATTCACTTACAAAATCAAATCATTTTCATAACCAATAGGCATGTCATTCCAAACAATTCAAAATCACATCTACAACAACTTGAGCTAGGAAAAATAACCAAAATCTATATTCTAAACCTCCATTCCAAAAAATCTAAAATTTACCCAATTTTAGCATAAACTTAGTGATTATACATGAAGAATTGCGTGCTTACCTTTAACAACGGGCATCCAAAAAATAGCCTATTCTGGTTGGTGTCTGTATTCGACATGTAACAGATGGCATATTTTTTGCAGAAGCATTTTGGGGCCACACCATCTTTTACATTCCCAGGTTGCAGCGAACTTGAACTTGCATATCCAGCTATCAGTTCCTGTTGTCCACTGATTTTGCCTCTGCCTCGTCTCATGTTTGAGGAGCATGCATCACTGGCCATCAATCTGATTAACATTAAACACTACCATGAACAACTATTATTAACTACTGCATTCAAAATTGAAATAATCTACTTCGATCAAAGGTGATTAAAGAAAGTGAATAACAGAACAAATCACGCAAAATTGGTTGTGAAAATTGACAACAAAAACAAACGAATTAGTTAGAAGAAGAAGCAGTTAGTCTTACAATGATTTTTCGAGAGGGTTTTCCACGTGGGTCGCCGGAAACGTTCCCGGCAAGGGGATGAGTTACGTTCTTCGACGATTTCGGAAATACTTCACTTTACCTGTGAGTGACAGAAAAGGACACCCGCGTAACCCTAGACGAAGAAGCAGTAGGCAGGGTCTTCGACGGGGTTCAAAAAAATCTGTCACTAACGATAAGTTACCGAAGAAATCAGAGGAATGAGGTAGAAGAACAGGCTGTGAGCATTAAAGCGGTATTTGGGGGAAGGTTTTGCGAGTGGGTCGCCGGAAAAATCAAACGCTTCACCTATAGGAACACTTGGAGGAGCAGTGAGGTAGAAGAGGAAGTTTTGTACATTACAGGGGTATTTGGAAAAGGTTTTGTGAGTGGGTCACCGGAAAAATCAAACCCATCACCTATAGGAAGGGTAGAAGAAGCAGTGAGGTAGTAGAAGAAGAAGCAGTGGACATTACAGGGGTATTAGGGGAAGGTTTTTCGAGTGGGTCGCTGAAAAAATCACACCCATCACCTACAGGAAGGGTAGAGAAGAAGGAGCAGTGGACACAAGGGTAGAAGAAGCAGTGGGGTTGAAGAAGAAGCAGTTCCTTCGAATTGTATTTTGAGAGGTAGAAGAAGAAGAAACCGTAGACATTCAAATGGTATTTGGGAAAGATTTTGATTTATATGGTATTTGGGGAGGGATTTGTAAAATCAACTATTTGCACATTGTACCCATTTATATTACAGTATAAATACATTATGTGGTATAATGTAAATACTATAAAATACAATGTAGTGTGAACACATTTATTGAATGAGTTAATGAAAGGTAGAAAATTTTTTTGATCAATGGCTGAGATGATCACACATATGCAAAGATAATTTACCCACAAAATTAGTATGGATTTGGAAGAAATCACCTTTTTTTTTGTCTCGATCTTGGGAGGTTTATTTTTCTCTTCCTTGTTGTCCTTTTTGCCTTCGTCCTCTTGCTTATAAGTTTTTGGGTCAATGATTAGTTATTTTTTTTTTGGTGATTGTCAATGATTAATATCTATCTTATAATTTCCTTGTTGATGAGTTTGTTTTCTTTTTTTGGGCTTTAGGCCCAATCAAATCACCAAAAAAAATAGTAAAAAAATAACTAAAAAGTAAAAACACTTAAAATTCGATTTACAATAAATTTATCTTTAATATATCAGGTTAATTAATACTGTAGAGTATAGACAAAAAAAATTAAAAATAACTAAAAAAATGCATGACAATATCAACTAGGTCTATGTTCTCTAAAAAATCTAATAATAATAAGTATAATTGATTTATTGACTCATGTATTATTGTAAATGTATTATTTTTGAAAAAAATAGCGTCTTTTTCAATCATATTTTTCTTTGGCAGTTGACTCCTGCCATAACTTTGGCAACATTCTCATTCTTGTTTGTTTGTTGTTTGATGTATAACTGTATATAAATCAGAATGGGGGATTTCTGATTCTATGATGAAGAACAAAAATTCTGGATGAAGAAAGCAAAGAGGCAAAAGGCAAATTATAATGTACTCCAAATTCAAACTAAAAATATCTGCTTCTCTTCTTCTTTGCTTCTAATTTTTATATAGTTTCAGTTTTGTACTTACCTCAATTTAACCATCTTAATTCTTAAAACATTTCTTTATCAATCATCACCGATCACTCAAATCCTACCCACTCAATCACTAAAAAGGAAGAATGGGAGGTCTTCCTTTCTAATTTTTTAAGAGATTGGGCTTCCTTTCTAATTTTTTAAGAGATTGGGCTCAGGTGGGCCTGGATTGTTGGGGAACGTAGCTGATGTTGGGATTTAAATCATTTAATCCTCCGTATACAAGACCAAAAAGGACATTTCTCCATATCCAAAAAAAAAATCACTTAATCCTCTGGAATCTTGACACTTGACAGTGCCTGAGCACTTTTTATTTTAACTAGTGTATGTTTCCGTATTCTGTACGGAATAATACATAAAATTATATAAAAAATTTTTATTGAAAAATTAAATAATATATATAGTAATTATTATAAATATTTTACAAAATTATAATTAAAATCAATCTCTTAGAATTTTTAATATTAAAATATTAAAAATAATTAGTATTTATTTTAATCAATTTGAGTTTGTTAAGTGATCGTCTCACTCGTCCGCTTAAACAACTATTAGGAATTAGAATCTCGCCTTGTGTATATAGCAATCCATTGGCTAGCAATAAACCCTTAATAAATGGAGTATCAATACGGGGTTAAACTTGGCAGGAGTTTCCGAATACGCGGGTACCCGATCCGTCCATACCCGGATGGATAGGGTAATAACTTGATCTGAGTCGGAGCAGATTTTTCTCATGACAGGGCATGGTCGGGTTTAGGGTGTACCCGCCCCGGATATATACATATAAACACTTTTTAGTAATTAGGATTTGTCTCACATCACAGATTCAGTGATTCATAGTTTCAGTCTATACTCTATAGCCATGCAAGATAAACTCAATCATCCTCATCCAGAATCTTCTTCTTCTTGGCTTCTTCACAAAAAATCGTATAGCTTCCGTCATCGTTGTCGTCGTCATCGTTGTTCCTGAGTTCATCGCCGCCTATCTCTTCACAACTCCCATCTTCCTTCACAGCCAGGGACGGACCCACGTTTAATATAGAGGGAGCATTTGCCCCCACAAATTTTTTTTAAAAAAATTAATATTTATATACATATATACCACTTATTATATTATATTTGTCTCAAAATAAAATATAAATAGTTCTTTTGTAGTTTATGTTAAAAAATATTTTGTTAAAATTAACACATAATAATAATTATATTGTTAAATTTGATTTAATATGAAAAATAAATAAATAAACTAAAAAATAGTGATAATTAATTTTATTATATTAGTTAATTAATTAATAATTAAATTAAAATTTAGTTTTCTAGTTAAATACAACTTAAATTATTAGTGATTTTTTAAGATAAAAAATATATTTAAACTAAAAAATAGTGATAATTAATTTTATTATATTAGTTAATTAATTAATAATTAAATTAAAATTTAGTTTTCTAGTTAAATACAACTTAAATTATTAGTGATTTTTTAAGATAAAAAAATATATTATTTATATTTTAATATATTATAATTATTTTGGTTAAAAATTTATTTATTCTATAAAAATTATAATAAGTAGATTTGATAATTAAATATGAGATAATAAAAAGTAAAATAATTGTTTAAAAATATATATAAAAAAATAATATTTAGTCATGTTAAAAATAAAAAAATCCTTATAAATATTTTTTTGTTATTTTAAATATTATACTATGTGTATGAAATTATATTTTTATTATTTTAAATATTATAATAATGATTGTGTGTATATTTTTAGTTCTTATCAATATGTATTAGATAGTTCTAATTTTAAATTTAGAATATATATAAACCAATTTGGATTGGTCAAGTGATCAATTTAGTCGTCCGCTTAAGTAAGTATTGAGGGTTCGAATTTCGTCTCGTATGTATAGCAACTCGTTGCCGTCCAATTGTAGATTGTTAAATGAAATTTAAATTCATGATGGATTAGTCCTTAACCTGTTGAGTATCGTGGGAAGCAAAAAACAAAATATCTATACCTAAATTTTATTATATTTTTGCACCCCATTATTAAATTTTTCTGGGTCCGATCACAGCTCATGTTATCATCGCTGCTCATCCCGTTACCGTCGCTGTTGAACCCGTCACCACTTTTCTCCTGCCGAGTCCCTTTTCTCTAGGTAAATTTTTCTCTCTCTCATTGTGAGTCTGTTAAGTTCTTCTCTTCTTCTTCCACAAACTCATCACTTAGTCACCGTCACTATGAGTACGGACATTTCAATTTATTTTTTTAATCTACGATAATAAATATCTTAAATTAATTAAATTTTTACAAAAATTATACACCTAAAACTATTTCATTTTTTCAAAAATCTTTTGAAAACACAATAGTTTAATGAGAGGTTGACTATTGAGAATTGAATATAATATTTTTAAATTCGTATTTTCAATAAAAAAATTTACTTAGTTCTAACTATCCTAAATAATTCTATATTCAGGGTTACTTATCCATCTAAATAATTCTAACATTGATAGAATGTTATTTTTAGATGTAAAAAATTTAAAATATATTTATTCTATTTCAAAAATTAATATTCATATTTAACTTAGAATTCCAACAAATATGACAAAAAATTATATTTTTTAGTTAAAAAATTAAAGTAAAATATCTATAAATATATTTTTGTGTTTTACCTTTAGATTTTTCAAAAAAATATGGCAAGTTAATGGAATCAAATCATATTTCTATAACATATACAAGAATGTATATTACACATAAATAAAAAAAATTAGGTATAGTAAGAACAAATACATAAATTAAAATAAAATTTAGAAAAATAAGAACCAATAAAATATTAAAGAAAAGAAATAAAAATAGAAGAGAAACAAAATTATTAGACGGAAGAGAAATAATTTAATAAATTTTATGTATATTTAAAAGAAGAATAAAAAATAGATATACAGTACCTTATTTAATTTAGCAAGATTTATGGAAATAAACACATAGAATAAGAGAATAAAAAAATAATAAAAAGAAGCAAAACATCTGAATTAATATCAAAAAATAAAAAATAATAAAATAATGATAATGTATCATAATCTTAATCTTTTAATATAATTAATTAATAACAATATAATTATTCTACCATACTCTTAATCTAATCTTTTAATATAATTAATTTTAATTAAATAATTAAATAAATTGAATATAAATATGTCTAATATAATCGTGTAAAAAAATAGTAGATTTTCTACAACTAAACATATATATATATATATATATATATATTGGGAATAAAATATCACTTTAAAATGAGATTATTATTATTAATGACATATAAATGTTAAAATTATATTAATACATTAATAGAAATATATTATTATAATAAAAAATTACAAGAATTAAAACAACTGAAATTTATTAACTTTGATTAGTTAAATTAGTATAAAATAAAATAAGAAAGAGATGATTAATCAAATTAAATAAATTAAAAAATATTACTGAACAAAGTAAATATCACAATAATTATATTACTAATTAAAAAAAATCAATTTAATCAATTCAAATTTTTATTGAAAATAGACAATTAAAGATCATCAATGAATAAAAATAAATAGAATATAATACATTAAAGAATAATTTTTGTAATATAAATAATAAAATTAAATTATTATATACAATTTTTACTTTTTACCTTATTATAATTGAAGTTAACATTAATGGTAAAAAAACTAATTTTAAATAGTCCCAATTTTGTATTTTACAACATAATTAAAACACAATTCATAATTTTTATTTTGTAATTAATCAATATTTTTTAAATTTTTTTGGTTAAGTCGTTTGTATTTTATGATTGATAAATTTTTTCTACAAAATACAAATTTATGATGAATTATTACAATCATAATTAATTAAAAAAATAAGAAAAAATTATAAAAAATCAAATAAAAGATAAAAAATAGAGTAAACATTTATTTTGAAACTAAAAATTTGTTAATTGTGGTAGAAATTATAAAAATTTGTATCTTATTATATAATCAATTTTGTTACTCACTTTAACTTTATTATTCATTTATTGTATCTAAAAAAGTATATAATGTCACACTTATTTTAAAAAAGATGAAACTCTTCAAATACACGGTATAATATATAATTTAAGAACAATAAAATAAAAATATCTAAAATTTTATAATAGTATTTGAAATTTTCAATGACGATAATACAAAATGTTTAAATCGACCAAATGAATTCAATAGTTATTCTTTGCACATCTTATTTGAATTTAAATTTTCAAATTTAATTTGTATCTTTTTTTTCCTAATATAATTTTTTTTTGGCAAAAAAAATTATTAGACCAAAAAATATCCTATCAAAAAATTATTATAAGGAGATTTATATAATTAGAGGAGAAAAGAATAAAAGTATTAATAATAATTAGGGCAATTTACATAAATAAATTGTTACACCTTTAAAATTACGCATATGCATTGTTTCCAAAATGAAGACGCAAATATATTGTTTCATATATTTATAGAAATCGCTACTGACAGTAGCGGTTTACATAAACACTGAATCCGCTGCTGCCAGTCGCGGATAACATTCAAATGTAGCAGCACAGAAACCGCTAGAGCCTGTCGCGGTTTCTGTTTGTTTGGGGTTGGTCATAAACCGCTACTGTCAATACTGGTTTATGTGAATTGGGACACGTGTGTAAACCGCTGGAGGCAGCAGCGGTTTACGTTGTTGAGAGAGAAAGAAATGAGTATACATTTTTTGCAATCATATAATTTATAATTTATACAGATAAAAAGTGAAGTAATTTTAAAAAAATGTATGTTTTAGTGAATTTTTAACTAAAAATAAATTATTTTATCATTTGTGAGTTTTAGAAGGAATGAAGATAAAAAAAATAGTCTTAGTTTATATATTTTAGTATTCTGTAAGTACTCGCTCTTTGATTTGCTATTTAGTCTCATTTTAATAATAAATACAAATAAAAATTATTACATGCATATTTATATTTTTTATTTTATTCATCAAAATTAGAATGCTATTACTATTATTTATCCAATCAATCAACTATAAAATACAAATAGTTTTTATTTTTTGGTAATAAGACAACAAAGTTGCACAAATAAAAAAAATTATTTAGCTAGAACCTCAAATGCAAATCAGTACCAAAGAACACAACCCCATGTTCCAAACTCTCCTAATCTCCTTTGAATGGTTGATATAAATAAAAGAGAATGAAGTGATTTTTTAAGAAAAAAATATATGCTTTAGTGAACTTTTGGCTAAAAATAAATTATTTTATTATTTATAAATTTTAAAAGAGATGAGAATAAAAAAAATTAGTCTTAGTTTATATATAATTTAATACTTTGAGTACTATATTTTTTTATTTGTAATTTGGTCTCACTTCTAATAATAAATACAAATAAAAAATTTATTACATACATATTTATATTTTTTAAATTATATTGTGAAATGATAAATTAAATTTTTTTATCTAAAAAAATTATAAAACAAAAAATTAATGGTATATACTATTTAAATAATATCATAAATAATTAATGGTATATACTATTTAAAATGAGACTAAATAGCAAATCAAAGAGTGAGTACTCACAGAATACTAAAATATATAAACTAAGACTAATTTTCTTTTTTTTTTTATTTTCATTCTTTTTAAAACTCATGAATGATAAAATAATTTATTTTTATTAAAAAATTCACTAAAGCATACATTTTTTCTTTAAAAATTACTTCATTTTTTATCTATATAAATTATATGATTGCAAAAAATATATACTCGTTTCTTTCTCTCTCAATGTAAATCACTACTGCTTTCAGCGGTTTACACACATGTTCCAATTCACATAAACCGCTACTGGCAGTAGCGGTTTATGACCAACACCAAATAAACAAAAACTGCGATTGGCAACAGCGGATTCTGTGTTTATGTAAACCGCTACTGGCAGTAGCGGTTTCTATAAATATATGGAACAATGGATTTGTGTCTTCATTTTGAATGCATTTGCGTAATTTTAAAAGTGTAACAATTTATTTATGTAAATTGCCCTAATAATTAAGGAAAAAATGAAGCTTGTATTAAAGAATGTTAGAAAAGAAATAATAAAGTTCATATTAATAATAATAATGCTGAGAAATGATGTTGCTGTTTTAGGCTTCTAACTTTTATCTTTGGCCATCTTTTTTTCGTTTTTTTTATTTTTTTTTTAATTATCAAGTCATAAAAAAATAAAGAACAATTCAAAAAAAACTAAAATAGCAAGATCGAAAATAGTAAAATCAATAGTAACTATACAAATCAAAATACATAGGAGAAAAATAAACTATTATATGATAGAATTAACATGAGTATATTTCATCATTAAATAAACAAAGTTAACGCACAACAAAATTACATGTAAAGAGAAAAAAAAGAAAAAAGAGTTAAAATATCCAAATTGATAAAAAGATTATTTTTTAGAATGATACAATATAGGAGGGTATTTATAGGTGGTAAGAGAATCAAAATAATAAAGACGCAATATCCTATAATAAATATTCAGATATGTTAAATAATGCTAATTCATCTAATTGATGTTAATTATACTCTAATAATTATATTCAATTAATTGATATACATAATATTAAATTGTGTGATACTTAAATATCTAATCAAATCAATTAGTTGATATAATTAATCCACCATAATGAATTGTATTTAATAAATTAAAAAAATAAATAAAAAAATATTCTAAAAAGTATGTCACGTCAACTTTATCATTAAGTACAAAAATTTAATTTTTATATAATAAAATAGATAATATATTTTAAAAGTTCCAATTTGCTTTTGGTTAGATTAGTTATTAAAATGTTTCGGATGTACAGTATAGGAAAGTAAAATTATTCACAAATAAGAATTCCTTTTTTTTGTTTACTAAAGTAGTGTTAACAGTCACCAAAAAAAAAAAAGTAGTGTTAACAAGCTACAAAGTAAAAACACTAACTTGATCCTACAAGTATTTTTGGCAGACATCCATGATCCATCTCGCTCGGTTATTTTACAGCACTGAGACAATTTTTGTTTGAAGAAAAAATAGAAGAAAAAAAATATAGAAGGATTTCATTGTTTGATTGCGAGAAGAAATTAAATAAAAAATAAAAAAATTGGTAGAATCTGCCATTTTTTTTAATATTAAAAAAATATAATTTTTTTAATATATTTTATAATATAAATATAAAATTATTTTTTTATAATATTTTTTTTGTTTATCCAAATACATTTAAAATTTTTTTTTTCTTTCCAATCAAACATAACCTAAGGAATAAGGATATTTACCTGCCTTGATTAGGGTTCAGGCACCTTCCCTTACCAAATTTAAAATACAGAAATATAGAAATAGAAACTAAAAGTGGTGTTAATGAGTGGCTATTAGCAGTCACCAAAAAGATGGGGCGTCGTTAACCTTACAGTTACAGGGGAAACTATACTCTGCTTGGTACCAACGTCGCACCAAAATTGAAGGATCCTCTCATTTTTCACTGTGAGTCAACTTTTCCGTCTCTTTTTTCGTCCTTTAGTTATATCACTTTTGGTTTTTTGGATTATCCACTTTTAATAAAATAAAAATTGAATTTTTTTCTGCATTAAATTGAATTTTAGGTTTCGTTAACCCCTTCCCGAAGGAGTCGGCACTCAGAAGTACCTTTTTCACCGTTCCAATCAAGTCGCACCTTCTTCTCCACTCAGTATTTCACTCTCACTCTCTTCGTCTTCTTCTTCGTCTCACCATTCACCGATGGCAACAGCACAACAAGAATCAGGATCAGGATCAGAATCAGCCGTTGCAGTTAACGGCGTTGAAGACTCCTACTTCTCAGCTCTCTTTGATGATGAAGGTAACCTCGTCCCCATCTCCGATGACAAGTACGCTCATGAATTGCAGTTACAAGAGACTATCATGTCCTCCTTCATCGCTTCTCAAAGCACCATCGAAGGCTCATCGTCATCAAAAACCGTTCGTTGCCTTCCATCTTCATCAACACCTTCGTCATCACGACCAGTCTTTGTTGTCCCCAAAACCGAGTACATAGAGCTTCTGGATGACGACGAAATGCTTATCGTATGTGAGATTTGTGCAGAAACCAAAGGGACTGATCAGATGTTCAGGAACAAGAAATGTGATCACTCCTTCTGCTCTGACTGTGTCACCAAGCATGTGGCCACAAAGATCCAAGAGAGCTTAACGATTGTTCCTTGCCCCGGATTGAACTGCAAGGGCGTGATGGAGCTTGATTCCTGCAGGCCCATGCTCCCAAAAGAGGTTCTTGATAGGTGGGACGATGCACTCTGTGAGGCCCTGTTTCTTGCGGTTCCGAAATTCTATTGCCCCTTTAGGGACTGTTCTGCAATGCTGCTTGACGAGAATGAGGGGGGTGAAGGGATTATCAGGGAAGCTGAGTGCCCCTTTTGCCACAGGCTCTTCTGTGCCAGGTGTTGTGTTCCATGGCACCCTGGGGTTGAGTGTAACGTGTTGCAGTCACTGAATGAGGATGAGAGAGGGAGGGAGGATCTTCTTCTTAGGGACCTTGCTGCTCAAAAGAAATGGAATAGGTGTCCCAGATGCAAGTTCTATGTGGAGAAGACTGAAGGGTGCTTGCATATTACATGCAGGTTTGTTTTCTTCTTGGTTAACTTATCATTAGGAGCTTCATTTTGCTTTGTTTAAGTGTTGGTTGTTTGTTTTCTTGCTTGCAGGTGCCGATTCGAGTTTTGCTATGCTTGTGGTGAACCTTGGAGTAGCACTCATGGTGGATGCCAAAGGAATTAGATGATTTTAAGATGAAAATTGATGTGTTCATGTGGATACATGTGAAAAGGATGATTCTCTGGTGACTACCGTTGTAGTGGCTACATATCGTTACGTTTTGATTACAGTGTTGACTGAGGATTAGCATTTCTTTTGCGGTAAATACATTTTTTTACCATGTTCACTCTTTAGTTAAATATTTGTCTAGTGTGGTGTTTAAATCCAAATTTCATGTTTGTGGATATTTGTTTTTGGCATCTCTAATCATTTAATATTGGGATTATAATAGTTTATGAGGTATTTATAATTTTTTATTAGGTAAAAACAAAGAAAATTCTAAGCTTATAAATATAAAGTCTAATTTAGTAAATAAATAAACAAAATTAAAATATATTAAATTAAATTGAACATTCTAAAAATATAAACTAATAACTTCTAAAACATATTTAAACTCTTCGTATCAAATAAGAACATTTGAAGTAAGTATCATCCAATTTCAAGGTCTCCTTTTTCTGGGGTCTCTCTCTCTCAAACTGAACTAATGAAGCTTTGAGCTCTCTTATCTCTTTCACGATGGTTTTGGACTTCTAGCATTCAAGTTCTCTAGTCTCCGGTCTTTCTCATTGTCTCAGTCTCATGCTTGGCGTGGTTGTCGTAGTATCCGAGGCTGGTCGTCATCATCACTCTTTGCCTCGTCATCATCTTGCACTCAGACATGCGTCTCGTTTTTTCTACGCTCATTATCGCCGGCAAGTGGTCCCGGTCGGTCTTTGTTGTTGCCTTCTTGCCTTGAGTTTTCTTGGCGCAACTAGAAGTTGGTATCTGATTTGATGAGTGTTAATAATTTGACGAGTTCTAACAAATTTTTCTATTTTTTACGTTTCAATTTGTGGTTGTAATTCAATTTTGCTAAATAATTATTTAGTTAAATTCTTTATTGTTAAAAATTATCACTAAATTGAATTTATTACCAATTATCATCATATTTGTTGCTATCTTGAAATAATCATTTAGTTAATTTTTTTTGTTGTTGAAAACTGTTATATATAGTTATCTTTTTGTTGCTAAAAGAATTAATATTTTTTTTGTGACTGAAATAAATTAAACAAAGAAAATCAAACAAACAAAACAAGGAACTGCTTAAATAGAGGGGCAATCCCGTTTAAGACTACTCTTAAACTCCTTCCAAGGTGAAAGAAGCTCCACATGCGAAAGTTGTAACTTCATCGCCATCTTTGCCATAGTATTTGCCACCGTATTTGCATCTTTCATAATCAAACGAAAGTTAACACGCCAATTTCAATGCATGATATCTCTTATTTTGAGCACCAATGGATCAATAAACCCAAAACCATCTTGAGTAATAAGATTAAATGCTTCCACACAATCCGTCTCACAAATAACATCTCGTTGACCCACGTTCCAAGTTAAGAGATATCCTTTCCAAATAGCAAACAATTCTCCTTGAAAAATACTATTACTCTCAATCATTCCCAAACACCACCTTTGCCAACTCTCATTACAATCTCTAATAACACAAGTAAAACCAACACTATCACCCGAACCAAAATAACTAGCATCACAATTAATCTTAAAAGTACCAATGGATGAGGGATTCCAAAAACCATTTAGAGTAGAGGGAATGGACATACGTTGTAATTCAAAAATATTCCTAAGCTCCTTTTCTGAAGTTAATGCTAGACAAATCACTTTTTTCGGTGGCCAAGTTTCATGGGGATTAAATATGTCATTATTCCTTACTCGCCATATCCACCAAAGTCCCGAAAAGAACTTGAACGGATGCTCTCTGCTATGATACAAGAACCAGTTCTTCAAATCCAAAGGATGACAAGAAATATCCAACCTATGCCAAACAAGCTGAGCTTTTGGACAATCCCGAATACAATGTAAAACCGATTCCTGGCTAGAAAGACATCTTGGACACTTATCCGATGACGACATCCCTCTTCTAAAGCTAAAACTTGCAGTAGAAAGAGCCTCCTTAAGACACAACCAAGCCAAAAACTTATGCTTTTCCGGAACAAGCTGACGCCAAAGCCAAAGCCAATTCTCCCGCTCCTCCCAACCAAACAGTTGCTTACACAACCACAAGTAACCATTGCGTGAGTTATAGACTTTGGCAGCAGACCCACTCCAATACCAACCCACTTCCGGACATGCTTGTTCATCTGGATTGTAAGAGAGAATATTACCTTTCAGATTTTGAGATAAAGGAGAATAAAGAGTATCCAAATGCCACCTACCAACCGACCAAATATCCTGTATCCGGAGATTCGAATAAAAAATGTGAACATAATCCATCTCATTAGATAACCGTCCTTCTCTCCTCTAGCTAGAAAACCAAAAATTCTGGTTCAAATCTCCAATACACCAAGCAAACCCATCCTTCAACACTTCCCAAGCCTTGCAAAGACACCTCCAAATGGGAGAGTCCTTGTTCTTAGGATAACTAAAACAGTCATATAGAGGTGATCGGTACTTGGCATCCAACAATTGGACCCATAGCTTGTTTGGCTGCTGGAAAAAAGTCCAAACTAGCTTCCCAAGAAGAGTAATATTTACACAATAAGGATCTCTAATCCCCAAACCTCCATATTTTTTTGGAGTAACCAGTACCTTCCAACTAACAAGATTCAATCTTCTTCCATCAACTTGTCCTTTCCAAAGAAAATTTCTCATCATAGACTCCAATTTACTAATGATTCCTTTGGAAAAAATAGAGACCTGCATCTGGTACGTGGGAATAGCGGCGGCAATAGAATTAACCAAGCAGAGTCTACCAGCCTGATTGAGTAAATTCCATTTCCAGCTTGCTAGCCTACTATGAATCTTATCCAGGACACCATTGAAAGCTGAACGAGTCACCCTAGAATGGCTAAGGGTAACTCCAAGATACTTGCCCAAGTCCTGGACGAATCTGATAGAGGATACCCCAGTGAAAACCTCTTTCCTTGTTGCAGAGACATTCTTAGAGCAAAGCGCTTTAGACTTCTCCACATTAATCTTCATCCCAGATGCTTTGCAAAAGGTCTCTAAAACCAACATCACATTTTGCACTTGTCTCTTTGTAGCTTTACAGAATAGAAGCAAGTCATCCGCAAACATTAAGTAGGATATTCTTGGTCCCCCTCTAGAAATAGCAACCGGCTCCCACAAGCCCAAATCAACCTGATGACTAATAAAGCATGCCAATCGCTCCATACACAACACAAAAAGATAGGGTGACATAGGGTCTCCTTGTCTAAGACCTCGGCTAGGAGTAAAGCCATTCAGACGACTCCCATTCCAAAGAATAGATAAAGAAGAAGTAGTGACACAATTCATAATCAAATTAAGTGTAGGAATAGCAAAACCAAAGCTCTTAAGGGTATGAGCTAAAAACCTCCAGTCAACTCTGTCATAAGCTTTCTCCAGATCAATCTTAAAAGCTGAAGGTTGTGGTAGGCTTAGAGAAGGGGGGTTGAATCTATGCCTTCCTTTTAAGTTGCTGTTATGACCCTTTTTAAACAAAATTACAATTCTGATTCTGTTTGAACTCAGCAGCAGAAATTTATGAGACAATTTATTTTTGTCTCATGAATATCAGAAAACAGAACTCAACAGAGAAGAGAAAAGCTAACACCAGCATGTATCCTGGTTCGGTTGCCTTGTGCTATGCAACCTACATCCAGTCTCCTCCACAATTACAGAAGAATTTTACCATAGTTAACAGTATTACATACACCAATTTCACAGGATTGACCCAATCCTTTCACACTCAAGTTCTAACCTAACTTGACATTGGCTATGCTAATACCTAACTATTCCTCTTAGTGCTGTCCCAACTAAGAAAGGGATACCAAAACAAGTACAAGATACAAGACACTTAACCAACCTAAAGAAATCAGAAAATAACTCTAGGCTTTTCTCTTAATTGTTTCTCTCAGCCTTATTCCACTCATGGCTTTTTCTTAAGCTTTCTCACAATGTCTTTTCTCTCAAGAAATTACAGAAAGATAAACTTAGAAAAGTACATTACAATCAGTAAAACATGAAGGAGATTGTCTTCATCAGCAGCCTCTTTGCTATGTGCAAAACCAGATACGCAAACCTCAGATGCAGTTCTTCAGTATTGGCTGAATGCTTCTTTAAAAGAAAGCATTATCCAAGTAGAGGAACTTCTTAACAGAACACTGTTCTCACTCTCTGGTTTTCTCTCCTTACCTTTTGAATGAACATCAAGCTTCTTTTATCTCCTTGCATGTTGATGGGTTCTTCTTCCAAGGTCAACACCTTGAGCCTTGAGCTTCACCAACCCATATGTTCACTTTTCCTCTTTAATCCTCAGAGTAGAAACTTTGCTTCTGACTTCCTCATCTTGACCGAAAGCCATAAAATAGCAACCATAGAAATCTTCTCATGGTCAACTTGATCATAGCCATTGAAAAACTACTTGGTCCCCAAGTATCACTTGTGACCGTAGATGTGAAGCAGAATAGGGCAGAGAACAACTTTCCCTTGAATGCCATTTTCGGATAGAGAATAGAGTTGGGAAGAAGAGAAGAAGATCTGATGCATGCAAGATGAGATGGATTACCTTTAACCTAAGCTTGATTTGGTTTGTGTTTTCTGTTTTACCCTCTGTGCTTCAAGCTTAAACTTTCTCTCTCTTGCTTCTTTGGTTACTAGCTTAGGGAGGAAGCTTTTTCTCTTTCTCTTTCTTACTTTTCTGAAGCCTTGATGTGACTTGATTAGAGAGGAGAGGAACATTGCTTCTGGTAAGGCAAGATGGTGGGAAATTGAAAATCAATTTCGGGCTTGGATCGAGTTCTTCTCTACTTCAGCCCGTTGGTGCCTTGCTTTACTTCTTTGATGAATTTTGCTTGAGATGAATGACTTGGGCTTGTCTTTATTTTTCACTTACCATTCAGCCCATTAGCATATATCTTTTATTTGATGTTGGGCTGCTGCAATACTAGTTTTTGGCCTGCATCACTTATCAACAATAATCAAAACTAATTGGGTGATTAGCCCACTAATCAAATGTTTGTCATCATCAATTTTATTAATTAATTTCTTAACTCAACAATCTCCCCCTTGATGACAAACATAATTAAGCAATGATCAAAGGAATTAAGATTTTGGTAAAGTTAGAAAACTTCCCTTTGATGTTTCTTGCTTTAGTGTTGCTCCCCTTTTCCTTTTCAAGATTAGCTCCCCTTGGATTTATGCTTTATTCTTTATTCCTGTTTTACATTGTACTTAAAGATAACACACTAGAGAGCTGTACACAATTATCTTGTCTAAGGGATATCAAGCAAACAGCACTATATAAACAGCCCAACATTAAGCTAATATCATCAACAAGTGAAATCATCAGCAAGTGAAATCAAGTAAATACTAGTAAAACATCATACTAGTCAAACATTATCCTATATTGCTTTTACTCCCTCTTTTGTCATCAAGGGTGGTCAATAAGCATGAGTAACAAATTCATCACTATAAATCCTGCAAGAAAGGTTAGTGCATAGTCCAAATAACTAACTAAACTACCATAAGTGCATCAGTATTCAAAGTTATTACAGTCATCCAAGATAACAAAAGTAGGCCAAACAGTAGCAAAATAAAACAGAGTTCATGAGACAAAAAGAGAGCAGATGTAGCAGTTTTTATGAGACAAATCTTAGGCATCAGAACCATTTCCCTCCGAAGCATCTTCCTTCTCAACATCAGCGGCAATGTCTTCATCATTTTGAAGATTATCGATGAAGGTCATGAGCACAGCCACCCTATCCCTTGATTTCTTCAGAAAGTTCTCATGCTTGCTTGCTAGCTTCCTTTGTTCCTTGCTTATGGCAATCATGTGATTTGATTGGAAAACAAACTCTTGAGCGTCATCCTTAACCACATTCAGCAAAGCGGATTTCTTCCCAGTAGAAATGGAAGTACCCTCAGTGGAAGGAGGAGGAGAGTCATCTGGGATGTACTCTTCATCATCATCATCTAAAACCACTCTCTCAGATCGAGTTGGTCCTTTTTGCTGTTTCACAGAACTACCTCCTTTTAGGTATGAATGTTTATTTTCATAATCCTCATTTGAGATGTCAACACCAAAAGTCTCAAATATGCAAGTTAAAAACATGCCATAAGGTAGTGCTTTGTCTTTCACACTTCTAACAGAATCAAACATGTATCTAGCCATCAAATAGGCAAAAGAGATTTCTATTTTAGTGATTAAGGCATACAAGACAAGTGTGTCCATGTAAGAAACCCTTTGATATGAACCACTTTGAGGAATTAAGATGTGGTTGACAATACGATGCAACTGAGTACGTTCATATCCTAGGGCTTTGTGAGTGGGTGTGATGCCATCAATTAAGGAAACATGTTCACAAATGTGAGCCAGAGCATCATGGTAAGAGATATTAACACCTTCATCCCACTTCACAGATGTATAAGCACACGGCCCAACATCAGTGTACTTCAAGGAATCACTGATAGTTTCATTATTCAAGATAATGTCTCTGCCCTTAACATAAGAATGCACACTTCCTTCATGATAAGTCATGTTTGCATAAAATTCTTTGACTAACTGAGGATATACAGGTTTTTTGATTTTGAAAAGGTGATTCCAGTAAAAAAATTTCAAATTTTCAACAAAAGAAAAACCTTTCTTTTTCAAGCTTGGTAAATCCACAAGAAAAGATGGACACAGAGTATGATACTGAATGACTCCCTCATAAAAATCATGGTTCATGGCAGATTTAAAACGATGGGGGTTATAGTCTGAGTGAGATGTCATGAAGTGTGATTTGTGAGCAAAAGGATCAATGTCTGGTTCTCTAACAGATTTAAGAGGGCGAAGAGGGTTACCTCTTTGTGAGCGCACTGGAACCGACCTGGATTTGGTTTGTGTTGGTTCGGGAATGGGTTCTTCAGTCGCCGAATGTTTTCCCTTAGAGGAGCTAGGCTTCGCAGAACTAGGTTTTGAGGAGCCTGGCTTGGAAGTTGTGGCCTTCGGTGGTGGTGTCGGCTTGGCAGGGGCAGGGTACCTTGGTGTAGTCTTGGTTCGTGCCATGGGAGTAGTGCGAGGAGGAGAGGTAGGAGGAGAGGGTGAAGGAGTAAAAGTGGTGTCATGAGAACGAGTTGATGGTCTAGGATATCCTAAAAGTTTATGGATTTTCTCACGCGGTGCTCTTTTAGCAATGACTTTCTTCCCCATTTTGGTTAGATTTAGGCTTTTGATGGAAGAGACAGTGGAGTGAGAGGGAAGAAACCGAAGAGTTTGAGGAGAAGTTATGGAGGAAAGAGAGGGAGTGTTGGTAACCGTACCCAAAAGTGGATTTCCAAAACCATGCAACTACATCACCTTTTGAAATGACATGAAAAGACCTGACCTCATAAAATAAAGATTTGATTTGATTTGAAAATAAAACAGGAAATGAATTTTAAATTTTGAAAAAACCAAAAATTAAACTGAAAAATCTTTTTGGATTATAAACATTAAATAAGTTATTTTCAAAAAAATAAACACACAGCCCATCAAAAAAAATGTAACATTCATACATGGGCCCAGAGATAGTTGGATTTAAGAAAACACTTTGGACCACTCTAAATCTGATTTTGAGGTTGGCCCAGATTATCTTTCATTTGAAACAAGTCCAAAACACTCTGAATTGAAGAGAACGTTCATCATCTGCCCAGAATTGTCTCATACCTGTTTATGAGACAAAAAGCTCCAGCAACTACATTAGCATTTTTCAAATAAGGAACCATAACTCAAAATTCCTAGACAAGTCCTAAGCATGCAGAATCTATCCTCAGCTAATGGTTTTGTGAAAATATCTGCTAATTGCTCCTCAGATTTAACAAATTGAATACTAATATCCCCTTTTTGGACATGTTCTCTTATTGAGTGAAATTTCACTTCAATATGCTTAGTCCTAGAGTGCAAAACTGGATTTTTAGAAATATTGATGGCATTCATATTATCACACATTAAGGGAATATTTCAGCATTTAATTTGTAATCAGCAAGCTGTATTTTTAACCATAAAAGCTGAGAATAACAAGAAGAAGCAGCTATATACTCAGCCTCTACAGTGGATAAGGCCACTGTTGGTTGCTTCTTACTTGACCAAACATTTAAGGACTTCCCAAGAAAACAACATAGGCCTGAAGTGCTCCTTCTATCAACTCTATCACCAGCAAAATCTGCATCACAATAACCAACTACAGAAAAATCATCAATCTTAGGATACCAAAGACCAAAATTAGATGTGCCATGAACATATCTAATGATCATTTTAACTGTAGAAAGATGTGACTCTTTAGGTTTGGATTGGAACCTAGAACACAATCCAACACTTTGCACAATATCGGGTCTAGAGAAAGTTAAGTACATAAGAGAACCAATCATTACTCTATACCTAGTCTCATCAACATCTTTCTCAGTTTTTCCCTTATCTAATTTAGAACTAGGATGCATGGGTGTTCCCATGGGTTTGGCATTTTCCATACCAAATTTCTTAACTAATTCCTTGGCATACTTTTCTTGATGAATGAAAATACCTTTTTCAGTTTGTTTAATTTGCAGCCCAAGGAAGAAATTAAGTTCACCCATCATACTCATGTCAAATTCACTTGTCATGAGTTTTCCAAATTCAGAACAAGGGATTCATTTGCTTATCCAAAAATAATGTCATCAACATATATTTGGACTAGAATAAAAGAATCATTAGAGTTCTTGATGAATAGAGTTGTGTCAGTGGTACCTCTTTAAAAATCATTTTTCAAAAGGAAAGAGCTAAGTCTCTCATACCAAGCTCTAGGAGCTTGTCTTAAACCATAGAGAGCTTTAGACAATTTGAAAACATGATTAGAATATTCTTTATTTTCAAAACCAGGAGGCTGCTCCACATACACTTCTCTATCTATCACACCATTCAAAAATGCACATTTCACATCCATTTGATATAATTTAAAACCACAAAATACAGCATAAGCTAAGAGAAGTCTTATGGCTTCCATTCGAGCAACAGGGCGAAGGATTCATCAAAGTCTATTCCTTCTTCTTTGTCATATCCTTGAGCCACTAGCCTCGCCTTGTTTCTTGCAATGCTACCATCTTCTCCCAACTTCTTCCGAAATATCCACTTGGTCCCGGTCACTTTCTTTCCACTTGGCCTTGGAACCAAAGTCCACACATGGTTCTTCTCAAACTCAAGAAGCTCATCCTCCATTGCTTTAACCCAAGAAGGGTCACCAAGTGCTTCCTTGACGTTTTGAGGCTCTATTTGTGAAAGGAGGGCAATGTTGGATTCTTCATTTGCCTTTCTAGTGGAAGACCTTGTTTGCACTCCATGAGAGACGTCCCCAATGACAAATTCCTCAGGATAATTCTTCAAGAATCTCCACTCACGAGGTCTGGTGGACTTGGAGACAGATTCAGTCACCAAGGGATTCTGGGCGCTGCTGATTGCAGAATTTCCTTCAGATTCATGAGACAAAATGGAATTGTCTCTTGAATTTTCAGCATTTGTAGTTTCTGGTTCAGCTTGTCTAGAATTTTCTTTTCCATGATTTTGAGCAGTTTCATCCTCCTTTTGAGCTTGATTTTCTGCATCACAATCTTCCAAAATGCTTTGCACCAAGTTAGTATCACAAAATGTAACATGTATGGACTCCTCAATAATTCTAGCATCTTGATGATAAACCCTATATGCTTTACTAGTTGTGGAATATCCTACAAACAAACACTCATAAGCCTTTGGATCAAATTTACCCAAATTTTCTTTGTTATTTAAAACAAAACATTTGCATCCAAAGATGTGCAAGTAATATAAGTTTGGTGGGTAGCCTTTCCAAAGTTCATAAGGGGTTTTCTTCAAAAATTTCCTTATAATTGTTCTATTCAAAATGTGGCAAGCCGTATTGACCGCTTCAGCCCAAAGGAATTTTGGAACATTACTCTCACAAAGCATAGCTCTTGTCATCTCTTGTATGCTTCTATTTCTTCTTTCCACAACACCATTTTGTTGTGGTGTTCTTGGACAAGAGAAGTTGTGAGATATTCCAAATTCCTCACAAAAGAATTCAAACAAATTATTTTCAAATTCAGTTTCATGATCGCTTCTTATAGAAGATATTTTTAAATCCTTTTCATTTTGAAGTTTCTTGCAAAAAGGTTCAAATGCTGAAAAAGCTTCATTTTTGTGTGCAAGAAATAAAACCCAACCAAACCTAGTATAGTCATCCACAATTACTAAACCATAATGTTTACCACCTAGGCTTTGAGTTCTTGTTGGACCAAATAAATCAATGTGTAGCAACTCAAGTGGTCTTTTAGTAGAGATGTCTTCCTTTGGTTTAAAAGAACTTTTTGTTTGTTTTCCCATTTGGCAAGCATCAGAAGTGATGTCTTTGTCAAACTTTATCAAAGAGAGACCTCTTACTAATTCTTTTTTTACAAGTTTGTTTATTTGAAACATACTTGCATGGCCCAATCTCTTGTGCCATAACCACTTTTCAGATTCTTTAGAGTGAAGACAAGCTACATTTGATCCTTTAGTTCATCAAGAGTAAGTCCATACATATTATTGAAACGCTTGGCAACAAACATCACTTCATTTGTCTTTTCATTAACAACACAACATTCAAGCCTTTTGAAAACAACTAAATATCCTAAATCACACAGCTGACTTATACTCAAAAGATTGTGCTTTAAACCACATACTAAAAGTACATCATCAATGAAAGTAGATTGCTCATTACCTACTTTTCCAACAGCAATGATTTTACCTTTACCATCATCTCCAAAGGTCACAAAACCTCCATCATACTTATTTAGTTTGATGAAGTAGGTTGACCTTCCAGTCATGTGCCTTGAACATCCACTATCCATGTACCACATGTCCTTTTTGTTCTTGGATGCTAGGCAAATCTGCATGATAAGTTTCAAGTAGCCTTAGGTATCCAAATTAATTTGGATCCTTTGAAGTTAATCCATCTTGGTTGCCCAAGTGCATTGAAATCACAAACAATATTGTAAACTTTGTTTCCAACAACTATGTTTTCAATGAAACATTGTACATATGAGTGACCAAATTTCTTGCAATTGACACAATGATTTTCTGACGTGTGTCGCTGAACTTGAGGTGAGTTATATTGCTTGAAATGATTAAAGTGTTGAAATTTTCTGGTTTTTGGAGGAGATGCATTTCTTTTGACAAACTGATTTTTATTAAAGTTATTCCTCTTTACAAAAGCATTTTCACCAGAATTTCTTTGAACATTTTTACCTTTCGAATATGAGGTTTTGTTGTAAAATGGTGGTTTCTTGAAAACAGCCTCATTTTTCGAAATGTAACCCAAACCTGGCCGGTTTGAGCTCGGTTCAGTTTTTGGTGAAGGCTCAGTTTCACTTGTGTATACTTCATCAAATTTTTTTTCAAGTGTTGGAGTATTTTCAATACCATATTTGTTTGGTATGGTTTTGGTATTTGATGAAGAAGCCACAAATTTTATAGAGGAAATATTAGAAACTGCATATTCCTTGGCTATGTAGCCTAAACCAGATTTTTCAAACAATGATCTTTGACTTGTAAGTAATTTGTCTAAGTTATTAGAACCTTGAGCAAATTTTGCTAAGTCACCATTCAGCCTTTTAATCATATCATTTAATCTTTTATTTTCAGCAATTAACTCATGTGAAGGATCCACAATGTGCTTTCGTTTTAATTTTTCAAGTTCAGATTTTAGAAATCTGTTTTCTTCAATGATGTCCAAAGCACATTTAGTTTCCTTCACTTTTTCTTTTAAAAACTCATTTTCAGCTCTTAACACATCTCTTTCAGATCTGCATTCATTGTATTTGTCAAGCAGTTTTGAGGTGTTTAAGGTAAGATCATCAATAATAGCATGCAAGTCCTCAATGGTCAAATCATAATAATTTACCTCATCAAGATTGTTGTTTCCAGCCATGAAACAGTCTTTGTTATCTCCTTCAGATTCTTCTTCTTCATTTGAGTCATTCTCAAGATCCTCCCAAGCTGCCATGAGTACTCTCTTCCTTTTCTTCTTTCCTTTGTCCTCCTTTTTGAGCTTTGGACAGTTTGACTTGAAGTGTCCAGCCTCCTTGCAATGATAACACGTTACATTGCTCAAGTCTATCTTGTGCTCCTTTGAACGTGAACCCTTGTATTTGCCCTTGCTTTTCATCATCCTTCTAAATCTCCTAGCAAAAAACAAAAGCTCGTCATCTGAAATACTATCACTAGACTCACTCTCTTTTGGTTCTATTTGTGACTTGAGGGCTATTCCCTTTTTCTTTGAGTCTGTGTTTGTGTGTGTGGTTTCATAGGCAAGGAGTTTTCCTCTTAGCTCATCATAGGTTATGGGACTTATGTTGTTACTCTCGGTTAGGACAGTGGCAGTGTTTTTCCACTCTTTTGTGAGGCTTCTAAGGAGTTTTCTGACCAAGGTTTGTTCTGCATAGTTTGTACCCATAGCATCAAGGTTGTTGATTATGATTGAGAATCTCTTAAATGCTTCATCAATGCTTTCTCCATCCTTCATGCTAAACATCTCGTACTCTTTTCGCAGCATATCAATCCTCGTTTCTTTGACTTGTTTAGTGCCTTCGTGTGTGACCTGGAGTTTTTCCCAGATTTCTTTGGCTGTCTTGCATCTAGACACCTTCCGGTATTCTTCAAAGCTGATAGCATAGTGAAGAAGGTTGATTGCTTTAGCATTCAGCTCTATCTTCTTCTTATCATCTTCATTCCATTCAACTTCTTCTTTTGGAGTCACCACTCCATCAGCACTTGTTTTTGTTGGGATCTTTGGACCGCTTACAACGATCTTCCAAATGTTGTAGTCAATGGATTGGATGAAGATCCTTATCCTTTCTTCCAGTAGGAATAGTTCTTCCCGTTGAAGAAAGGTGGCCGGTTGTTTGACTGGCCTTCAGTGAGGGTGTAAGCAACTGTAGTTGTGCCCAAGTTGTTTGCCATTGGATCTTTGCTCTAAGCGGTTAAGCTTGATTCTTGAGACCTCAGCTCCTAATACCAATTGAAGGTTGTGGTAGGCTTAGAGAAGGGGGGTTGAATCTATGCCTTCCTTTTAAGTTGCTGTTATGACCCTTTTTAAACAAAATTACAATTCTGATTCTGTTTAAACTCAGCAGCGAAAATTTATGAGACAATTATTTTTGTCTAATGAATATCAGAAAACAAAACTCAGCAGAGAAGAGAAAAGCTAACACCAGCATGTATCCTGGTTCGGTTGCCTTGTGCTATGCAACCTACATCCAGTCTCCTCCACAATTATGGAAGAATTTCACTATAGTTAACAGTATTACATACACCAATTTCATAGGATTGACCCAATCCTTTCACACTCAAGTTCTAACCTAACTTGACATTGGCTATGCTAATACCTAACTATTCCTCTTAGTGCTGACCCAACTAAGAAAGGGATACCAAAACAAGTACAAGATACAAGACACTTAACCAACCTAAAGAAATCAGAAAATAACTCTAGGCTTTTCTCTCAAGTGTTTCTCTCAACTTTTTTCCACTCATGGTTTTTTCTTAAGCTTTCTCACAATGCATGTTCTCTCAAGAAATTACAGAAAGATAAACTTAGAAAAGTACATTACAATCAGTAAAACATGAAGGAGATTGTCTTCATCAGCAGCCTCTTTGATATGTGCAAAACCAGATACGCAAACGTCAGATGCAGTTCTTCAGTATTGGCCGAATGCTTCTTTGAAAGAAAGCATTATCCAAGTAGAGGAACTTCTTAACAGAACAATGTTCTCAGTCTCTATTTTTCTCTCCTTGCCTTCTGAATGAACATCAAGTTTCTTTTATCTCCTTACA
This sequence comes from Arachis hypogaea, assembly GCF_003086295.3. Classification (NCBI taxonomy): domain Eukaryota; kingdom Viridiplantae; phylum Streptophyta; class Magnoliopsida; order Fabales; family Fabaceae; genus Arachis; species Arachis hypogaea. The sequence goes on from NC_092044.1 coordinate 111,351,992, forward strand.
TATTGCTGGGTTCTTCTTCCAAGGTTAACACCTTGAGCCTTGAGCTTCACCAACCCACATGTTCACTTTTTCTCTTTAATTCTCAGAGTAGAAACTTTGCTTCTGACTTCACCGAAAGCCATAAAACAGCAACCATAGAAATCTTCTCATGGTCAACTTGATTTTAGCCATTGAAAAACTACTTGGTCCCCAAGTATCACTTGTGATTGTAGATGTGAAGCAAAATAGGGCACAGAACAACTTTCCCTTGAATGCCATTTTCGGATAGAGCAGAGAGTTGGAAAGAAGAGAAGAAGATCTTATGCATGCAAGATGAGATGGATTACCTTTAACCTAAGCTTGATTTGGTTTGTATTTTCTGTTTTAGCTTCTGTGCTTCAAGCTTAAACTTTCTCTCTCTTGCTTTTTTGGTTACTAGCTTAGGGAGGAAGCTTTTTCTCTTTCTCTTTCTTACATTTCTGAAGCCTTGATGTGACTTGATTAGAGAGGAGAGGAACATTGCTTCTGGTAAGGCAAGATGGTGGGAAATTGAAAATCAATTTCGTGCTTGGATCGGGTTCTTCTCTACTTCAGCCCGTTGGTGCCTTGCTTTGCTTCTTTGATGAATTTTACTTGAGATGAATGACTTGGACTTGTCTTTATTTTTCACTTACCATTCAGCCCATTAGCATATCTCTTTTGTTTGATGTTGGGCTGCTGCAACACTTGTTTTTGGCCTGCATCACTTATCAACAATAATCAAAACTAATTGGTTGATTATCCCACTAATCAAATGTTTGTCATCATCAATTTTATTAATTAATTTCTTAACTCAACAAAGGCCAGTGTGCCTTTCTTTGATTTAGTCTTCTTCATAAAGTGGAGGACTTCTTGAGCAATAATGATGTTGTCAGTAGTTTCTCGTCCCGGAATAAATCCTCCTTGAAGCGGGCCAATAATCTCCGCAAGATGAGGACGAAGCCTATTAACAAGGACCTTCGTGATGATCTTGTAAACTACATTGCAGAGACTAATCGGCCTAAAATCTTTCATAGATACCGGTGATTCAACCTTTGGAATGAGAACCAGTAAAGTCTCCAACATTATCGGATCAAGAGTAACACCGGAGAATGCCTGCTTAACCATCTTCCAAACATCAAGACCAATGATCTTCCAATATTCTTTGAAGAAGAAAGCTTGAAATCCATCAGGACCCGGAGCTTTAAAAGAGTTCATGTGAAAAACAGCTGTTTTGACTTCCTCCATAGTAACTGGTGCCGTAAGATTATTGCAAGCTTCCTCATTCAGAGAAGGAAGAGGCACATCACCAAGGCAACCCAAATCAACATCATCCAAATGACAGAATAAGCTTTTATAGAAAGACTCTGCTTCTTGACTCAGAACCTCTGGATCAGATTCCCACACTCCATCCTTGAGAAAAAGGCCACGAATCTTATTATGCTTCCTTCGCGCAAGAGTTTGAATATGAAAGAATCTTGTATTCCTATCCTCAAACCTAACCCACTGCTCTCTGGACTTTTGGAACCATAGGAGCTCTTCTTGCACTAGAGTATTATTATAATCATCAAGCAACTGTTGCTCTTTCTGACGCAAATAAATACTATCCACCACTTCCAAACGCTTTTGTAAATAATTAATCTGCTGCTCTAATTCACATTTCTTAACAAAAATGTTACCAAATACCTTCGAGTTAAACTCTAGTGAATTCTTCTGTACTTCCGAAAGCTTGCCATGAATCCCTCTATTACCAGACCACCATGACTAGTTCACAATATCCCTATACCCAGGATGAGTAGCCCAAGCAGCAACAAATCAGAAAGGTCAATTCTCTTTAGGCTGAGGACGACCTTTACAACGCACCAGAATAGGGCAATGATCAGACTGAAGCCTATTTAAAACTTCTGCATAAGCCTCTGGAAAGATAGATAACCAACTACTATTTATACAGACTCGATCAAGCTTTTTTGCCATGTCAACATAATTTTTCACCCTCCTGTACCAAGAAAATTGCCTCCCAATAGTCTTCAGATCAAACAAACCACTATCCCCTAATGAAGTAGCAAACATGTCTGTTCTTTGATGAGAAAATTGATAGCCTTTAGATTCATGAGAAAATTTGACTTCATTAAAATCACCAAGAACAATCCAAGGTCCTTGAAAAACTATGGATTGTGCAACAAGATAATCCCAAAGGAGAACCCTTTTCTTAAATTGAGGACTGCCATAAATACCACTACACCTCCAAATTAAATTATCAAAGTGAACCTCAACAGTAACACCCTGATCAAAAGCATCAATGAACTTACAACAAACACCCTTCATAGATGATAGAAACCAAATACCTCCCTTATGCCCCTCTGCTTCTACTATATCAATAGAGTGATACCCCAACCTTTCCCAAAATAATTTTAAATGCTAAAAAGGGGAGTGAGTTTCAACCACAATAAAGAAAACAGGTCTAAATTTCCTAACAAGTTTCTTACAATGCACCCGGGCTAACTTATTAGAAGCACCCCTAATATTCCAAACAATCATATTTAAACTATCCATAAATAATAGGGACAGAATAAATAAGAACATAAACTCTAAACAGAATCACCAACCTCAATAGGTGATTTGTCCTGCGGTACTGGCACACTCTGATCCTTAATAATTGTCACCTTCGGACCTCCTGACACTGCACCTGCCATGCTTCCATCTACTAAAGTTTTCTTCGTTGTGCCACCATTTTTATCAACTGGCGAGTTCTTAATACTTTAATTGTTACTAATATATTTGTGAAGACATATATTTTAATTTTTAATTTTAATTTTATTTTTATTTAATTATGATCAAATGAATCAACTCAATCAAGTGAACCGTATCAATAATTTATCAGTTAATTCAATGATTAATAATTTAATTGTATGATCGGATTAATTATCAATTAGGTTCTGATAATTATGGTGAATGCCAGGTCCAACGCCTTTTGGAAAAAATTACCAACTTTTACTAATTAAGGACTTTGCTAAGTGGATAATTGCTTTTGTGAACAATGAGCTCTAAAATTGGCCCAATAAAGTAAAAACGCACTACATTTCTAAATTATTCATCTAAATTTTAATATTAGGATAACCATCCGCACACCTAGTAAATTGAAAATTCGATATATCTATTGTTTACATTATTTAGTATTTTCATTGTTTACTTATACTTTTCCCTTAATAAAATACTCGAGTAAACTACCATTTCTACTCACGAAAGTTGAACACGTTGACATATCTACCCATAGAAAAAGAAAATTACCATTTGTACCCATAAAATATAGGTTCCGCACAACAAAATTATCCAAACACTAAAAAATTATCCAAAACCCCTAAATTACCCTTATATTCACCACCACTTTTCTAATCTCAAATCGCACCACCATCCCTTTCACCCAACCATGTAAATGGAAGAGTTTCTAACCTTAACCCTCTTCACCCAACCACCACCCCCTTTCCCTCCAAACCACCACCTTAAACCCTAACTACCACCATCACTCAAGTATAAACACAGGACAAGTACAAACTTCAACCATGTCTTGTTGTAACTCCATTGAAGGGGTAACAGATGTGATGGTCATAGGATACAGGTCTCAATCCATTTTCACATTTGGGAACAAACCCAATAACTTCGAATATGCATCACACATCTCCGCCACTCCAACCAACCAAACCTTCGCTCAGCAGTGACAGCGACGGATTCTTGATATCCTTCCTCGTCACGGTTCTTCCTCCTTCACTGAATAGCATCGACAATGATGGTGGCAGTAACACCCACCGGTGCCGTTGCCATCTCCTCCTTCGCCGATTTCTTGCGCGCTCTCTTCCTTTCAGTCCAGTAACAACGACAGCGACGAACTCAATCCATGCGGCGACAGACCCAACGGAGCTGGCAGCAGCAAGGCGCAACGGCAGCGACAGCTCCTCCTTCTTCGGTTTTGGCTCGCAATCTCCTCTTCGGGCTCCCTTAATAATGGCGACGATGATGGGATAGCGACGGCGAGTCCCCACGTTGCTGGTGCGGTCTCCCTCCCCCTCCTCTTCTCTTCTTTTTTCTCGGGTGGGGGTGTGTGTAATGTTTCTATGTGTGAGTTTTGGAGAAAAAGGGAGTGGTGGCTGAGTGAAGAGAGTTAGGGTTAGAAACTCTTCTATTTAGGGTGGTTGGGTAAAAAGTGTGGTGGTGGGATTTGAGATTAGAAAAATGGTGGTAAAGATAAGGGTAATTTAAAGATTTTAAATAACTTTTTAGTGTTTGGATAATTTTATTGTATAAAACTCATATTTTATAAACAGAAATGATAATTTTTTTTCTATAAATAAATATATCGTTCAACTTTGGTAGATAGAAAGGAGAGTTTACTCTACAATACCGCAGATGACATTTGATGTACTTGAATAGTTGAATAATGTGTATTTTTTTTACTTTTTATATGCAAATTATTATTGGAGTTAAAGAAGTTAGTAACAAGTGAAATGAATATAGTATTAATTATTAGAGCAACGAATGTTGTCATTAGTATTACTTGAACAGGCTCTTGGCTCGATCATTATTCCGTTGGTCTAATAATTAATATTATGTTACTATATGTATTTTTTGTATATATTTCATGGAGTCAATTTTTGGATTTTGTAAAAAGGTTTTAGCCATTCATTTCAATGAAGTAACAAGACTAAAAGAAGAAATAAAAAAAAAAATAATTTAACAGATTAAATAAAAACATTCTTATTATTATTACTTTTATTTATTGTTGGCTTCTCAATCGTCTTATAAATCTATATGTATATATTTAAGTGCACCTAATTACAACCATGTTTTATATATATACAGAATAATGAATAGTATTAGTATTTAATTTTTGCAATCATCAAAGAATTTTTTTTAAAAAAAATAGATCATGGAAATGCAGCTGAAGATTTGGGTTGTGATAATAAATTTTATAAGTATAGTTCCATTGTTTTTAATGGCACAAAATCTTCCAAAAGACTATCTTAAAGCTCACAATGATGCCCGTATAGAGGTTGGGGTTAAGCCACTGAAGTGGGACTTGCAGCTTACATTGCATGCTCGCAACTTCGTGAAGAAACACATTTCGGACTGCAAGGAAGGGCTTCATGATGCCACTTTTGTTGGTAATAAATATGGCCAAAATTCTGCATATCATCCAGGATCTGTGTCAGGTGTAGAAGCTGTGGCTGAGTGGCTAAAACACAAAACAAATTATGATTATAAATCTAACTCTTACATTGATGGTACCTTTAATTGTATTGTTTACGGTCATATTATATGGCCTGCAACTACTTATTTAGGTTGTGCTAGAACCAAATGTCACAATTATGGAGGCACCCTTATTACTTGTTTTTATGACCGTACAATCCGTTCTTCACATTAGCGCCCTTGGTAATCCATTAATTACCATATTAAACTCATTACATCTTTTCCTATGCTTTAATGTAAGTTTGCACATTTTACTATGATTGTTTGCCTTGTAATTTTCTTTATGATTATCTAGGTTTAAACTGTGATCCAATGGGTTTATGATTATCTTAGTTTAGCTGTTTAGTTTTCTTGAAAACTTCATTTTTTTTAGTTATTTTTTCTTTATAAACACAAATGTGATTATTGTAAGACTCCGGATTTGGGTGTTCACTCATAATAATGATAGCAAGCAAATTATGAAGAAGGACAAGCGCACGAAGCGTCAAAGGCTACCTTCTCCACTATAGCGATGCCTTCTTCAACCTCCTCTTTTAGTGTCGATCTCACTACACCCACTACCCCAACAACAACAGCAAGAACAGAAGAGGAGGATAATAACGACGAAGACAGGGTCAATTGTTTGATCCTCCTAGTTCAAGGTGGTGGTGGTGATGGAGGCTTTTTTGAAAGTGAGATATAGGGAAAAAAATGTTCTCAGTGTCCATGAGGTAGAAGATAACAAACAGGGGCAATATGAGAATTTTGGCTAATTTTTTTAAAATATCAATGAAAATTTAAGGTTGGGAAAAATTTCGTTCTTTTATTGATAGTTTTGTCAATGTTTTAAATATTGATGGATGAAAATGGTTGTTTTTCCATCTTAATAACTCATTTGTTGTACATCATCAATACATAAACAGCACCCGTCTGCCTCGTTTAACACGTAACAATAGTATGAACTCTGAACTAATCTTATTATATTTCAGCATGATTTTTTTTCCCTTTTTTTTTTGGGAGGGTAAGATGTGTTGTTGTCTAGTTATTTACTTTCTCCTTAGAAGGGTAATTCATTTTTAGACTAATCATCTAGGGAATAAGGGTAACCAGTAGTGTTTGCTATTTACCAATGTGAAAAAGCATAGTATAAGGATATCGTTTTTTCTTCAATTGCCATGAAATAAATTGTTTCTTTCAGGGGCAACTAGAAATTTAGTGGGTGTAATGTAAATTCTGTGGAAGACTTCTAAGATTATTTATCAAAATTTCGTTATTCAATCCTTGTACTTTTGAGCACTAAGTTGCTCCTATATCGCCTTCAACAACGTTCATTAATCCTTCTGTATTGACTCCTTTGCAGGGGAGGTGATTAAAAGACAAGAAGCGTTACAAATTCAATTAGCATTCATATAAATTGGTCTGGATTATTCTTGGTTTATGGAAAGCAATGAATTTGCTTTCTTTTATTTTATTTCTTTTGTAAAATTGGTGTAAACTTAAATAAATATGTAGCATTATATCTATGTAATATTTTGAAATATATTGCTTTTTATTTCTCTATTACAAAACATATTTACCATGGACAAATGCGGTAAATAAGTTTTGGTTAAGTGTAGCATAGTGATACTCAATTTTGAATTTTGTTAATGGGTAATGTTAAGAAAACAGAAAAAAATTAAATTTGTCTTATTTAATATTTATTAATTTTATTTAATAAATATTAAATAATGTAAATTTTGACTTTTCTATTAATTTGTTTTTGTTACGGTAAAATCTAAGAGAATAGAGGAATTGATATTGTATATATATATATACTGTTGTTGTTGTTTGATACAAGAATTAATTTATATATATAGAGATATTACCAATTCATTTTATAAATATTCATCTATTTATATGCCCCTCAAAACTCAAGTGTTAACTTTGGTTTGAAACTTAGTGAAAACAACGTAACAAAAAAAAGAAACTACTGCCAGATATTAGAGAACCCAAGTTAAAGAAGATGCGAGAGGCGCGATGGCGTGTGGCACAGTAATGCAGAGGACACATGCTGACGACTTGGGGAAAGAGCGTGTGGCGCGGTGGTGCAGAGGAGGACACATGCAGCGGGATTTTGCCCGGTGCGTCTGGTGGCAGATGGAGGCTAGCTAGAGAGAAAGAGAGATTGTGAGAAGAAAAAGGGAAAGAAGGTAGCCATGACTGCATTAGGATTGTCGGGGGCGAACAGTGAAGTAGGAAGAGAGATATGACTTCGTGGTTTTTTTTCGGTGAGAGGAAGAAGAAGAAAAAGGAGGGGTGGTCTTGCAGTGGAGGGTGCTGCCGGCTGCAAAAATAGAGAATGGTTGTTCGGGTGTTTGGTGAAGCTTGATGATGAAGGTGATGTTTTGATGGAGTAAACATAGGTTTAATAGGAAAATACTCATAGGTGGTTTCTCACCAGAAAAACGATATTCTATCATCTTCAAAGAGGATATCATAACTCTGATATTATGTCATAAAATCACTCATCCCAAGAGTTTAAACTTATAAGAAAAGGTAATATTAATTGTTATATCTCTAATAATTCCCTCAAACAAGGACCTTTTTTTTTTGGATTTGCTTGATTTTTGCATAGATTTTCTTTTCGTCTTTAATTTGTCTTAAACAATTTTTATTTTTATTTTTAGAGTTCACTAATAATGAACTCTAGATCTTTTGGATATAGAACTCTAATACCATGTAAAATCTAATAGAAGAGAACAGAAAAATTGATATTGTATATATATATTGTTGTTGTTGTTTGATATAAAAATTAGGCTATATATATAAAAATATTACCAACTAACCATATAAATATTCATCTACTAACTTCTAACTTTCAACTACTAATTATTACTTTAATAGTTACTAAACAATTTTGTTTGTTAATATATCAATTAGCTATCATCTTTAAAGTTCAACTGAATATTACAATAACTATGATAAGTGTATACAAACAATTGGCAATACAATTTCCTGGTACCTACATAGTAATTTTTGAATAATTATCCAAATTAATCAAATTTTTAAAGTTGGACACTTTAATCTATCAAATTTTAAAATACATAAAATAGTTTTTAATATTTACGTTTGTTAAACAATATAATGTGTGAAACGTTGACTCACATATGCGACCATTAAATATCTCTGTGTGCGATTTAGACAAATCAATCCTAAAAATGAAGAACAAAATAATTTTCAAAAAATTTAAAAAATCTCAACATAGTTCCTAAAGATTTTTAAAAAAGAATCTAAAACAATCTCTTCGAATTACTTATATATAATTATTTTTAAATTGATAGATTTTAATTTCTTAAATTTTTTATTTATCTTAAATTTGATTATTTATATATACCAAAAATTTTATGCATTTTCAAATCCTAAATTATAAATTAATTTAAAGTTTTCCAAAAAAAATAATAAATGAATTCGTATTTATTTTTGATCATGTAAAATATTAATTTAATTTGTAAATACTATATTCTATAATCATTCTTTAATAATGAAGAAGAGAATGAGTTAGTGAAAAAAATTTATTTAACATAAAAGAATTTTCATTTAACATAAAAATTTTTATGTAAACAATTGAGAATATTTGTATAAATGCTTATGAAGGTAACACTTTAAAACTTGCCTGCAATGCCAACCAAGTCATCTATGAAGTTAAATTTGTAAATTTTGGTAAATTACAAGGTCAATGTAGATAATTTATAAAATTCCAAAGCAATGTAAAACTCTTAATACTTTACAATATTTGAACAAGAAATGTCTTGACAAATTCAAGTATTTTGCTCATATTTTTTTAAAATTTTAAGATTCACTAGGTGTACTATTGCGTAAAATAGATTTGCGGTTAAAGTTATTTGTGCTAGTACAATTAATAATTTTGTTAAAAAATAATAGTTTTTTTTATAAATATTTTTCTAAGTTTATTTGGTATCAATATCTTAATAGTTTAGGTATATAAATAATAATTTTTATAATAGAACGACTTTCTTAGATTTAGTTGTTATTATTATGATTTCTACATCACCTCAACGTATATATCATAGCTTGGTGTGGTGTTCCATGGCACACTGATGTTGCGTGTGAGGAGTTGCAGTCACTGAATGAGGATGAGAGAGGGAGGGATGATCTTCTTCTTAGGGACCTTGCTGGTCAAAAGAAATGGAATAGGTGTCCGAGATACAAGTTATATGTGGAGAAGACTGAAGGGAGTTTGCATATTACATGCAGGTTTGTTTTCTATGTAGCTTTTCTTCTTGGTTAACTTATCATTATTCATTAGGAGTTTGATTTTGCTTTTTTTTTCTAAGTGTTGTTCGTTTATTTTGTTTCTTACAGGTGCCGGTTCGAGTTTTGCTATGCTTGTGGTGAACCGTGGACTACCACTCATGGTGGATGCCAGAGAAATTAGATGGATTAAGAGTCTCTTTCTCTATATAGCCAATAAAAGGCGTAGAGATTCGTAATTGTTACGAGAGTATGCTGCGAAATCCTTTGAAAGTGCATTTTCTTGTCTCCCTGCTTATTATGTATTATTCAGTGTTTGAATAAATGATTTCAGAGAGTATTGTCTCTGGCCATAAACTTGATTCATGTTTCTCGATCTTGGTTGCTTATCTATTATTATCAAAGAATTTCATGTTACAAGATCTGAATTCCTGTTAAAAAAAATGAAGCATCGCAAACAAAACGAACCAAGCTATGTCCATGAAGGGATTTTTGTTTTGATCTACGGTGTTGAACTTGGGATAGCAATTGCAAAGTTTCAAACCAATGGTTCTATTAGAGCTAATATTATTCAGTTGTTTAACTTCTAGGAACGTCACCTAAGAGTCACTCACTCAGCTACACAATTTCATAAATATGCAATGCAACAGCTTCCAAATGATCATTAATCAATCAAAACGCAAGCAATGACTAGTTTAGTAAAATGATGTAATACTCAGAATTTTCCCACAAAAAGGCCAACAACAGCAACAAAGTTAAGATAGTGTAGTAGTTGTAACAGGCATCTCAAGAACAGAATGCAAACATCTCAAATATATATATGAAATCAAAGAGTAAGAGAATTGCAGACCGTGCTTGGTGCCAATTGCTCTGTCAATTCCAACTAGAGGGCCAGAAGCCATGAATACCATAACCAGTCTTCCAGTTATTCAAGAACACAACCTGCTTCACAGCCAAGAAACAAACCAACAAGGCGAACATCATAACCACCCTCTGAACCGTCACATTCTTCAGCTTCACAAGACCCTGCGACATAAACGCCAGCAAGAGCCCCACCACGGTGTACAAGGACCCGACGGCGAATCCCTCGGCGCCGAGCTGCATCCCGGAGCCCTGGTAGAAGAACACAAGCTTGGAAGGATCGTTGCGGTCCAGAAGAAACATTGGCATCTTCCTGATGATGTTATGCATAGCTCCAGAAACGCTGAAGAAGTAAACGAAAACAGAACCCGCCAACCACACTTTCGGATCATGGAGCAGTGTCTGACCCGAAACAAGCTTCTTCACGAAGAACGGAATCCAAATGAGGAACGCAACGACGATCAAGATCAACTGGTTCCTGGATAGCAGCGGGGGGCGGTGGATGGGTCCCAGGGAGATCTTGGTTTTGGACTCAACGAATTCGGCCATTGACTCAGCGAGTCGCGAGAAATCGCCCTGGTCCATGGGCTGTGAATCCTTGAAGGAATGGTTGGGAGCGATGAGGCGAATGTGTGGGAGGGCGTTGACGCCGAATTGCGTGAATGAGAACTGAGATTCCTTGAACTCGATGTCGCAGAAGAAGAGCTTGGAGCGCGAAGGGTGGGAGATGTTGTGGTTGGCGATGAAGGAGGAGGAGACGATGGAGAATTCTTGGTGGAGTTCGCGGAGGCGCAGCTCTGTCTTGTCGTGGAGCTGGGCGGCGTCGAAGAAGATGACGATGGAGTAAGGGCGAGGGGTGGCGACGGAGGTGAGGAAGCGGGACAGGGACTGGTCGTTGAGGCGGATGATACCCGATTTGGATCTGGATTGAAGGGAGAGGAGCTCCTCCACGCGCTCGTCGTTTGTGTTAGAGGAGGAGGAGGCGGTGAGGGTGGCTACGACAAGGAGGAAGACTAGGAAGAGTGGGAGGTTGGGAGGAGGAGCCATGGCGGAATGAATTGAGAGAATGGAGGAAGGAAGGGTTTTTGTGTGGGGAAGAGGAAGAAGAAAAACTCAACAAGAGAGAGTACCCGAGCAGCGCCGTTTGCGAGGGAGGGGTAAGTGTGTAATTTGGAATACTTAATTAATTGTCGGTTTGCAATTTAGAAGGGTAACTTTGTCAATTCAAAGGGTTGAAAGGCTTACAATAATACAATCAAATTCAAGCTGAAAGGGGCATAGGGTTTCATTCTGGTTAGGGATCAGAATTTGGGTTTTCATTGATCAAATTGGGAAAACTCGTAATCAAATCAGGAAGCAGAGCTATTAAGCATTAACGACTGCAATGGTCTGCGAGAAGTGTTAGTTTCTCATCCTTCCCTGGAATCCATACCTAACGCACTTAATCTTCCCCCCAAAAAAAATATTTTCCCCCTAATTTTCGTGTGTACGCTAAATTGGTGTTGCAGGTGAGAAGAAATTAGCGAAGGTGATAGTTCCAGACAAGTGGAAGGAAGGGGCCAGCAATACTACTGAGGGTGGTGGACGCAAGATCAACGAGAACAAGCTCCTCTCTAAGAAGAACAGGTACCTATTTTAACCCCAACTACAAATTATTGTTATTTATATTTTATTCTTCTTCTTAACTTTGAGAAGCATAATTTAGCTGATAGTAGCTCCATCGCTTGTATATTTTATTAGCTGATAAGCTATAATATAAGATCAACATGCTAAGAAGTTTTTTCATATTATATTTCGTAATGAAAATCTTTTGTGGGAACGTTTGAATGAGAGTGTAAAATTCAATTTACACATTTTGAATTTTAAAATCAATTTTAAGCTATAGTGGTGATTATTATATATTGAAATCCCTGTAATACGTGGTACTGTTCATTCGAGATAAACTAGTACTTCCTAAAGGGGGAGGACTCATCTAAGGTACTGGCAGTGTTCATGCTTGTTAATATGACATTCTCTGTTGGATCTATAAGTTTATATGTGTGGCTGCATCACCTTAAATACCTTGTGATTATCTTCCCCATGCTGTGGAGATATTGGTACCATCCTTCTTCCCCACTTGTTTCATCACTTACTAATACTTTTGAGTGCTACTTTTGATCCAAGGTCCTTATGGTTAAGAGTAAATTGCCAGTAACCATTAAGCTACTTGGGAAACTAACCATCACTTACTAGTACTTTCCCTGAGGATTGGAATATAAGCTTACTTCATTTACTTATGGGGAAATGTGTTTTTTAAATATATGTTTGCTATGGCAATAAGGTAGAAGATTTGCCTTCTTATTTATGATATCTTGTTATAACGAAGTAAGTAGTGTTTCTGGTTATAATAAGTAATGATAACTCTCAAGATATTGCATGGCTTAATAGTTGTCCAACAGAAACTCTTGGGAGCTAGCAGTTTTTAATAATTTTGGCCAGCACAAACACCAAATTGTCTTTAACAAATAAATTTTACTAATTCATATGTGGAAACTTTGGTAAATGTGGGTGCAAGTTGTATTAACTTGTGTGCAAATTCTGATAAATACAAGTGTAAACTATGTGCTTATTGTGTGCAAATCCTGTAAATGTGGGTGCAAGTTATTGCTGGCCAAGTACTGATCCAAAATAATTATATTTGCTGGTCATGTAGCATTGCTAGTTGTCCAAAACTATCAACTATCAAGTTTTAGGGCTTATAATGAGCTATGCTCTCAAGCTAGTTCTGTTCCAATTACCATGGCAATGAGACTTGTATGAGAGTCAATGTCCTTTGTCCTTTTTTTTTTGGTTATATTTGTTCGTATAAAATGATAATCTGTTACACCTTCTCTCTTATGATCTGCATGCCCTTTTCCCCTTATAACTTTGCTATACCTTGTATGAATATCCTTGTAATGTATAGCATTGGACTTCTGCTAAAATTGATTGCTTACAGATGGACCCCATATGGAAACACCAAATGCATCATCTGCAAGCAGCAAGTGCACCAGGATGCCAAGTACTGCCACACCTGTGCTTACTCTAAAGGTACTATTCTTTTGATGTGTTACTGAGATGTCTTACAATACGACCATACATTTATTTTTTAGTCAAATGTTTTGTATCATAAAAGTGCATTACTTAAAGCCCGTTCGGTGTTGTTCCATTTCAGGAGTTTGTGCGATGTGTGGGAAGCAAGTTCTTGACACCAAGTTTTACAAACAAAGCAATGTGTAGTGTGTGTGCTGCGTGTATGCTGCATCTTTTAGGTGCCAAAGAAATTGTCTGTCTGATACTCTAGTTGGTCGTACTGCTAACACTGTAACCGAAGATGTAAAGATCCAACACAATGATAGATGATTCAATTATCTTCCTTTTGTAATTTACTTGTTCTGTTTCCTGATCAAAGACATCCCTGCCATTTAATTCCTGTTTATCGAGTTTTTAACTTTTTATGATGCTGTTAGTTTGTCTGTCTAACTAAAATCCATGTATGGATTGTCAGAATATCGCGTTCTTATATATCATTCAAGGGATGATACTCTCATTGAATATTTTGCCGATTAGGGGCCTATTTAATTTGTTACCGTGTGAAAGGACGATTCGATTAGTTTATATGTCAAGTTTCTTTACTTAATTGGTTTGCGTTAAATAATAAAAGAATTACACTTGCATTAGATTAATAGCGCGTACTAGGCTGCGTGAATTTATCAGATAGATTAGCCTTTAGCCCTATTTAATGAACCCCAAAAAATACGTGTAGAAGTACGCAACGTTTCACTAGAGGAATTATAGACATCTATCCCAGAAATATAATCTCGATTTATCCGAAGAAATTTATCATCATCAATAAAGAAATTATAGACATCTAGTAGATGATCATGATGTAACCTATCTAATTAACACGACTCGAATGATTAAAGAAATTTTAACTATTTTGAACCTCTACTTCATTTTGCTCCCCCTTTTACTCACCCCTTCCCTCTTTTCAAAGGTAAATTTCCGAGTCGTCCACTCACCCTTAAACCAAGGTAAAATATTATTTCTCTGCAAAACACACACCGGGAAGACTTGGTATCGAGCACAGCGAAATTTACACAAGATACATACGTTAATTATAAAAGATTGATATTAAATGTAGAACGGAATTGTCAACAATATACTAGGTAGCAGAGAGCAAATTTATTATAAGGGGTCATACAAGGACCCCAATTACACTTGCACAAGTTCACAAAACACACAACCATCCAAGACACACTTAAAATCCACCACGAAGACGCAGCACAAGGTGAAGGGTGGACTCCTTCTGAATGTTATAGTCAGCAAGGGTCCTTCCATCTTCCAACTGCTTCCCTGCAAAGATCAACCTCTGCTGGTCCGGTGGGATACCTTCCTTATCCTGAATCTTAGCCTTCACATTGTCAATCGTGTCGGAGCTCTCCACCTCCAAGGTAATGGTCTTACCGGTCAAAGTCTTCACAAAAATCTGCATCCCTCCCCTGAGGCGGAGCACAAGGTGAAGGGTGGACTCCTTCTGAATGTTGTAATCAGCAAGGGTCCTTCCATCCTCAAGCTGCTTACCAGCAAAAATCAACCTTTGCTGGTCCGGTGGAATGCCCTCCTTATCTTGAATCTTGGCCTTCACATTGTCAATTGTGTCGGAACTCTCCACCTCAAGAGTGATGGTCTTTCCGGTGAGGGTCTTAACAAAAATCTGCATGCCACCACGGAGACGCAACACAAGGTGGAGGGTTGACTCCTTCTGGATATTGTAATCGGCCAAGGTGCGGCCATCCTCGAGCTGCTTGCCGGCAAAGATAAGCCTTTGCTGGTCCGGAGGGATGCCTTCCTTATCCTGGATCTTGGCCTTAACATTGTCAATGGTGTCGGAGCTCTCTACCTCAAGGGTGATGGTTTTTCCGGTAAGGGTCTTCACAAAGATCTGCATGCCACCACGAAGCCGCAAGACCAAGTGGAGTGTGGACTCCTTCTGGATATTGTAATCGGCCAAGGTGCGGCCATCCTCGAGCTGCTTGCCGGCGAAGATAAGCCTTTGCTGGTCCGGAGGGATGCCTTCCTTATCCTGGATCTTCGCCTTGACGTTGTCAATGGTGTCGGAGCTCTCTACCTCAAGGGTGATGGTTTTTCCGGTAAGGGTCTTTACAAAGATCTGCATGCCACCACGAAGCCTCAAGACCAAGTGGAGTGTGGACTCCTTCTGGATATTATAATCGGCGAGTGTGCGACCATCCTCGAGCTGCTTGCCGGCAAAGATGAGCCTCTGCTGATCCGGAGGGATGCCTTCCTTGTCTTGGATCTTGGCCTTGACGTTGTCGATTGTATCGGAGCTCTCGACCTCAAGAGTGATGGTCTTTCCGGTGAGGGTCTTAACGAAGATCTGCATGCCACCACGGAGACGGAGGACAAGGTGAAGGGTTGATTCCTTCTGGATGTTGTAGTCAGCGAGTGTGCGGCCGTCCTCGAGCTGCTTGCCGGCGAAGATGAGACGCTGCTGGTCCGGGGGATGCCTTCCTTGTCTTGAATCTTTGCCTTAACGTTGTCGATGGTGTCTGAGCTCTCGACTTCGAGAGTGATGGTCTTCCCGGTGAGGGTCTTAACGAAGATTTGCATCTAAAAACACAAAATTGAAGATTTAATCAAACTTGCTCCGGGAAATTACAGGAACTATTAACCATAAAGCGATGATGTAATCAGAAACACGTTTCAATAACAGGCGAAAAATAAGATCGGCAAATAATTCGGTCCATGAACATATCAATCGAAGCTAAAGTAGATCGAAACCCTAAAAAAAGAACTTTCAAAATCCATTTGAAATTGATCATAAAATCAACCATAATTTCAAAAAAAAAAAAACAAGAACTTATCAAATTGATCCTACTTATAGATCTAGACTCCAGAAACTTCATTAAGTGGACAAAAATTCGAAATTATCGAGAACACACCTAGCGATAGAGGTATATATTTACAATAAGAAAGAACAGGTCAAGAAGAAGAACAATCGAAATTACCTTGAGAGCTAGGTATTGCGAGAGAACGAGAAATCCTGAGGGGAAAAGAGAAATCTAGTTTGATAGAAAATGAATTGCGAAGAATGATTTGGGTTTGTGAAAAATTTATAGCGAAGGTGATAAAGATATAGCCAATAAGATATGAACGCGTGTTAGGATGACGTGTCGTTCAAGGCTTGTGAGACGGTGACGTTTGGAAGTTTGGTACTAGATGCCCTAAATTTCGTTGGAGCGCTCCTTGGGAATCAAGTTGTTAGGTTTGTTGCCTTTCTTGACGGAGTCAAAGCCTTGCCATCTACTGTTTGTTTTAGAGGATTAACCGATTAAGGATTTGACTTACTCCATTGAGGCAACTATCTAAATTCGGTCTTAAAAAGGTTAATCAGTCTATTTTGATTCGATTTAAAATAATACAAAAAAAAAGATATTGGTTAAATTGAGTTGATTCGATAAAATATTAATATATACAAATTGTAAATTTTACATATTAAAATAATAAAATTTTATTTTTAAAAAATAAATTTAATAAATATTGTATCATATATATATATAAATATATATTAAAATAAATTATTTTAAAATAAAAATAATATCGTATAATATAAAAAATATTAATTAAATTATAAAAGTTAATATAATATTATTAATTAATTTAAATATATATATTTTTATTGTAAAAAAAACTTTGGACCAGACCAAATGGCCCAAAATACAATCGAATCCAACTCAAAATAACACCGAATAAAAAAAGTGGAGATCCCAATCCGATAAAATATATCTTGGATTCGAGTAGAATTTTGGACTGTGGCCAAAATTTCAACACCCCTAGTTGCATGAAAAATTTTGTGATTTCTAGACCAATCATTTCTAATTTCTACCCATTGATATCAAATGAAGGGATATAAATCTTAAGTGAGCAGGTGGGAAGATTGTTGGCAAGATGAATTTTTATACACATGGTCGTTTGTGTCTGATAGCCGCCCTTCGAATGTGCTGCCGACTCTTCAAGTTAGAGTAGTTCATTTCATTTGCGATCTTGGCTGTTTGCATGTAGTATCTGTTTGTTGGGGTGTGTTCACTTGCCCTGTAATGTAAAGTTAAAATTTAGGAGTAATTTGTTTTCAGATGTTATGTGCACTGGGTCCATTGAAAATTGAAATCCGAAGAGTCGGTATACAGATTCGTTAGTGGAATTTGTTGGCCACCTCTGGTGGTTGGGTTCTTTTATTTTCCAGTTCAATTTATTAACCGACTTCCGTTCTTTGTTGAATTGAGAGGAAAGTCGTGTGGTGGAAGAAATGAATGTCCCAGTCTGAGTTTGTTGCTGAGGGTAGATGACGGCTGAGGATATTGTCCACAGTAGTGGTGTGTGTGTATTGTTGGTTGGTGTATTCATTTTTCAGCGATAATTTGCCAAGTACTTTCTTGGCGGAGTCATTATCCATGACATGTTTGTGTGTTTCAGGTTAGCGGGCTAGAACTGAGGCCCGAGTAATGCGATGGATTTCAATAGTCTGTTTAAGACGGAAGCGGAAGAATCCGATGAGAGCAGCTCTGATGAATACTAAGGCCATTATTGTCCCAGTGAAGACAATTTTAATGAGGACGAAGGTTGTGACTACGTGGGTGGGCAGGAAGGGGGCCAACCGGGGGAGAAGGATGAAGAAAATGGCAAAGTATCGAAAGGTGTGGGGAATGCAGGGGATGCCGGTTACCCCCGGCCGATGGTGGCAGAGAATTTCTTGGGTAGAGAGGATGCTTATGTTGCGTACAAGGAGTTTGCAAGAGCGATGGGATTTGGAGTTCGAAAGGGGGATGCGGGCCGTGTTGATGGGGTTTGGGTTAGGAGAGACTTTTTCTACCATCGACAAGGGGTACGATATCCCAAGCACTATGACCGACCTGAGCGAGTTAGGAAGGAGCTGTTGGAGAGTCGAACTAACTACAAAGCAAAATTAAAGATTTAATATGATGTGCATCGCAGTTTGTGGAAGGTCAGGACCATCGTTGATGACCACAACCACGATCTTGTTGCGGCAATGTTTTCCTACCTACTTCCTAGTCATCGAAAGATGAGAAACAGCGACAAGGCCCAAGTTGATAGCATGAAGCAGTTTGGGATTCCGACGTTCAAAATAATGGCCTATATGGCTGGTCAGTTCGGTAGGTATGGCATGCTTCGATTCACGAAGCGTTATTTGTATAATTATGTTCACGGCCAAAGGGCCGTCCGAATCAGTGATGGCGATGCGGCAGCAACCATAAGTTACCTAGAGGGTAACGCCGATGCTGACCTGAGGACAGTGGCACATTACATGTGCAACGCTGAAAATTGCTTAGGGAGCTTATTTTGGGCCGATGGAAAGATGGTGTCAGATTACCATTTGTTTCGTGATGTTGTGGCTTTTGATTCGACGTATAAGTCTAACAAGTACAAGAAACCGCTTGTAGTATTCTCCGGCACGAACCATCACAAGCAGAAAACCATTTTTGGTTTCGCGTTGTTGGAAGACGAGGAAGTTCACAGTTATCGGTAGCTGCGATTAAATCTTGTGGACGTCATGGGAGGAAAGAAACCGTGTGTTGTTGTGAACGACGGGGACAAACCGATGCCAGCGGCCATTTCGGAAGTGTTCCCGACAGCGAGACATCGGCTGTGTGGTTGGCATTTGGAGAAAAATTGTGTTCAAAGGGTGAAAGATACCGAATTTTGCATGGTTTTTAAGAAGGCTATCTATGCAAACATTGAGGAGTATTGGACGACGGCGGTAGAGACTATTGGCCTACATAATAACAGCTGGGTTCGAAGTACGTACGAGGTAAAAGAAAGTTGGGCAACTGCGTATCTTCGAGGTACCTTCTGTGCGGGATACAGGACAACCTCCAGGTGTGAAGGGATCAATGCATACATAAAGGGTTTCCTGAGATTAACCGATAGTATATTGGAGCTAGTTCATAGTTTAAACAAAGTGGTAAAGGACTATCAGAAAAACAAACTCACAGCGTAGTTCTATTCTACGTACTATACTCCCGTGTTGATTACTGGTCTGGACGATACTGAGTTGTTTGCATCGGGCTGTACACATGAGCAGTTTTTAGAGAGGTGAAGAAACAAATTAAGGGGTGTCGCGACGTTACTGCTGCGTGGGAGGGACAGCATCAGCACGACGGTTGTATACAAGTTTTCAAGGATGGGTGCACCCGACAGAATGCATAAGGTTTTGTTCGACCTGAGCGATAAGAAAATTGAGTGCGACTATTCAATGTAGAACAGCGAGGGCATACCATGCAGTCATATTTTCTGTGTAATGAGATACGAGGGCCTGGAACAAATACCGGACGGGCTTATAATGAGGAGATGGTGCAAGGATGCAAAGCATTCCAGATTGATGTCCATTCATATGCAGCCAGGATGAGAAGGTCAAATGCTGAGGTATGGCGCACTATGTGGGGCAACAAGCTTGGTCGTAAAACTTGGTTGCCAAGAGACTGAAGATTTTGTCATAGCGAGGGACGGCATTGCGAGTCTCGTTGGAAGACTCCAGGACAGAATCTAAGAGAGGGCACGGGGTCACGGAGCGATGCCATCGTTCAGTGGGTTGAAGGACCCAGTTATGGCTAGAACAAAAGGAGCTTCGAAGAGAACCAGGGAGGCGAAACAAAGCATTGAATGTGATTGAGGTACAAAGAGATGCTGTTGCACCAAATGTGGCATTCCCAAGCACACAAAGAGGACATGCAATGCAAGTCAGGGACCCGATAAGCCTGTTGTGGATGATGGAGTGTCCACGATATTTGGGGATATGAACGCTGATGGCGACACACACGCATTGGCATCGCTTCCGACTCAGCAGAATGATACTTCTGAGGTTTGTCCATTTAGTTGCCAACCCAACTAATTGCGTTATATTTGAAGTTAGATCCTATGACAATCTTATGAACTCACAATCCTGGCTGAGACCATTAAATAATTTCCTGTGTTACTTGAGTTGTGTTACTAGTGGGTAGGTGTATTAGGGTCGAGGTGAGTGAGTGTTATGGGTTTTGGGGAATATGCCACGTGGGATCTCTGACTGGGTTATTTCATGGCAATACATTTCAAATATAGACATGAAAACTATTTCTCCCTAAACTATTTCTCTTACTGGGTTTTTTTTAGGGTCGTCGCGTAAGGAATGGGGAAGCTGACCTGAATGCCCTTTCTGGCTCAGCTGGGAATACAACGTCCAGGGTGTAAGGAATAGTGAGTCCATCTGGACATTTTCCCTTCGGTGTTGGTGGAGGTAGGAGAAATTACTTCCTCGATGGCCAACATATCCGGTAGTTCTATGCATCCCCAACTTGCTCTGGCCACCACAGTGAAGCGCGGCCAAACGCTGGTGTGTGTAGCATTGCGACTCTTCACAGGTCAACAGCCGATGAGTTGTTTGAACAGTGGCTGATGCAGGTACATGTGTGCTAGTATGTATGTATGTCATGTATACTTGTGTGTATGTGCAACAATTTGGTGTTCATTACTCACTGTGTGTTGTGGTGTTGTAACATAATGTTGTGGCTGGGTCCTCCTGTGGGCAGCGTCACAGCGGAAGACCGAAGAACGGAATATAATGTCTCCAACCAGCACTATGTTTCATTGGCTTTGTTCTGAAATTGTGTGGTTGAATACTACTATTTATTGTGGATGATGTTGTGGTTCTGGTTGGAATGTAACCAGTTCGTGTGGACCTGGAACAGGAAACTAAAGTGGTATCCATTATCATGCGGGGCTCTGTCTGTATCATGGCTGTTTACATCCATTAGTAGTCCTGTTATTTGCTTCAATTGTCGTGACATGTCGAGATTGTGCCAATTTATTTTGATTTAGAGGAATCGTAATGATTTCAAACATTGGTGGTAGTTTAGCTAAAATTATATAACATTACATTATGATCGCAGATAAATGGGAAACATTAGACCACAAATTAATATCCAAAATGTATATGTAGCTTGCAATGAACTTTCCACTGTAATGCTGTACTGGGAGTATTTTCCAAAACTATTTTATAAGATTATGAAGTTATCGGTAAAAGTAAATATTTCGCATAAAATTAATTGTTACTAACACCCGCTATTTCTTGAAAGTGTTTATTTTGTCTAGAGTAAGTACTATGAAATATATACCCCTCAAATGTAGTGAAATAGATAAATACGTACGGAAAAAAATTAATTAAAAATACTATTCGACTGTTGTAAAGTGTGAAACAACAAAAGAATAAGGGTGTTCAAAAAGAAGGACATACCATTTTATCATTAGCTATACCAAAAAAATATACAATGATTTTACGCTTTATACCATTTTGTATTCTTTATTTACGTCGGACCAATCTTATCGGTTAAACCACTAACTCATCTGTCAAACCAATAGACCAGTAAAGCAGTGGTCTGACCGATACGAATATTGGTTCGGTGTTGACAACTATGACACTGGTCAAACCGGACGAGTACCGGTCATGCACTGAGAAATACGTCAACCGGTCAAACCGGGCAAGTACCGGACATGCCCCGAGAAAGACGCCTGACATTCTCTGACATCGGGATAACTGGCAACCCGTTTGACAGCATGTGCCCAAGCTCATGAATTTGTGCTCAGCGATTCAATGCATGACCAGGTGAATCAGCTGACTGACCGGTTCAATTCAGATGTCAGAGAGGACAACTATGGTCCCAACATGAACATGCACTAACTTCGAGGATTCGGGTAACGAACCATACTTGTTGTCATCCCTTCTGAGCCCCCGAAACTGCTCACTTTCTTTCACCATGTTTCCTTATGCCTTTGCTTACTTTCTCTGGTTCTTGCCACCTTTTAACAATCACCGCACATGAGAGCTAATGAAATCGCGTTGTTACTCGGCTCTCAGTCCAACCTATTTTCCCTGGCCAGGTCTTCCAAAATTTTGCTTAAAACCCAAAATGGACAACATAAAACGTACGGTCCCCCACCAAATTGGAAAGACACATCTAAACTGCATTTATACTCTATTCACTTGAACGTATCTTTACACTTCCACTTTTTGGCGGTACTACATGAATTATACTGTCATTGTTAGTGTAACACTTCCTACTTTGTTCCTGCACGGTTAAGTCTATCTTTGGTGAAGAACGTCACGATCACAGGGTGGAAGATCCATCAATCGATCCGGATAGGCAACTATCAACCAGTACCTCTTGCAACATCAGAGGTTGAACATCAAGTGATGGATACGAAAAGCGATTCAAAGGATGTTTACCACCCTCTTTCAAAGTTTGACCCTGGCTTCACCGTCGTTGTCTCTTTTGCAGGTTCCACGCACTAGTCGGACGAGGGAGAAACCATTGGCAGGACACACCGTAAACAGGCATCCTAGGAATTCTTTTCAGTATCGACGATGTATATTTCGGGGTCCATTTACAACAACAATAACAAAGATTATCGACGAAAAATCCTCCATGAATAGAGGTGGTTCAAAATACTTTTAACATTCAGAAAAATTCCAACATGCATGAAAACTCCATTCGGTTATACAATACTAAGTGATACTTTAATTTCTATATATATTCAAAATTGTGTTCGAACGAACCATATTATCAAACCTTCGAACATTACCTAGCATACCATGTAACAAACGTACACCTTAACAGATTTACAAAATTGTTGACAACATGGCTTCATCTGGTAAATATAATGACTAATTGGATAATTTTTCATATATCAAAATTAGTGATACTCATAACAAATTTTTGGTTTATCATTCTTTTCATATTGCCTTCACAATAAATGCAATTTAGAAAAACAACAAAATTAACAACATTTATCCATGACCATGTATAATTCACATCGTCATTTATCACATCCAGCTACAACGATTTGATTTGTTATTACGTTTACAGTATATTCATTTTTTAATTTACTTAATTTATGCTATGTTGTCCTTTATTTTTTAGGTGCGCATTATTAATTTAAGCTCCAATAACCCTATTTTTCCTCGTTCATCTCCTTCCTGTCAAAAACTGTTAAAACACTAATCAACAAACAATTTATAATTTGTATCTAATTACGTCTAAATACGTTTTTGTTGCAAAAATCCTAAAAAGATGAACACATTTAAATCAAGTCCATTCTTACCATTCTCATGTGATATTCGTCAGTGAGGTCATGGTTTTCGTCACACTTTTTTTTCCCACATACTAACCATCCTTGGAACTCTACTTCCTTTTTTTTCTTTTGTGCAGGCACGTGAAACTCTAATTCCTTAAACCCAGTCCCAATCCATACACACTAGGTCCAAATTGTTTCCTCCATTCCGTGTACAACAACAGTTACGAAACCCACATCCAAAGCCCATTACGGGCTTCCCTCCCTCTGGCCACTTAGCGCGGCTCCCAGAACGCCCAGTCCCGACAACTGTTCTGCTGAGCTGTTCCTCTCCAAAGATCCACATGCCACTTGTCACCTCAACATTCAACATCAGGAAATCTCTTCAAATCTATACAACTTTACTTCTGCACGCTATAATTTTCCTAATTTAATTGTTTGATCAAATTAAAATTTTTGTTTCAAAAATATCCATTTTACTGTTAAAAGAAGATTTGTAAAAATTTATGTTTAATACAAAAATAAAATATTTTAAATATTAAGAAGAAAATTATTATTTAATTTAAATCTTAAGACACTAAATTGTATGTATGAAATGTTTGGGGTTTAACGTTTATAAAGGTGATCATTCTACTATTTTTTAGATCAAATGGGTTTGTACCATTTGAAGATTCTGCATTAGAAATTATATGTGCTATGTAAATACAGTAATTTGTTATATTATTAGCCGAATCTGTTGTGCTAAAAACATTTAGAATACAGTTGCATCCCAAAGTTTGTCGTAATTATATCATACGTTTATAAATTCCATTTTGTCACTGTGCATCTTTGCATTAACTGAGTTGAGTAGCGTAATTATATCATACGTTTATAAATTCCATTTTGTCACTGTGCATCTTTGCATTAACTGAGTTGAGTAGAACCATTTTATTAATATAGATGACATGCAGAAGTTCTTCAATGTTTTGGCGAGCAAGACATGTCATCAAGCTTCGCTTTGAAACTTAGAACGCTTGAAAGCAGTAACTTTCAACATTAGTGAATCTTCTTGAACTGCAGAAGAAGCATCGAATAATGAAGCATCATAGGTGATGGGCGCTAGCCTCGCCCTGGTTACTATGTACTACCTCCTTCCCGCTCTCATGGACATTTCAGTTAAAAAAAATTGCATATGCATCTAATTTCTAGAATATTTTTTGTTGATAAAATAACTCACTTTTAATTTAGAAAACTGGATAGTGAGGCTTTAGTACGGTAAGATGATCAAACAACATAAAAATAAGAATTAATTTGAAAAAAATCTAACATGACAACATCGAAAGTAATCACCTATCCAAAATAACAGTAACAAATATATGATGAGGATTATAGTATAATATATATTACATTTCCTACAATTTTCATTTCATTGTGGAAATTATATAACATGATAACACCAAAAGTAGAATAATCTAACTTGTAAGAACAACCTCAAGTCCATAATAGTAAGTTTGTTGTATTAGGTATAGACGACACTAGTTAACAAAACATGTTTCTTATCATTGTTTTCAATATCGTAGAGATATAAAGGATAAAATCAATATCCACTTTAGATAGAAAAGGAATAAAATACTCGTATTTATTTGGTAACTATTTTATTTGATTGTCTCCAATATTTGGTAACAATGGTACCATAGCATGGTTGTTGACGCCATGAAAAGTGCTACCTATAAGCTGGATTAAGGTGAATATCAAATACTGATAGCCGGTAGCAAAGTGGCTACCGTTAGATCAATGTTGATAGAGTGAAGCCGCCATAAACGTCGGCTCTCCAGGGGCGGTGTATTGGTAGGGACTTGCGTATTATGGGGTGTTCAAAGTCCCACATCAGATAGTATGTGGTAACTATTTTCGACAGATTAAAAACTAATCCGTCGCAAATCTGAGCTTTATTTAAAGGTCTGTTGCTGGCCAATAAATTGTTGCATATGCAAGACGGAATTTAAACCCCAACATTCATTTAGCGGATTAATGAACTGACCACTCAATCAATTCAAATTGATTTCATTTGGTCACTATTAGAATAAGTATCCACATTACTCTCAACAATTCATGTCATAAACTTAGAATCATTATCAAAATTCTTTGCTATCATTTCAAATAACTAGTATAATGAGTAAGGCAGTGCGGAATAATTTTTTTTTCAACAGATGCTGAAGATAAATGCTGAAGGATGAATTTTACGCGTGTTAAGTTAGGTGTCCTGTGCCAGGCAAGTTCTGTGAAGATGCATAGATGTCACAGAGATTGTCCAGTGCATAGAAATCATTAATATTAAATTAGTTTTTTTTTGTCATGGGTTATAAGCCCAACAAGACAACCCAACCAAAACCTAAATCCATCTAGATCCTCCCAACCTATCTGAAACTAACTCCCGCTTCTCTCCTTGAATTTTTTGTTGAATCAATTTCCATAGCACATTCAAATTAGCCAACTCCACGGTGGGTTCTCCAAACTCTTAATGCACGATTTCTTTCTCCAATCCTCCTAATGACAACGCCATTCTTCTCTTTCTTTAGCCTTGTATCAGTTGCCACCGTCATTCATCGGAGGTTGCATTGATACCGCGCCTAATAAGCAGCTGAGTTGATATTCTGATCCCACGCTTCGCCGTCTTCTCTCTTCCCCTGTCATTGCTGCACTTCTGTTCGTCGATGCTCCTTCCTTACAATTATGCTGTTCCAACTTGCAGGGTGCTAGACTAGAACACGCGATAATTTTATTTGATTGTCTCCAATATTTGGCCAGCCTAATTGCAAAAGCTTCTGCTGCTAGACTAGAACACGCCATAATTTTCATTGATTCTCCAATTACAAGATTTCTTGTGCTGTCTCTAATTGTCACTGCAGTGGCTCCTGTCCCCGTTGTTGCTTTAAAAGATGCATCAATATTAGCCTTTACCCAAGGTTCTGGGGGAGGTCTCCAAGTAATGGTTCTACTTTTTCTGTTTACTAGTTGTTTATTCTCTATCTGCCTATCCTGTGTTGCTTCTATGAAATGTATCTCTGCCATTTTTGCTCTGTGAATTGTGCTGGCTGGATGGATTCCTATTTTCTGAAACACTGCTTGGTTTCTAGTCTTCCATATTTCCCAGCTAAGAAAGGCTATCTTGCTGATCAAAACATCTTGCCCTGTTTTTACGCTTCGTCTGATTTTCTGTATACATTCGAGAATCCACTTTCCATATGATGAAACTGTATCCATAGTTGGAAATTTCTGGCACTGGGCGCCGAACCAGGAAGCTCTCGTCCAAGGACACAACAGAATAGCATGCTCTGTGCTTTCAATTTCTAAGTTACAAATTTGACACATAAGACTCTTAGCAATTCTCCTCTTGAATAGGTTCTCATTCTCTGGAATAATATTATGTGCAACTTTTCATACAAATATCTTTATTTTTTGAGGAGCTTTAATCTTCCAAATTTCAGCCCATAATTCCTTTAGGTCACTGCTTGTGGATGCTTCTCCTTCTTTCACTCCCATTTGTTCCTTTTTTGCCACATAATAGCCCGACTTAATAGAGTAGGATCCATCCAAAGTATATGGCCACACCAACCAATCCTCTCTATCTAATAAGCTAATAGGAGTTTTAATTATCTTCTCTTTAAACTCTGAACTGAAGATAGAATTGATCTTCCTAGAATTTCATCCTTCCCCTGGATCAATCAGTTCACTAACAAATTGCACCTCCCTATGTTGTTCATCCTGAATTTTCTTGGAACCTATAATCCAGTTATCTTCCCACACCTTTACTTTCCTCCCATTCCCAATATTCCATCTACCATTCCTCCTCAGAAAGTCCCTCCCCTCTAGAATACTACTCCACATCCAGGATGCTTTTGCGTTCCTTCGGGCCTCCCAGAAAGAGCAATCTGAAAAGTATATTGCTTTCACAAATTTAACCCACAGAGAAAATGAATAAAATCAATATCCACTTTAGATAGAAAATGAATAAAATACTCGTATTTATTTGGTAACTATTTTGTTTGATTGTCTCCAATATTTGGTAACAATAGTACCATAGCATGGTTGTTGACGCCATGAAAAGTGCTACATATAGGCTGGATTAAGGTGAATATCGAATACTGATAGCCGGTAGCAAAGTGGCTACCGTTAGATCAATGTCGATAGAGTAAAGCCGTCATAAACGTCGGTTCTTCAGGGACGGTGTATTGGTAGGGACTTGGGTATTATGAGGTGTTCAAAGTCTCACATCAGATAGTATGTGGTAATTATTTTGTTTGATTGTCCCCAATATTCTTGTCTCAACTCGATAGATTAAAAACTAATCCGTCGCAAACCTGAGCTTTATTTAAAGGTCTATTGCTGGCCAATAAATTGCTGCATATACAAGACGAAATTTAAACCCCTAATATTTACTTAGCGGATTAATAAACTGACCACTCAATCAATTCAAATTGATTTCGTTTGGTCACTATTAGAATTAGTATCCACGTTACTCTCAACAATTCATGTCATAAACTTAGAATCAATATCAAAATTATTTGCTATCATTTCAAATAATTAGTATAATGAGTAGGACAGTGCTACGGTGTTTAGGAGATTTTTTTTTTCAGCAGGTGCTAAAGAGACGTAGTGAAGGATGAATTTTACGTGTGTTAAGTTAAGTGTTCTGTGTCAGCCTGTTAGGCAAGTTCTGTGAAGATGCAGAAATATCACAAAAATTGTCTAGTGCATGAAAATCATTAATATTAAATTAGTTGAAAAATTAATGTAGTGATTAGTTGTTGGATTCTTTTGGAGTTGACCAATAAATTTTTGGAAACCTTAATGGTTGGGCTGGGTTCTAAACGTAGCCATAGCTAATCCATTTGATAATAATAATAATAATAATAATAATAATAATAATAATAATAATAATAATAATAATAATAATAGAAGCAGGGAAAGGGTATTAATGTATTATTAATTGAAGCGCCGGAGAGAGAGATATAGGAGTTTTTATTAAATTATTAATAATTTCAATTTCTAAATTCATTCGGCTGCATTTGTTTATTTCAAATTCTATATTTTTACACTAATAAATATTAGGCTTATTTTTCATTACTTTTATGGTTTTATAAAACTTTTAAAAATAAAAATAAAAATATTTTCATAAAATTAAATTAATTTACAAACCCTAAACCCTTAAAATTTTAAATTCTCAAAAATATATGCTAAATATTTGTCAATTTGAAATTAATATTCACTAATTTTAAATTTATAAACTAATTAAAAAAAACTAAATATATCTCACTAAATCCTAAACACTAAACTAAAAACCTTATATCTTTAACCCCTAAATCCTAACTTCTAAATTCTAAACTCTCAAGAACATACTCTAAACCCAAATTCCAAATCTAAAATACCCCAACCCTAACCTAATCCTAAACTATAATCCTAAATTACAAATTCTAAACACCCAATCCAAAATAAAAAATAATACTGAATAAAAAACCCTTAAACCGTAGTAGTGCCTTTGTTTAACTTGTTTAATTAGAATGATTTATTTTAAAATATATTATGCAACGTTAATTACTAATAGTTTCAAATTCAAAATTTTAAATTGTTTTTTTCCAAATTTTTATTAATTTCAAATTCTGAAATTTATTCTACTAGCTTTATTTATTTCAATTTTTATAATTTTACACCCTTCTAGATTATTTCTTCTTGGATTTATTTTTTTTTAAGTTCAACCTCGATTTATTTAATTTATGAGCTCAATTTCAGACTTAAACTCGACTCACCAGCTTACGAGTTTAACTTATCAAGTTTAGAATGAAAGTGCAATAACCTAAAAGCCTTTAATTGAATAAATGAGTTGTTTTTTTGTAGCAAAAAAAAAAAAAGAAAAATCGGTATGCTAGAATTTACATAGTATGCTTTATATTTTAGGATTTACAATATAGGGTATACGATTTAGGTTGTGAATGTTAGTTGTGTAGGATTTAGTAATTATTAGCATTAGAATTTACGATTTAAATTTGAGGGTTTATGGTTAAATTATTAAGCTTTTAGAATTCGTGGTAAGGATTTATTGTTTATGGCGTAGGGTTTAAAATAAAAGATAAAGAGTTTTTACAAAATTATAATTTTCGTTTTAATAACAAATGAGATGGAAAAATCTTTTCAGCCATATTAAAATTTAGTATTATAAATATTTGAATTAATTTGAAAAAAAATTCAAATATTTATTGATAAAAAAATCTTTAAAATTATTATTATTATTAAAATTTATAATGGATGAGTTAGTTAGAATAGGACTTTATCACATTTTGAAAAAAATAATTATTTATGTTCACACAATGTGGACGTATGCTTAAATGAATGTTAAGCCAGATCTATATTTATTATTATTATTACTCAATAAATTGTTGTATATACAAAGTGAGATTCGAAGTCCCAACATTTATTTAAGATAAACTAATTACTCGACCAACTCAAATTAGTTATTATTATTATTATTATTATTATTATTATTATTATTATTATTATTTGAACTTTAAGTATTTGATGGCCCAAAAATCTATTAAGTAAATAATATAAAAATTTATAATCAGTCCCATTATTGCACTAAAAAGCGTCAATAGATAGAAAAAAGCCCAACAAAACAATTAACATCATTAACAGGAAATTAACTAATATTGTTAAGTCATTTTTTAGAGACAAATTCTGCAAGATCCATTTTTTTCGCAGAATCTGTCTATGCATGTCCAATCAACATTAACACGCCTAAAATCTATCCTTCACCACCTCTCTTCAGCACCTGCTGAAAAAAATCTCTTCCACACCATAACACTGCCCTAATGAGTAATGATGGCAAATATAGCGTACGTCATTTTAATTGCGTTGGGTTTTCTTTTGCATAGAATCTTGAGTTATAAATGACTAAATGAATTCTTAATTGTAAAGCTAATATGATTTTGATTCGCGCAAAAATTGAGTATATCTAATATATGCAACATTGTACGCTATCTTCTAACCAAATTATATATATGTATGCAGTAATTTATTGGTTAGTAACAGATTTTTAAATAAATCTCAAATCTATAATAGATTAATTATCAACTTGTCAAGTTTGGTAATTTCGCAATAAACCAAAAAACACACACATACATATATATACATACATATATATATATGACTTTTAAAATACCAGAGAATTAAGTCAATCATTTTATTTTACTTGAAGTGACAACACTACCCCCAGGGCGTTTTCACAAAACCTACTTAAAATTATCTAATCGATACCATGTTGAATCATGCAATTGCTGAGAGATTGAGGCCAGGCACCCAATTCGTTGAAAGAATAAGCAATCGCTAATCCGTTTTCTGTAATGGGTACAGTTTACAAACACTGAGAAACTATTATAAACTCGTATATCCTTTTTATGAATCCACAGTTTCGTGGTTGACAGGAATAATTCTACTCTATCTTTTAACCCCCTACCCTCAATACAACCATAAAAATGAAATCAACTTGCAGCAATCCGATTTTAAATTAGCACGTACTTCAGTTCAATTTCAGAACCATTGAGCAGCTATCTTCTACGCTTCGATTCTTTTCGCATCTCAGCTACATACCTTTCAAAATTTGATTTCTCCCACAAGCGTCTTAGCACCAGATCTTCCTTTGTTGCTTCATCTATTAACAACAAGCACCAAATCAGCATAATTCAATATGTTAAAACTATCAACTAGGTTATGCTATGCATGTAGAACGTCCAATAAGTAAACATAACATTTAGCAGCATAAGTTTATTTCTGGAGCACAAATAATGGCACTGGTCTTGTGAAGGCTAAAAGAAAGTTCATTAACGATAGATACTAGTTACCCATATTTCTCCATCTATCGTCCGGAATACAAAGGGCCCTTCGTGTCAGATATGAAGCATCTTCGGAAGAATATGAGCACTTTTTCACCTTATATCTCCAAATCCAACAACCAGTCCACAACAGCATCTGGATGCAGGACAGAATAAATTAGTTCTTGCACATAAACCAGTA
This sequence comes from Arachis hypogaea, assembly GCF_003086295.3. NCBI lineage: Eukaryota > Viridiplantae > Streptophyta > Magnoliopsida > Fabales > Fabaceae > Arachis > Arachis hypogaea. The sequence continues at coordinate 111,383,531 of NC_092044.1, forward strand.
TCAGTTTTCAAAGTTCAGACCTTCAGAGTAAGTTTTGTTTCAAAATTCAGTTACAAGACTAAAGATTTGAAATCCAACCTTTCCTAATGTATAAGGTAAAAGCACAAATTGGACACCAAGCAGTTTCCAAAATGAGGGCTTTTCAGCTCCTGTTATCTGCAGCTCAAGTTCATTGCTGAGGTCTTCCACCATTTTTCTGCATACAAAGATTCCTCACTATGTCATTTTGTTCCAAATGTTCTCAATAAATCAAAATAAAGATGATGGAGGATAGTGTACTTGTCCGTATTCTTCTGACTCTTCTTCTTGTTTGTATTCCCCCCACTGCGCTCCAGTTCCAGTGCCTTCAATCTATTTTTATATGCCGGTGTCTTCTTTACCATGGCTACAGCCTAAAGGCAAGTAGGAAGATAAGTTAGCTAAACTAGCAAGTAGGAAGATAAGTTAGCTAAACTAAGCTCTATCGTTTAATCTTTATTTGACATCAACAACCAACACAAAATGGAAGTGCTGAACGTAACTCATAAAGACATATAGGAGAGCACAACCTTGACCTATTTCAAATCTTTATCATTAAGTAAAGAATAGGCAAAACTATAACATTTGGCATGATATGACAAGTAAATCACTGGAAATGTATGATAAAAATAAGTTTGGGCGAAAATTGAACTGCAGCAACCCCCCAAATTCAAGACCTAGCCTCTTGTTAGAGATGGTCACAAACAGATAATTCAGTTCTAACCACTAAACCTACTTAAGTCAAATGAAATCGAAAACAGTTAGAACATTGTTCACTGCATAACTAGACTGAATATAAAGTATGTAACAGAAGTACAAAACCACTACTGTGCCCTTCAAACTTTAGCTAGCCTAGAAGTTTTGACCATAGAGTAGGATGAATGCATAATTCAGCAAAGTGCAAACTTTTGAGAAAAGGACAAATATGTCCCTATCCCTAACCATTACTAGCATGAACACATAAGTTCTTAACCATTCTGTAAGTATTTAATTCTGGTTAATGATTTATATGTTTTCAGAAGGGAAAAAAATCAGGACTTATTTGTATAAGTCCGTTTCTCTCTTTTTTTTTTCAGGGCATCATAATTGTATCCAGTTAGCATATTGACAATTTAGTTTCAAACTAGAAAATTCTTGCAATAAGAAAATATATATATAATTCATACATGGCAGTACCTGATGATACCTTGTGGATTGATTTAGATACTGGAAAGCTGAAAGAATAAGAAGAAGGCCGACCAAGACAGCACGGGGATCCTGGCATTTTAACAGTATACAAATAGAATAAAATCAAATTCAAGTGTTTATCACTTTGCAAAGAAATGGGATCCACTCATGATGTCATGTTCATTGTTCACATCCTTATTGAGCATTGAAAAGCTAAAGAAATCTCACCGTCTTGTGACCATAGTATGCTTGATAATAACGAGCAGTATTATAGAACACCTAGAATCAAAACAAGATTCATATTCAGCACTCCTTCCATAGACATTAATAGGATAGGTACGAACAATTCAAGGTCAATGTTTCAACTTTCAAGTTCCAGTTACCTCCTCCGGATGCGCAATTGCATAATCGTATTGTTCTCGCGTGGCCTCATCCTTCAAAATCTGCATCAAAACACAGCATATTTCAATCATTCAGAAGCAATTTAGGAAGTTAATTGTTACGACAAAGGATGTTAAATCACCTCGTAAGCATTGGCAATTTTAACAAACAGCTTTCGGGACTCTGGATCAGGGTTCTTATCCGGGTGACTGAAAATCACAACAATAATTAAAATTAGAAAATGAAACTCTGAAAACAAAAAGTAACATAGAGAGAGAGAGAGAGAGAGAGAGAGAGAGAGAGAGAGAATTGAAGAAACATTAAGCACATACTATTTCAAAGAGAGCTTGTAGTAAGCTTTCTTGATTTCTGAAGCATTAGCATTCTGTGCTACCCTGCAAATAAATTCCAAAAGTAAAATTAGATTAAAAAAATTGTGTATATATTGGGGATGGAAAAGCAAATGGAATGGAATGTAAGCAGACCCAAGCAGATCGTAGCAATCATCTTCGTCGCAGTAGATTGCGATGGAAGGAGAGATAGTGGCGAGAACGAGAACCGCCACAAGGAATGGGATTGCGGCTGGGCGCCACCGGATCTGTGCCGGTGGCAGATTCATTTCGCCGTAAGCGGTGGTGGTTTTCTGCTTTCTCTCTGCTAAGTGCTGACCAAATTGGCTTCTTCGCTGTCACACGCCACACCAAATACTGAAGGCATGTTAATGCTTATGATGCATGAAACGACGTCGTTTCGACTTGCTATTGCACTCGGGATATTTTTTTTGGTTTGTATTTATGGTTTTTTCTTGTCCGCTATAAAAAAACGGATACTTCCTTCTCGTGTGTTTATGTGTCCAACATATTTTAAATACATTTAGATACAATTAGATATATTTAAATACCATCATGTGTTAGTATGTTTAATTTTATTTTTAATATATATTTTTAAATAAATTTAAATATAATATATATTATTATTTATTAAAATAAAATATATTTTAAATACTTAATATTATTAAAATAAGATATTAAAAATAATTAAAAATTAATTTATATTTTAATATCAATAAAATACTAAAATATCGATTTATTTAAAAAATACTTTATATTTTATATGTATACATGTTTTCGTGTCTTGTAAGATTTTAAAATTTACGTGTCGACGTGTTATGTGTTATATCCTGTGTTAATGTTCATACATCATAGCTTGTGTGCGGTATTCTTAAGATGCCAAACACTATTTTGTGTAGTTTTTCTTTTTAATATTGTATTATTAGGAGTGAAATCTTTTATGATGAACCAAATTACGTGTTAGATACTATTAAAACCATATACAAAACATCGAGTGACGTTTTATGTTTCTTTAGTTAAAATAATATTTTTTATTACAAAACATAAGTGACATTTTGTTCTTTCATAATTAAAAAAAATTACCACCACAATCTTATAAAACACTAAAATAATTAAATATTTTTGTATTTCACATTAAAATTTTTTATATATAAAAATTTTAGCCCTATTTTATTGCGGATTTAAACTTCAATTAAAGGTCATGAGTAAATTCACTATTCCACCAATATTCCACCAATTTAAGTTAATTTTGTTTTTTTGTTGCGTTGTAATACTTCTGACCTTCGAATGTTTTGGTGGAAAACATGGATCTCTCTTATATTTTTGGCGAGGCGAGATTGCAAAACATAACATGGGCCGAAACCAGAAAAGGTTCTGGATTAAGCTATTTACTTCAATACCAAAATAAAAATGTCAGCTTACCATCTCTAATTCTGTGTGTAACAAAGTTTTTTTGCTTGATTCGAAATATAAATGCAACAATTGAAGTAATTGCGACTTTGATTTGAATCTTTTCTTAGTGTTAGGAGTTCAAAGATTCTAGAATTGTTCCTTTGGTAGAAGCTTTGCTGAGGCAGTTAGCTACTAGATCGAATTATCAGATTAAACTAGATCGAATTTAAAAATATATAAAAGAATATCTCATCCATGTACATTCCTAAAAATAAGCACATTAGAGATTCGGACCAAAGAATGTGACAAGTGAGTGTGTTACGTATACGATTTCGCAAAAATTCCATGTTATTAGCATTAATATGTCTATGTTTGTTGTGGCATGCATAATAAAAGAGGTTAAATGATCTTCGTAGTTTGTGCCACTCTCTTTTTTTTTCTATATATCAATTGATCATACTATTTGCATTGTCAAAGACTTTTCCTTTTCTTTGTTTTGGCCTGTTGTTGGTGTTGAGCATGCATGATTGATGATTGATTTTTCCAAGCTAAGAGGAAAAAGAATGAACGCAGCAGCATGGTTAAGGATGAGGGAGGCACGTGGTGCATCAGGTTTTTCACTATGTGGTTCGTATAGTTTGTTTGGAATGAACCTGGTTCACAAATGGGCGGTAGGTAAGATACTACCTTGCCTGAATTGTAGACATCATAGGCCCATTCACCATCAGGGGAGTGTTGTTCATCACGTGTTTTCCATCCTCATATCACGTGCGTCCTATCACTTGTGATTGGTCAGAAGTGGGGACAAATTCTCCATAATGCACGCATGTCTATATATACCCAAGAAACCCTTTTTGGTTTCCATTCAACCAATCAACGACTCTGGCACCAATTATATGTAACACGTATATAAATCAACGTCTGGATTTTATGTTTGTTGAACAAGTATATTTTTATACTAAGTTCACAATTAAATTTTATTAGAGTAATTTAATTTTAATTACTAAAAAATGGGGCTATGGCTAATTGACTTAAATTATTTTTTATATGAAACAAAAATGTATATTTTATTGATCATAAAACTTTATTCATTAAATGTGTTGTTGAATTGAAATACAGGCAATGGACACGTTGTAATTTTGAAAACAAAAATATTGAAATTGTAAAAGGTTTTATGATACTCCTTATTTTCAATAAAATACTTTTAAGACCCATGTTACAAAGTCAAATTGGACAAAACAGAACAGTTGAACAAAAAATCTTGCTCATTTATGAACTTGTTAATAGATATTGTAATCAAAGTATATATGGAGCAAGTGAGGAACTGGAAGAATCTCATGTCGAATTTCATGTAACCATGGCACATGCATCACCTGCCTCAAAGTTCTCTCTCATATGACGTCCAAATTTTGACGTTGATGTAACCCTACATTTGAATGCCGACATTGATTCAGCCAATAATGAGAAACACACTATCCGGTAGGGGTGGCAACGGGACAGGTAGGGGCGGGTTTTTGCCCTACCCAATCCGTCCCGCCAAACAAAAATTCACATCGAATCCGCCCCGTCTCTATCTGTGGATAGTAAAATGTTAAACTCTAACCCGTCCCTGTAGGTATCCATTCTGTCCTTACCCGCTCCTATAATTATTAAATCTAATAAATAAAATAAAAATTTAAAAATTACATGACAATTATTTACATACATAACATAAATTAAAATAAAAATTTAAATATGATATAATATTATATTAATCATTTTACTAATTATTTTATATATATTACATATATTATCTATTAAAAATATATATATATACCGGGGCGGGTAGGGGCGGGTTTAACCTAAACCCGACCCCGTTCCGCCCCGCCCAAGAACCCGCCCCGAACAGGTAGGGACGGGGTGGGTACCTGCGAGTTCGGTAATGTTGCCACCCGGTGTCTTTTTTGATCATTTTAAAAACACAGGTCAATTTCACGTGAAATTAATAGTAGAAAATCATTAGATGAAAATTTAGTCAAATCAGTTAAATTATCTAATAGCTCTTAGTTATCAACTTCAAGACAATAGTTTCCACCCTAATTAAATTATAGAAGAATGCTAAATGTAGTCGTGTACACTAAAATCAGCTACTAAAATTAGCCACTAATATAAAATACATGTTATAATATAAATACAGATTAAAAATAAATTAAATCACATATATATTTATACACAAAACTTATTTTAATGACTGATTTTGATATACAAATAATATTTTTATAAATTATAATATATATATATATATGCTTATATTTTATTTTATTTTTAACTATGAGAGTATCCACTTTCCAACATAATAACTGATTTTCCTTATTTCGATAAATAAATTAAGATTTTAAAACTATTTTATATTCAAAATAATGTTCAAACTCTAAATTTTAATTAAAGAAAAAAACTAATCTCTTCTACTCAATCGTTCCCAAATTAGTTGAATGAAAATATATTTTGAATCAATGATAATTTTTTTATTAAGTAATAGATAATAAAAAACTTTATCATTCTTTTTGTCATATATGAAATTTGTAAATTTAACTTTTAAACAAAATAAATAATTAAAAATAATTTATCATATTTTAGTACCATAAAATAGACTTAAAACAATTAATTATAAAATATTATGTTTGTTTAGGTACTATTAAATTGATAAAAAAATTATTCTTTTTTTAACATATTTGATAAATTTTTAATATAAAAGTAAAAGTATTAAAAGAATAAAAAAATACTTTTTAAAAAGTTATAACTTATATTTTTTTAAGAATTTTTAAAAAAAATATTTTTCACATAAAAAATAAATAAAAAATATTTTTGTATTATTATATTTAAACATAATTAATAAATAAAAAAATATTTTTATATAAAATAACTTTTATTTTTTTATAAAATCTTTTAATTCTGTATATTTTCTGGTTCAAATATCATTGGCTCATCTTTCGTAAATAATTAAATATATAAACACTTGTAGGGACAAATTGTTCTTAACTCCCGCTGGCTATGTCCCCCCATACGGGTCTTATAAAAAAGGCCCTTATTAGAACTAATTACATCACACTTATTAGCTTTCTCTCAAACATTTTCCTTTTTCTTAGCTTGAATTCCTTTAAGTTATCAGCAAATTAAATTAAGCATGGACTCAGCTTCCACCAACCCACCTTTTCACAAGGCATTCAAAACCCTCATGGAAAAGACACAAAGAGAAAGGGAGGGTTTTGATGAGACTGAGTTGGTGGAAATTGAGGAATGCGAGCTTCCGGTGATTGATCTCAGCCCTTTATTTGAAGAGAATGATGATGAGGTGGCGAGGGAAGAGTGCAAGAGTGAAATAGCTAGGGCTTCAAAAGAGTGGGGGTTTTTCCATGTTGTGAAACATGGGATTTCCAGTGAGGTTTTGAATGGTTTGAGAATTGAACAAGAAAAGGTTTTTAAGTTACCCTTTGATGTGAAGAAGAACAACAACGACTTCAACTTCTTCGCCGGTAGCTACCGCTGGGGCAGCCCTACAGCAACCAACATTAAGCAGTTTTCTTGGTCAGAAGCATTTCATATACCTTTGGCTGATATAATGGGTTCCACAACTTCTACTACTACTGGACCCAACAACACTCTTACGTAATTCCCATTCTTCTCCTTTTCATTTTTTAATTGCTTCATAGTTCATATGCATATGCATGTCCCTACGTTCGTGTTTTTGTTTTTTGGCATAAAGAAAAGACAGAGAAGGAATGGAGGAAAAGTATTATTCTAAATTCCTAGCATGATTATTAATGTTCTTTATTAACTAAAAGTATTATATTCCTTTGAAAATACTAATTTTACACTAAATAATGAAAATAGTCACTATATATTTTGTGTAAAAATTTTAGTGTTGTTTCACTCATTTTTAATATATATTTTATATTAATAATTAATTTTAGTATATACTTAATATGGTTATATTTTTTAATTAAATAATTTTAACTCTATTTAATTTATCATCGATATTAGATAGTGTAAACGGCCACCAATTTATTGCCGCTATCCTCCGTTTTTATTGTAGTGAACTAAAATTAATTATCAATATAAAATATATATTAAAATATATAATAAATATTAAAAATAAAGTAAATTACATATATATATATAAGGATTTATTTTAATGTAATAGTATTTTAGTTCATTTATTATTTTATATCATATTTAAATTTAGAATTTGAAATTTAATATAATTTATTTTTATTTTTTTGAAAAGTGTTATACTTTTTAATTTTTTTTAAATCGTATTAGCATTTGGCAAGAATGTAATATTGGCTCAATTTTTTAGATACAGACAAAATTTTAGTGTAACACTCAATTATTAGATTTTATAGTTATTTTTTAAAATTTTAAGAGCGAACAATATATCTCTGCATATTGACAATACGTCCTATGTATATTTTACCATAAAATTTAATAATTGAGTGTTACATCAAAATTTTACCGATATATAAAAAAACAAACATGTAGTATCTTGTTTTTGTTTTGTTTTTTGTTTTTAAATCAACCTCAACTTATTAGAGTTATGTTTGAATTAGTGATGGATAAGAAAAGTAAAATAGAGTAAAATTCTATTGAAATGGAACCTAAACTAAATGAGTAGAGTCAATTAAACAAAGGAAAAATTCTATCCCAAACTCTGCAAATTGTAAATAATCACCAGTTTCAACATTGAATGAGATTTGAGTTTTGACATTGTTGAGAACGCCAGACATAACTTTATGATGACACCTTTTGGTTCCACTTGCTTTCTTTCTCTCACATTTCTTCCTTTTTATTAGTCAATGCTGAGTCTTGTAGACTTACCAACAGTGCTGGTGAGCTAATTCATGGTTTAGTTTATTGCCTTGGTAAAGGACTTTAATTTGGCACTGATGTTCATTGGTCTTACCATGGTTAATTATACAAAGTGACAACTAATCCTTCATCCATTTCATTTGGACTAAAATCCCACCTTCCATGAATTATATATTATTACTTGTTTGCACGCATATAGAGATATAAATTATCACTTCATTAGGGTAAATAAACTTAAATGCATGTGAGAGTTAACACTAAAGTACGTTCATGTTAAAACATGCATGTGATCTATTTTAGTTAATGAAAATCCTAGTTCAGTTGTCTTTATGTGATGTTTATAATTAAAAATTATTAGATAATTTTATATATTTAACCAAATTTTCATCTAAAAGCTTTTAAATATAAATTTCAGATGAAACAAACAATGCATGCGAGTCTTTGCCATTTTAATTATGTTGATCATGAGTTGTGCTGGTTAGTTTTGTTATTATCATTTTACTTAGGTTGATTGTTATTTCCACTCAATTCTTATAATGAGATTAACTGGTTTCAATAGTGAATCATATCTATGAATTTGTGTTTTTTGATTATTCAGTAATCTATTTCTTATCATAAGTCATACAAACAAAGAATTTTAATATTACTATTTCATTGTTGATCTATTATCCATCACTGCTTTTTTTTTTTGGTAATGTAGACTTAGAAATAGATTTGTAATCCCTATTTATTACTTAGCTTCACTTCTTTTTTACTGGATGAAAGACCTGTAAATTTTAAAGTTTTGTAAGTAGAATTTGCTGTGTGCTCCTCTGAATGTCTGGGGAAAAAAGGAAACCGCAGGTAGAAAACGTAAAAGACAAGTATAAAAAAATTATTAATGTCTGAGCCCGGGTTCGAACCGGGGACCTCTAGTGTGTGAGACTAGCGTGATGACCAACTACACCACCCAGACAAGTTGTTGCAAATATTCGAATATTATTTATATATTATGAAACATGAAAGAAAATTTCCTAACAAAAACTAATGTAGGTGTACGAATGAATGTTGCAGATACAGAATCGAACAATTTGCTTGGGATGCTTATAATCTGGCACAAACTTTAGCTGATATCCTTGCTGAAAAAATTGGTGAACAGAACTCAAAATTCTTTCGGGAGAATTGCTTGCCCACCACTTGTTATCTTCGGATGAATCGATATCCTCCATTTCCCATGGCTTCACCTTCTCAGGTTCATGGACTTATACCGCATACTGATAGCTGTTTCCTTACCATCTTATTGCTTCAAGATCAAGTCAGAGGCTTACAATTGGTCAAAGATGGTAAATGGATTGCAGTCAAACCAAACCCTCATGCTCTCACAATCAACATTGGTGACTTATTTCAGGTTATTAATTACTTAAAATTTTATTTGCTTAGTTCATCCACTGCTATGTTACTTAATTAGCATTAATGAATGTGTTGTTACTAGGCTTGGAGCAACGGTGTATACAAGAGTGTTGAGCATCGAGTTGTGACGAACCCAGAATTTGAAAGGTTCTCAACTGCATATTTCTTTTGCCCCTTTAATGAGACTGTTATAGAGAATTGCAGCAAGCAGCCTTCAGTTTACAGGAGATTTAGCTACCAAGAATATAGACAGCAAGTTCGTGATGATGTTCAGAAGTTTGGCACCAAAATAGGGTTACCCAATTTTCTCCTTCATAATACTTGGTGTAGAACTAGTGTGAGAGAAAATATATAATTTTAATTTCCACTACAATTATTATCCGAACTATATCTGTTATATATAACAAAATAAATGAATAAAAGCCAAGTTCAATATTTTCACTACATTACTTTAATCCTCTAAGTAGCAATGTCAGTTTGGCAATTATGTACAAACATTCACGGCGTTGCTCCAATAAGAGCATGCAATCAAACCGAACCCAAAGCGCCTGCTCGTACCAGACCCAGGGTTAGCCCTCAGCTAAACCGCTGGTCCAGGGCCCGCTCCATACGTTCTGGTCGAAAGTTGGACCGCCCGGTTCCCCGAACCCAGACTCTGGAATCCACTCCTGCTACACCGCCACCACCTCCGTCGCATCCGTTTTCTCCCTCTCTCGACTCAGACTACGCCGATACTCTCGATGGCGGCGCAGAAAGCACGGCCTCTAAGACCATCTACATCGTATCCGACGGAACCGGCTGGACCGCCGAGCACTGCGTTAACGCCGCTTTGGGGCAGTTCGATTACTGCTTGGTCGACCATGGCTGCCCCGTCAACACCCACTTGTTTTCTGGGGTAATTAGGTTTTATAATAATCAATTTATAAAATTCAAGTTTTGGTTTTAGTTGATTGATATATTAATTTGGATACACGATGAATTAAGAGTTTGTGATTTGGAAACGTGTGATTGAGAAGTTATAATTGATGATTATTTTGTTATGATTCGTTGGCGATTCATAATTTCAGATTGATGATGCTGAGAAGTTGTTAGAGATAGTAAAGCAAGCAGCAAAGGAGGGTGCTTTGCTTGTGTACACTTTGGCTGACCCATCCATGGCTTCATCTGCTAATCAAGCTTGCAACTTGTGGGGTGTGCCTTCCACTGATGTCTTGGGTCCCATCACTGACGCCATTTCTTCTCATTTGGGTGTCTCTCCTTCCGGCCTCCCTCGCGGCGCCTCCGGTAGGAGCTTCCCACTCTCCGACGACTACTTTCGCAGGATTGAAGCTGTCGAATTCACCATCAAGCAGGATGATGGGGCTTCCCCGGGGAATTTGGACAAGGCTGACATTGTCCTCACCGGAGTTTCGCGAACCGGGAAGACGCCCTTGTCCATTTATCTGGCTCAGAAGGGGTACAAGGTGGCTAATGTGCCAATCGTGATGGGTGTTCAAATTCCAAGGACTCTATTTCAGGTGGATCAGAAGAAGGTTTTTGGCTTGACTATAAATCCAGTTGTCTTGCAGAGTATTAGAAAAGCAAGGGCTAAAACTATGGGGCTCACTCCAGAATCAAGGACTAATTACTTTGATATGGATTATGTTAGAGGGGAGCTTGAATTTGCAGGAAAGCTCTTTGCTCAGAATCCTTCTTGGCCAGTTATTGGTAACAAAGTTCAACTCTGTTTCAACATACACACTGTTGTTCCAATTACTTAACAGCATGCTAATCCAGAATATCAATTACAGATGTGACTGAAAAAGCAATCGAAGAAACTGCGGCTGTTGTATTGAGGCTTTTCCATGACAGGAAGCATAAGTGTACAATGCCAAGGATCTCAAAACGCTATTAGAGATCACAATTTTCTAAAGCACCAGAATTGTATCCTGCTATCTCAGTTTCATAATATCAGTGGCTGAAATTTTGGTACATTCATAATATCCAGATACAGTTGAGTTATGAATATACTAAATTTTCAAAGTAATTGAGAAACTGTTACGTGTTACAATCCAGAGTCCGGTGATTAGGTACAATCATTTAGAACTACTTGTGAGTGTAGATGTTAGCTAAGAGGTATGTTTCTTTACATGTCATATCAATCTACGTTATGTGGTGGCATGTAACTATCAATTTTCAAAGCTTATATGTTATTTAAGAAAGAATGCTTCTTGATCTACCACGATGAAAGTTGAACAGTCTTAGTAGGCCCTGCTAAAGAGAAAAAGGTGTTTTGATACGGTGAACCTACCTGTCAATTGCAAAGCTGCAATCATCAATATATTTGGTGAATTACTCTTTCGTGAAAAATCTCATTGAGTGCAGTTCGGTAAGTAGAAATTGTTTTCCTTTCCTTCAAGGGAAAGGATGTTATGTTTCCTCCAAATTGTTGAATTACTCTATCATTGTTTGGTATCCAAACTAATGAAACATCAGCATGCTTTCAGTTGAACAATTTGTCCATTGAAACCTTCCTATATGTTCTGCTAGTTAGCTCTAATGATCTTTTCACTCAGAGTTATACCCAATGCTTAAATTATTGTATGTAACTGACTTATTTTCTTGTTATATATCTGGAATTTCATATGAATGCTAGTGTGCTTGCAAAAACATGTTGAAAATATAAGCATATTTTATGTAAAGGTGTTGCTATACCTAACATACCTATAGCCTCACATAACAGTTTTGCTGTAACTTTCTAAGTCTTTGCTTTGGTTAAACTTTGGGTTTGGTATGACTCACATGGCTGTTTAACTTCTGAGAGCCGCAAACATCAATTGTTATGATGAAGTTGTTTGTTAAGGAAAAAGGATATCTAACAATAACATTCACATGCTTATTGTTTTTTCAAGACCAAAATGGCCATATTAACCTAAATCATTTAAGTTTACTTTATTCCAGAAGACCAGAGTGCTTCCAAATACAACACCACTCTTTTATCCCTGGAATTGGAAAACCCGGGCTGTAAAGGTTCCCTTTTCTTTCTGAAAAGAAAAGTTCACATGAAAATGGGATGAGCTTATAAAGTTTATTCTTCCTATTAGGATTTCATTCATCTGCATGTAAGAGCAAAAACTTAACAGAAAATGTACAAAAGGACTCAAGGAATAGAAAGAGCAAAAAGAAACACTTTCTGATCCTTCTTCAACTACAGACTGAAAACATTATAGAGCAATCTCTTCCATGTGATCTTTATCTGTTGTCTTCCATTCGTATAAAAGAAATGAATATTCATTCCTTCCCCCTTTGAATTAATGCACTATGTCATTGCAATTGCTTGTAATTCCCGGAGAGGTAAGGTAACTGACTCTGATGTCAAATTGTTGGAAATATAGAGTAATCTTTACAACTTGAGAAACTTTGGTTTTCACTGTCTCTCTTGATTTTCCTGTTTCCTAGTATTTGCTGCATTTCTGGGACTCTAACTTGTATTTACGCCAGAGTTGCCTGCCCCATTGTCGAGTTCGCATTCTTCTAAGTCTCAACAACAAAAAGATTGAGTTACTGCTGCAAATCAGCCACATATTCATCTGGGTTTTGCTTGCTGATAGCAAGAGTGAAGAATATCAGCAACAATGTTCCCATGCTTGATCTGTTACAGTACACAAACATAAGCACATAACATTGGTGAAGTTGTATGATAATTGAGCTATATAGTTTCTTACAAGGTGGCAAAGATGAGAAGAACCCTTTTAGGGTCAAGGAGCCATGAAGAATGTCTTCTGAAACTGTTTCTCCGAGTTGCCAACTTGCTTTCACTGGGGGGTGTGCTGCACATATTACTGGCAGTGATTGTAATCTGATGATGGCTCTGAGGAGGGTTTGTGTTTGTGGATTGATGTGTGGACCCCACTGCCGTTGACTTTTCAAGTGTGTTACACCCTGCCATAGCAGCTGCATATCCAAATATGAATACTATGAATGAACCAAGTTCTTGATAAAGACATTATTGACATGTATCTCTGGCTTCTAGCCTCAAGTATGGGTTGCCAACTACTTAATAATATATCACTTGCAACCTCTTTTTTCCTATGCACTTGTGATCAAACAGTTAATTCAATTTTCCATAATGTAAATGGGTTGACTTGGCTAAATTTGACATGTTCATGTAGTAGGTTTCCTTGTTTCCACCCTAACTAATCCTCAACAACCAAAAGCCCAAGCCAAACTAACATTAAATTTCTACAGCTCCTGTATAGTTTTCAAGTTGCATGATCTCAGTTGTTGGGTATGAATTATGATAATGAGAATTATAATAATAATGATAATAATATATAATAATATATATAAGAGAGATCACTGTCCAGCAATGTGAGGTGTAACAACAAATCAGAGGATACCCAACTTGGCCTGACCTTAGTACAGGTTGGTGATCAAATATTTTATTATAACCCCATTTGCAATCTGTTCCCATTGTCCACATAATACAATTATACATATCAAAGCAACAAATTTCATAAGGGTCAAAACAATAGGAACAATAGGCCTGCTGATAATAATAATAATTATTATTATATTATACTTTCTCCTAAACTCCAAAGACCCGGAAAAGGAAAGAAAAATTAGTCCTAACTTTCATGTGGCGATTCATTTGGTGATTTGGTCTAAGGTTCAACAGAAGAAACAAAAACAAATTTGGATGTATACATGATCATGCTGTACTCAAATTATTGAATAGGTTAAGTTTATCTTTAAACATATAAAGTACTCCAAGAAAATCAAACTCCTCAAGAAACAAAAAAGACTCTATAATTATAATAATTATAATAATTATTATTATTTATTTAATTTTTAATTGAATTGAAGTTTGAAAGGGCAATGGTACCTTTTGGTGAGGATGTAGTTGGAACAGTGTCTCTTTCATGAAGTGAGACATTTCCCTTCACCTTCCTGTCTCCACCACGCTGAGAACCTTTCCTGGAAAGGCTCCTCTGCAACTATGTTGTTTAAGAAATAAATAAAATCAAATCAAATTTAAAAAAGATAAATGGATTATACCATGTTTATTTACTAAGAAAAATAGAAAGAAGAAATCCCAAGTATATAATCAAACAAGGCAACTATATTGGTTACGTAAGAGATACACAAAGTTAAAATGGTTAAACTTAATTTAATTGATTGCTCTCTTATTTCAACGCTATCATTAATTTAAAAATTGTAGCCAAAGGAGGAAGAAGTGGGAAGTAGTAATAATAATGGTTTGAAAATGACATTCGATTCCAATGGCCGCAAAGGTTCAATGGAAGTTCATGATAAAAATTAAAAAAAAATAAAAAATAAAAAAGTCTTTGTTTTACCCTCTCATTTTCAATTAACAATAATTCCACCGTTCATGAATGTTTGACATTCGTATTTATTTAATGTCTCATCATATTTTTCATTAATAAAATTACAATTTATTTTAATATTACTAACTTCAAAAGAAAAAAAAAACATAACAAGCAGTGACATAAAAATATATGTGAAATTAGATTAAAAAGAAAAAAAAAAAACTTACTGTGATTCTGGGATTAATATTGGAGGAATCTTTGTTGATGGGGGAAGAGAAGGAATCCATATCAATGACAAAGCTATCAACTTTCTCAGCTGTGTATTGATATGCGTTTATGTGATCAGAAACAGAGATTCTCTGTGCTCCACTCTCCATCTTCTTCTCTTCTGAATCCAAAGCTGATGAAAAAGAAGAAGAACTTGAATCCTGCAAGAAAAGAACCAAACCCCATCAACCATCAAGAAATTAAACCAGACCAACAAGAATTCAATGAAACAGTTATACAAAGAGACAGGAATAATAATTCTCACCAACTTTGGAATATCTTCCATTTCTAATTTCACTTTCTTGTTGTAGTAGTTGTGAATATTTCAGCTATGCGTATTGAATGGGATTATTATAACTATGAACATACAGCACCTGCTTAATGAACATGAACCTCAACACAAGTCACAATATGTATAAACTAATAGACCCATGAACCAATACCCAGAATTTTCTTTGATTGGATAAAAATTTAAAAATAAATAAATAAATGAATAAAAAAACAACTTACAGATATAGGGGATGCTGAAATTCTCTTGAAAAAGGGTCTGATCTTAGCAACTAGTTACGGTAGTTGATGATATATGGAAGAGAAGAAGTGACTTATAACTACCAAGTTATTTGTCTGAATATAGAAAAGGCTAAGTGGCTGGTTTTGATTGGAAGAAAAAAATAATGGGGCGGAGAAAGAGTGCAAGAGGAAGAAACAGAGACAAATAGTTTTCAGCTTAAGATTTAGAAGGAGAGCGAGAAACGCATCATCATCATTATCATTATCGTTAACATTATCGTCATCACCATCATCAAGTGGGGCTTTGCTCTCTCTTTAAACAAACATAAATACAACATCACACTATTTAAATGTAATAATAAGAAGGGTGTTCTAATAATATTTTGCACTATTAATAAAAATAATAGTTATTTTTTATGATGTAATATTACGTAATTGAATGTACACATAAAATTATTTTTTTAATAGTATATAAAAATTAAATTTTAGTAATAATAAGAAATAGTATAAAACATATTATATAATTATATAATTACATCTGTTTTTTTATAATTATTTATATAATTAATATAAAAATAATTATTTTTACTATATAATCTTATATAATTAAATATACATATAAAATTATTTTATACTAACAAAACATATCAAAATCAAAATTAAATTCTAATAATAATACCATAATTTAATTTCGGAATTCCATTCTTTTTCTGCCTTTATACCATTTTTGTATCTCTTTTTGTTTTTTTATAATATATTTTTTTGCAAGACCATATCAAATGCACTTTACTTATGTGTAGCAGATAAGTACAAATTTGCAATCATGGATGGCCAATCGACAAATTGATATACTTAAGTGTACATAACTATTAATTAACATGTATATTCCATTATTCTCCCGTGGTAAACCTTTTTATCTATAAACAATGCATTTGAATCTTCTTTTGGTACATAATAGAAATAGAAAAGAATATCTCTTGATGGGCGTACAGTTCAATTTATACTTTATAATTATAAATGACTATTGATTTTTTTAATATAAAATCTTATATGCTAATAAATAATTACATTTTATCTTCTATCTTGATTTTTTCTTTTTACCAAAGATAGTGTATGAGGTGAGAAATGAAAATCAAACACATACACCACCCTAAACTTAAATGAAATATAAAATATTTAACAATTAAAACATGGATTCAATTAATCGTCCCACAGTTCAACCAAAATTTTGTATTTGTAAAAAAATAATATACTTCTTTTTAAGCTAGATTTATGATTTCTTAATTAAATTTACTTATTGTACTTTAATAAAAATATGATATTAATGAGATTTCTACAGTAAAACTATTATTACAAAAAATTCAGATAAATTATAGTAAAGTTAAAAATAGTTATTAGAACTCTACAATTCAATTTCCATGTGATGACTAAGATCTTAAACTTTGCTACTCGTATGTAATATGCGTATAGTCTCTAGGTGGTAGGTATAATTTAACAGAAATGATATTTATACTATTTTTTATATATTCTTTTTATAGTATAAAAGATAATTTTTTTTTACCAAAGATAGAAGACTTGAACTCACAATCTCTTAATTGAATATGGAAAGACTATGCCATTTGAGTTATAATTTATTGGCGTATAAAAGATAACTTTTACTTTTTTTATTTCTTATTATTTATCAAATATTTTTAATACTAAGAACAAAGAATATAATATACACAAAAACAATTCATATAACATTCTTCTTATTTTAATTTATTTCAGAAAAAATATTCCTAGGACTTTATAAAAAAAATTTATCTTTTATTTCACTACATATATTCCTATGACTATATACACGGAACCTACATTTGATTTGAGGCATCACCGCAATATAATAGTGATATCTTCGTTAAATGTAGCAGCTAAAAGTATGTGTGGTTTGAAGTGGGGACACATTTCATGAGTACCAGAAACATAAATTAATAATAATTAATGTGATAATAAATAAAAATAATGCGATTGGGAACACTACGAATTACGTGTTAGGACTAATACAGTTCTCTGAGGGAATATTGTGAATTTGTAATCAAATCTGGCAATAAGGTTGCCTAACTAGCATTATTTGAACGACATGACAGATGAAAAAAACAATCAGCATAGCAGCTATGTAACATGCATCAATCGTTCACTAATCTCTCTACACAATTCTAATTCGAAATTCAAATAGAAGATAAAGGAGCACTCCTTTTTAAAAAAAAAAAAATATTTAGTTTTGTTACGTTGTAAGTAAATTTGGGTGGTTGTTAGTAATAAGTTTGGTATCCACATTCTAAAATGTAGCATGATTAATGAATACGACAAGCAAATATCCTGAGGAGTGGATGTAGAATTTTTTTCCCAACAAGATTAACTTTTTAGAGTCCAAAAGTTCTAGCATCCTTCTTGCATGTAATTGGAACTTATCAATCATAGCTTCTGGGTTTTCAACTTTCGAAATCAATAATCAATTGATAACATTCTTGGGTAAGTATTGTCATATTAACAAATATAGAAACTTATTGTACGAAGAAGTTCAGAAAACTCATCACTGAAAGTAAATAGTTTAGTGAAAGAAGCTAAGTTTTGTATTGTAGTAGAAACTTGTCTTATTTATGGATTGATAGGATATTTACTCAGGTGAGCTACTCAAATAAAAACGTCTAAAATATTTTTTTTTAAGATGTTTTTAATAATTAAAATTTAATACATATAATCGATTAAATTATGTTATTTTTGTCAAAATTAGATCATATAAATTAATTTAACTGAAAAAATGATGAATCAAATCTTGAATCGGTCTAAATTAATATTATTTTTTATAGAAAATGACTACAATACTTTTATTATAGAAAATGACTAAAATACTTTTATTATATATATATATATATATATATATATATAAATTTTAAAAATTCTAAATCCTAACCCTATGACGGCAGAGAAGTAAAGAGCTAGAATTTAGAGTTCTCAAAATTAATATATATAATATAAATATTTTAGTTATTTTCTATAATAAGGATATTGTAATTATTTTTATAAAAAATAATATTAATTTATATCAGTTCAAGATTTGATTCACCATTGTTCAGTTAAATTAATTTGTCTAGTCTAATTTTAACAAAAATAACATGATTTAATCGATTATATATATGTTAAATTTTAATTACTAAAAAACATCTTTAAAAAAAAGACGTCTTAGATGTCTTTATCTGAGTGACTCTCTTTACTCATTTACGCCTAAAAAATATTTTTTACAAATGAGTTATGCTATGTATACATTAAAATTAGCCATCAAAATCAGTTACTAATATAAAATATATGTTAAAATATAAATACACATTAAAAATAAATTAAATTATATATATATTTATATATAAATACATTAATGACTAATTTTAGTGTATAAATAGCATTTTTATTTACAAATATCTATCGCTTATGAGGAGATATATATATCATGTTTTCTATATATCTTTTTGTACGTTTTCTTTATGGTATATATTTTTTCTTTTTTACTTCTTATCTATCACTATTAATACTCAAAGTAAAATGCATGTGTACAAATTAAAAAAAAATATGCATAAAAAATAGTGCAAATAACATTTTTTTTTATATATTCAAAGATTGAAAAACGAGTATATTATATATTGACCATAAGTAAGATAAAGTAGGATTTAAATTTTATTCTAATTTTATTTAATTTCTAGATAGGTTTAAATCCCTCCACCTAAATTTTATGTATTTGTTCCTTAAACTTATCGAATTGACCTGTAAAACAAATTTATTTTCAATCAAGCTTGAACTCCTCTCACAAGCTTTTCCATCCTTTGTCTCTATTGTAGCCTAGTTTTTTAACTATTACTTTTATATTTATTTAGGAAAATTAAAGCACCCATTATTGGATTTGTGATCATAAAATACATCAAATTAAAAAAGGAAGCGATATATATCATTATATCAATATATACGATAGAAATTTTGATGAATTGAAGTATGTATTGTGTGTTGATAATTGATATAGATGATGCGAGGCCTCAAAGTTGGTAGATTGGTCCCGGCTATGAAGCCACGTATATATTATAGGCACTTCCACATTCATAACTTGTCCCTTAATAATGAACTCGTTTGATTCATTCTGCAACTTGTGATAATAATGATCGTTTTAGACAAAGACAAATTACACATTCCAATAGGAAACTTATTTTCCGGACACGTGACTGAATTTGATGTGACACTTCCATTTTTTCCGTTTATTCCATCTACTCTCTAATCCCTGTCTAAACCGAAGCCACTTAATTACTAAAGAAAATCACTTATGACCATATCACAATTAAATTTTAATATTGTTATATCTAGCTTGTTGGTAGAAAGTGGGGTTCAGAATCTGATATATATACACACACACGCCTTGTTGGTCATCATTTCTCTACCTATTAGCCTGTTAGGCATAGAAATTTTAAATTTCAAATTTTTATAAGACATAAAAATATAATATATATATATATATAATATAAAATATTTTTTTAAAATTATAATAATATTTTAAATTTTATTAATATTTAAATATAAATTAAAATTTTAATTATTTTTAATATTTTTTAATTATATAAAAATATTTTAAATATTTATTATTTTAATAAATAATAATATATATTATTTTTAAATTTATTTCTAAAATTGTACAGAATGCCTCTGGTACGGTTTAGGAGGAGGGTCGGAACCTGCGGGTCGAGGCGGATGTCGTACTGTCCAAGCGGAATGGAGGGGTGGTACCTGCAAAGACACTCCGACGCTCAAGTCAGAATAGATCTAAGAGGTTGAAAGTGTGAGGGATGAGTCAGTACCTGGAGGGACTTGGGTCCTCTTATTTATAGGAGATGGGAGATCGTCTTATCTTATCTTGTTTGGTTAAGATAAGGGAGGTGTTTGAATTCGAAAGTTGGTTAAGAGCTTCCATAGGGCCAGTATTGGGCCTTTCGGAGAGGGGAGACGGGTTGGTCCGAGGAGCCGGACTCGGGTTTGGTCTCGGGTCCGGGATCCGTGGACCGGATCCGTAACAGTTGCCCCCGCAGCGGGAGGCCGAGTAAGGTCGGTTTGTCGCTGGGAGGTGAGGTGTTTTCAATGCGTCTTCAGTCTTTCTCGAGCGTTCGTTTGGTTTTTTCGTGACGAGGTCGGTGTCCCGGTTTCGTTTTGTGAAAGATTCGTCTGACCGTTTTTGGTCTTGACGTGACCTTTCCGTGCCTGTTGCGCCCGTTGCGTTCTCCGAGGCGTAATTTATTAATTGTTTTTTCAAGGGGGCATTTATTGCGAGAGGGTTTTTTCTCTTTCTTGCCCCTATGAGTCTTCATTGTGCCTAGGGTTAGTCGTGTTTTTTTGCTTTCTTTTGAAACCATTTTTGCTTTTGTTTCAGTTCCCTCGTCCGTTTTTTCTTCTAAAGAAAACTCTTCATCTGAGAGGGAACTCCTCTTTTTTCCGTGGTTTTTTCTCTTTGGTGCCGCTCTGCTTCTTCTGTTTTTCTAGCTCTCCTCAAGCTTCCTTCTGAATTACCAGGTTGGCATGCTTTGCCTTTTTTCTTTTTTACTTTGTGAATGCTTGCTCTGTTTTCGCCATGCGTTGTTCTGCCTGTTTTGCTTTTTTACTGTTTGTTTACTGTGTTTGGTAATTTTTGGGGGTAGTACTTTGAGTTTCGGGGGAGGGGCTGAGCACCGCCGTGTTTACTTTGATTGTAGTGGTGGGTCACCGCGTCGGGTTGGTAGTGGTGTTAGGTTTTCGTGTTTTGCTACTGCGTAGAGTTAGTAGGCTGATGGTGGTGCTCCTCCCTGTTTTAGGTATGCAGCGTCGGAGAAATGAGGGTGTGGGAGCCCCGGTAGCCCCCTCCAGGGGCGTTCCCAATCGCTACGGTTGGGTGACCAGCGATGTATGGGGTGTTCCGTCGCGAATGACGGAGGATGACCTTCAGCGGCTCCGTGATCAGGGGGCAATCTGTGGTGGTGGCGATGAGGAGGGTCGGTATGAGCTCGTGCTCCCTGATGCCGACGAGCGCGTCTGTTATTTGAACCTTCATTCTCCCACCGTGCCGGACTGGATGTGGGTTTACGAGTCTATGTTCACTCGGCTTGGCGTGCGGTTCCCGTTTTCGCCGTTTGTCCAGGGTTTGCTTAGTCGGTGTTCCGTAGCGCCGTCTCAGCTTCACCCGAACAGTTGGGCTGCCGTGCGATGCTTTGAGCTGGTGTGCCGGTATCTTGATCTTCCGGCTTCTGTTCCCGTTTTTCTTTTTCTTTTCTTATGCACTCTTCCGACTAAGGAGGGGAAGCATAAGAAAGGATATATGTCTTTCCGTGCTCAACCTCATCGCCGGATTTTTGGGTTGTTTGAGGATTCTTTTCTTGGGTTTAAATGGGAGTATTTTAAGGTGCGTCCCGTTCAGGGGCACCATCCGTTTTGGCTTACATTGGAGGGCGAGCGCCGGTTTCCGACGTATTGAAATTTTGGTGCTGGCCCGTCGGTTCTGACTAAGATTGCTTATGATGATTTATCTCGGGAGGATAAGGACATTGCCAGCGTTTTGTGGCATTTGTTTGGCGAGCGTCCGTTGAGTCCTCGAGACGTTATGGGGGATCCTGAGGCTTGTCGGACATATATTGGTGTGTTCCCTTTTTTTTTACTTTTCTCCTGCTTCTTTTCAGTTGAGATGGCTGGTGGGTTGACTTCTTTGGCGAGACTGAAGGCAGCGTTGGTCCGGGAGGAGGGGTCGTCGTCTCCGTCTACTCCTGTTTCGAATCCGGCTGTGGAGTCTCAGGCTGCTTCTCAGGGGGTGGTTTCTTCGGGGGCGCCTACTGGTGCTCAGGCTCCTCCCGGTCCTGCGAGCTCGCCTGAGGTCGTCGTGGTGACGGCTGCTGAGGCTTCTCGAAAGAGGAGTAGACCTGAGGAGCCGGGCAGCGAGACCTTTGAGGAGGAGGGTTTGGTACCTAGTGTGATGGACCGACGTTTTGATGCCTCAGGGTTTATTGATCAGCACTTGATGCTTGGAACGGAGTCATTTTTTGATGGCTGTGATGTCTCGTTCCAGGAAAAGTCGGTGTATCGTGCCCTTCTTCGCTCTGCCGTAGTTGTTCGGAAGGCCGAGCCCGTGATGGCTCAAGTTGGTTTGTTGGAAAAGAAGCTTCGTCAGTCTCAGGCTGAGGTGGCTAAGCTGAAGGAGGAGCTTGAGGCTGCTAATGTTGCGAAGGAGAGGGCGGTGAAGTCTTCCGAGGAGGCCGGGGCGGAGATTCTCCGACTTGCCGGTATTGAGACTTTGCTTCTTTCTCAATTGGCAGAGGAGCGGCAGCGTGCTTCGGATGCGGGCTCTCAAGCTGCCGTGCTTCTTGCTGAGTCGGAGGCTTTGAAGGCCGAGGTTGTTGCTTTGAAAAAGGAGAAGACGGGGTTGTTGGCTGACGCTAAGGATGCTATCGTTGCTACCGAGGAGACGATGAAGGCACAGGTTCTGGTGCTGGCTCCTGGCGTGGACGTGTCCGTGATGGGAGCGTTTAAGGTTGTTCGTGATGGTCGGATTGTCGACCTTGAATAGCTTTTTAATCTCTGTAATTAGTATTTTGAACTTTGCTTGTTTCTGAATATTTCGAATGGCTAAGGGCCGTAACTTCGTTTTAATGGTATTTTCGGCCGTCGGGGCCTTTTTGTATGATCCGTATTGTGGTGTTTTTGGCCGTTCGGGCCTTCTTTTGTGTTTTGAGCTATTCCGCTTGTTTTCTCGTTTTCCTAAACCGTCGTCTGGTTGGTTTTTATGGGTTCCTGCGTGTTCGGCCTGGGGGGTGATCAGTCCTCCAGTGGCGGCCATGTCTTTTGTTCCGTTTTTGGGACGTGTCGAGAAGTGGAAATAGCTTGTAATGGAAATTTTATTTGAGTGGTTGGGCCTCGTTAAAACCCTCCGTTAACGGCGGGAAAGAGTACCGAAGATTAAAAGATGAAAGTATAAATAAAGGGTAAAAATGGAAAGAAAAAATAAGGGGCGACCTATTTAATTTTGGTCTAAGTGTAGTATCTTCGCAAGTTGGCCGCGTTCCAAGTTCTTGGGACTTCGTTGCCGTTGAGTCGTTCGAGTTTATACGCTTCTTTTCCGATTACGGCCTTGATTCTGTATGGTCCTTCCCAGTTGGGGGCGAGTTTTCCTTCCCCTGGGGTCGAAGGACCGATATTGTTTCGTCGTAGGACGAGGTCGTCGGCCGCGAACTCTCGTCGGATAACACCGTGATTGTATCTTAGGTTGATTCTTTGTTTAAGCGCTAACTCTTTGATGTGAGCTATGCTTCTCTCTTCGTCAATAAGATCTCGTTCTGCTTCTTCGTCGTTACTTCCGACTGTTTTCCTGGAGCTGGGGTCCCCGATTTCCACTGGGATGACTGCTTCTACGCCGTATGTTAGTCGGAAAGGCGTTTCCCCTGTGCTCGTTTGGGGTGTTGTTCGGTACGACCATAGAACTGATCCTAACTCGTCTGCCCACAGTCCTTTGGCTTCGTCGAGCCGTTTCTTGAGTCCTTTAACGATTATTTTGTTTGCGGATTCCACCTGTTCGTTTGTTTGGGGGTGTTCTACCGAGCTGAAGCGATGGGATACGTGTAATCCTTCTAGGAATTCTCTGAATTTTTTGTCGGTAAACTGGGTTCCGTTGTCTGAGATGATGACCTCGGGGATTCCGAATCGGGTGATGATCTGTCGCCAAACGAATTTCCGACATTGGGTCGCCGTTATGGAGGCCAGAGGTTCGGCCTCGATCCATTTGGTGTAGTAATCTATGGCGACGGTGAGATATCTGAGTTGGCCGGGCGCTGCGGGGAAGGGTCTGACGAGGTCGATTCCCCAACTGCCGAACGGCCGTTCAGCCGATATGGTGTTGAGTTGGTGTGGGGCGGCTTGGTGGATATTGGCATGTCTTTGGCATTTGTCACAGCTTTTTGTCAATTGTATAGAATCTCGAATGATTGTAGGCCAGAAGTAGCCAGCCCTGATGATCTTTTGGGCTAGCGTTTTTCCTCTGACGTGGTGACCGCAGCAGCCTTCGTGGATCTCGCGGAGTATGTACTCCGTGTCCCCGGGTTCGACGCATTTGAGTAGGGGTTGTGAGAATCCGCGTTTGTATAGTTGTCCTGCTATGATGGTGTAGTTGGCGGCTTCCCTTTTTATTCACCTTCCCTCTTTTGGGTCTGACGGTAAGGTTCCGTTGAGGAGGTACTGCAGGATAGGGTACGTCTAAGACTCCCGGTTTGAGGATGCTAGATGTGCGTTGACTATCGTTGACACCGAAGGCGATCTAACAACTTCCTGAATTAGCGACTTGTTACCGTGTCCTGATTTGGTACTGGCTAGTTTGGAAAGTAGGTCCGCCCTGGCGTTTCGTTCTCTGGGAACATGTTGTATGGTAATGCTTTCGAATTCTCCTTTTAATTCGTTTACTTTGTTGAGGTATTGTTGGAGCAGGGGATCTCGCGCCTGGTAGCTTCCGTTGATTTGGGAACTAACTATCTGGGAGTCGGTATTTACTTCAAGGACCTTTGCACCGACTTCCCGGGCTAGGGTCAGGCCTGCTAAGAGGGCCTCGTATTCTGCTTGGTTATTTGATACTGGAAATTCGTATCGTACTGATTATTCAATTGTGATCCCGTTTTGATTTTCGAGTATGATTCCGGCACCTCCGTGAGTGGAGTTTGATGAGCCGTCGACGTGCAGTTTCCATGGTTCGGGGGTGAGCTTAACCGGAGTCATTTCAGCGATGAAATCGGTCAAGACCTGTGCTTTGATGGCGTTCCGGGGTTCGAACCTGATTTGGAATTGGGATAACTCGATGGACCATGCTAGCATTCTTCCTGCTAGGTCGGGCTTCTGTAATACCTGTTTGACCGCTTGGTCGGTTCGGACCGTTATGGGGTGAGCTTGGAAGTATTGCCGCAGGCGACGGGAAGCCGAGAGGAGTGCGAAGGCTAGTTTTTCTAAGCGTGAATAGCGAGTTTCTGCATCCTGTAGGACTTTGCTTATGAAGTATATGGGTTTTTGTTCCCTTTTCTTGTTTTCCCGGATGAGTGCTGCTGCGAGTGCTTCTTCCGTTATGGAGAGGTACAGGTAAAGTGTTTCCCCTGTTTGGGGCTTGGCGAGGATCGGTGGTTCCGCTAGAACCCTCTTGAAGTGTTGGAATGCTTCTTCGCACTCCGTCTCCCATTTAAAAGGGGTTCCTTTTTTCATTAGTTTGAAGAAAGGGATTGCCTTTTGGGCCGATGCCCCGAGAAACCGAGATAGCGCGGTCAGTCGGCCGGTAAGCTTTTGGATGTCTTTGAGATTTTTGGGGCTTGTCATCTCGAGGACGGCATGACATTTCTCCGGGTTTGCTTCAACTCCGCGTTGCGTAATCATGAAGCCGAGGAACTTTCCTGCTTCCATTCCGAAGGCGCATTTTTCCGGGTTGAGCCGCATTTGGTGTTTTCGTACGGTGTTCATTATTACCTTGAGGTCGTCGGTCAGTTGCTCACCGGATTCGGTCTTGGCGAGCATATCGTCTATGTAGACTTCTAATTTGTTTCCGGACAGGTCTCGAAAGATCTTGTTAACAAGTCTTTGATAGGTGGCTCCGGCATTTTTTAAGCCGAAGGGCATTACTGTGTAGCAGTAGGTTCCGTCCGGGGTGATAAATGCTGTTTTTTCTTCGTCTGGTCGGTGCATCGGGATCTGGTTGTAGCCGGAATATGCGTCCATGAAGCTGAGGTATCGGTGGCCGGATGCTGCGTCTACTAACCCGTCGATGTTTGGTAGGGGGAAAGACGTCTTTTGGGCAGGCTTTGTTGAGATCTGTGTAGTCGACGCACATTCGCCATTTTCCGTTAGATTTCCTTACTTGTACGACGTTGGCAAGCCAAGTCGTGTAGGGGAGTTCTCGGATGAAATTGGCTTCGAGTAGGGCTTTAACTTGATTTTTGACTTCGGCGGCTCGGTCTGGTGACATTTTCCGTCTTCTTTGTGCTACTGGCTTAGCTTGGGGGTCCACGGCTAGGTGGTGAGACATTAGGTCGGGGTTTATTCCCGGCATATCGGCTGGTGTAAATGCGAACAGGTCTCTATTCTGTTTCAGGAGTTGGGAGAGTTCTTCTTTAAGATCGTACGGGAGGTTTCTGTTAATGAAGGTGTGTTCCTCTTTGGTTGGCCCTATTTGTAGCTTTTCCATGTCTCCTTCTGGTTCCGGCCTAGGTTGGCCATCTAGTCGTGCGTCTAGGTCGGCAAGGAATATTCCGGCCGCGTCCCGGGATTTTTTCCTTAGGGCTAGGCTATTGTTGTCGCATTCGGCGGCAACTTCTCGGTCTCCGTGAATGGTTCCGACGGAACCGTCGTCGGTTCTGAACTTCATGAGGAGGTATTTGGTAAAGATGACTGCAGAGAAGTCGTTGATCGTTTTCCTTCCGAGAATGACGTTATAGGCTGTGGAGTCTTTTAGGACTACAAATTCAGATAGGATTGTCTTTCTCTGATTGCTTGTTCCTATGGTGATGGGGAGGGTAATCGAGCCATCTGGTTTGAGAAAGTTGTCCCCGAGGCCCGTGACGCCGTGGCGGTGTGTTTGGAGGTTGTCGTTGCGGAGCCCGAGTTTGTCGAAGGCTCCTCGGAAAAGGATGTTGGAGTCTGCGCCGGTATCTACCAGTATTCTTCTTACTAGTCCTGTTCCGATTCGGGCTGAGATGACGAAGGGGGCATCTTCGGCCGAGGTGCCGTGTTGGCAGTCCTCTGGTAGGAAAGTTATCGTGTTGTCAGCCGTGGCGACTGGGTCTTGGTTTCTGACGGCCATTATCTTGAGGTCTTTTTCATTGTTAGTTTTGATTTGCTTGATACGTCCTTGCCCGTGATGACGTTTACTATGATGGTCGGGTCCTCCTCCGGGCTTTCCCTGGGGGGTAGCTTTTGAGTTCTCGGTTACGCCCTTCTCTTTCTGGCGACTTGTCTCTGTTGGCGCGTCTTGGTTCTCTGATGATTTTGGCGAATTTCGGGAGTTTGCCGTCTCGTATGGCCTGTTCAAGAGCGTCTTTAAGGTCAAAACAATCTTGCGTTTTGTGGCCGTAGCCTCGGTGGTAGTCACAGTAGAGGGTTTTGTTGCCTCCTGTCCTTTCCTTGAGTGGTCGGGCTCTGGGAATGACGCCTCGATCTGTTATTTGGTGGTATATCTCCGTAATTGGTGCTATTAGGGGCGTGTAATTAGAGAATTTTCCTATTCTCGGTGGCCGGTTGGCCGGCCTGGGGTGGTCTCGTTGGTTCTCCTTGGGTGGTGGGTTATGACGGGGAGCCGAGTTGCCGTGTTGGGTAGCGGCGTGCTGCCGTTTGTTGGCAGCGACGACCTGGCTGACTTCCTCGTCGTTGATGTAGTCCTTGGCGACGTTCTGAATTTCGTGCATGGTCCACACTGGTTTAGTAGTGAGGTGCTTGCGAAAATCTTCATTCATGAGCCCGTTAGTTAGGCAGAGGCTTGCAACGGAGTCCGTGAGTCCGTCGACCGTTAGGCATTCATCGTTGAAGCGGTCGAGGTATTTCCTTGTGGATTCTTCTTGCTTCTGTGTGACCCCTAACAAGCTGATGGGGTGTTTGGCTTTGGTGATTCTGGTTGTGAATTGGGCCATGAATTTTCGTGCTATGTCGTGGAAGCTGGCTATGGATCCGTTCGGGAGGGCGTTGAACCATTTGATCGCTGGTCCGGCAAGGGTTACCGGGAAGGCTCTGCATCGGACTGCGTCGGACGCTCCTTCTAAGTTCATTCTGGCCTCGAAGGCCGTTAGATGTTCTTGAGGGTCCTTAGTTCCATCATACTTCATGTCCGTGGGTTTGTCGAAACCTTTGGGGAGTTTCGCTCTTAAGATTCTTTCTGTGAAGGGCGTGGCTCCCATTATGGTGTGGTCGTTTCTCGTGCGTTTGGTGTTTCGTCGTCTCGGGTCTTCGTCCGAGTCGTGTTGACGACTTAGATCGTGGGACGCGCTGCGGTGGTGTTTCTTTTTGTATCGCCGTTCTGGCGATTTCTCGTGTCGATGGTTACGTGAGGTACTGCGGCCATCTCTCCTATCGTGTTGTCGGGTTGGCGACCTTCCGCGGTGGGATCGTGGCCTAGAAGTTGCCTGGCTTCCGTGTTCGTTGGCGTATTTTCCTCTGTTGCTTAGTTTGCCTTCTAGTTCCTAGACCCGGAGGCCGAGATCCTGGATGATCTGTGCCGCTTTGTCCCTCGCTTTCTCGGGATGTTGCGGGTCCGTGACTATGTGTTCGTTCGTGCGGTGGATGGTACTTGCTATTCTTGCTTGGTTCGTGACCTCCTGGTGTTCCGGGGCCGGACGACGTGGTTGGGAGTCATCCTGACTTGAAGGATTTTCCTCCAGGGTGCCTTCCATCCGGTTCGACTGTCGCAAGTCCCCACAGACGGCGCCAATGTACAGAATGCCTCTGGTACGGTTTAGGAGGAGGGTCGGAACCTGCGGGTCGAGGCGGATGTCGTACTGTCCAGGCGGAGTGGAGGGGTGGTACCTGCAAAGACACTCCGACGCTCAAGTCAGAATAGATCTAAGAGGTTGAAAGTGTGAGGGATGAGTCAGTACCTGGAGGGACTTGGGTCCTCTTATTTATAGGAGATGGGGAATCGTCTTATCTTATCTTGTTTGGTTAAGATAAGGGAGGTGTTTGAATTCGAAAGTTGGTTAAGAGCTTCCATAGGGCCGGTATTGGGCCTTTGGGAGAGGGGAGACGGGTTGGTCCGAGGAACCGGACTCGGGTTTGGTCTCGGGTCCGGGATCCGTGGACCGGATCCGTAACAAAAATATATGTTAATATTAAGTTTAGAAACATTGATGTATAATCGTATTTAGATGTATTTAAATATATTTTAAAAAATATTTTATTTTTTATTAAAATATATATATCAAATAAATTGATAAACTATCGTATTCAGAATGTGTTCGAATGTAAATACGAAAATCAATAAAATGTTTGTGCGTCTTAACTGATCGCAAATAGTTGACTTATAGTTATAAGAGTAAGA
Organism: Arachis hypogaea; assembly: GCF_003086295.3. Classification (NCBI taxonomy): domain Eukaryota; kingdom Viridiplantae; phylum Streptophyta; class Magnoliopsida; order Fabales; family Fabaceae; genus Arachis; species Arachis hypogaea. The sequence continues at coordinate 111,413,227 of NC_092044.1, forward strand.
AGAAGGGGATTCATCAAATTCTCTTTGGATGAGAAAATTTATTATTAGGCCTTTAATAATAATAATAATAATAATAATAATAATAATAATAATAATAATAATAATAATAATTTAGTTATTCTATTAGTTTATATAATTTTATTAAATTTTTATTTTTTAATTGATTTTTTGTATTATTTTTAATTTTATAATTTGATTATTTTTAGTATAAAAAAATTAAAATTAACTGAATATTTATCGTAAATTAAATATATTCATAATTAGAAATCTAATTAGATCATTGACCGTATGTATGTTTGGAGAAATATTCGGTTAATTTTAACGTTTTTAACATGAAAAGAATCTAATTACAAAATTAAAAACAATATAGGGTTACAATTGAAAAAAAAAGTATAAGAACTTAATAAAAAATTTGGTAAAACTATAAAGATCATCAGATTAACTAAACCTAATAATAATTTGTTAGATATAATTATTCATGTCACTTGTTTTTCTCAGTTTAAATTTTTAAAAGAAGTAATATCATGACATAATATTAGAACTTTATGTCTAAAAAAATTTAGAATTCAATTCTTGGTAAATCTTAAAAGAAAAAAAATAACATAAGACAAATAAAAAAACGTCAATACAAAAATATATTAAATAAATTTAAAATGTCCTTGCTTAAAAAAATATTAGAAATATAACTATTTATATTTTTTATTAATTTAAATTTAAAAAAAGTAACATCAGAATAAAACTCCAAACAAGTGAATTTGCTAATCACAAAACCCCTTTGATGCGAACTGGAAATTTTTATTCTCCCACCATCGCCTTGTGTGCTTCATCCTCCATTGTATTATTTGGTGATTCTAAATAATTAAACAAAGAAAAAAACACATATATATGATCGAGCATCACTGATTTTTAACATTATTCAAATAAAACCTTTTTGAAATTAAAGTTCGTTGTCTGCCAGAATTATTTTTATGGGAAAGTCTAGAGGACCAGCAATTTTATTGAATTTTGACCAGCATGTAACCAGCAGAGGAAGGTGAGCCATTGGATGAAATCTCATACCAATCTCACACCATCAAATCATCATTGATAGCTAGTTGATAGCTAACAATCACCAAAATTGCTGGCCCTCTAGCATTGCTCTTATTTTATTATACTATTAATTATATTTTACACAAATATACTATATGCATGAAAATTGTGCACATTCGTAATCCACTAGCTCTAGTGCTTGTTTCATCCTCAATTTCCTCCATACATACATACATATATAATTTTATGTGCCTTAACCTTTCCATGTGAGCTCCACATACAACAGTGCCACTTCATTGATCCTTAATTATTAATTCATGAACACTACTGAACTACTAATATATAAGGTCGGCTATAAGGTCACACATATAGTAACAAAAAGGAACCACATCAAGAGGCTAGCTGGACAATAAGTTGGGTGCGGTAATGATACCAAATTCCCATCTAATTTATTAACTAGTAATATATGATATGTACCACCTTTATATGAAGAAGATAAGTATACACATGTAATTATTTTATATAAAAATAATAGTTAAAGATGATTATATAATAATTTAATTAAACCTATTAAACTAGTTAACAATTTTCACTTATTATATTTATAAAAAACAATTTCATCGAGTACATTTTAAAGTGGTCCTAAAATTGACGTCGTATACTAAAATTATTTTTGAGATTTTAATTACATCAATTACGTATTTGAAGTTGAAAAAATTGCATCATATTAGTCTCTGACATATTTTTTTATTAACGACGTACTGACGTGGCTTGATGATGTGGACCTTTGGTGACATATGTCACCTCATAGTTTGACCACGTGTAACGGTATAATGTGTCAGTCAACGACACGTGGTATGCTGATGTGGATGATTATGCCACGTGTCACAATGTTATTTGTCCACGTGTCATCCACTATGTTATCATTACATATGCACTAAATTGATCCCTTACTTTGCATCAAATGACTCATTTTAGTTTTTAAAATTGAATATCGTGCATCAAATTAATCCCTTTATTAGTTTGTTCTCATTTTTTTTGTAAATTTAAAACTCTCAATATTTTTTTATTTACTAATTTTAATTTTATTTTTTATTATACAAATTTTTATAATGAATTTTTTAATTAATAACGTTAACTTGTATCTTTAGAGTACGTATTAGGTAAATCCAAAATTTTATTATTACCTCTTATATTTATTTGTATCTGTTTTAATACTATTCAAACCATGATTACAATAAGTGCTTATATTAATTAATAGTGCAATATATGAAAATGCCGCCTAACTAAGTTATAGATAAAATGAATTATTATAATTGACAGTATAAATATATCTTATTAATTTAGTGAGAAGTCAATTATATAGAAATCGAACATTCTTAAAATCGATAGGAATAATGAATTTATATTAGTTAATAAGTGCCTTATCAAATATTCTTAAAATATTATTAAAAAGTGTTAAGCATTAAAAAGTTTGTATTAAGAAATATTATTATACTCTTAACTTATACTCTTTACTAAATTAATATCAATATCTCACATAATTCTTTTAATAAAATATTATAAAAAAATTGTATAATTAAAACTACAATTTTTAAAATATTTTATAAAAGCACTTGTATTAAATAACTTGTGAAAAGATAAAATTAAAATTAGTGGATTCAATGATATTAAAAAATTTGAATTTATAAAAAAAGAAAAAAACTTATGAATGGACTAATTTGGTGCATGACATTCAATTTCAATGACTAAAATAAGTCATTTGATACAAAGTAAGGGACCAATTTGATACATATGTAATGATGACATAGTAGATAACACACGGACAAATAAAATTGTGACACGTGATATAACCATCCACGTCAGCATGCCACGTGTCACAGGCCGACACATCATCGTACCGTTACACGTGGCCAAACTATGAGGTGACACATGTTACTAAAGGTTCACGTCAGCGCATTGTTAACAGAAAACGGGCTAGAAACTAATATGATACAATTTTTTCAATCTCAGAAATGTAATTGGTGCGATTAGAATTTCAAGAACGATTTTATTGCATGACGTCATTTTCAAGAACCACTTGGGGGATTTACTCCAACATCATCCTATAAATGGTCTCTTGTATATATATCTTTTATAAATTTCGTACTTTTAGTTTTAAAAATAATTAAGAAATTAAAAAAAAACTAATATTTTATACCATAAAAAAGTTTATACAGGAGAAAAAAAATATTACAAATATTATTTATCTTTATTAATAATATGACCTATATATATACATATATCACCTACCAACAAATGTCTAATGTTGAGACTAAATGGAAAGCACTGTACTAGAAAGTGACTAATTACTGTTTGCTTTTACAATTTTCATAATCAAATTTGTGTGGTATAATACATAGTATCTGCAAATAGAATGTAATCTCATGCTTCCTGGTGCGCGAAATTGTGAACAATACTTTTCACAATTTTCATAATTTCCGGTAAAGAACCCCAAAAATTTGGTGTTCAAAACCATGGCATTAACACAACTTCGCACAACTAACCAGCAAGTGCACTGGGTCGTCCAAGTAATAAACCTTACGCGAGTAAGGGTCGATCCCACGGAGATTGTTGGTATGAAGCAAGCTATGGTCATCTTGTAAATCTTAGTCAGGCAAACTCAAATGGGTATGGTGATAAACGCATAAAACATAAAGATAAAGATAGAGATACTTATGTAATTCATTGGTAGGAACTTCAGATAAGCGCATGAAGATGCCTTCCCTTCCGTCTCTCTGCTTTCCTACTGTCTTCATCCAATCCTTCTTACTCCTTTCCATGGCAAGCTTAAGCAAGGGTTTCACCGTTGTCAGTGGCTACCTCCCATCCTCTCAGTGGAAATGTTCAACGCACCCTGTCACGGCACGGCTATCCATCTGTCGGTTCTCGATCAGGCCGGAATAGAATCCAGTGATTCTTTTGCGTCTGTCACTAACGCCCCGCCTTCAGGAGTTTGAAGCACGTCACAGTCATTCAATCATTGAATCCTACTCAGAATACCACAGACAAGGTTAGACCTTCCGAATTCTCTTGAATGCCGCCATCAGTTCTAGCCTATACCACGAAGACTCTGATCTCACGGAATGGCTGGCTCGGTTGTCAGGCGAGCACTCGGTTGTCAGGCGATCAACCATGCATCGTGCAATCAGGAATCCAAGAGATATTCACCCAATCTAAGGTAGAACGGAGGTGGTTGTCAGTCACACGTTCATAGGTGAGAATGATGATGAGTGTCACGGATTATCACATTCATTAAGTTGAAGAACAAGTGATATCTTAGAACAAGAACAAGCGGAATTGAATAGAAGAACAATAGTAATTGCATTAATACTCGAGGTACAGCAGAGCTCCACACCTTAATCTATGGTGTGTAGAAACTCCACCGTTGAAAATACATAAGAACAAGGTCTAGGCATGGCCGTGAGGCCAGCCTCCCAATGATCTAAGAACTAGACGTCCGAAGATGAAAATATAATAGTAAAAGGTCCTACTTATAGAAAACTAGTAGCCTAGGGTTTACAGAGATGAGTAAATGACATAAAAATCCACTTCCGGGCCCACTTGGTGTGTGCTTGGGCTGAGCAATGAAGTATTTTCGTGTAGAGACTCCTCTTGGAGTTAAACGCCAGTTTTCATGCCAGTTTGGGCGTTTAACTCCCATTTTGGTGCCAGTTCCGGCGTTTAACGCTGGAAATCCTGAGGGTGACTTTGAACGCCGGTTTGGGCCATCAAATCTTGGGCAAAGTATAAACTATCATATATTGCTGGAAAGCCCAGGATGTCTAATTTCCAACGCCGTTGAGAGCGCGCCAATTGGGCTTCTGTAGCTCTAGAAAATCCACTTCGAGTGCAGGGAGGTCAGAATCCAACAGCATCTGCAGTCCTTTTTAGTCTCTGAATCAGATTTTTGCTCAGGTCCCTCAATTTCAGCCAGAAAATACCTGAAATCACAGAAAAACACAAAAACTCATAGTAAAGTCCAGAAAAGTGAATTTTAACTAAAAACTAATAAAAATATACTAAAAACTAACTAGAATATACTAAAAACATACTAAAAACAATGCCAAAAAGCGTACAAATTATCCGCTCATCACAACACCAAACTTAAATTGTTGCTTGTCCTCAAGCAACTGAAAAATCAAATAAGATAAAAAGAAGAGAATATGCAATGAATTCCAAAAACATCTATGAAGATCAGTATTAATTAGATGAGCGGGGCTTTTAGCTTTTTGCCTTTGAATAGTTTTGGCATCTCACTCTATCCTTTGAAATTCAGAATGATTGGCTTCTTTAGGAACTCAGAATCCAGATAGTGTCATTGATTCTCCTAGTTAAGTATGATGATTTTTGAACATAGCTACTTATTGAGTATTGGTTGTGGCCCAAAGTACTCTGTCTTCCAGTATTACCATCGGATACATACATGCCACAGACACATAATTGGGTGAACCTTTTCAGATTGTGACTCAGCTTTGCTAGAGTCCCCAACTATAGGTGTCCAGGGTTCTTAAGCACACTCTTATTGCCTTGGATCACAACTTTATTTCTTTCTTTTTTCTCTTTCTTTTTTTTCGAATTTTTTTTTATTCACTGCTTTTTCTTGCTTCAAGAATCATTTTTATGATTTTTTAGATCCTCAGTAACATGTCTCCTTTTTCATCATTCTTTCAAGAGCCAACATTCATGAACCACAAATTCAAGATACATATGCACTGTTCAAGCATACATTCAGAAAACAAAAGTATTGCCACCACATCAAGATAATTAAACTGTTATAAAATTCAAAATTCATGCAATTCTTTTCTTTTTCAATTAAGAACATTTTTTTTTCAAGAAAGGTGATGGATTCATAGGACATTCATAACTTTTAGGCATACACTAAGACATTAATGATCACAAGACACAAACATAGATAAACATAAGCACTAAAAACAGAAAATTAAAGAACAAGGAGATTAAAGAACGGGTCCACCTTAGTGATGGCGGCTCTTTCTTCCTCTTGAAGATCCTATGGAGTGCTTGAGCTCCTCAATGTCTCTTCCTTGTCTTTGTTGCTCCTCTCTCATGATTCTTTGATCTTCTCTAATTTCATGGAGGATGATGGAGTGTTCTTGGTGCTCCACCCTTAGTTGTCCCATGTTGGAACTCAATTCTCCTAGGGAGGTGTTCAGTTGCTCCCAATAGTTTTGTGGAGGAAAGTGCATCCCTTGAGGAATCTCAGGGATCTCATGATGAGTGGGGTCTCTTGTGTGCTCCATCCTCTTCTTAGTGATGGGCTTGTCCTCATCAATGGGGATGTCTCCCTCTATGTCAACTCCAACTGAATAACAGAGGTGACAAATGAGATGAGGAAAGGCTAACCTTGCCAAGGTAGAGGACTTGTCCGCCACCTTATAGAGTTCTTGGGATATAACCTCATGAACTTCTATTTCTTCTCCAATCATGATGCTATGGATCATGATAGCCCGGTCTATAGTAACTTCGGACCGGTTGCTAGTGGGAATGATTGAGCGTTGGATGAACTCCAACCATCCCCTAGCCATAGGTTTGAGGTCATGCCTTCTCAATTGAACCGGCTTTCCTCTTGAATCTCTCTTCCATTGGGCGCCCTCTTCACATATGACTGTGAGGACTTGGTCCAACCTTTGATCGAAGTTGACCCTTCTAGTGTAAGGATGTTCATCTCCTTGCATCATAGGCAAGTTGAATGCCAACCTTACATTTTCCGGACTAAAATCCAAGTATTTCCCCCGAACCATAGTAAGCCAATTCTTTGGATCCGGGTTCACACTTTGATCATGGTTCTTGGTGATCCATGCATTGGCATAGAACTCTTGAACCATTAAGATTCCGACTTGTTGAATGGGGTTGGTAAGAACTTCCCAACCTCTTCTTCGGATCTCATGTCGGATCTCCGGATATTCACCCTTTTTGAGTGAAAAAGGGACCTCGGGGATCACCTTCTTCAAGGCCACAACTTCATAGAAGTGGTCTTGATGCACCCTTGAGATGAATCTCTCCATCTCCCATGACTCGGAGGTGGAAGCTTTTGCCTTCCCTTTCCTCTTTCTAGAGGTTTCTCCGGCCTTGGATGCCATAAATGGTTATGGAAAAACAAAAAGCAAAGCTTTTACCACACCAAACTTAAAATGTTTGCTCGTCCTCGAGCAAAAGAAGAAAGAAGAGAGTAGAAGAAGAAGAAATGAGGAAGAAGGGAATCGCTTTGTGTTCGGCCAAAAAGGGGAAGAAGTAGTATTTAGGTTGTGTGAAAATGAAGGAGTGAAGAGGGGTTTATATAGGAGAGGGGGAAGGGTAGGGTTCGGTCAATTGAGGGTGGGTTTGGGTGGGAAAGTGGTTTGAATTTGAATGGTGAGGTAGGTGGGGTTTTATGAAGGATGGATGTGAGTGGTGAAGAGAAAGATGGGATTTGATAGGTGAAGGGTTTTTGGGGAAGAGGTGTTGAGGTGATTGGTGAATGGGTGAAGAAGAGAGAGAGAGTGGTAGGGTAGGTGGGGATCCTGTGGGGTCCACAGATCCTGAGGTGTCAAGGAAAAGTCATCCCTGCACCAAATGGCATGCAAAAATGCGTTTTTAGCCATTTCTGGCGTTAAACGCCGGGCTGGTGCCCATTTCTGGCATTTAACGCCAGCTTCTTGCCCTTTTCTGGCGTTTAACGCCAGTCTGGTGCCCCTTTCTGGCGTTAATCGCCCAGAATGGTGCCAGACTGGGCGTTAAACGCCCAACAGCTAGCCTCACTGGCGTTTAAACGCCAGCACGCTCTCCTCCAGGGTGTGCTGTTTTTCTTCCTGTTTTTCATTCTGTTTTTGCTTTTTTCATTGATTTTGTGACTTCTCATGATCATCAACCTACAAAAAAAAAATATAAAATAACAAAAGAAAATAGATAAAATATAACATTGGGTTGCCTCCCAACAAGCGCTTCTTTACTGTCATTAGCTTGACAGAGGACTCACATGGAGCCTCACAGATACTCAGAGCAATGTTGGAACCTCCCAACACCAAACTTAGAGTTTGAATGTGGGGGTTCAACACCAAACTTAGAGTTTGGTTGTGGCCTCCCAACACCAAACTTAGAGTTTGACTGTGGGGGCTCTGTTCGGCTCTGTTTTGAGAGGAGCTCTTCATGCTTCCTCTCCATGATGACAGAGGGATATCCTTGGGCCTTAAACACCAAGGGTTCTTCATTCACTTGAATGATCAACTCTCCTCTATCAACATCAATCACAGCCTTTGCTGTGGCTAGGAAGGGTCTGCCAAGGATGATGGATTCATCCATGCACTTCCCAGTCTCTAGGACTATGAAATCAGTAGGGATGTAATGGTTTCAACTTTTACCAGAACATCCTCTACAAGTCCATAAGCTTGTTTTCTTGAATTGTCTGCCATCTCTAGTGAGATTTTTGCAGCTTGTACCTCAAAGATCCCTAGCTTCTCCATTACAGAGAGAGGCATGAGGTTTACACTTGACCCTAAGTCACACAAGGCCTTCTTGAAGGTCATGGTGCCTATGGTACAAGGTATTGAAAACTTCCCAGGATCCTGTCTCTTTTGAGGTAGTTTCTGCCTAGACAAGTCATTCAGTTCTTTGGTGAGCAAAGGGGATTCATCCTCCCAAGTCTCATTTCCAAATAACTTGTCATTTAGCTTCATGATTGCTCCAAGGTATTTAGCAACTTGCTCTTGAGTGACATACTCTTCCTCTTCAGAAGAAGAATACTCATCAGAGCTCATGAATGGCAGAAGTAAGTCCAATGGAATCTCTATGGTCTCATTTTGAGCCTTAGATTCCCATGGTTCCTCATTGGGGGACTCATTGGAGGTCAGTGGACGTCTTCCTCAGTGGAGTTCACTGCCTCTCCTTCCTCCCAAAATTCGGCCATGTTAATGGCCTTGCACTCTCCTTTTGGATTTTCTTCTGTATTGCTTGGAAGAGTACTAGGAGGGAGTTTAGTAATTTTCTTGCTCAGCTGACCCACTTGTCCCTCCAAGTTTCTAATGGAGGACCTTGTTTCAGTCATGAAACTTTGAGTGGTTTTGATTAGATCAGAGACCATGGTTGCTAAGTCAGAGGTATTCTGCTTAGAACTCTCTGTCTGTTGCTGAGAAGATGATGGAAAAGGCTTGCTATTGCTAAACCTGTTTCTTCCACCATTATTATTGTTGAAACCTTGTTGAGGTCTCTGTTGATCCTTCCATGAAAGATTTGGATGATTCCTCCATGAAGGATTATAGGTGTTTCCATAGGGTTCTCCCATGTAATTCACCTCTTCCATTGAAGGGTTCTCAGGATCATAAGCTTCTTCCTCAGATGAAGCCTCCTTAGTACTGCTTGGTGCATTTTGCATTCCAGACAGACTTTGAGAAATCTTATTGACTTGTTGAGTCAATATTTTGTTCTGAGCCAATATGGCATTCAGAGTGTCAATCTCAAGAACTCCTTTCTTCTGACTAGTCCCATTGTTCACAGGATTCCTTTCAGAAGTGTACATGAATTGGTTATTTGCAACCATTTCAATCATCTCTTGAGCTTCTGTAGGCGTCTTCTTCAGATGAAGAGATCCTCCAGCAGAGCTATCCAAAGACATCTTGGACAGTTCAGAGAGACCATCATAGAAAATACCTATGATGCTCCATTCAGAAAGCATATCAGAGGGACACTTTATGATTAATTGTTTGTATCTTTCCCAAGCTTCATAGAGGGATTCTCCTTCCTTCTGTCTGAAGGTTTGGACTTCCACTCTAAGCTTACTCAATTTTTGAGGTGGAAAGAACTTTGCCAAGAAGGCATTGACTAGCTTTTCCCAAGAGTCCAGGCTTTCTTTAGGTTGAGAGTCCAACCATGTTCTAGCTCTGTCTCTTACAGCAAAAGGGAATAGCATAAGTCTGTAGACCTCAGGGTCAACCCCATTAGTCTTGACAGTGTCACAGATTTGCAAGAATTCAGCTAAAAACTGATGAGGATCTTCCAATGGAAGTCCATGGAACTTGCAATTCTGTTGTATTAGAGAAATTAATTGAGGCTTAAGCTCAAAGTTGTTTGCTCCAATGGCAGGGATAGAGATGCTTCTCCCATAGAAGTCGGGAGTAGGTGCAGTAAAGTCACCCAGCACCTTCCTTGCATTGTTGGCATTGTTGTTGTTTTCGGCTGCCATGGGTTCTTTTTCCTTGAAGATTTCTGTTAGGTCCTCTATAGAGAGTTGTGCCTTGGCTTCTCTTAGCTTTCTCTTCAAGGTCCTTTCAGGTTCAGGATCAGCCTCAACAAGAATGCTTTTGTCCTTGCTCCTGCTCATATGAAAGAGAAGAGAACAAGAGAATGTGGAATCCTCTATGTCACGGTATAGAGATTCCTTTAGGTGTCAGAAGAAAAGAAAATTAGAAGGCAGAAGTAGAAAATTCGAACTTATCACAGAAGATGGAGTTCGAATTTTGCATTAAGGGATAGTGTTAGTCCATAAATAGAAGGATGTGAGAAGAAGGGAAGTGATTTTCGAAAATTAAGTAAAAGATTTTGAAAACATTTTTGAAAAACACTAATTGATTTTCGAAAATGAAAGTGGAAAAGAAATCAAGTGATTTTTGAAAAAGATTTTGAAATTAGAAATCAAAAAGATTTGATTGAAAACTATTTTGAAAAAGATGTGGTTAAGAAGATATGATTGGTTTTAAAAAGATGAGATTGAGAAGATATGATTTGAAAAACATTTTAAAAAGATTTGATTTTGAAAATTAATGACTTGGCTATCAAGAAAAGATATGATTCAAACATTAAACCTTTCTCAACAGAAAAGGCAGCATACTTGAAATGTTGAATCAAATCATTAATTGATAGCAAGTATCTTTAAAAATAGAAAGAAATTAATTTTGAAAACATATGATTGAAAAGATATGATTTGAAAAAGATTTGATTTTGAAAAGATTTTGAAAACTAAAAAAAAAATTGATTTGAAAACAAAATCTTCCCCCTTGTGCCATCCTGGCGTTAAACGCCTAGAATGGTGCACATTCTGGCGTTTAACGCCCAAAACTATACCCTTTTGGGCGTTAAACGCCCAACCAGGTACCCTGGCTGGCGTTTAAACGCCAGTCTGTCCTTCTTCACTGGGCGTTTTGAACGCCCAGCTTTTTCTGTGTAATTCCTCTGCTGTATGTTCTGAATCTTCAATTCTCTGTATTATTGACTTGAAAAGACACAAATTAAAAATATTTTTGGATTTTTAATAATAAGGAATAATCAAAATGCAACTAGAATCAAATAACAATGCATGCAAGACACCAAACTTAGCAGTTTGTATAATACTGACACTAACAAAATGAGAATGCATATGAGACACACAAAACACTCAAGTCAATAGAATTCAAAGATCAGAGTAAGAAATCATCAAGAATTACTTGAAGATCCTTAAGACACATGAATGAATGCATGCAATTGACACCAAACTTAAGATGAGACACTAGACTCAAACAAGAAATATTTTTGGTTTTTATGACTTTGTAAATATTTTTTTTTTGGATTTTTCGAAAATTAAGTGGAAAAGAAAATAAAGGTATCAAAATTCTTAATGAGAATTCCAAGAATCAGTGCAACGCTAGTCTAAGACTCCGGTCCAGGAATTAGACATGGCTTCACAGCCAGCCAAGCTTTCAAAGAAAGCTTCGGTCCAAAACACTAGACATGGCCAATGGCCAGCCAAGCCTTAGCAGATCACTGCTCCAACAGCAAGATTGATAGAAATCAACAAGCTCTTGTGATGATAAGTTGAAACCTCGGTCCAATGAAATTAGACATGGCTTCACAGCCAGCCAGACTTCAACAAATCATCATGAACCTCTAGAATTCATCTTCAAGAACTCTGAAAAAAATACCTAATCTAAGCAACAAGATGAACCGTCAGTTGTCCAAACTCAAACAATCCCCGGCAACAGCACCAAGTTGGCACTGATGTTACCGGACCAAAAGCTTGCTCAAAACTCGAACAATCCCCGGCAACGGTGCCAAAAACTTGGTGCGCGAAATTGTGAACAATACTTTTCACAACTCTCATAATCCCCGGTAAAGAACCCCAAAAACTTGGTGTTCAAAACCATGGCATTAACACAACTTCGCACAACTAACCAGCAAGTGCACTGGGTCGTCCAAGTAATAAACCTTACGCGAGTAAGGGTCGATCCCACGGAGATTGTTGGTATGAAGCAAGCTATGGTCATCTTGTAAATCTTAGTCAGGCAAACTCAAATGGGTATGGTGATAAACGCATAAAACATAAAGATAAAGATAGAGATACTTATGTAATTCATTGGTAGGAACTTCAGATAAGCGCATGAAGATGCCTTCCCTTCCGTCTCTCTGCTTTCCTACTGTCTTCATCCAATCCTTCTTACACCTTTCCATGGCAAGCTTAAGCAAGGGTTTCACCGTTGTCAGTGGCTACCTCCTATCCTCTCAGTGGAAATGTTCAACGCACCCTGTCACGGCACGGCTATCCATCTGTCGGTTCTCGATCAGGCCGGAATAGAATCCAGTGATTCTTTTGCGTCTGTCACTAACGCCCCGCCTTCAGGAGTTTGAAGCACGTCACAGTCATTCAATCATTGAATCCTACTCAGAATACCACAGACAAGGTTAGACCTTCCGAATTCTCTTGAATGCCGCCATCAGTTCTAGCCTATACCACGAAGACTCTGATCTCACGGAATGGCTGGCTCGGTTGTCAGGCGAGCACTCGGTTGTCAGGCGATCAACCATGCATCGTGCAATCAGGAATCCAAGAGATATTCACCCAATCTAAGGTAGAACGGAGGTGGTTGTCAGTCACACGTTCATAGGTGAGAATGATGATGAGTGTCACGGATTATCACATTCATTAAGTTGAAGAACAAGTGATATCTTAGAACAAGAACAAGCGGAATTGAATAGAAGAACAATAGTAATTGCATTAATACTCGAGGTACAGCAGAGCTCCACACCTTAATCTATGGTGTGTAGAAACTCCACCGTTGAAAATACATAAGAACAAGGTCTAGGCATGGCCGTGAGGCCAGCCTCCCAATGATCTAAGAACTAGACGTCCGAAGATGAAAATATAATAGTAAAAGGTCCTACTTATAGAAAACTAGTAGCCTAGGGTTTACAGAGATGAGTAAATGACATAAAAATCCACTTCCGGGCCCACTTGGTGTGTGCTTGGGCTGAGCAACGAAGTATTTTCGTGTAGAGACTCCTCTTGGAGTTAAACGCCAGCTTTCATGCCAGTTTGGGCGTTTAACTCCCATTTTGGTGCCAGTTCCGGCGTTTAACGCTGGAAATCCTGAGGGTGACTTTGAACGCCGGTTTGGGCCATCAAATCTTGGGCAAAGTATGAACTATCATATATTGCTGGAAAGCCCAGGATGTCTACTTTCCAACGCCGTTGAGAGCGCGCCAATTGGGATTCTATAGCTCCAGAAAATCCACTTTGAGTGCAGGGAGGTCAGAATCCAACAGCATCTGCAGTCCTTTTTAGTCTCTGAATCAGATTTTTGCTCAGGTCCCTCAATTTCAGCCAGAAAATACCTGAAATCACAGAAAAACACACAAACTCATAGTAAAGTTCAGAAAAGTGAATTTTAACTAAAAACTAATAAAAATATACTAAAAGCTAACTAGAACATACTAAAAACATACTAAAAACAATGCGAAAAAGCGTACAAATTATCCGCTCATCACTTCCCTATCAAAAACACGTTTCTTATCTTGATTGAGTTTATATCTTAGATTTGCCGAACCTTATAGATGTCGATATCCCATAAGCAATGGTCTATATTGCACCACATTGAAAAATAATTGGTAGATTTTAACGTTACTTGCCATAATTATATGCGAGGAAAACCAAGAAAAAAAATGAGCAAGGAAGTAATATTATTAGTTCTCTTATTATTGTGAGGAAGTTGAAAGCAAAAGGACTGGAATTATTTCATACACTTGAGGACTTCTTGTCTTGTCTTTCAATTAGTGAGAAATCAAAGTTTGAATTTTTGAACCCTTTTTTCCCTACTAGCTAGTGTGTACACAGTACACACACTCATTTATTATTATCTTTAAAATTTTAAATATTGGTGTAATATTATTTAATACTAATATTTTTCATTCTTAAAAATTAATTGAGTACAATTATTTTTGACTCCATAGTTTTGGTCGACCATAAAGCATGCGTGCAACCGGTTTTTTTCCAGTTTAATTACCAATAATAAAAGAAAGTCTAGGTCGCAAGTATTTTTATTAAAATTTGTCTAGTATTTATTAAACAGTAAAAGAAAAATAAATAATCTTATATCATTAAATATAATTTCACACTGTTAAAAATATTATTATTGATTAATTAATGATTTTAAATCATAAAATTTATTGACCTCTAACACTCCTCTATATGTATGGTAAAAATTAATTATAATTTAATATAAGATAAGTGTCACATTTTTATTTAATGTTCAATTTTATACCATTTTCAAAGCCACTAGAGACCTCGCCATGTATGTAAGATAGATATTTATGCAAGCAATTAATTAATTTATTAAATTATTAATTAAGCTGGCTAAGCTATGGAGCTTATATTAGCTTAAGCTCCGATCCTATTTGCACTTTCATTTTGTTATTTGGATGATATATTTCTCTCTAAATTTACGTTTATTAGTTGTAAAGATAGGATACTAAGATAAGGACATTAAGATATAAAATAGTATTTGGCAGAGAAAATATGGACAAAGATAATGTGTCTAGAGATATTGAATTAGTGTATTTTATATCCATCTTGATAGGAAGGATACGGAGATACTAACACAACTTATTTTTTATTTTTTTTTTATTATTTTTGTTAATTTTTTATAATTATATTTTTTATCGTTATATTTTTTATCTCAAACTTTTTGAATGAAAAACATGAAAATATATTGAATTTTCATAATTTGTTTTAGTTTATCATCAAATAGAATACAAAAACATAAAATTTTGTATTTTTATCCATCAATATCTTATCTTATTCTATTCTTAGAAACAAACACAATCTAATGGGCAGTAAAAGTCGCCGAGCTAGAGAATAACATGCATGCAATGCAAGGGTATACCCAGCACAGAGAGAGATCAGAATAGAATCTTCATTATTATCATGTACTGGTTCTTCATAGAAGTTTAAGCCAAACCACTCATTGCTTATCCTTACTAGCAGCGCAACCTATATGGAACGAATTCAAACGTCATATACGACATATACGACATGGAGTTTCTATTATGTGACAAAATTGCATGATATTGTGAAAGAAAAAATGTAGCATGTGGTCGCACTTTATGCATGTTGACAACCCTAAATACGGGGTTGAAAAGAATGTCTTTGTATTGTAATACCATTGTGCACATACCAACAATCAAGTACAAGTTAAAATATCTGTCGTTTTCCTATGCCCAAACAAAAATACTATATATGTGACCGAAGATGAACACGAAAACATAGGATTTTTATTATATTATTTTGCCATCAATGATGATTTGATAGTGTGAGATTAGTGTGAAATTTTATCCAATTGCTCACCTTTTTCTATTAATTACATGTTGGTAAAAATTCAATAAAACTGCTAGTCCTAAACTTTTCCTATTATTTTATTGTTTTGCATTTTTGCGGTGTCATATATAGATTGCTTCCGCCGGCTATTTGTGAGGATCAATAATAATAAGCCCTTCATTTTAATCACCGACACATCCTATAATTTATTCCTGGCATAATAGGAGGCATTAACGTTTAATTTGTTCAATATTTTTGTAAATTTCCTATTTAATATAATATTTATATTTACATTTTATCATGCGAGTAAATACTATTTCCTATTGCAAAACTGTTATTGTCTTTAGTGATGACTTCCAAGTGAGGCAACCATGATACATGTATAGAACAGGTTTAAACTGGATAAGAGGCATATAAATATAATATAAGATGGATCTATATGTATATATATATATATATATATATATATATATATATATATATATCCCACAAATAAAAAAAAATCCATTCATCTTTCTAACTCGATTTCGTATATATACTTTATACAACATTATACGAAAACACTACCTTATTCCCGTTATTGTGCATAAAAATGTCCGTGACTTCTTTGTTATTCATTTCTAATTTTCTATATATATAATATGCATGATCATCAAGCTAGATGCAAGAATACAGATAGATAAAGCTGCTGCTGAATGATACCTTCTTAATAATTTACAAAAGTAGCTAAAACTGCTTCTAATCTTAACAACATTATAGTATCTATATCGCTTTGTTGTTGAAAGTTTAACAGTGCCTATAAAGTTATTAATACACCAAATTCCGAAGCTTCTATATTTCTAAAGGATAAAAACTTTTACGGTTTGAACCCTAATCAGAATCTTATAAAACTAAGTAATCAAATTTTACTGCATGCTAATAAATTAATAATTATTATACATTTTTTTTCGCTGATGTAATTAGCAAACGTGATGCAAAAGCAATGGAACAATGCAAAGATGCAAGACTCAAAGCTTAGATATTCGTTTCTTCCTCCATTCACCACTCTCAAAGATTCTCTTTTTCTCTTCTCTTCTCTTCTCTTCCAAGTGCACTACAAAACCAAACTCAAACGCATTATTCATCATACACTCATCAAAGTTGAAACACAGAACACGCTTGCGCCAAAATGCGCGGCAACGACCACATACCCATCCGCCACGTTCCGGGCCAGAACCCGAACCAGAAGCCCATAAGGCGTCACCACACGGCCCGCTACTACGTGCAGCGGGTACAGGACAGCCTCACCACCCGGGTCTCCAAGGTCATCTGCGGCACCTTCCTCAGCCTCCTCTTTATTTTGGGCCTAATCACTTTCATCCTCTGGATCAGCCTCCGCCCTCACAGGCCCAGATTCCACATCCACGAGTTCTCTATTCCGGGCCTGGCCCAATCATCTGGCTTCCAAAATGCCCAAGTCAATTTCAATGCAACGGCCCGAAACGCCAACCAGAACATCGGTATTTACTACGAGTCAATGGACGGGGCGGTTTACTACCGGGATCAGAAAATCGGGTCGACGCCGTTACTTGATCCGTTTTATCAACAGCCCAAACATACGACGATAGTGAACGCCGTTCTCAGTGGGGCTACGTTGACCGTTAACAGTCAACGATGGACGGAGTTCCAGAACGATAGGGTTCACGGTAGCGTGGTGTTCCGCTTGGAATTAACGTCTGTGATTCGGTTCAAGATATCATCGTGGCAGAGCAAGCGCCACAGAATGCACGCTAATTGTAATGCGGGTGTGGGACCCGATGGGTCCATCTTACCCCTTTACAAAGACAAGAGATGCCCCGTTTACTTCTCTTGAAGATGCGAGAATAATATCACTAATTTCAGTAATTTGTATTAACTTCAGTCTTCACCTTAGGTTTTTTTTTTTTTTTAATAATTATCTATTTCTGACTATGTTATGTAGTCTTCCGAATTTTCTTACATTTGTGATCTGTGTTGTGATTTATAAATATTTAAGGTGGTGAAATTTAAATTATTTTTCTAAAATTTTCTTGCATGTTATGAATGTATAATATATATAATTCAATTTTATATAAAATTACTATTTAAAAATTATTAAATAATTTAATAAATTACTAATTATTATTTAATAATTTTTAACTGTCCAGCTGAATATTTACTTTTTCCCTGGCTATTGAATAATTTGAAGTGGTTGCTGTCACTTGTCAAAGAAATTACATATTTAACATTATTTTTCTGCAGGATTAAATTATTAACACATGTTTGAAAAATTTTCTTTGACCAGAATGGAAGAAGATTAAAATTATTAACACATGGTTATGGAACAAATGAATTAATCCAAAAAGAACGAAATTTAAACTTTTTGTGACAAATGTCAAATCTTTTCTCCACCTTTTCATTCATATCAGTACATGTATGTAAAACAGAAATGAATCCTCTCAATTTTTTTTAATAATTAAGAGAGTAAAATATAATTTTTTATCATTAATTTTATAAATAAAATAAAAAATAAATATAAAAAAAATAATAAAAAGTTAGAATCATTAAACTCTCAATTTTTTTAACAATTAAGAGAATTTATTTTTAATTTTTTTTCAAAAAGTTAGTCAAAATAATAATATACGTGTATGAAAGCAATTTAATAATACGAATCAATTCCCCTAAAACAGGTTTAATGCTATTAGATTTATAGCAACAAAAATATACATTTTATGGAGACTTGTGTAACCTGATGTTATATGCAAAGATAGCTTCTTGGCATTTTCACCCTCCTACTAATTAAATATGACTCTAGCTGCATTCTTTCTACATTCTTTTTTATAATTCCAGGCCCGGACCACGAGCCAGCTAAATTATGTAAAAAAAAATGTGGCATGTTACTTATGTAGTAAGTAATCACTGACCATGAAATGAAGTAGCATAAAGTAGAAGTGTAGAACATGTTTAATTCTTCCATTTGCTTTATTAGTTATTACCCTATCCAGATAAATGAGGTGATAAATTTTTTAAAGAAATATAGACGCTTTACTATTTAATTACCTTTTTTGGGAAATTCTTTAGTGCTTATGATTTTTTTGCTTAAAAATAGAGATATAAATTTTTTAATTCTATTAATAAAATTTAGACCGCATAAAAAAAACCTACTTATTTAAATCTTTTTAGCCTTTTACACATCATATTTAAAGTTATTATTTACTCTAAATATAATATAATTAACAAGTGATGACTTAATGAATGTTCAAATAGATTCTTTTAAATATATAAGATTGCGTTTATTAATAATAGATACAAAACAATAGACAGTGACATAAAAACATAAGGTAGTTTGGTTGAAGATGAAACATGGATACCGTGATATATGTTTGTTGTTTGGTTAAATTTATGTATTTCTAATTTGGTGAAACACGGACACAGTTTGTAAAATATTATTTTTTTATTTTTACTCATTAAATTTTTAAAATTTGTCTTCTTATTTCTTTAATTTTTTTCTTTCTCTTTTAAATTTTACAATCAAATTTATCTTTCTATTTTCTTCAAGAAAAAAACTGTATATTTAATTTTTTTATTTATTTAAATTTTGATTAATTTTTGATAAATTTTGAGCTTTAATTTTTTATTTTTTTCAAGAAAAATTATATATTTAATATTTAAATGATGATATTAGAAGAAATAAAAAATATTAGAAGAAATAAAAATTCAATGATAATAATATGTAGTGTTTGAGATAATGAGTATATAGTGATAGTAGTAAAATTTGTGGTTGAATGAAAAGTTATCTTTTTTAAATATATGTATCTTATTTTTTATTTTTGTCAAACACAATACATAAATACAAATATTTTATTTTCATATCTTTAATAACTGTGTCTTTATATTTATATCTCATCATATACATAGGAACCTAGATAAACATACAAATATACAAATTTTACATAATATTTGATAATAAAATATAAGATACATTTGTTTAACTTAAAAGTCAAATTTATTCTCAACCAAAATTACTTCACTGTTGATTTCTACCACCACGACTATTCCCACCACTAACTTTCACCATTATCACTGCCTTCGTTACTAATTTTTCATCCTCAACAACTCAAATTATTAAAATTAACAACTCTAATTTCAACATCAGTTAACTAATTCAAATAAAAAGAATTGAAATAATTTTCTTCTAATTCTTAAAAAAAAAAAAAACAAAAACAAGAGAAGAAGGAGAATGAAGGTTGTAGTCTTACATGCAAAGAGAGACAACAAGGCAGCAGGTAGGCATGTGTAACCGTGTCTTTCAAAAATTAATATCCTAATAACCAAACAATATACATGTGTAACTGTGTCTATGTTTTCCATGGACATGGACATGGAACAAAGCAGTGTAAAGTCCCTTTCTAAAAGAAATCAACAAAGGTTGGCTAAGATAATAAAGAATGTGCATTTGAAGAGCATGATCATCAAAATAAAGGTTAGGTAGCAGTCCACTTGCTAGTTACACTATAATATGAGCTCCTTAATTGGTTTTCGTTATGAACAAAGAAACATGCATTCGTTTCTGTTATTCCAGTTTCTGCTGCTACTCTCCATCACATGGTTTTGTTCTTCTTCTACAACTACTTCACCAGATACCAATTTCCCACATGTCTGTAACTGCACAAGAAACAGCACCTTTGAGTTAAACACCACCTACCATACCAACCTCAAAACTCTTCTATCTTGGCTTTCTTCCAATGCCACTAACTCTGCCGGATCCCACATCACCAAGGTTTCTTCTGGTAACAGCAGTGTCTATGGCCTCTTCCAGTGCAATGCAGATATAACGCCAGAGAAATGCCAAAAGTGCATCGATCAAGCAGTGTATAATGTAACATCAGAGTGTGCAACATCAAAGGAAGCTGTGGTATTTGTCAAATTCTGCTTCCTACGTTACTCTTACAGAGATTTCTTAACAATAGCAGAAGAAAGCCCTAAAATCTTCTTGCTGAACCTCAAGGACTACGTTGGCCAACTTGCTACCTTCAACAATGAAGTGTCGGAGATGATGTATACTCTAAGGCATGCGGTTGCTGATATTCCCATGGGTTCTAGAAGGTTCGTGTACGGGGAACTCAACATCACAGCTAAACAAAGCCTTTATGGCATGGCAAAGTGCACCCCGGACTTGCCCCCTGAGGAATGCAGCTCGTGTCTTGTAAACGCCGCGGCTGACATTCCGACCGGTTGTTGCAAAGGAAAGATCGGAGGAAGGGTTCTTTTTCCCAGTTGTGGCGTTAGATTTGAGCTTTATCGATTTTATGAGCCATCATCTCATCTGAATATTTTGAGACTTGGAGGTATTAGCACATAATCTGCATATAGAGACACAAGATCGTGTTTGGTAGATGAGACATGAACACAGACATTATGTATAGAGATACTAAATTAGTGTATTTTCTGCATATGGTTCTGATAGTTAGTAACTTTCATATGTTAAAGGTACTGTTTTGTTCACTGCAGGAAATAGGAAAAACAGGTCACACCAGAGACAGATTATTATTTCCATCATCTCAACTGTTGTTTCTGTGCTGCTGCTATGTTTTGGTTGCTCTTTATGTTTCCTAAGTCGACGACGACAAAGGAAGCTTCTTAGGGGAATTCTTCTTA
Organism: Arachis hypogaea; assembly: GCF_003086295.3. NCBI lineage: Eukaryota > Viridiplantae > Streptophyta > Magnoliopsida > Fabales > Fabaceae > Arachis > Arachis hypogaea. Next base: position 111,434,501 of record NC_092044.1, read on the forward strand.
GAGAAAGCTGTAAATGTGTTCAATTCCTATATCATATCCTTTTCTTTTTTGAAGGCTTGAAACTTCATTTATTACTATAGTTTTTATATTGTTTGATGTAGTTGGGGATGAATCATTGGCTTCTTTTGAGTCTTTACAATTTCAGTTGAGTGAAATTCAAGCTGCTACCAACAACTTCTCCCAAGGAAACAAGATAGGAAGAGGTGGATTTGGGGAAGTTTACAAGGTGACATGGTAAAACTGAGAATTAAGATATTGTTTTGGAGTATTAGTTTAAACTAAACGAGTGCAGGTTTATCATGTTGTACAGGGTGTTCTTGAAAATGGGCAAGAAGTAGCAGCAAAGAGACTCTTGGGAAACTCTTGGCAAGGTGCAGAAGAATTTAAGAATGAGGTTCTTGTTATGGCCAAGCTTCAACATAAAAATCTGGTCAGATTACTGGGGTTTTGTTTGGAAGGACAAGAGAAGATACTTGTCTACGAATATGTCCCCAACAAGAGCCTTGACTACATTTTATTTGGTTAGAAATTAGAATTTGTGTTCTTAGCTTAGCTTCTTTTATATGAGTAAGATGAATATCATTTTGATAATTGGCCATTGAAAAATCTAATTCTTTGTACAGATCCTCAGAGAAGCAGGCCATTAACTTGGTCTGAACGATACAAGATTATTAGAGGAATTGCGCGAGGAATTTTATACCTTCATGAAGATTCTCGTTTGACAATCATCCATCGAGATCTTAAACCAAGTAATATTTTATTAGATGATGGTATGAATCCAAAAATATCAGATTTTGGTATGGCAAGAATAGTAATTACAGATCAAATTCAAGTGAATACTCATAGGGTTGTTGGCACATAGTAAGTTTATTATTCTTTTTTGTTTTCATTTTAGTCTCATCTTATTTAATCATTATTAAGCCAAATAGTTAAATCATATATACAGTGGTTATATGTCTCCAGAATATGCAATGGAAGGAATATTTTCGATAAAATCTGACGTGTATAGTTTTGGAATCATAGTACTTGAGATTATCAGTGGAAAATCGAAAAATTCTTTTTGTGAACCACACTTCTCAGATGACATCCGACTTTCTGTGAGTAATAATTCACTTTTTCTGGTACCTTGTATCAAATTATATTCATACAATGGTTCAAATTAATTTATAGAAAATTGTTGCAGGCATGGGCAAAATGGAAGGAAGAAAAGCCATTGGAATTATTGGATACAACTTTAAAAGGAAATTATTCTGAAAATGAAGTGATGAGAAGTATACAGATTGCCCTGTTATGTGTTCAAGATGATCCAAATGAGAGGCCTACAATGACAGAAATTGTGTCATACCTCAGTAGTTCTTCAGGGGAAGTACCTTTGCCTCAAGAACCAATAGTTTCAAAAAGTAAAAAGATGGATTATATGTCTTACTACCACAAAACGCATTCCATAAATGATTCTATCAACGATTTGTCAGTGAGCACATTTCTCCCTAGATAAGCTAAGGAATGCACTATTGGGTGACATGCACTTCCTTCACATATATATTAGAATGCTTTTATGCTAAATAATCTAGCGGGTCAAAAACAAGTGTGTTCGAGACACACATGCCTACACTTTATTTGAATTTCTCTGTTGAATTAAATGTATTGTTTGGATCTCCATTGAGTTTGATCCTGTATTTCTTTCAACTAATGTATCTTCTATTTCGGCAAGTTCTACCATGTGTTTCACGTTAAGAACAACATAACTAGTTACATCAATATATCTTCGTATAAAGATAATAGTCAGATGTTAGACAGGTATTATGTTAAATAGTTTATTTAATACAAAAGCATATTTTAGGTGAGTAATAAATCAATACATTTGGTAAGCTGAGAACGTGCACATTAAAAATGGAAGAGAGAGATTAATTTTAAGTTGGGGTAGGTATAATTGGGAGTTTGCGTCAATATTTGTTATTTGATGATAGAATGATTGCGCATTATTTCTTCGCATGCACAATGCGGATGGGGTGGTGAATATAAAATAGAGAGTGAAAATGAAAAAAGATATTTGTTTTCATACAATGATAAATTTATACGTAAAATATAAATAAATTTGTTCGGTTTTTTGGAAGGGTGTAATATGAATTTTATTGAAGGGAATAGCAGTAGCAGGTATACACACTATGGAGGACTCAAGTCTCAATGTAACAGTATAGTAAGAACAGAACCAGTATAATAAAGAAGAAAAGAAAAATTGCGAAGGAACGGCATTAGAGACAATCCACGCTCCTCATCCAAAGACCTGTGCAGAATTTTGGAAAGGTGAGATCAGAGAGGGTTTTCCATGATAGAAAGAAGAGGAGAGAAGGAGAGAGAATAGAAAGGCTAGAGAAAATAACAGAAAGGAATGAGAATTACCACATCACGCTAACGAACGTATTCCTCTAACCGCCTATTAGTAGTTCTCATTCTTGCACTTCTTCTTGGGCCTTGATTTACCCCTATGCTTGCCATCTGTCCCTGGCTTATAACTGATTCCTCCTCCCACATATGTGGCTCTAAGGTATGATTGTTATTACTATTTTCTGCATATGTAGCCTGGTTAACCTCCACGTGCTCTGCCTTCTTCCTATTCGTTACATTACCCCACTCATCAACAACAACCTTGTCCTCAAGGTTGAAATCAGGATAAGTATGGCGCAGATCATCAGCACTCTCCCACGACGTGTCAGCACTCGGCCCCTGTCCCCATTTGACCCGCAGTTGAAGAATCTCTTTACCATCTTTGATGACTGTTCTTGTACCCAGAATTTCTTGCGGTTCCAATAAAGGTCCCAACTCTGTTGTGCATAGAGGAAGGGGGAGATAATGGTCAACCTTCTCACCCCTAAACTTCTTTAAAGCTGATATGTGAAACACATTATGAATCTTGGCTTCAGGAGGCAGTGCCAATTTATAAGCCACGGCACTAAGCTTACGACAGATCTTAAATGGCCCGAAATAACGCATCGCCAATTTTTTATGCTTCCTCAAAGCAACTGAATGTTGTCTATAAGGTTGAAGCTTTACCAACACGAAATCACCCTCGTCAAATTCAACCAAACGTCGCTGCTTGTCTGCAAAGTGTTTCATGAATTGTTGGGAGCGAGCCATGTTACGCTTTAGCTGCTCTAATATCTGATCCCGTGCTAGCAACATGTCTTGAAGAGACGGTTCATCATCTGGGCAAAATTCATACTTCACCAAGGACGGCAATTCCCTACCATATAAGGCCCTAAAAGGAGACATCTTAATACTCTGGTGCCAAGAAGTGTTATACCAAAGTTGCGCCCATGGAAGCATCTCGAGCCACTTCCTAGGAGCATCAAAGCAGAAGCAACGGAGATACATTTCCAGAGTCTTATTCAGTGCCTCACTCTGACCATCCGTTTGAGGGTGGTAGGCAGAACTCATAGCCAATGTAGTGCCCTGCATCTCAAAAAGCTGCTGCCAGAATTTGCTTACAAAAACCTTATCCCTATCCGATACAACTGATTTAGGAAATCCATGAAGCTTCACAACATGCTTAACAAAAGCCTCAGCAACACTCTTACTACTAAAGTCAGGCTTGAGTGGAATGAAATGAGCAAATTTGGTGAGGCGATCAATAACAACTAAGATCACCGAAAAACCATTAACCGGTGGCAAGGCCACAATGAAATCCATGCATATGTCCTCCCAAACTCGAAAGGGAATTGGAAGAGGTTGCAGCAGCCCAGCGGGTAACTTGGATTCTATCTTTGCCTTTTGACAAGTGCCACAAGAGAGCACATAGTCCCTTATTTGTCGCTGCATATTCGGCCAGTAAAAAGTAGAACAAATGCGCTCCACGGTCTTGGCAATACCCGCATGACCGCCTACAGCGCTATCGTGGTATTCCTTCATGATGAGGTCAATGAGTTTGCTATTTTTGGGTACCACTACTCTGTCCCGCCAAAGCAAGATGCCATTGCGATATGAATAATTCTTATCAGCTACCATGTTGTGACGGCACTGAATGATAATATCTTGAAGGAATGTATCCTTATCAATCTCTTCCTTTAGAATATGTAGCCATTCAGATTTTGGAGTGGACCAAGCCACAAAGAAGGAACGTGATAATGCATCAGCCGCAAGATTTTCCTTACCCGGCTTATATTGTATCTCAAAGTCGTACCCCAAAAGCTTATGCAGCCACTTATGCTGTTCTGGGGTGTGTAGATTCTGCTCCAAGAGGGTCTTTAAGCTCTGGTGGTCAGTGCGTATGATGAACCTCTTACCCAGCAAATAATGACGGAACTTGGCAACTGCCTCCGTAATCGCGTAGAATTCACGGGTGTAAGCTGACTGCTGCTGCATAGAGGGAGATAATTTTTTTGAAAAGTAAGCAATAGGGTGCTTCTCTTGAGCCAATACAGCCCCAATGCCCAACCCTGAAGCATCTGTCTCTAACTCAAAGGGAAACTCAAAATTAGGAAGAGCCAAAACAGGACGTGAAGAAATGGCCATCTTGAGTTGAAGAAAGGCAGATTCAGCCTCATCTTTCCAGACGAATGCATCCTTCTTGAGCAGATCGGTCAGCGGGGCAGCAATAGAGGCATACCCTTTGATGAAGCGTCGATAATAACCTGACAAGCCTAAAAAACCTCGCAGCTGCTTGAGGTTTTGAGGTTGTTTCCACTCCATAACTGCTTGCACCTTTGCATCTTCCATATGAACCCCATTACCAAATATAGTATGGCCCAGATAATCTATCTCTGCCAAGCCGAAGGAGCACTTTGAAAGCTTGGCATAAAGCTGTTCCTGCTGTAATAGCTTCAAAACTAATTCGAGGTGGTGTAAATGCTGGTCCCACGTCGGGCTATAGATGAGAATGTCATCAAAAAATACCAGCACGAACCGCCTTAAGAATGGACGAAACACATCATTCATCAAACATTGAAATGTCGCTGGGGCATTGGTTAAGCCGAACGGCATCACCAACCATTCATACAACCCTTGATGCGTCCGGAAAGCAGTCTTGAAATGATCCTCCGGCCTAACCAATATCTGGTGGTAACCCGAGCGTAAATCTAATTTTGAGAACACTGTCGCACCAAAAAGCTCATCTAAGAGTTCATCAACTGTGGGAATTGGGAAGCTATCCTTGATGGTGATATTATTGAGAGCCCTATAATCAGTACAAAACCTCTATGTGCCATCCTTTTTCTTAACCAATAAAATTGGTGATGAAAATGGGCTCTTGCTAGGCTGGATAATTCCTTCGTGTAGCATCTCCTGAACCATTAATTCAATCTGAGCCTTCTGACTATGAGGGTATCTATAAGGTCTGGACTTCACTGGTGCGGCACCCTGAACCAACGGAATGCTATGATCATGAGTGCGTTGTGGAGGTAATCCTGATGGTGCAGCAAAAACCCCCTCATAGGTATGAAGAAGCCGCCCCAATTCAGGTTTCATAGTCACAGGGAATTGAATCTTGGGCATAGCAGCCTCCGCCGCTGGTTGCACCTCAAGAGTGAAAGCCGCTGCAATGGCGTCAGTACTAACCAACCGCTTTATATGGTTAAATTGAGCTTGAGCAGGGGTCCCTGATTTTTCACCATTCACAATCACAAACTTACCCTGGTGCAAAAATCTGAGAAAGGAAGAGTCATAATCCACTATGTGAGCTTTTAGAGTCTTTAACCAGGTTGTACCAATAACCAAGTCACCCCCTGCAACATGTAGCACAAAGACATCCGGAATTGTCACATAGCAACCTGACAAATTAACATTTAAGGCTGGAAGGTATCCCTCCACCGGTAACACATCAAAATCACCCACCATGACCTTGACCCCTGGAGCAGGCTCAATGGGCAGATTCAAGAACTTAGCGATTCGGGGCTGTATAAAGCTATCAGAGCTCCCCCCATCGATCAGTGCCGAAATTTCTAACCCATTAATTGAGGCTCTAATACGGATCATGGCCGGACCAGTGGTGCCTAGCATGGCATTACATGATAAATGGTGGCCCAAGACTTGCTGCTCTAATTGTGGTAAAATCTCCAGGTCGGGCGGCATATCTCCCGTTGATGGATCAATGTCTTCCAAATCATCGGAACCAAGTTGCAGCAACATGAACTGGCGATTTGTACACCTGTGGCTAGCTGAAAACTTCTCATCACACCAGTAGCACAAGCCTTTGTCACGTCTAATTTGAATCTCCGCTGGTGATAGTTTTCGGATCGGTGTTTTGGTTGGAGTAGGAGCGTTACGCTGATTTGGTGTTGGAAGCAAGGGCGGAAGAAGACCACGATTATTTACGCGTGGTTGCGGTGCTGCCACAGTAGGAATCCCTGGACGACTAATTGAAGGGCCCGAGGTAGTACATGGAGATGGAGAGAATTTATCCTCATAAAGTCTGGCGAGGGCGACAGCGCGCATGAGCGACGGGGGGCACTGGGCCTTCACCTCGCGGCGAATATCGGGCTTGAGACCACTGATGAAGCAATCGCGAAGAGCCTCAGGTGGTTCAATACGTGAACGATTCGCCAACGCCACAAAATCGGAATAATAGTCACCCACCGACCCAGATTGTTGTAGCTTGAAGAGAAGCTCCCGTGGCGATTCATAGAGAGACGGACCAAATTCAATTTCTATTACCCGCTTCAATTGATCCCACGAACGAAATTGAGCAGTGCGCTGAGACATTTGAAACCAAGGAACTGTCGGTCCCGTCATATGGATCCCAGCTATACCGAGCTTCTCCTCCTCAGGCACCCGAAAAAAATCGAAGTATTGGTCCATCGAGAAGATCCAGCCAAGCGCATCTCCGCCATCGAATTTTGGTAAATCAAAATTCACCCTTTGTTGAGGAAGCCCGTATCGGGGTTGGATATCACCCTCAGAGTTTGACCCATGCGTAAGCTCACGCGATGGAGAACGGCTACGAGTTCTGGACTGAGCGAGCTGAGCAATAGAGTGTTGAATCGCGTCAAACTTTATATTCGTAGCCTCAGAAGTTCTGGCCCTCTCAGCTCGGTGTTCCTCCGTTACCGACTCAAGCAATTGAAAGAGTCGCTTGATGTCCGCCTCCATCCCTTTCATCCTAGTATTATCAGCCACAGCCATGGAGACAATGAAAGCACCAAATGGAAGGGTGTAATATGAATTTTATTGAAGGGAATAGCAGTAGCAGGTATACACACTATGGAGGACTCAAGCCTCAATGTAACAGTATAGTAAGAACAGAACCAGTATAATAAAGAAGAAAAGAAAAATTGCGAAGGAACGACATTAGAGGCAATCCACGCTCCTCATCCAAAGACCTGTGCAGAATTTTGGAAAGGTGAGATCAGAGAGGGTTTTCCATGATAGAAAGAAGGGGAGAGAAGGAGAGAGAATAGAAAGGCTAGAGAAAATAACAGAAAGGAATGAGAATTACCACATCACGCTAACGAACGTATTCCTCTAACCGCCTATTAGTAGTTCTCATTCTTGCACTTCTTCTTGGGCCTTGATTTACCCCTATGCTTGCCATCTGTCCCTGGCTTATAACTGATTCCTCCTCCCACATATGTGGCTCTAAGGTATGATTGTTATTACTATTTTCTGCATATGTAGCCTGGTTAACCTCCACGTGCTCTGCCTTCTTCCTATTCGTTACATTTTCGGGTTCCGAATGGGTTGGAGAGGTTCTCCGGATAATGAAGTGGGAATCGGTCTGGGTCTGAGCCTGTGAGCGAGATTTACGGGAAAGTGGGCCTCCCGAATTGGTCGGGATGTGCGAGGAGGGCATCACTTGCAATGACACTCCGATGTCCAAGTCAAAAAGTGTACAAGTGGCTATGAGAGTGAGGGTGGTAGTGACATACTTTGGGGGAGGGGTAGGACCCTCCCCATATATATCCTGTCAGTAAGGCAGACTCCACAGAAAAGATCTCTTTTTAGAAAATTTTCTCTCCCACAGCTGTCATGTAGCTGACAGCATGGGTACTTGTGTCCGGATTGTAAACTGAACAGATTATGCCCACCAACAAAACCAGCTGGACTGGGCCACAACAAAATTAAAACACGACACATGACGTTAGTAATTAATATTTTTTTAAATATATCTCATATCAATACTTTTTATTAAATTATATAACACTAAGCAATAAGTCAATATAAAATGAAACAGAGAACATCAGAGTGGGATACTTGTCTAATAGTAGATATCTCATTTGATATCTTAAAAGTAAGTTCAAAGAATAAAATAACGTTATTATCACATCAATGAGACCTCTATTTTTAGTATTTTGTCTGTTATACTTTCCCGTATGTTAATTAGGACCGTGGTTGTGTAGCAAAAACTGCTAGAAGTGCACAGCGATCGTGCAATATATATAATGTATATTTTATATTCATTAACTCTAGACAACGATTTTTAGGAAATATAATATTTTATCTCCATTATTTTTCATGTGAAAGTGGCGCTGAATATAAGTGCATGGACAGCATGATAATCCGCGTATTGTTTAGGACAGGATTAACGGGTGTGAATTCATTAATTAAGTACACAACTACAAGTGCATTGGTCTCAAACCATCATTACCATGCACTAACAAAACCATAATCAGCACTAAGCATTTTGGTCACTATTCAATTCTAAATCAATATAAAGAATGATGATTCATCTTCCAACCTATTCATGATGAGTTCCTTCTACTTCTTCCTTCTGCTTCCATCTCTCTTCTTCTTCTTCCTCCCCATTCACTGCTTTAACATCATCCAAGGAGCCACCGATAAAAATACTAAAGCTTATTATAACTGCACAATCAATGGCACTTTTGCATCCAATAGCACATACCGTTCCAACACCATAACACTCCTTAACTGGCTCTCCTCCAATGCCACCACAGATTCCAGATCCTACAACACTAAAGTAATTGGTAAAACCACTTCAGACACAGTCTATGGCCTCTACATTTGTACAAGAGACAGCACACCAGGAATGTGCCAAGACTGTGTGGCAGAAGCATCAAAACTCATATCATCTCTTTGTAGCAAAGCAAAAAAAGCCATGGTTTGGTACCGTGTATGCTATATGCGTTACTCTAATCGTAATTTCTTCTCCAATGTGGAGGAAAGTCCAAGTATCACCTTTGTGAGTGACATTGACTATGTGGGTCAAGTTGGGCGCTACAACACTATTCTCTGGAATATGCTGAATGATATGAGAACTATGGCCGCTGCTGATTCAAATAAAACGGCTGCAATGACTCAGAAAATCACAGATCATCAAAACATATATGGTTCCGCTTGGTGTCTCCCTTATCTTTCCACCGAGAACTGTAGCTGGTGTCTCAGTGATGCCATTGCATATATTCCAGCAGGATGCTGCAGGGGAAAATCTGGAGGAACTGTCATGTATCCCAGTTGTGGTATTAGATATGAATTATATCCATTCCTTAAGGAACACAATATAGTTCCTCGGCCGCTGCGGCCCCCACCACCGCAAAGAGATTCTCGTCCTTTGGCTCCACCAGGTTTTGTAAGCGATGAAAACTCAGATGCAGTTAACTTCACGTGAAATTGATAGTTGAGAATCGTTAAATCGTTATTTAGTCAAATCTGTCAAATCATTTAACGATTTAAATTGATAGTTGAGAATCGTTAAATCGTTATTTAGTTAAATCTGTTAAATCATTTAACGATTTAATGACTTTCAATTATCAATTTCAAATGAAATTAACTGCACATGAATTTTTATCTTTATAAATATGTCTCTGATTATTTTTCTTTTCATTTTTTCGATGCTATCCTTACTCAACAAGTGGTTTTTATAGACCGTTATCAAAACCACTTGTAATATGTCATATGTAAAATATATTATGTAAAATTTATACTAATTGGGTGAATTGACTGAATTCACGTAATCTTAATACTCTTTGGGTGAAAACTTAGGTGTAGTCAACTTCACGACTCTCGACTATGAATTTCACGTGAAGTCGACTGCACTGAGTTTTCACTTAATCTTTCATATTTCTTGGAAAATGAAGGAGGGAGGGAAAAGAATCTAAGATATTGACGTCTGCTTACCTCAAAATTGTTATATGCTTTATTATCCTTCTCTTTATGATTCAAGAACATAATAGTTTATAATTAGAGGTGTTAACTAAAAATCGTGCAGGTAAACGAAAGCAGAAGAACTTACCATTAAATAAAGTCGCTGTTCCAATTGCCATTGTCGTTGCACTTGTGCTTTTAACTTTGGGTGGTTGCTGCTTTCTACGTAGAAAAGGAAGAAAGAATCAAGATGATATTCTCAAAGAAAACTGTAATGTGGAGAAATATAGATTTCCTTTCTTATTTTCACAACCTTAGAAAACCATTTAACAGAATTCAAACACTTTTGGTGTAGTTGGGAATGATCTAAGCACTTTGGAGTCCTTGCGATTTGAACTAGCCAGGATTGAAGCTGCAACAAATAGATTTGCCACAGAGAACAGGGTAGGCAAAGGTGGATTTGGAGAAGTCTATAAGGTAGACATATCAATTATCAAGTTGTTGATATAATAACATAACAGAACAGAATATACAACTGGTATTTATTTACAAATAATTTCAGGGTATTCTTTTAAATGGACAAGAAATTGCTGTGAAGAGGCTTACTAGAAGCTCTGGACAAGGTGCAATAGAGTTTAAAAATGAGGTTCTTGTTATAGCTAAGCTTCAACACAGAAATCTAGTGAGGTTACTGGGATTTTGTTTGGAAGGTGAAGAAAAGATACTCATCTATGAGTATGTGCCAAACAAAAGCCTTGACTACTTTCTTTGTGGTATGTTGCTTCTAAACATTACTAATAAAAAATGAGTAATGTGTATTTGATTGTACAATGTAGTATTCAAAAGTCTTATTTATAGATCCTCAAAAGCGAAGACAATTATCTTGGATTCAACGTAAACAGATCATCATGGGAATCGCTAGAGGAATTCTATACCTGCATGAAGATTCTCGCCTCAAAATAATACATCGTGATCTGAAACCTAGTAATGTTTTGTTAGATAGTAATATGAATCCAAAAATATCAGATTTTGGCATGGCTAGAATTGTTGCTGTGGATCAAAACGAAGAAAACACGCATAGAATAGTCGGAACATAGTAAGTTTCTTCTTGGATCTTGTTTTCTCTATCAATTTTTGTCATTGCAATTGCTTGTTTAACTGTTCCATGTTTTATATATAGTGGTTATATGTCTCCAGAATATGCAATGTTTGGACAATTCTCCGTAAAATCGGATGTGTTTAGTTTTGGAGTCATGGTACTCGAGATCATTAACGGGAAGCGAAAAGGAACCTCCTCTTCTGAATCAGAGTGTATTGATGACATCCGAAGACATGTGAGTACAATGTTTCTAAATTTCTTTTTCTTGGAGTAGAAAACACTGACTTTAGCCAATTCAAATGGAGGTTGCAGGCTTGGGAAAAATGGACAGAAAAAACGCCAATGGAACTATTGGATCCTAACATGGAAGGCCCTTATTCAAAGGAAGAAGTCATAAAATGCATTCAGATTGGTTTGTTATGTGTTCAAGAAGAACCAAATGACAGACCTACAATGGCAACAATTGTTTTTTACCTAAATAGCTCTTCACTCAACTTGCCATCCCCTCGTGAACCAGCATACTATTTCAAGAACAACAGAACAGAGGAAAGCATGACAACAAGCAAGGAGTTGGTTAATGACAGCAATTCCATCAATGAAATCACCATAAGTAAATTCTTTCCTCGTTAATATATGGGTGGGGAATTACTTATCATAATAATCAAGGAACATATATAGAGTTTAACCTGTCCTTGATTACATGTGAGTGTAATGACATGAGGATTTTGCAGTTTGTACAATGTTTAGTTAGGCAATTCTAATGCTGGCAAGTTTGAAGGATATAAGAATTCCATCTTAAGACATTTCACCAACACTAACTAGCAGAATTGGAAAATTTTCGAGTTTATTTTTAATTTCTTTAATTCTAGTACAATAGTAGAAATCTTTAATCCTAAGTTAATATCCTAATTTCCGGTTTCAAGAGGTCAGGTGTCGCAACCCCCGCTAATATTAGTTGTGTGAATTCTCTTATTCATCGCCCGTATTTGACCGGTCTTGCTTTGCTTTAATCCACCCAACCACTTGATCCTTTTGACTGTTGACAATGCCAATTTTTTTACTCAACGTCCCTGCTCACATTAATAATAAATATGGTTGGGCTGTTAAGTTGTTACTACTGGATATTAAATAAAGAGACAACAAATATAAAAGTTTCTAAAGTCTTTCCACGTGTTGGTCATCGATGGAAGTTTCAACACCTAATTAAAGTACGGTACCTGTTAGTTCAAAAAAATAATCAATGTAAATTCAAATCATCAGACAAGTGTGTTTGACATTTGGCCAATCTATTCTAAAGATTTATGCTGTCACATGCATCATTGATGTAAATTTTAACTATAAAAAGAAATTATTCATTCATCAGAAGGGCAAAATCTTTTTCAGCGAAAGAACCCAATTCATCCGATCCCTCCTTTCTTATTACCTATTTTTTATGCATCACAAATTTTTTATTTGTCCAAGCATCATTATCACACACAATTATTTCATTATCATTCAGACAATCACAACATATATTGAGTATATATAAAAGATTATCTCTTATTTTGAACATGTGGTTGCTGTCTTTCGAGGTTGGTGTGTCATCACATGAATGCATCACGGAGCTGCCGTTTCTCTCTCCTTCTCCCCCTCCCTCTGACTAAAGTCTCCATTGGTTCTCATTATCAAATTCTCCCTCCTCAAGTTATTAATAATATGTGTGATTTAAACAAAAAAACAAGACATCACATGCCCTTTTATATTTATTTATTTTTTACTTGGGCGAAGCAAGCATGATTAAAATAGAACAAGCTTACTGCGATAGTCAAAAACAACAATGCAACACATTCCTTTTTTTCCATTATTTATTTGTTTTTTTTTTCAAAAACCATGAAGGGCAAGAAACTACCTATCTTCAAGGCTTATGTCAAAAACTTTAACAAGGATAACTTACCAAAAATCTAACTACAATCTCCATAGTATGAAAACCTAAATCAATCTAAATATGTAATTTGTAATATATTCTTTGGTGTCTAAAAATAAGAGGAAAGAAAAAAAAAACCAAAAAAAAAACAAAGAATAAGCACTCTCTAAATGACAGTAAATACATCACAAGTAAATTAAGATAAGCACAATCATTAACAACAAAAAAAGCACTTAGTGAGGTAATGAGCACAAAATCAAGAAACTTTAATAAAATTTAACATCAGGAAAAAAAGCAAGAACAAGCCAATGACAGTTTATTAGTACCAATTTAGCATCAATCAATAAGCCAATAACAGAGTTCATTAATCAAGAAAAAACTATCTATCTATACTTCTATACTTCTATCAAGAACAGGCTATCTATCAATAAGTCAATGCATGTGTTGTTGACTACTGTTACTTTGAATTTCATTCCTGCCGTTCAACACATCCTCATAATTTTAATGATTATATTTCTTTGGTATACTAATATAATAATAATAATATAATATTATTATTATTATTATTCATTTCAATGAATCACATATGAGATTTCATCGCAGTTGTTAGTTCGAAAGTCTTGCCATTCCATGTTCTTGTGCGGCTATTTTCAAATAGCTAATTAATAAATCACCTGTTAGTTTAATGTAAAAAATTTAAGGGATAAGTATGGTTTGGTCTCTAACGTTGAGGGCCAAAATCGAAACCGTCCCTCATTTAATTTTCGATTTAGAATCGTCCTTAACGTTTTTTTTCGTATTAAAATCGTCATTTTTATTTAAATTTTTTATTTTATTCCTAAACTACCCTTGCTTTAAAAAAATTATAAAATTAAAAAAAAGGGGAGACGGGGTGGGGGGAAGGGGAGCCGGGGTGGGGGTGGGGGGATGGGGGAAGGGGAGAACGGGGAGGGGGATGGGAGCCGGGGTTGGGGTTGGGGTGGGGGTGGGGGAGGGGAAAGGGGGAGGGTATTTTTATCCAAAAAAATAAAAAGGACAATTTTAATACGAAAAAAACATTAAGGACGATTCTAAATAAGAAATTAGACGAGGGACGGTTTCGATTCTGGCCCTCAATGTTAGGGACCAAAACCATACTTACCCCTAAATTTAATGTAAATAAATTTACATTCAATTGTTGGTGGATCTCTCTATATTCTTCCTTCCCGTCAGCTCTATCTCTCCCTCTCTTTCTCCCCCTTATTCATCTTCCTCTTTTGGAGTATGAATCTTTTCGAACTGCTCACGAGGAACTTGGATCGCTTTTAAAGTGAAGGTCAAATTAGGGAATTATCACGGTAGAATGGAATATTGGAACAAGGGTAATAGAAACAAAGTTGGAATGGAAAAATAAAATAAGTGATCTTATTAGTTAAAAGGTCTAACTATTACTAGGGGTGTCAGGCGGGGAAGCCCGCCCCGCCCCGCCCCGCCCCGCCTATTCAGGCGGTCCCAAAATCCTAGCCCGCCCCGCCTAATGGCGGGCTGGCGGGCTAAGCCTGCCTAATTAATTTTTTTTATAAGGGCATATCTAATATCTTCTATTTAAATCAATATAAATACAAATATTAAATATAAATAGTCTTCAAAATAAATAAACATAATCCAATTATCCAAAATACAAAAATATAGTTATAACTTATAAATAGTCCCATCGACAAAATAAATATATAATCCAAAGTCCAAAAACATAATTATAAATAGTCTTCAAAGCAAATTAAACTTAATTTAATACACTTAATTTTCATCTTCATCTTCATATAAGTCAATAACATCATTGGAACCAACTCTTGAAGAATAGCCTTCTCCTTTTGCAATATCTTCCTGATCTTTATCTTCCTCTAGAAAAATGTAATTAAATATATTAGCAAAAAAGTACATAATAATGTTCAAAATCACTCAAGTATGTATGTCATAAATATAATATACCAAAATCATCATATCCACGTATCCAATTTCTGGTGCAAATCACCGCTTCAACATTATCTGACAACAAACGACTTCTATACTTATTCAAAACATGAGAACCCATGCTAAATGCAGATTCTGAAGCCACGGTAGTAATAAGAATGCTCAACAAATCTCTTGCCATTAGTGATAATGTTAGAAAACGATGATGGTTGTCTTTCCACCATTGCAAAACATCAATGATTGCATCATTGCAAAATAATGTTGCCTCACTCAAATAAATATCCAGTTGGTTCTTTCCACTTTTCACTTCAGCTTCTTGATTACGGGACATCAAATCCTTTGCATTACAAACAATATATGAATCAAAAAGCATGAAAAATAAAAAACACATATAATCAAGTAGATAAAAATACTTATACCAACAATTTTAATAAGCTGAGTTCCAATTGCAGAAGATGTTGCTTGAGAAAAATTACTTGAAAGTTGGGAAGAACTCTCTACAGTTGTAGAGGAATTTTGGTCATAAACCTCAAAAAGCTTGTATAACTTACTCTTCACAAGCTCCACTTTGTCTTTAGCACTAATAGGATCAATCTCATTATAGCAATGAACCAAAGTGTTGAGTTTAAATCTAGGATCAAGAATTGCCCCAAATGCAAGAACAATACTGTATTCTTCCCAATATTTCTTGAACTTAATCATCATTTTTTCTCCCATGTTCCTTATAAGCACTTCATCATTCTTCAAACTATTCATTAAAATAAGCTGGATTTGCCAAACTTGTAAAAAATACAAGTTGGATGTTGGGTAAGAAGTTCCGGACATCAACTTGGTAGTTTCGTAAAATGGTAACAAGAAATCACATATCTTCTCAGTTCTTCTCCACTCATCTGATGAAGGACAATACTCCCTAAACCCATCTTCTTTTACTTTATACATTTCAAAAGCTTTCTTATAAGGAATAGCACTTGCAAGCATTGCATAAAGTGAATTCCACCTAGTAGGAACATCTAAACATAATGCAGTCGTATACTCAAGTCCCTCGATATCTTCAAAACATTCTTTAAACTTAACCATTCGACTTTCAAATTTTCTCAGAAACTTAATAGACTCTCTAATCTTATACACTGCATCACCACATATTTTCATTCCATCTTGGACAATAAGATTTAAAATATGAGCAGAGCAACGAACATGAAAGAATTCACCACCACACAACAATGAACCATGCACATCCAAAGTACTTTTCAAGTGTTCAACACAAGTATCATTAGAAGAAGCATTATCCAGAGTAATAGAAAAAATCTTTTTATCAACTTTCCACTCGGTCAAAAGCGTAAAGATTTTAGAAGACAACTCAAATCCTGTGTGAGGAGGAGGCATATGACAAAAATTGAGAATTTTACTCTGTAATTTCCAGTTCTCATCAACAAAATGTGCAGTCAAACATATAAACCCCTCATTGGTACTGGAAGTCCAAAGATCAGATGTTAAGCAAATTCTATTTGGAATGGAAACTAAAATTTTTTTAAGTTTCGCAGCTTCTCTCTTGTGAACTTTTACTATGTCAGCTTTAACCGTATTCCTAGAAGGAAGTTTCAAAGTTGGACTAATATATTTCACCCAATTTCTAAATCTCCTATCATCAACCATATTAAAAGGCTTATCCCCAGCAACTACATACCCAACAAACATATCTCTAGCCACTCCTGAATCAATCTTAAGTGAACCCATTTTAAGTTGCAATTCTGCTATAGTCTGACCAATATCTTCATGCTTAATTTTAGTACAATTATCAAGATGCCGTTTTATAGTAGAAGTGCCATATCGCTTACCTCCAGCTTTAAACACTTTCTTGCATCCTTTACACTCAGCACGTTCTACTCCATCCTTATCTGGACCGAGCTTTTTGAAAAAATTCCAAACATCAGAGGTTGTTGGTCTCAGCCTTTTCGAACTAGGTTCATCAACCTCGACCGGAGCAGCCTCAGAACCAACTCCAGTTGTAACAAGGTTACTCACAATTTCAGAATTCATATTTCCTGAAATAAAAGTAAATGTAAATTGTTTATATGAACTAAGTTTTTCAACCATTAGCAAACCATACAAAAAACAGCAAGTATTCAGCCATAATCAAAACTCAACCATTATGAAGTATATTCAAAACTCAACCATTATCAAGTATATTCAAAACTCAACCATTATCAAACAATTTCTGAATATGCATCAGATTCAAGTATTTAACCAACAATCATTATTTCTCTTTAAAAATTGAATACATGATGGATCCATAAAAATTGAGCATATAATCTATTATCAAATTCACCACTTGGGTGCTAAAAACTGCACTAGCAACTGCATAGACAGCTGCATTTGATGTAACAACAGAACAAAAAAAGGATTAGTTGCATATGAATTGAAAGAATATGTACAATAGGTAAGAGTTGACCACCAGAATGACAAATTCAAAGAATATGTCTTCTGTTTTTTTTATAATGACAGTGAGCTCAATAACTCAGATATTTCTTCTCATCAATAAAATTGTTCAATTCTCTTAAGATAACTCCATTTGGAACAATTTTGTATGGTAATTGTGGTTTTTTGTTATGACTTAAAAAAAAGGGGTTCAAACATAGAAGCTCTAGCACGTCAAAAATGTAAAAGATAGTTGTTCTTTCTTGAGGCATCAACTGAATAATCATCTAGTTAGAACAATTTAGCACATTAACTTGTTAATATATTCATTCTATTCAATTCTTTATATAAATAATATCATAGTTCATGACTATTATTTAACAAATATTACATACATATTTATCCCACACAACCACACACATACTAAAAACAATAACAACACCACTAGCTAATTAGCTATAAACGGCTCTCTGTCTCTGATTTTATTTTATCCAAATCTTTGGTACTTTCTGTAGTTTAGTAACACCCTTTTTCTGTACATAATAAATAACAACACCAATACACCATGCACCTTCACTTAGCAACACACACTATAAATTACAATCATCAAGTATATCATATATCAACTTGTGTTAATAATTTGAAAACAAAGAATTAGTTACAAATATGTGTTCAGGTAATAGCATTAGCAAAGGTTAGAGTTGTGGAGAGTGGAGACCTTGAAGGATCAAGGAGACAAGCAGGCAGCAGCCGTGACTGAGAGCGAGGAGCAGCCGTGACCGAGAGCGAGGAGTAGCCGTGACCGAGAGCGAGACCAGCAGAGTCAGAGGACAAGTCACAACTCACAAGACCTATGAGCCCAGGACCGAGACCAGCAGGCAGCAGCGACGACGGCCAGACAGAGGTGAGGACGGAATTCTGAAGTTCGAGCTGAGGTCGCTGGACGATGGAAATGAGAGACTGAGAGTGACGGTGAGGAGCTTAGGATGACCGAGTGAGAGACTGAGAGTGATGGTGAGGAACTGAGACTGAGGAACCGAGTGAGAGGCTGAGAGCCGTCGAGGAGACTGGAGAGTGGAGACGAGACGACTGAGTGTCTGAGTGCTGCGGTGCTGCCGAGGAACTGAGAGGAGTGAGAGTGAGGCAGCTGCAATGGGGATTAGGTATTGGGGAATGGCCGAATGGGGATTCATGATGAACGGATTTTTGACGGTTAAGAATTTCACTAATGAAATCTCGTTGTAAAGTATAGTTTCTAAACCAAACAATAATCCTTTCATACAAATATTTGTTTGTCACAAGTACAAACCCCTAAAATCTATAAACCGAAGTATTTAAACCTCGGGTCGTTCTCCCTAGGAATTGTAATGAAGTGTCTTGTTATTGGTTGTGAGTTATTTAGGGGTTTTGATATGAAGCATGAAAGATAAATGGCAAGAAAGTAAACTAAGGCCTAAAAAGGTCTTAGCAAGGGTTGGTGGTCAAGGATCCCTATCCTAATTACTAACCACAATATGAGAATTGGCAAGGATCAATCTCATTAAATCATCCTCTAACTAGTAGTAAAGGAAAGTCAAATGAGCTATATCAATCCTAGTCCATAAGTCCTAACTCTCCACTAATTCAATTAGTGAGAACTAGAGTCAATGGATCCCAATCATCAATCACTTGGACATTAGTAACTCAAGAGTTCCTAAGTTACCTTTCCAAGCCAAGAACATAAAATTCTACTCTAAAATCCAACCAAGCATTTCATCAAACACTTGGAAGGCATAAAAGGAAAGCATAGTAAAATTGCAAGAAAAGTAAATCTACACTACTCAATTGCAAGGAATTAAACAACAACAATCAAAAGAAACACATTTATTATGGATTACCTTTTATTTAATTGGAAGAAAGTAGAAGGAACAAAAGTAGATCTACAACAAAACACAAGAACAACATAAAAGAGATTACAACAAAAGAATAGAAGAAGAGTGAATGCAACTACAAGGAATTGAGAAGATAGAAGTAGAAGAAGATGAATCTAAATCTAGATCTAAGAACTAAACCTAATCCTAATCCTAATTCTAGAGAGAAAAGAGAGCTTCTCTATCTAGAAACTACTTCTAAAACTAAACTATCACTAATGATCACTAGATGCCTCATCCCTCTTCAATCCTTGGCTTAAATAGCATCAGAAATGAGTTGGATTGGGCCCACAAGGCTTCTAAAATCGCTGGCCACGTTTTACTTTAAGTGGACCATATGGCAGCAACGGCACGTGCGCGTACTATGCGCGTGCGCGCCACCATACGTGTAGCAACTATGGCAAATCTTATATCGTTGCGAAGCCCCGGATGTTAGCTTTCCAACCCAACTGAAACCGCATCATTTGAACCTTTGTAGCTCAAGTTATGGTCGTTTAAGTGCGAAGAGGTCAGCTTGACAGCTTTCCGGTTCTTTCATTTCTTCATGAGTTCTCCAACTTTTCATGCTTTCTTTCTTCATTCCTTTGATCCAATCTTTGCCTCCTAAACCTTAAATCACTTAACAAACATATCAAGGCATCTAATGGAATCAAGGAGAATTAGATTTAGCTATTTTAAGTCCTAAAAAGCATGTTTTCACTCTTAAGCACAATTAAGGGAGAATATACAAAACCATGCTATTTCATTGAATAAATATGGGTAAAAGGTGATAAAATCCCCTAAATTTAATACAAGATAAACCGTCAAATTGGGGTTTGTCAATTCAATTTAGGGTTTCGGCCGTTTAGGTGTGTGGGGCATGGGGATTGGGTCGGGTCGGGTAGGGTGGGTTCATGGGTTCTGGGTCTGGGTTCATGGGTAATGGGTTCAGCCAAAAAAAAAATGTTCAACTCGCCGGGGCAGCCCGCCCCGCCCCGTCAAAGCCCACGGTTTAAACAGTTTGGGTTAGGCGGGCTTTTATCTTACGGCGATCCCAAATTTCTAGCCCAGCCCGCCTTTTTTGGCGGGTTACGCGGGCCGGACCGGCGGATTAAGGCCCGTTTGCCACCCCTAACTATTACAATAGTGTGTATGGATATAGATATAAGCCCAATCACTAAATGTTTCAGATACAAAAACTCTATAAAAATTCTTAAACTAATCATAGAAACAAATAGTTTATTAGTACCAATTTAGCATCAATCAATAAGTCAGTAACAGAGTTAATTAATCAAGAATAGGCTTGAACAAGCCAGAGTAGTGAGCAAAGCCAATTAACCAAGAACAAGCACTAAGCACTGACAGAGCATCCAATTAACTCAAGCACAAAGTAAAAAAACAAAACAGCAACACATCACTTAATCAATAATAATCAATCAATGAAAAATAAAACACCGACAGTGAGTATTAAAAAATGATGATCACTAACCATCGAGGAACAAGCATGAAGAGGGTTTGGTTTCTGAACAGACAATAAAAAAACGAAGAACAAGTACTAGCAGTGAGCATTGACCTTTGACGGACGACGAAGAGCGGTTGAGCGCAACGGACGACGGCGAACAGGCGACTGATGAGAGCGAACAGGGGATGGAGAGCGAACAGGTGACTGATGAGAGCGAACAGAGGATGGTGAGAGAGAAGTAACGAACGCCGATAGCATGAAGGTAGAAGTTCTTGAGTACGACGGAGGCGGCAGCAGTAGTCTCTCACTCCGACAGACGGCGACAGGATTGGGGAAGGCTAGGGTTTGCTTTCTTTTGGTGGAGGCTAGGGCATTTTGCTTATGACTAAGGAAGGAGTTGGAAAAGGGAGCCAAATGCGTGCAATCCCTTTTTTCCTTTCAACAAAGGAAACGACATCGTTTGTTGTGAAACGGCCGGGTCTCGGTCCGGTTTGACCGACCGATTTTCGGCCGGTTCAGCGGTCTGTGTCGATTTCTAAAACAGCAATTTATATTAATAAACCGAATTGCTTAAGCTACTGGTTCGACCGGCCGATCTGGTCCGGTATTCAGACCATTAATTACAACGCAGCTCAAGAAGGAAGACATAAATTTATAACAATAACAATTCCATCAACAATTCAGCATTCCAACATACATAACAATTCTATCCATCAACAATAACATAAGTCTCAATGAAAACATAAATCTAATGACATAGAACATAACATAGTTATTCATAAGGTGGCTCCAAGAAGATGGCGACACTGTCTAGACGAAGGAGGCGATGTTTGAAACGGAGACACTCGACGGTCGAGACTGTTGGGTCGCCTGTATCTGGGTTTGTTGCATCTCTTCCAGCAAGACAGTTTAGTTAAGAACCTAAGATGCCGAATCACGGGTGGAGCGGGTTTTAAGGTAGCTTGGGTGGATTGGGTTTCGATGCGTATTCTGATTTTTTTCGTTTTGGGTCAACTTTGTTGGCACTAAGTCCAAAAAAAAATTGAAATTGTATTTTAAATTAAATTTTGTATTTAAAATAAAATATTATATTATCTTGCATTATAAATTTTGTTACATTATTCATTTTTATTATTCAATTGTGACTAATTTAAATAAAATATATTTTTTTTAATTTTAATTTTTAAATATGATCTTTAATTTTTTTTAAAAATTTATTTAAATGGATCTAAATTCAGACTAACAAATTATAAAATTTTATGTATATTTTTAGAGTTGTATCTATTAATTTAAATAACAAAGTATTTAATTCTATATTATAATTTAATATATCTTAAATAATACAAAAATATTTGTTAGTGATTTTTTATTTTTTATTTTGATGCTTTATTTTGTTAGACATTATAAGTACTAATTTTTTTCTTGTGTTCACCATTATCAATTTTGTTTTTAAGCGATTTTTTTCTTGAGTCACAACTAGAAAATGGATTAATACAGACAGATTTAGTCTTTATTACAGACGGATTTTTGGTTACCGACGAAATTATCGACGGATTTTGTCCCTCTGTAAAAGCTCCGTCAGAAATTATTTACCGACGGATTTTTTCCGTCGGAAAATTACCGACGGATTTTTCCTCTGTAAATTATCCCTCCATTTTTCGAAGGCGACGAACTTTCCGACGGATTTTTCGTCTGTAATTACAGACAGACGGATTTTCAGACAGATTTTTCGTCTGTAATTACAGACAGATTTTCAGACGGATTTTCCGTCTGTAATTACAGAAGGATTTTCAGACAGATTTTCCGTCTATAATTATAGACTTACAGATGGATTTTCAGACAGATTTTCCGTCTGTAATTACAGACGGATTTTTCGACAGATTTTCTGTCTGTAATTTGAACTTTGAAAAATCATCTCATACTCTAATTACAGACAGAAAATCCATCTGTAAATCCGTCAGTAAGGTAAAATAATTTTTTTTATTTTTCTAATTACAAAATAAGCTTGTTTTCATACAAAATAAATATAAATTTAATACAAATTTTTATCTAATTTGTATTCGAATATTTATAATATTTTACAAAATAAACAAATTCATCGTATTATCAAACTAAAAGAAAAAT
Organism: Arachis hypogaea; assembly: GCF_003086295.3. NCBI lineage: Eukaryota > Viridiplantae > Streptophyta > Magnoliopsida > Fabales > Fabaceae > Arachis > Arachis hypogaea. The sequence continues at coordinate 111,457,372 of NC_092044.1, forward strand.
ACTATAAACAAGCAAGTCAATATAATTCAAAACATAAACAAAATGTATTGATCATCAACTATAATAATAAGTAACAACCATACATCAAAGTGTGTTGATACATCAACTATAATTCAAAACATAAACTCAATGTATTGTTCAGCTATACTAAGTTATACAAATAACAAGACTATATAACTGTCCTCAAAATCTTGTGAGCTTGTTTCATCAAGTGAACATAGGGGATCACAGTTTCAGATTCAGTTGATAAGTCCTGAAAACATTTATATCATTAGAAATAAAAGTGATTATTGAATTTACTGCAACCCTAGAATCAAAATTAAAATTTTGCATTTTATGATAAACACTTATTAGTTATTACCTGCTAAGACTAAACCAACACTCTTAAGAGCATCATCGGATCCCGAAGCCATTACTGGGAAAAAGACAAAATTTGAGTTACTCAGTTCATAAATGATGAGAGGAATTTCAAAAAAAGTAAAACACACACATGGCAATCAATATATATATATACACACACACACACACACACACACACACACACACATGGCAAAAGAAAGTAAAACATTACGAGCATAACACCACTGCCATCTGCAACTTTACAACCAGATATCAGAATAGGGTTCTTAGAATTCTTTTCAACCTGCAAAAAGGAAAATGATTATCAAACTTAAGAAATGAGACAAGTAATTTTTCTTATTCAGCACATAATGAAAAAAAACACTTACAATATTGCTCTCCCCAGTCATACTAGATTGAGATCTTAACTCTTCTACCTCCTCTAATTACCTTCTCATGCAGAGAGAAAATTTAAAGATTAAAAAAATATATAAATATGATAAGGAGGATGCTATAATAATAATAGTAATAATAAAGAAGTACAGAGAAGCAAAAATCAAACCTCCAAATGAATGTTTCTCTTCTCCTCATTTAGGTCCCGAAATTGAAGAGACTGCTTATAATCACTTGTAGCTACAAAAGGAAGCGGAGAAAGAAAGAGAGTGATGCGCACTTCAAATGATAATATTACTACAGATGTAACTATTGTGATAAGTGATAACCTCCATAATATATAACAAAGTTATATAAAAGAATCAAGTTGAGAAACAGAACCATAGAACATGTTTGAATGCTTTATTAGAAACTTTACAAAGACAAAATATTGGCATAGTACCTGTAACAACAATAACAAGAATAACTGCAAAAGCAATGCTTCTACCATCATACCATCCTTCCTTAATACCCTGAAATATAAAATTAATTCTTCTATGGATGAAAACCTATTTGGCTATTTCTCAACATTTAAAAACATATTCCTAATCAACCTATTTCTCAACATTTAAAATTTACTCTACCACATTTTCTCACCTCAGATTTTATCCCCAGTACTAATGAAGCTGCAGCAGCTACCATTAAAATAATCAAGGTCAGATCCTTGCAAGCATCCCAAACAAACATCTATTATAGACAACATAAACAAAGACATCAGCCCAATAACCATAAGCAGACCATCCAATATCAGAGTGCACCAGACTTTACCATCAATGGATAGTGAACTACATCAACAGAAAAAAAAGGGCAGATTAGATTCTAAAACTGCTCTCTTAAAGACTCTTCTGAGGATTTCAGGGCCTGAAGATAATCAAGCAACATTTTAGGCTCTGGAAAGATGATGCTAGAATGATGCTTATCCTTTTAGAATGAAAATTCAACAAAAAATGATAAATATGCCACGTACCATATATTTTAGGTGAGAGAAATGGACATATAAATTAGGGAGGGCATGCTGTAAATTTTCTTCAGCTACAACCATCTCTATTGCTTCTTTGTATATACCACAAGCTGACTCCATATTTCCCTGCAATAAAAATGTAACAGGTAGCGCATGTAGTCATCTTTTCTGTATCAGCTTATCATCAAAGAGTAAAGCTTTCTTCAATTGTAGCAAAGGCTAATTGCATACCAAATGTTTCTCCATATTGGCTCTTGATATAACATTCTGCACAAAATCAGAATCTGACTCTTTACCAGTCTGCTGAATATATGCAGCGCGAGCAGCTAAAACATCTCCTATTTGTTCCTTAAACCTGGCATTGAAGAAATGGATTTTTGGTACACTCTTTTACAAATAGGAGTCATAATTCAAGGTAAATCAAAGCATACACTATAAATAATCCAACTGTGCAAATTTAATAGAAATTATTATTAGTGTAAACCTGTACTAAGATCTATACCAACCGTCCGCTTAAATCTCAGAGACAATCCAAACACTACCAAAGTATTGAAACAAAAATTACACAAACTGATGATAGCATGATTTAATCAAACTTCAAACAAGTTAAACTAAATTTTCCCCTAATTACACCTTCTGCCAAGGATTAAAGTCATCAGAACCAAACAACAGAATACCTCAGCCATGGCAAAAAGAATGATAAAGTTAAGCAAAAATCGTTCTTTAATATATTGAGAAAAAAGACTTATTAATGAGAAAGAAAGGAGAGAACCTCAGCTTCAACAAGAGAGTCGTCGTCATCTGCATAAGCCATGTTTGACAACAAAATCTACATGATGCAACAGATAAAGTTAATGACCAAACTCAAAGACAGGCAGTAAATCAGTTATTAAGGAAACAGTGGGGTGAATTTTTGTATCTTTTGATAAAAGAAGAATATCACTGAGACGAAGAAAAGATTAGAAATGTACTTAAGGAAAATAAAGCATAGATGCAACATAAGAATGTAAAAACATGGCTACATAAGAATGAGTAGAAAAAATTAATATGATGATGAAGATGAAGAGTTTAACTGAATGTCACTCACAGAAGCAAATTCATGGCCAGGAAGAATAGCAGCAATCTCCTCCAACATGGAACTCAGTGTTAGTGAAGGACATCTCTTGAGAAAGGCACATGCCTTAGAAGTCTTGGCCATGGCAGTTTTCTGGTCCTCAGCAGTAACAAAAGGCAGAATTGGTCATCTAATATAAGAAAGTTTATTGGTCATGAAGTAGTACATACAAGTAGTACTCATCAATTATATTAGGCACAAAACAGTAGTTTAATAATAACTAACAACTTCAAGCAAGGAAAAATACTACCAATCACAAATACAAAACATGAGAAAACTTACACCCAATTTCATAAGCAATCCAAGAGGAAAAGTACCTAAATCTTGTGAATTGGGAAAAGGAAACACAGAAAACAAGTTCCGCTCTTTTCCATCTCTCTCAGGAAATTCATCAAACACATGGTAAGCATAACAATACTGAAGCGAGACAATCTCTCAAGCATGTTCCTCCAACAACAATAACAACACAATTAACAGGGAAATTGAAATTGATACCTTGAGAAGCTTGGTGCACGAAATTGCAATCACACTTTTGCAATTCCGCACAACTAACCAGCAAGTGCACTGGGTCGTCCAAGTAATACCTTACGTGAGTAAGGGTCGATCCCACGGAGATTGTCGGCTTGAAGCAAGCTATGGTTATCTTGTAAATCTTAGTCAGGATATCAGAAATTATCAGGATTAATTGTAAAAAGTAAAAGAACATGAAATAAGTACTTGTTTTGCAGTGATAGAGAATAGGTTGAGGTTTTGGAGATGCTCCATCTTCTGAATCTCTGCTTTCCTACTGTCTTCTTCTTCAAGCACGCAAGGCTCCTTCCATGGCAAGCTGTATGTAAGGTTTCACCGTTGTCAGTGGCTACCTCCCATCCTCTCAGTGGAAATGTTCAACGCACCCTGTCACGGCACGGCTATCCATCTGTCGGTTCTCAATCAGGCCGGAATAGAATCCAGTGATTCTTTTGCGTCTGTCACTAACGCCCCGCCTTCAGGAGTTTGAAGCTCGTCACAGTCATTCAATCATTGAATCCTACTCAGAATACCACAGACAAGGTTTAGACCTTCCGGATTCTCTTGAATGCCGCCATCAGTTCTAGCTTATACCACGAAGATTCTGATTAAAGAATCCAAGAGATATCTACTTAATCTAAGGTAGAACGGAGGTGGTTGTCAGGCACACGTTCATAGTTGAGAATGATGATGAGTGTCACGGATCATCACATTCATCCGGTTTAAGAACAAGTAATATCTTAGAATGGAAGCAAGCATGATTGAATGAAAAACAGTAGTAATTGCATTAATCCATCAAGACACAGCAGAGCTCCTCACCCCCAACCATGGGGTTTAGAGACTCATGCCGTGGAAGGTACACAAAGAAACGTGTAAAGTGTCATGAGGTACAGATACAATGTCAAAAGATCCTATTAATAGTAAGCTAGTAACCTAGGGTATACAGAAATGAGTAAATGACGTAAAAATCCACTTCTGGGTCCACTTAGTGTGTGCTTGGGCTGAGCATTGAAGCTTTCATGTGTAGAGACCTTTTCTGGAGTTAAACGCCAGCTTTCATGCCAGTTTGGGCGTTTAACTCCAATTTTTATGCCAGTTCCAGCGTTAAACGCTGGAAATTCTGAGGCTGATTTGCAACGCCGATTTGGGCCATCAAATCTCGGGCAAAGTATGGACTATTATACATTGCTGGAAAGCCCAGGATGTCTACTTTCCAACGTCGTTGAGAGCGCGCCAATTGGGCTTCTGTAGCTCCAGAAAATCCACTTCGAGTGCAGGGAGGTCAGAATCCAACAGCATCTGCAGTCCTTTTCAGCCTCTGAATCAGATTTTTGCTCAAGACCCTCAATTTCAGCCAGAAAATACCTGAAATCACAGAAAAACACACAAACTCATAGTAAAGTCCAGAAAGGTGAATTTTAACTAAAAACTAATAAAAATATACTAAAAACTAACTAGATCATACTAAAAACACACTAAAAACAATGCCAAAAAGCGTATAAATTATCCGCTCATCACAACACCAAACTTAAATTGTTGCTTGTCCCCAAGCAACTAAAAATCAAAGTAGGATGAAAAGGAGAGAATATACTATAGACTCCAAAATATCAAGGAAACTTAGCTCCAATTAGATGAGCGGGACTAGTAGCTTTTTGTTTCCGAACAGTTTTGGCATCTCACTTTATCCTTTGAAGTTCAGAATGATTGGCATCTATAGGAACTCAAAACTCAGATAGTTTTATTGATTCTCCTAGTTGAGTATAATGATTCTTGAACATAGCTAGTGTATGAGTCTTGGCTGTGGCCCAAAGCACTCTGTCTTCCAGTATTACCACCGGATACATACATGCCACAGACACATAATTAGGTGAACCTTTTCAGATTGTGACTCAGCTTTGCTAGAGTCCCCAATTAGAGGTGTCCAGGGTTCTTAAGCACACTCTTTTTGCCTTGGTTCACAACTTTATTTCTTTCTTTTTCTTTCTTTTTCTTTTTCTTTTTTCGAATTTTTTTTTGTATTCACTGCTTTTTCTTGCTTCAAGAATCAATTTGATGATTTTTTAGATCCTCAATAACAGTTCTCTTTTTCCCTCATTCTTTCAAGAGCCAACAATTTTAACATTCTCAAAACAACAAATTCAAAAGACATATGCACTGTTCAAGCATTCATTCAGAAAACAAAAAGTATTGTCACCACATCAAACTAATTCAACTAGTTTCAAGGATAAATTCGAAATCCTGTACTTCTTGTTCTTTTGTGATTAAAGCATTTTTCATTTAAGAGAGGTGATGGATTCATAGGACATTCATAGCTTTAAGACATGAATTTTAAATTTTATTAATTATAAATTAAGAACAAGACTCAAAAATAGATATAAGATGAGACTAAAAATAGAAAACAAAAATTTAAATAGGCTTCTAATGATAGAGGTTTTTCACAGAGTTAGGACTCAACAACCTTGATTTTGAGAAGTGGATGCTCCCTCAAATTGAGGGGAGAACTTTTGGCGTTTCAGTTCTTGAAGTTCACGCCCCTGCTTCTCTTGTTCCTTCAGCAATTTGCAGAGCATGCAGTTCTGATTCTGCTGTTCTTCCTTAAGTTGCTCCATAGTCTCTTGCAACTTGGTGATAGATGCTTCTAGGCTGGCCCAGTAGCCAATTTCAGGAAATTCAGGGAGGAACTCCTGCGCCCTCCTTTTGATAGAGTTGTCTTGCATTTGTCCTTCCATTGACTTCTTGGTGATTGGATGTTCAATGGGTATGAATTCATCTACTCCCATCTTTACCCCAGCCTCTTTACAGAGCAAGGAGATCAAGCTTGGGTAAGCCAATTTGGCTTCAGTGGAATTCTTATTTGCAATTGTGTAGATCTCACAAGCAATCACATGATGAACCTCCACTTCTTTTCCAAGCATAATGCAATGAATCATCACTGCTCTCTTGATAGTGACCTCAGAACGGTTGCTAGTAGGCAGTATGGAACGCCCAATAAAGTCTAGCCAACCTCTTGCAATTGGTTTGAGGTCTCCCCTCCTGAGTTGGTTTGGGACACCCTTTGAATTGGTTATCCACTTAGTTCCAGGGAGGCATATGTCCTCTAGAACTTGATCCAACCCTTTATCTGCTCTCACCATTCTCCTATTAAAGGATTCAGGATCATCTTGCAGTTGAGGCAATTTGAAGATTTCTCTTATTTTGTCCAGATGGAAGTACATAACTTTCCCTCTGACCATGGTTCTGTAAGTATGGTAAGCAGTTCCAGTCATTCTCTGCTTATCTGTTAGCCACAGATTTGAGTAGAATTCCTGAACCATATTCTTTCCAACCTTTATCTCAGGATTGGTTAGAACTTCCCATCCTCTGTTTCGAATTTGCTCTTGGATCCCCGGATATTCATCTTCTTTCAGATCAAATTTAACTTCCGGGATCACTGACCTCAGACCCATTATTTTGTGATAATGGTCTTCATGTTCTTTGGTTAAGAACTTCCCTTGATTCCAAAGATTCTTTGGATTATTCTCTTTCTTTCCTCTTAAATTGGTTTGTTTTCCCTTAGGAGCCATGATCTTGATGAATCTTGGCTTTAGTGATCACGGAAAAGCACACCAAACTTAGAGGTTTGCTTGTCCTCAAGCAAAAGAAAGGAAGGAGGAGAGAGAGGAGAAGAGCAAATTCGAATGGTGTGGGGGAATGGTGAGGCCGAACGTGTTTTTATAATGGGGGGAAGGAGATTTCGAAAAAAAATTGAAAGGAGATTTGAGAAGATATGAGAGAATTTGAGAGAAGGGTGAGTTTTTGAATAAGATTTGGGATTGATTTGAGAGAGATTTGAAGAATGATTTTGATTTTTGAGGATTTGAAAGTGAATGATGAAAGGTTGAGATGTGTTTATGTAGAAAAGTATGGGTAAGAAAAGGAAAGTTTGAAAAAAATTTGATTGGAAAGCAAAATCTTGGTCCCCCACCTTTCTGGCGTTAAACGCCCAGAATGGCATCCATTCTGGCGTTAAACGCCCAGAATGGCATCCATTCTGGCGTTTAACGCCCATTTGCTGCCCATTGTGGGCGTTTAACGCCCAGCCAGGTGCCCTGGCTGGCGTTAAACGCCAGAATTTCCTTTATCACTGGGCGTTTTGCTAAACGCCCAGGATGCTGCACACCTGGTGTTAAACGCCCAGAATGGTGCCCATTCTGGCATTTAACGCCCAAAATGGCACCTTTACTGGCGTTAAACGCCCAGAATGATGCCCATTCTGGCGTTTAACGCCCAAAGTATCCCTTACTGGCGTTTTTTCGCCAGTAAGCTCTTTTTCTCTGCTTTTTGCACTGAATCCTTCTGTAACTCTGTGAATTCCTTCATTTTTGATACTTGCCTTTGTAAGAACAAAACATATAACCTGCTAATGACTGGGTTGCCTCCCAGCAAGCGCTTCTTTACTGTCTTTAGCTGGACCTTTACTGAGAATCACTCAAGTCTCAGTTTTGAGCATTCCTGCTCAAAATTGTTTTCAAGATAATGCTTGATTCTCTGTCCATTAACAATGAACTTTTTGTCAGAATCAATATCCTGAAGCTCAACATATCCATATGGTGACACTCCTGTAATCACATACGGACCCCTCCACCGGGATTTAAGTTTTCCTGGAAACAATCTGAGCCTAGAGTTGAAGAGCAGAACTTTTTGTCCTGGCTCAAAGACTCTGGATGACAACTTCTTGTCATGCCACTTCTTTGCCTTTTCCTTATAAATTTTTGCATTTTCAAAGGCATTGAGTCTGAACTCCTCTAGCTCATTTAGCTGGAGCAATCTTTTTTCACCAGCTAACTGAGCATCCATGTTTAGGAATCTGGTTGCCCAGTATGCTTTATGTTCCAGTTCCACGGGCAGATGACAGGCCTTCCCATACACCAGTTGGTATGGAGAGGTTCCTATAGGAGTCTTGAATGCTGTTCTGTATGCCCACAGAGCATCATCCAAGCTCTTTGCCCAATCCTTTCTTCGGGCTATCACAGTCCGTTCCAGGATTCTTTTTAGCTCTTTGTTAGAGACTTCAGCTTGCCCATTTGTCTGTGGATGATACGGAGTTGCCACTTTGTGGCTAATTCCATATCTGACCATAGCAGAGTATAGCTATCTATTGCAGAAATGAGTGCCCCCGTCACTGATTAGTACTCTGGGAACACCAAACCTGCTGAAGATGTGTTTCTAGAGAAATTTCAGCACGGTCTTGGTATCATTAGTGGGTGTAGCAATTGCTTCTACCCACTTAGATACATAGTCCACTGCTACCAGAATGTAAGTGTTTGAGTATGATGGTGGGAATGGACCCATGAAGTCAATTCCCCATACATCAAACAATTCTATCTCTAATATCCCTTGTTGAGGCATGGCATATCCGTGAGGCAAGTTACCAGCTCTTTGGCAACTGTCACAGTTGCGCACAAACTCTCGGGCATCTTTATAGAGAGTAGGCCAGTAGAAGCCACATTGGAGGACTTTAGTGGCTGTTCGCTCACTTCCAAAATGTCCTCCATACTGTGATCCATGGCAGTGCCATAGGATCCTTTGTGCTTCTTCTCTGGGTACACATCTGCGGATCATTCCGTCTGCACATCTCTTAAAGAGATATGGCTCATCCCATAGGTAGTACTTGGCATATGAAATTAATTTCTTTCTTTGCACTCTGCTGTACTCCTGGGGTATGAACCTCACAGCTTTATAGTTTGCAATATCTGCAAACCATGGAGCTTCCTGAATGGCAAAGAGTTGCTCATCTGGGAAAGTCTCAGAGATCTCAGTAGAAGGGAGGGACGCCCCAGCTACTGGTTCTATTCGGGACAGATGATCAACTACCTGGTTCTCTGTCCCCTTTCTGTCTCTTATTTCTATATCAAACTCTTGCAGAAGCAACACCCATCTTATTAGCCTGGGTTTTGAATCCTGCTTTGTGAGTAAGTATTTAAGAGCAGCATGGTCAGTGTACACAACCACTTTGGATCCCACTAGATAGGATCTAAACTTGTCAATGGCATAGACCACTGCAAGTAACTCTTTTTCTGTGGTTGTGTAATTCTTCTGTGCATCATTTAGAACACGACTAGCATAATAAATGATGTGCAGAAGCTTGTTATGCCTCTGTCCCAACACTGCACCAATGGCATGGTCACTGGCATCACACATTAGTTCAAATGGCAATGTCCAATCTGGTGCAGAGATGACTGGTGCTGTGACCAGCTTAGCTTTCAGGGTCTCAAATGCCTGCAGACACTGTGTGTCAAACACAAATGGTGTGTCAGCAGCTAGCAGGTTACTCAAAGGTTTTGCAATTTTCGAAAAATCCTTTATGAACCTTCTATAGAATCCTGCATGCCCCAGAAAGCTTCTGATTGCCTTAACATTGGCAGGTGGTGGTAATTTTTCGATTACCTCTACCTTTGCCTTATCCACCTCTATTCCCCTGCTTGAAATTTTGTGTCCAAGGACAATTCCTTCAGTCACCATAAAGTGACATTTCTCCCAGTTTAAAACCAGGTTAGTCTCTTGGCACCTTTTCAGGACAAGTGATAGGTGGTTAAGACAGGAGCTGAAGGAGTCTCCATATACTGAGAAGTCATCCATGAAGACTTCAAGAAATTTCTCCACCATATCAGAGAAGATGGATAGCATGCATCTCTGAAAGGTTGCAGGAGCATTACACAGACCAAAAGGCATCCTTCTGTAGGCAAACACGCCAGAAGGGCAAGTAAATGCTGTTTTCTCTTGGTCCTGAGGATCTACTGCAATTTGGTTGTAACCTGAATAGCCATCCAAAAAGCAGTAATAATCATGACCAGCTAGTCTTTCTAGCATTTGGTCTATGAATGGTAAAGGAAAATGATCCTTTCTGGTGGCTGTATTGAGCCTTCTATAGTCAATACACATACGCCACCCTGTGACTGTTCTTTTAGGAACTAGTTCATTTTTTTCATTATGAACCACTGTCATGCCTCCCTTTTTGGGGACAACTTGGACAGGGCTCACCCAAGGGCTATCAGAAATAGGATAAATAATCCCAGCCTCCAGTAATTTAGTGACCTCTTTCTGCACCACCTCCTTCATGGCTGGATTTAGCCTCCTTTGTGGTTGGACCATTGGTTTGGCATTATCCTCCAACAGGATCTTGTGCATGCATCTAGCTGGGCTATTGCCCTTAAGATCACTTATGGACCACCCAAGAGCTGTCTTGTGTGTCCTTAGCACTTGAATCAGTGCTTCCTCTTCCTGTGGATTTAAAGCAGAGCTTATAATCACTGGAAAAGTGTCACCCTCTCCCAGAAATGCATACTTCAGGGATGGTGGTAGTGGTTTGAGTTCAGGTTTGGGAGGCTTATCCTCCTCCTGAGGAATTTTCGAAAATTCCTTTGGTTCCTCTGGTTCTTCTTGATCAGGTTGAGCATCCTTGAAGATGTCCTCAAGCTCTGATTCTAGGCTTTCAGTCATATTGATCTCTTCTACCAGAGAGTCAATAATGTCAGCGCCCATGCAGTCATTTTTTGTGTCTGGATGCTGCATAGCTTTTACAGCATTCAACTTGAACTCATCCTCATTGACTCTCAGGGTTACTTCCCCTTTTTGTACATCAATGAGAGTTTGTCCAGTTGCTAGGAAAGGTCTTCCTAGAATGAGAGTTGCACTCTTGTGCTCCTCCATTTCCAGCACCACAAAGTCAGTTGGAAATGCGAATGGCCCAACCTTGACAATCATATCCTCTATTATGCCTGATGGATGTTTAATGGAGCCATCAGCAAGTTGGAGGCATATCCGGGTTGGTTTGACTTCTCCAGTCAACCCAAGCTTTCTGATAGTAGATGCAGGTATTAGATTGATGCTTGCTCCAAGATCACATAGGGCTGTCTTGGTGTAAGCACCTTCTAATGTGCATGGTATCATAAAGCTTCCTGGATCTTGAAGCTTTTCTGGTAAGCTTTTCAGAATGACTGCACTGCATTCTTCAGTGAGAAATACTTTTTCAGTTTCTCTCCAATCCTTCTTATGACTTAAGATCTCTTTCATGAACTTAGCATAAGAAGGTATTTGCTCAAGTGCCTCTGCAAACGGAATCTTTATTTCAAGAGTCCTTAGATAATCTGCAAAGTGGGCAAATTGCTTATCCTGCTCCGCTTGGCGGAGTTTCTGAGGATAAGGCATCTTGGCTTTATATTCTTCAACCTTAGTTGCTGCAGGCTTATTCCTTACAGAAGTGGTTGAAGAAGTCTTTTTAGAGGGATTACTGTCAGCACTCTCAGGTGTCTGATCCTCCCTTGGCGTTTAACGCCAACTTTTCCCCCTTTTCTGGCGTTTGAACGCCAGAACTGGGCAGGGAATGGGCGTTTAACGCCAGCTTTCCCCCCTTTTCTGGCGTTTGAACGCCAAAAGTGTTCCTCTCTGGGCTCTTACTGTCCTCCGAGGGATTTTGAACAGTGGTTTGGTTATCCTCTGTCAATTGTTCCTTATTTGGCTTTTTGCTACTTTGAGCAGTGTTATTCAATGTCTTCCCACTCCTCAGTTGAACTGCTTGACATTCTTCTGTTATCTGTTTAGATATCTGCTGTTTTGCTTGATTCAACTGCAGTTCTATGTTCTTGTTAGCAACTTTAGTTTCATGGAGCATCTCTTTAAATTCTGCTAACTGTTCTGTCATCAGGAGCAATTGTTGATTAAGCTCAATCATCTGTTCTTGAGGATTAGGATCAGTGGCTACTGCCATGACTTCCTCTTTTGGGGAGAACTCATTGCTAGAGTACAAATATTGATTTCTAGCAACAGTGTCTATAAGCTCTTGAGCTTCTTCAATTGTCTTCCTCATGTGTATAGATCCACCAGCTGAGTGGTCTAAAGACATCTGAGCCTTTTCTGTAAGCCCATAGTAGAAGATGTCTAACTGCACCCACTCTGAAAATATTTCAGAGGGGCATTTTCTTAGCATACCTCTATACCTCTCCCAGGCATTGTAAAGGGATTCATTATCCTCTTGTTTAAAGCCTTGGATGTCCAGCCTTAGCTGTGTCATCCTCTTTGGAGGGTAAAAATGATTCAGGAATTTGTTTGATAACTGTTTCCATGTCTTTATGCTTGCTGTAGGTTGGTTATTTAACCACCTTTTAGCTTGATCTTTTACAGCAAATGGAAACAGTAATAGTCTGTAGACATCCTGATCCACCTCTTTATCATGTACTGTGTCAGCAATTTGTAAGAACTGTGCCAGAAACTCAGTAGGTTCTTCCTGTGGAAGACCGGAATACTGGCAATTTTGCTGCACTATGATAATGAGTTGAGGATTTAGCTCAAAGCTGCTTGCTTTGATGGGAGGTGTACAGATGCTACTCCCATATGCAGCTGTAATGGGGTTAGCATATGACCCCAGAGTCCTTCTGGACTGATCAATCCCACTTAGGTCCATAGTGGATAAAGGGAACTGATATGGATTGCAAATAGATAAATTTTGTTTTTTTTTGAATTAACCGAAAAATAAAATAAAAACAAAGGGAAATAAAATAAAAATTTGAAAATTAAAAGAAAATAAGATCAAAACAAATTGAAAACTGAATCAATTAGTTAATTAAAAAGATTTTGAGATTAGCAATTAGAAAGATATGATTGAAAAAAATTTTTATGAAAAAGATTTGATTTTTGAAATGAGGAAAGAGAAAAACAACAAAATGACACCAAACTTAAAATTTTTAGAAAATCAAACACTAATTTTCGAAAATTTTAAGGGAAAAACACAAAGAGGACACCAAACTTAGAATTTTTAAGGATCAAAAAGGGACTAAGGACATGCAAATTCGAAAATTAAAAGAAAAACAAAAGCATGCAATTGACACCAAACTTAAAATATGAAACTAGACTCAACTAAAAGACTCTAAACCAACAAAAATAAAACAGTCCTAATCTAAGCAACAAGATAAGCCGTCAGTTGTCCAAACTCGAACAATCCCCGGCAACGGCGCCAAAAACTTGGTGCACGAAATTGCAATCACACTTTTGCAATTCCGCACAACTAACCAGCAAGTGCACTGGGTCGTCCAAGTAATACCTTACGTGAGTAACGGTCGATCCCACGGAGATTGTCGGCTTGAAGCAAGCTATGGTTATCTTGTAAATCTTAGTCAGGATATCAGAAATTATCAGGATTAATTGTAAAAAGTAAAAGAACATGAAATAAGTACTTGTTTTGCAGTGATAGAGAATAGGTTGAGGTTTTGGAGATGCTCCATCTTCTGAATCTCTGCTTTCCTACTGTCTTCTTCTTCAAGCACGCAAGGCTCCTTCCATGGCAAGCTGTATGTAAGGGTTTCACCGTTGTCAGTGGCTACCTCCCATCCTCTCAGTGGAAATGTTCAACGCACCCTGTCACGGCACGGCTATCCATCTGTCGGTTCTCAATCAGGCCGAAATAGAATCCAGTGATTCTTTTGCGTCTGTCACTAACGCCCCGCCTTCAGGAGTTTGAAGCTCGTCACAGTCATTCAATCATTGAATCCTACTCAGAATACCACAGACAAGGTTTAGACCTTCCGGATTCTCTTGAATGCCGCCATCAGTTCTAGCTTATACCACGAAGATTCTGATTAAAGAATCCAAGAGATATCTACTTAATCTAAGGTAGAACGGAGGTGGTTGTCAGGCACACGTTCATAGTTGAGAATGATGATGAGTGTCACGGATCATCACATTCATCCGGTTTAAGAACAAGTAATATCTTAGAATGGAAGCAAGCATGATTGAATGAAAAACAGTAGTAATTGCATTAATCCATCAAGACACAGCAGAGCTCCTCACCCCCAACCATGGGGTTTAGAGACTCATGCCGTGGAAGGTACACAAAGAAACGTGTAAAGTGTCATGAGGTACAGATACAATGTCAAAAGATCCTATTAATAGTAAGCTAGTAACCTAGGGTATACAGAAATGAGTAAATGACGTAAAAATCCACTTCTGGGTCCACTTAGTGTGTGCTTGGGCTGAGCATTGAAGCTTTCATGTGTAGAGACCTTTTCTGGAGTTAAACGCCAGCTTTCATGCCAGTTTGGGCGTTTAACTCCAATTTTTATGCCAGTTCCAGCGTTAAACGCTGGAAATTCTGAGGCTGATTTGCAACGCCGGTTTGGGCCATCAAATCTCGGGCAAAGTATGGACTATTATACATTGCTGGAAAGCCCAGGATGTCTACTTTCCAACGCCGTTGAGAGCGCGCCAATTGGGCTTCTGTAGCTCCAGAAAATCCACTTCGAGTGCAGGGAGGTCAGAATCCAACAGCATCTGCAGTCCTTTTCAGCCTCTGAATCAGATTTTTGCTCAGGACCCTCAATTTCAGCCAGAAAATACCTGAAATCACAGAAAAACACAAAAACTCATAGTAAAGTCCAGAAAGGTGAATTTTAACTAAAAACTAATAAAAATATACTAAAAACTAACTAGATCATACTAAAAACACACTAAAAACAATGCCAAAAAGCGTATAAATTATCCGCTCATCAAAGCTCATTGGCTTCAAGTGTCTCAATGAAAGAGGCTGCAACATTGGAGGTAACACCGGACTTTCCCACCAACTGGGTCTTGAGAAGCTCTTTCCTTTCAGTTAGCAGAACTATATAAAACTTTCACTCCAAAGTTCAGTTAGCAGAACTCAAATATATATCAGAAAGTTGTCTCTAGCACTTTTTCCATGAGGCTTCAAGCAAACATATACACCCTGAAAAATGGGACCAATCTTAGATCTTATCATTATATGAATGAATATATCATAATATGTGCAAAAAGAAAAAGATTTCAGATTCCACAAAAGGGTGCATATACCATGTAGTATCTATATCTATATATCAACCTTTTTTAGGGAATCTATGGTTGGAGTTTCAGCAGTGTGGATACAGTTGTATTGATTAGTGTTGCCCTCACCCCATCCATCCAAAACCACTACAGCAACTGGCTTTAATTTCCCTTTGGCAGCTTTGGGTGATCAGCCAATTTCCACTTGGCATCTGTGCTTCCCATATTCCTAACACAATAAAAAGAAATCAAATTTTTTTCATTCTCTCTTTAAATTTCAGATCCAAATCAAATAAAATCAATCCAAAACATTTCAGAAACCACCAATAACATTAAGTTGCAAGTCTCTCTTTGCACAATTCTCATATAGAAAATTTAGTCAATAGCCAAACCAAGGCATGCCAAGTTGATAATATTCCTACTTCTGTATCAATGGACAATGATGATGAATATTATCAAGATGATAAGAGACACACATACCTGTAATGCAGAAGACAGTACCACCAAGTAAAAGCCAGTCAGCTTTTCCATTTCTCCAAAAGAAATGGAAAATATAGTGAGGAGATATAGCTTTGAAAATACTAGGATAATGGTGTATGATGCAGAGAGTGCTTCCACAAGTGCTGCAGCGGCATAAGCCAAAACAGAAATAATGGTTATATATAAACCAGGAGAGCGAATTGTCTGACAATGTCATAAAGCTCTAATCTACTCTGCCAAGCAAAAATCACTTCCTATGTTGCACCATTAAAATATTATAGCTTTGTATTTCACATAAAAACCAAAATTTCGACAAAAGAAGCAAACCTTCCAAAGTTTTATTGTACTTTCTAAACTATGGAATCTGCAACTTAAGCTCACAAAGTCACAATAGAACTATATAAATTTAAAACTTACATTTGCTTACTGAGGGAAAAGGTAATTACTAAATCTTAAAATTCTAAAAAAAATCCAGAAATAATCAAACAATAAATAAATAAACAAATAATAACTATGATTGTAAATCATTAAGGGCTTGAAGAAGAATAAACTGACCTCTAATTAAATCACAATCCTAGGGTTTATCAATCCCAGCTACTGCATTTACCATCAAATTTCTTCAAAATTCAAACGAAAGTATGGATCATTGTAATTGTTATCTCCTGCTGCTACTATTTCATGTTTCAATGACAGGAAAAGCATTATTATATATATAAAACCCAAAGTAGTAGTACTCTTTACTATAATGTTATCCATACTGTATGAAAATTGAAAAAAACCTCATAGCAACAACAAAATACATCAATAAAATATAACAAAAACCTCACAGCACCTCCTTCTGATTAGGTTACCTGCACGGCTGAGGCGAGATCGAAGAGAAAAACACATCAACTAAGCAACACACGAGCGAGAAATGCACTTATGATTTCTGTGAGAATATCTTTGATAAAGAAATTAATGAAACAAGTAGCGCATAAATTCGAATAAGAGAAAGGAGAACGCGAATCTCAGAAAGAGAGAAAAATGGAAGACTGACGAATGAATTTTTGCCGGTATAGAAATTATCAAGTAATCAATCGTAGTATAGTCTAAACCGACACAAAATCCATCATCAAAGTAATTCTACAATCCATAACCGAGAGTATTAGTCCCGAGTCGTTCTTCCCTAGGAATGCTACAAGGATGCATGTTATTGGTTAAGTGGTCTTTTGTGGCCTGAAGAGTGTGGCATAAAAGTGCTAATAAAAGAAAACAACAATCAATCAATATTAAAAGCCTTGGCCAAGGTTGAACATTGGAAGTTCCATCACTATAGTTTCCTTCAATTGTGATGACAAAGGAGTGTTGCTTTACTTAGTTAACCCCTAATTATAGAGGAAAGTCAAGTAAAAGTAACTAACTTGAGTCACAAGTCCTAGTCTTACCCTAGGGAAGTCTAGCTTTAGTGCACTCCAAGTCAATTAGCAATTCTCAATTCTTAATCAACAATTGACATCCATTATTCAAGTGTCTCCAATGACTCAACTACTAGGCCAAGTGAGGGGATACTACTCCATATCTAAAGTTGGCATTTTCTCAAACACTTGGAGAGCAAGAATGAAAGACATAGTAAAATGGAGAGAAGAGAATTAGAATCAAAGCAATCCAACACAAGAAATTAACAACAATCAACAATGAACAACAATGAAAATGAGATCTTCAATGAATCAATAGAATCCAAAACAACAAAGCTAAATCTAAGATCTATAAGAATTGAACAATTACAAACACTAATTGAGATTAGAGAAGAGGATCTACAACATGAACAAAGTAAATTGAGAGTTGTAATAGATCTCACCAAGGAATGGTTGAGAATTGAGAAAATGAAGATGAATCCTAGAGAGAAGTTGGAGTTTCTCTCTCTACAATTGTAACTAACTCAAAATATCTACCTAAGGATCTAAAATTAGTCTATGGATGTGAATGTGTGTCAATCCCCTTCAATCCTTGGCTCTTATATGCATTTTGGCGCCAAAGTTGGTTGCTGAAACCTTCCAAAATTGCCAGGCACGTGTTGCAATAAAAGAATCACGTGCGGACCACGACACGTGCGCGCACGGTACGCGTGCGCGTCCCTGGCTAATTCTGCGATGTGCGCGCGAGCGCCTTGTGCGCGTACGCGTGCTTGGCCGAGATCAACTCTTTGGCTTTTTGTGCTTCTCTCCACTTGTATGCTTCCTTCCTTACTTCCTTTGATCCATGCCTAGCCTATTTCAACCTGAGATTACTAGCAAACACATCAAGGCATCTTATGGAATCAAAGAGAAACTAGAATTCATCAAAATAAGGCTTAAAAAGCATGTTTTTACACTTAAGCACAAATATGGGAGAGATAACAAAACCATGCTAATTCATAGGCTAAATGTGACAAAAGGTTATCAAAATACTCTAAATTCAATGCAAAACAAACCGTCAAATAGGGGTTTGTCAAAGACGTACGGTTTGAAAATCTCGAGGGGCGACGCCGGGAAGGTAGAAAGAGTGAACGCAGGAGAAGGTGAAGAGGATAAGGATGGAGGCGACGAAGACGGTGGCGGAGAAATGCATATTAGGGTTCAAAAGGGAACTAGCAACACACGGAGAAGAGCCAGGAAGGGGTGTGACAGAGTTTTGCGGTGATGGAAGTTCAGTGCAATGGAGGTTCGGTGCGACGGCGGCGCAAGGTAAGACGGCGGTGCAAGGCTGAGACGCGCTACCGATAGAGCATTTGGAAGGGATGGGCGTGGAGGTGCGGGGAAGAGACACGGGAAATGAAATGAGGAAGAGCTCGTTTGGGCAAATCTTTATTTTAATATTTTCGACGGAAAATTTTAAATTACTGACGGATTTTTCGTTTGTAATAATTTAATAAAACACAACGTTTTGTTTATTTAATTACAGACGAATTTTTCGTCTGTAACAATTTTTTACGGAAAAAAATTCATTTTTCCGACGGATTTATTGATGGATTCTCTTTTCCGTCTGTAATTTATGCTAATTCATTTTTTTTGTTTTCCGATAAAATGTCCCTCTGAAATTTCGTCTGTATTTTCGTGGGATAAAATCCGTCGGAAATATCCGTCTGTAATAACTATTTTTCTCGTAGTGAGTTTAACCTGATATTTATAAATTTTATTATTTGTATTATAAATTTATTCTTTAGAGTTATGTTTGGATAATTTAGTATTTAACTCAAAGGATTTAATATTCACATTAGATAATTGGTTAAGAAAAATAATTTAATTAATTATGATATACGTAGATTTAATAATTCAAACAACACTAAATCACACTATTATATTTGACCTCAACATTTAAATGAGCATCTTTTATAATTCACCAATATTTATAATATCTATAGAATATAGGTGATAAATTGCATATAAAGAAAATAAAAAAGTCATCATATAAAAAGTGTTTGTGGTAGTTAACTTACTCATGTAAATTTTAGGCTTCACCAATTTAGATATAGGGTTTATAATGAACATAAGTGTTGAGTTATTTGATCTCAATGTTTAAATTAGTATTTTTTTAGAGTACAATAATATTCATTATATATATAGAATATAGGTGATGAATCGCATGTAAAGAAATAAAAGAGTCCCATGTGATTAGTATTTATGGTAGTTTAACTTACTCATATAAATTTTAGAATTCATCAATTAAGACGCATAATAATTTTGTTTTTAAGTTTTTTTTTCTTAAGCTCCACATGGTGTTCACAAATTTTATTATTTTTATCATAAATTTATCTTTTAAAATTAACTTCGGATAATTTAGCATTCACCTCTAAGATTTAATATTTTAAATTTTGGATTCAAACAATAAAATGTTTACATTTGATAATTGGTTAAGAAAAATAATTTAATCAATTAGGATATATGTAGATTTAATAATTCAAATAACACTATTAAACCACTATCATATTTGACCTTAATGTTTAAATTTGTATTTCTTTATACTTCACCAATACTTATAGTATCTATAAAATGTAGGTGATGAATTACGTATAAAAAAAATAAAAAAATCACCGTAATAATTAACTTATTCATGTAAATTTTAGGCTTCACCAATTAAGATATAGGGTTTATAATAAATATAAGTGTTGAGTTATTTGACCTCAATCTTTAAATTCGCATTATTTTTAGAGTGCACCAATATTCATGATATTGATGATTGGATTTTTGACGGTTTAGAATTTCACAAATGAATTCTCGTTGCAAGTATAGTTTCTAAACCAACAATAATCCTTTCATACAAAAGATTGTTTGTCACAAGTAACAAACCCCTAAAATTAATAACCGAAGTATTCAAACATCGGGTCGTTCTCCCTAGGAATTGTAATAAAGTGTCTTGTTATTGGTTAGAAATGTGTTTTGGGGTTTTGGATAAGAAGCATGAAAGTAAATGGCAATGAAAATAAACTAACAACTATAAAAGGCTCTTGGTAAGGTATGAAAATTAGAAGTCCTATCCTAGTTATCCTTCTCAATTGTGATGAGAATTGTTCATTCCTACCACTTAGTTAACCTTACCAAATAAAGGAAAGTCAAGCGGATGAATTGACTTGAGCCACAAGTCCTAGCCAACTCCCAAGGAAAGACTAGCTTTAGTGCACTCCAAACCAATTAGCAATCTCTCCAATTACCAATCAACAAAGGAATTAGATAACTCAAGTGTCACTAATTACTCTACCTAGGCCAAGAGGAACAAAATCTATACTATATCTAGAAGAGGCATTTCAACAAACACATAAAAGGCAATAAAAGTAAACAACATAAATTGTAAGAATTAAAGAGAGATCTAACTACAAAGGCAAGAGATCAACAATAGAAAAGCAAAGAAGAACAATTATTATGAATTATCTCTTATTTAATTGAAGGAAAATGGAAGGAACAATAGTAGATCTACAACAAAGCATAAGAACAACATAGAGGAAATTACAACAAAAGAATGGAAGAAGAATGAATGTAACAACAAGGAATTGAGAAGATAGAAGTAGAAGAAGATGTATTAAAATCTAGATCTAAGAACTAAACCTAATCCTAATCCTAATCCTAGAGAGAAGTGAGAGCTTCTCTCTCTAGAAACTACTTCTAAAACTAAACTATGACTAATGGTAACTAACTTATGTTTCCCTCTTCACTCCTTGGGTTAAATAGCATCAGAAATGAGTTGGATTGGGCCCACAAGACTTTAGAATTCGCTAGCCACGTTTTGCTTTAAGTGAACCAGGTGGCAGCAACGGCGCGTGCGCGTACTATGCGCGTGCGCGCCACCATACGTGTAGCAACTATAGCAAATCTTATATCGTTTTGAAGCCCCAGATGTTAGCTTTCTAACCCAACTGGAACCGCATCATTTGGACCTTTGTAGCTCAAGTTATGGTTGTTTAAGTGCGAAGAGATCGGCTTGACAGCTTTCCGGTTCTTTCATTTCTTCATGAGTTCTCCAACTTTTCATGCTTCTTTCTTCATTTCCTTGATCCAATCTTTGCCTCCTAAACCTTAAATCACTTAACAAACATATCAAGGCATCTAATGGAATCAAGGAGAATTAGATTTAGTTATTTTAAGACCTAAAATGCATGTTTTCACTCTTAAGCACAATTAAAGGAGAAGTTATAAAACCATGCTATTTCAATGGATAAATGTGGGTAAAAGGTTATAAAATCCCCTAAAATCAATACAAGATAAACCCTACAAATGGGGTTTATCAACCTCCCCACACTTAAACCAAGCATGTCCTCATGCTTAAACCAAGAATGAAGTAAGGGTATGACATTTATTCAATGGAAACTAACTAAATGCAATCTACCTATATGCGATTATCTAAATGAATGCAATTGCTTGGTCAAAATAAATCAATTCCCAAGAAGCATATATGCACAAGGACTAAGGACTAGCAAGTCTAATCCACAATTGAATTGAGTTATTAAATATTTTTACAAACTTGCATGAAAATTATGATCATAGGTGAAAACATGTAATTGAGCATCAAACCCTCACCGGATGTGTTTGCACTCTATTCGCTCAAGTGTTTAGGGTCGATTCTCTCAATTCTCTCCTAATCATGCTTTCTAAGATTTGTTTTTCTTCTAACAATCAACAAATATTTCATGCATGCATACATATATCATGAGGTCTTTTCATAGGTTGTAATGGGGCTAGGGTCAAGGTATGATGCATATTTGGTTAAGTGAGCTTGGAATTTGAATCTTTGATAAGCTTAAACTTCCCACCTAGCCTATGACATCCTATACAATTAAGTTCTAATCTAACTACCCATCCCTCACTTTTTCACATACTCATGTATTCCTTTTTAATTTCACAACACCTATGCATTGATTTTATTGGACTATACTTTGATTTGGGGCATTTTGTCCCCTTTTTATTATTTTTCTTTTTTTTCTTTCTTTTTCTAGTTTTTTCTTTTCCATATTATTTTTTCTTTTTCTTTTATTTTTCTCATCATTTTTTTTATATACAAGAGCATCAATACATAAGGTCTATACATTTGATCAATACACGAGCATGTACCCAATTCCCAATATTTACAACAAAAATACAAAACTACCCTTTTATTCCCCTAATGTCCCAAGAGTTCCCACACTTGAATGGTACTCACACACACTAGCCTAAGCTAATCAAAGATCCAAATAAGGACATTTATTGTTTTCCGCTTTAGGCTTGTAATGTGTTAAATTAAGAACAAGTGGGTTAAGCGTAGGCTCAAATTGGCTAACAATGGAAGATAAAAGGTAAGGCTATTTGGGTAAGTAATCTCAATGAAATGATGGCCTCAATCATATAAATGCATGAATACACAAAATAATGGACATAAAGAATCAAACAAATCAAAGATTACAATCATAGGAAGAGAATAATGCACACAAGAAGGAAAAATAAGTGGTTATAAGATGTAACCACACCATTAGGCTCAAATCTCACTTGCTTGTGTTCTTAGCTCAAAAACATGATCCATAATATATATATTTCAAGCAAGTTTTATGAAAAGTTTTTACTCAAATCAATTGGTGCCCTATAGATAGAAATCTTGAAAATTTTCATTATTTTGACTAAGCTTATTGTGTATACATATGCAAAAATTAAGAGAATGCAAGTAAAAACCATAAAATCCTAGAATGAAATGCAAAAGTGTTGGGATTAGAAATTTGTCACCCAAAATCGCCGATCGGTCGGACGACCTCCCCACACTTAAAAGTTTGCACCGTCCTCAGTGCACTCAAAGATGAGCAAGGGGGTATGGCGACTCTCCGGATTGCTGCGTGTTCTTTCTTCCGCTTCCATGTTTGCTTGTGGTGCATTGTTCATGAAAAAAAAAATATAACACCATAAGATGAGAAGATATAAAAACAAGGAAGCCTACATTGTTGGAATGAGGTACTAATCACTAGAATTGAGTGAGTGAATTAGTGTGACATGAATGACAAATAAGTGTGTGAAATCTAAATTGCGCGGTTTAGAACACACATTAGTATAAAAAGCTATGTCACAAAAGAAGCATGCACTTTACTCATTCTAGTATGCTTGAGATGCTTTAAGTAAGCTTGTAAGGTAAGACAAGCATTAGAGAAGCATGAAAGCATTCAAGTCAAACATATGGATGAATATGATCATGAAATACAATGCATTAAGGTAAATGCTCAACATCCATCAAGAAATTGCCCACTCAAAGAGAGAGTTCAAATCACATGGTGGCTAGCTACAACATGCAATTCAAAAGAGTTACAATATCAAAGGCAATTCTCATCACTTGGTATTTTTCAAAAGGTAACCATGAAAAACTCAAGACCAAGTAGCAAAATATAACATCAATCATAGAATCCAACAAAGATTACCTAAAAACATACATGCTAAGAAAGCATTTAGGCAATAAGGGGCAGCAATGTATAGTAAACAAAATCAATAATCCAACACTTATAATGAAAAAGAGAAAATGAAATGAAAACTAAACTAAAACTAACTAATCGACTAACCAACTAACTAATTAACTAACTAAAATAAATGGTTATCAATGGTGTTTGGAGGTGTTGGATGAGGGGTAGGAGAAGGGAAGAAGAGAGGAGAAGGAAAGAAATGGAAATAGGATAAGAAAAGAATTGTGGTGAAGGAAGGAAATCCGCGCGTACGCGCGCATGGCGCGCGCGCGTCGATGGCTTATTTCGAGAGTGGCGCGTACGCGTCATGTCGCGTGCGCGCAAGTGGTGTTGTGCCAAAAGCACAACGTTGGCGTGGTGTAGGCATAACTCTCTGGAAAATGTATGGAATGTGGAACTTCTCAATCCACGCGTACGCGTCATGTGCGCGTACTATGCACGTGCGCGCCACCATACGTGTAGCAATTATGGCAAATCTTATATCGTTTCGAAGCCCCGGATGTTAGCTTTCTAACCCAACTGGAACCGCATCATTTGGACCTCTGTAGCTCAAGTTATGGTTGTTTAAGTGCGAAGAGGTCGGCTTGACAACTTTCCGATTCTTTCATTTCTTCATGAGTTCTCCAACTTTTCATGCTTCTTTCTTCATTTCCTTGATCCAATCTTTGCCTCCTAAACCTTAAATCACTTAACAAACATATCAAGACATCTAATGGAATCAAGGAGAATTAGATTTAGTTATTTTAAGACCTAAAAAGCATGTTTTCACTCTTAAGCACAATTAAAGGAGAAGTTATAAAACCATGCTATTTCAATGGATAAATGTGGGTAAAAGGTTATAAAATCCCCTAAAACCAATTCAAGATAAACCCTACAAATGGGGTTTATCAGATATATATAGAATATAGATTATGAATCGGATATAAAGAAATAAAAGAGTCGTTATCTAATTAGTATTTATGATTGTTAATTTACTTAGATAAAATGAACATAACTAATAGGTTAATTGACCTCAATATTTAAATTAGTATCTTTTTAGAGTGCACCAATATTCATAATATTTATAAAATATAAGTGATGAATCATATATAAAAAAAAAAAGTTACTATATGGTTAATGTTTATTGTGGTTAGCTTAATCATATCAAGTTTAGAGTTAATCAATTGAAATATAAACTTTAAAATGAAAATAAGAAATTTGCTCACAGGATATCCGCAATGTTTAGTTAAAGAAATTTGCTGACTGGATCCTTAAGTTAAGTGACGGATTATTAGGAGACAATTCCGATGGTGAATCGGTGATTAGGATACCAGAGAAGTTGCTATTTAATTTTGAGTCACCATCTCTTCACGATTTGGTGTTGTTCATTTAGCCTGATATCTTACTACATATTTCTAGCGTGGACTAATTTAAGGACAGGAGTATATTGGCACCGATACTTGATGTTGTAACCGAAGTTAACAATCATGTTATATCTTTGTTTTCTGGCAATGAAAATGTTTACTTGAGGTCTGATACACTGCTTAATGAAAACGGTCACTTACAATCTGAATTATACACAATGAGCACAGAGTCGTTGAATACATTGATTTATTCTGGTATTCCACAACACAAGTTAGTGCTTAAGATTGGTGTACCTGTCATGCTTCTTCATAATATTGTCCAATCCAGTGGATTGTGCAACGGTACACGAATGCAAGTTAGGCGACTTGGTGATCATGTTATTGAGTGCGTCATCTTAGCAGGACGAAATGTTGGTCAAGTTGTTTTTATTCCAAGAATGAACATGATCCCCAATAATAAAACCTTACCTATTAGGTTTACTCGAAGGCAGTTTCTATTTGTGCTTTGCTTTGCAATGACCATAAATAAGTCCTAAGGACAGACACTCACAACTGTTGGTGTGTATCTTCTAAGGTTTGTTTTCACACATGGTCAGCTTTATATTACACTCTTTCGAGTCAATAGTATGTCTGGTCTTAAGATCTTAGTTGTTAATTCTAATGAAAAAGCCTCAAATCATACCCTTAATATTGTGTACAAAGAGATTTTTGTCAATTTATTTTCTGCCATTCAGTCATTACTGTAATATTCAACGTAGCTGATGTTATATCTCCGTACTTGGCACGAGACTTAAAACTAATAATTCTTAAGACTACGTTTATTTTCTGAAATTAGAACCGGAGAGTGGATGACTAGAACTATTGAATATATTAAAATGAAGAGAAAAGGATAACATTTAATTTTGTTGTGATTTTAAGACATAATTAAATTGTTATCTTTAGATAAATATTTGTTCACATAATTATTATTAAATTGATAATAATACTCTTTTAAAATATAATAAAACTTAAAAACTTTTCACTTAATAATAATAAAAAATTCTTTACCCTATTGAACAAAAAATTAATATTCACACTTTTTTATGTGCATATAAAATAATGAATAATAATATATTAAACTTTTTTTTAATCTTTCTAATATCATCATTACAAATATATGTAATTTATATTATATCTTTTGATTAAAAGACACATATATTAGAGTTGTAGGTGTTCTAAAAATATTTTCTATGCAATATATATTGTCTTATTTAATATTTATTAATTTTAATAATAATTAATAAATAATAAATAAAATAAATTTTAGCTATTCTTAATTAATTTTTTTTTGTTATTAAATATTATCGTATTTATAATGGGTTATGACTTTTCATCACTTGTATGGATGGGTATAATGTTTTGCTCAGAAACCAAGAGTCCTATATGACTGTTGGATAAAAAAATATCACAAGAATAATATATTAACTGTTAACTTAAATATTAATAAATTAATATTAATATATTAAATTTGTAAATATTTTTTTAGATTAAATATTGTGTTAGATGATCATAAATTAAAATTAACATTTTAATTCTAATACGACACAAAATTTTAGTCTTTTATTTAATATTTTCATAAAGTAGAAATACATAAAACTAAAATTTTTAGAGTGGAAAATAAAGTTTTAATAATATTTTTTTAAAAAATACTATAATTTTAACTTTTTAAATTTTAAATACATTTTTTAATTTTTATATTTATCTTAAACTAAATATGATATTAAATACATTTTATACTACTGAATATAATATAAAAATTTAATTTAATATTTATTTTTTAATTTTTGTCTCATAATTTCTATTTTTCAGTTTCAATCTATCTTCTAAGATCTTATGTTGAAAAGTCTTGGAATTTAATTCATTAAAAAAAATTGAATAGTTTAATACCAACTTGCTTACAGCGTGAACCAAAATTTAGAGAGAATTCAATTATGGGAAATTGTCCAAATTTTAAGGCAGTAATATTTTTTTTTTTAAAAAAAATACTAATTACTATATGTAGTTAAGAGTTTCGTCCCTAACTATAGAAATTAAACACATGTTATGGCTAATTGTCTACATTAAAAATTCAGTAACAAAGGAATTAGTAGTTACACTATATACTATGTCGTTCTAATTTTAATTAGGGCAAATCATTGGGATAAACTAAAGCCATATATGAAAATATTACCTGTATATATCATCTAAAACAAAAAATAATACGTAGATATTCTAAAGAATATAACTATACAAATGTAGATATTCTATAACAATTATGGGAAATTGTCCAAATTTTAAGGCAGTATTATTTTTTTTAAACCCTAAATCCTAAACCCTAAACCCTAAATCCTAATTATGGGAAATTGTCCAAATTTTAAGGCAGTAATATTTTTTTTAAAAAAATACTAATTACTATATGTAGTTAAGAGTTTCGTCTCTAACTATAGAAATTAAACACATGTTATGGCTAATTGTCTACATTAAAAATTCAGTAACAAAGGAATTAGTAGTTACACCATATACTATGTCGTTCTAATTTTAATTAGGGCAAATCATTGGGATAAACTAAAGCCATATATGAAAATATTACCTGTATATATTATCTAAAACAAAAATAATACGTAGATATTCTAAAGAATATAACTATACAAATCGAATTAATATAATTTGAATTCCAACATCTAATAGTAAATTGAATTAAGTTATATAAATTTATTAAAAAAAGTTATAATATACATAAATTGAATTGATTTATTTCGATTTACACATGTTTTAAATAAATTGAACTAAGTCCCTCAAATTTAACAATATACATAGTTTATCTAAGTCCATAGTAATTCAAATGAAACTAGTTCGAATTAAGTAATGATTTTGTGCTTATAGTAATTCGAATTGGGTGGTTTCGATTTATCCGATAGCAAATCTAACTCCCCCCTAATTCGATTTATGTAAGACATTGTGCTCAATGTAAATCTAACTCCCCTAATTCGATTTACATGAACAGTGGCTCTATATAATTCGAATCCACTTTATTCGAATTACATTTCACCACCCCATACTCCACTAAATCCAGAGAAAACGACGCAGCCTAGCAAAATGAAAGACGGACCGAATCGAATATACCGCTTAGATAGAGTCGCACATATCGCTGGTAGCATGCATAATGAGGTTAATAAAATAAAATTTAAATTTTATTTTATTTTCTGAAAGAAAAAAACTATGTGTTAGTTTTGTTTAAATCGGTTAGATCTTGTTTATTAATATGATTAGAATGTGTAAATTTCAAGTAGTAGTTAGAGGATTGATTTAGGGGTAGCAATGTATTATAAGCTATTTACTGCTATTAAACTATTTAAAACTTGAATATTATAACTGATAGAATCTGTAGTCTCAAACAGTGGTTAGAGTATTGATACAAGGATGATAGTGTGTTATAGTATATAAAAAAAAATGCAGGGTAAGAAATTCTGAGAGTTTAATAGATATCTGGTTAAAGTAAATCTATAATAAAAATTTTCCATCTTAGATAATTTATTTTTTGTAAAGTTTTATGATTCTAAGAATATTTTCTCAATGTCATACAGCTCCATCACTGCATCTCGAGCATGAGGAGGCAGCATGGTATGTCGTTAGACAATAGGATCATGGACTATAAGAAATTACCAGACTAGCGACCGATTTTAGCGACTGAAAAAAGGGGTTGCTAATAGCGACTGATTTAACTACCGATATAGGATTCCTAGGACTAGAAAAAATCAGTCGCTAAATCGGTCACTAAAATTATATTCAGCGACCAATTTTAGTGACCAAAGAAATCGATCACTAATAGCGACCGATTTAGTGACCGATAAGTTTGTTATACGAGTAACATAAAGTTGGTCGCTAAAATGGTCACTACTTTTTAACTTAGCGACCGAATTAGCAACTGAATTGAGGAAGTAATGTTTGGGATTGTTGGTCATAAAATCAGTCGCTTTTTTTATTTAGCGACCGATTTTACAACCAATAAAAAAAGAAGCTAAAAATGGTTGTTCGCTAAGCCGGTGGTTGCTAAATCGATTGCTAATAAGTAACGCAGCGACCGATTTAGCAACCAAATATAAATACTGATTTAAAGCGATTGGTTGCAAAATCGGTCGCTATTTAGCGACCGATTTTGCAATCGATAGAATAAATATGGCAGAAAAATTTGGTTACTAATTCAGTCACTAAATCGTGGTCACTATATTGGTTGAAAATATAATCCTTAGTAACCGAATTAGTGACCAATAAAAAATATTGTTAAAACTAATCGATCGCAAAATCGATTGCTGATTTAAATAAAACAAAATAACTACTGAATTAATCTATCCTCTCTAACCCTAATTTACCCACAAGGCCACAACACTCTCTTCTTCTTACACAGTAACCGATGTAACCACCGCAGAAGCACCTCTCTTCACAAGGTCTTCGTCGTCGACTAAGTTCGCTGCGCCGCCGCCTTTATCTTTGAGATCTCGGTGCCGTCGTTGTTGTCTTCTGTGCCGTCATCGTCGCGTTGTCTTCTGCGGTGTAACCGTCGTCGTCGTTTTTAGCTCGCGGCGCCATCACCTTTGTCTCCTGGTATCTCGGCGCTGTCGCAGTCGTTTTCATCAATTTCTCAAGCAGGTATCCCTAATCTAGATTCCGATCAATTTCATCTACTTTGTTAAGGCTTTTACACCTATTATGATCAATTTAATCTATTATGAATAAATTGAACAATTGGAACTTAGAGATAATAGTTGTAATATTATTCTACTCTCTTACTCCTTGTGGTCGTGGCTTCTTTGCTCTGCTCTCTCTTGTTTTATTAATAATACCTTAGTTAATATATAAAACAATTGTTCTGCTCTGCTCCATTTTACATTTAACAAAGATGTTGACCAAGTTTTCTCTAATAAGCGCGCTGCATTTAGAGGTTGTTCATACAGATTATTAGATTTATTTAGTCATATTTTGACAATACAGCATTATGTAGTCGAACTTGGTGAGTATTTATTATCTTTTGTTATATAAGGCCAAAAGAAAGTAGGTGTTTTAATTTATTTGATAATTTCAATTCTCAATAAATTCATTTGTTTTACCTTTGTATTAATGTGGTTATCTGATAGGATGCATTTTCTTCAACTTCTGTTGGAAGCTCTATCATTGACACACTCCACAGGAGAAATTATTATATAATTCCAAAAAACAAACTTGGGTAGGATATTTTTATCCGTGCTACTAAAGTTAGGGGTCTCCAAAATATAATTAGGATGCCATCTGGGGATATAAAAGCTGTTAAAGTTCCTGTGTAAAAAAATATGTTAGACTCTCACTTGAATGGGTAACTTTGTAGAAAGATTAGAACAATAGTGACTATCATTAGAACAATGGGCATATGCTGTACGTCTAGATGGCTGGCCTGACCCATCTCATGAGACTCAATGACCACTGGTTTAAGTTGGATAAGCTATTAGTCAGTTTAGATCAACTACTGACACAGTGTCAACCCGTTCTCTGTCACGAGTGTAGTTTAGATCAGCAGCGAAGGACATAGAGGCCACCAAAAGTGCCTCAAACTCAATCACGGGCAGAGATGAAAAGGCACCAACAGACCTCGAACTCGAACTGACGGCGTGGCTAAAGACAGAGTATTCCGGTTAGAACCTCCTGAACTAAAGATCACATCCACAAGTTTGGCCAACAACTCAGGGATCCTCACCTCCGAAAATTGCCGACGATAGTGGAATAGAACTTTCAAATCTTCATTGCTGCCTATGACGAACGAATCATACTTCACATCATCTCGTAAAACGGATATTGAAAATCTATAGAATAACTTCTCCACCCGTTTTATTCCTTACAGTCCCAGTTTTCGGGTTATAGTATCCTCAAACTCGATGAAACTCGTTGAAGGTCTCATGAAAACACTAAGCGGATCCTTATCCATAAACTTAATTCCGGAATGCGTTTTTTTTCTTAATCGACCCTCTATAATGTACAAAAACTAAGAAACTCTCCTCACTAGCCATTGTAGGGCTCACTATGATGGAGAATTTACATTCCACAACTATTTATACATATTTGCACCCTACTAAATCGAATTACCTACCCAACTTCCATTTACGTATGTTGCTGAAATTATAGTAAATCTGCCTATCCTAATTCAATTTATTCAACTTGATCTCCAACAAGGTAAATCGAATTAGGTTACTTTGATTTACTTAGAAAGATGCCAACCATACATAAATCGAATGGGCCAAATTCGATTTACGAGGTAATGTAGCCATGCATGCATAAATTAAAGGAGACTAATTCGATTTACATGGGTGTATACTAAATCGAATTCAAAATCGAATTCACCTGTTTCGATTTACATAGAACTACCCTAAATCAAGTTTTTCCGCTTCAATTTACATAGAAATGTCCTCTAGGGACATACACGTAATGATTTTCTATTTATGTGATATAGGTAATATTTTCATGTCTTTGCTTTATCTAAGTGATTTGTCCTTTTAATTAAGGGAGTCACTTAAATAAAGATACCTAAAACGTCTTTTTTTAAAAAAAATATTTTCTAGCAATTAAAAGTTAACATATGTAATCGATTAAACCATGTTATTTTTTTTTTTACCAAATTAGATTGGATAATCAATTTGGCCAAAAAATCGATGAACCAAATTTTAAATTGGTCTAAATTAATATTTTTCATAGAAAATTATTACAATACTTTTATTATAGAAAAATACTAAAATACTCTTATAATTAATTTTAAAAATCTTAAATCTTAACTCTATGATAATACAAAGAAAAGAGAAGGGTTAAGATTTAGAATTCTCAGTAAATATATATATATATATATATATATATATATATATATATATATATATAATAAGAGTATTGTAGTCGTTTTCTATAATAGGAATATTATAATTATTTTTTAAAAAAAAATATTAATTTAGATCGATTTAAGATTTAATTTATCAATTTTTCGATTAAATTCATTTATTTAATTTAATTTTGACAAAAATAATATAATTTAATTAATTATATATATATTAAATTTTAATTATTAAAAAATATTTATAAAAAAATGTTTTAAGGTTTTTTATCTAAGTCACTCTTAATTAATTAGCAATACTCAATGATAGATTTGATTCCTTGACTAATGGCGATTGTAGGATACTAGGATTGGAGAAACATTTATTGTAAGAATCAGTTTTGATATACTCGAGTTGACTTAGATGCACATCCTACTCCGAAATAAAAACTTGGCCAGCTATGGTTTCTTAAGAAAATCATCCAGATTTTTTACCATATACTAGTCCACTTGTCATTACACTTACGAAAGAAAATTTCACAAAGCAGCGTCACAACGAAGCGATACATATTAATAGTTAAGTACACATCACTATTGTTATTCGGCCGTCATACTATTCAACGTAGGATTATTACATTTGAGAAATGGATAAAAATGTTTAGGAAAGACAAATTTCACAGATTGGAAAGTTCAACCTAAACTTGATTGCACATCAAATGAATTGTATGCAGAGGCCGTTTAATTTATTTGTATATTTCCTTGATCCGTGTAAACCTATATATTTTTCAGATAGAATTAAGGACGAAAGGAAAACGACCTAATTTTAATATAATCATTAGATAGTTGTTAGACACTAAGATATAAAAGATAAAAAAATAACGTTACGTTAATGGTTCAAGTAACAAATTTTCTATTTACGACGTGATGCTCGTATATACTCCACACGCCAAATGTACACTCACATATAAATCAAGTAGAGTTTTCAATATATATATATATATGAATTATATTTAATATATATTAAAATTAATCACTAAAATTAATCATTAATATAAAATATATATTAAAATATAAATATATATTTAAACCACACATATTTTATACATAAATATATTAGTAACTAATTTTAATGATTAATTTTAATATATAAATAATATACATATATATATATATATTACATATGATAAAAACTTATGTATAATTATTTTTTATTTTTATATAATAATATTTAAAAATTATTAAATAATAATTTAATTAATTTATAAAATTATCTATATTTTTTAACTATTAAATTCATGTAAAAATAACTATATTTGAACCTATAGCTATACTATTTCGAACATGCTATAATACTTATATTTATAACTATAATTTTAATAATAATTAAAAAATATTACTAAAATAAATTAAAAATATAAAAGTATTAATTTCTATATTACTACAATGCTTATATAATTTTAACAATGATTAAAAAATATTACTAAAATAAATTAAAAAATATAATTTTAATTTTTAATACAATTTTTCAAATATTGTTTTAAATTGTGTAATCAGCACTACTATAGCTAATTGTATACTTCACATACATATACATATATGACCTCTATGCATGGTAGTTCTGAAAACTCAAAAAGGATGAAGTAACCATGTACTAGCCATGGCTTCCTTCAATGTATTATTCTTTGTCCTTATTAGCATCCTCAACTTTTCATCAATTACTACAAAAGCAGAGGACACTCATTTTCTCTACCAGGTTTGCTCTAAATACAGATTCACTGCGATCAACACCACCTACCAAAACAACCTCAGGACCCTTCTCTCTTCCTTATCCTCCAAGGCCACCCACAACACCGAGTTCTACAACAACACCGTCACCGGAAAAACCCCCGCCGACACAGTCTATGGACTATACATGTGCAGAGGAGACATACCCTCTGATCTATGCGGCGAGTGCGTGGGAAACGCAAGTCAAAGACTTTCAACAAACACAGAGTGTTCACTCTCCGTAGCGGCAGTTATGTGGTACGACGAGTGCATGGTAAGGTACTCGAACACGTCGTTCTTCTCGCGCGTGACGGTGGCGCCTGGCTACCCTGGCTACGCGTTGCCCAGCCCCACCAACATGACAGACCAACAAAGCTTCAACCGTTTATTGTATCGAACCTTGAATCAAACTGCGGACGAAGCGGCCAACGCGCCCATCGGTGCAAAGAAGTTCGCTACAAAGGAAGCTGCTATATCCATATTCCAGAATCTTTATTGTCTTGCTCAGTGCACGCCGGATCTGTCGCCGGAAGATTGTAGAAGCTGTTTGGATGGTTTGATCAATTCGAACCTTCCTGAGTGCTGTGCCGGAAAGCAAGGAGGGAGGGTTCTGTACCCTAATTGCAATATTCGGTTTGAGATTTACCCTTTCTATCGATCACTTGAATCTGCACCGTCGCCAACACCATCATCGAATTCCAGAGGTATGTATGTATAACTCAATCTAACTTCTTTTAATAATTAAAATGATGAAATATATTATGTTAAATAATTTAATTACTGTTCTTAGCTGTCATCAACATCTGGTCTTCATGTGAGTGAACATTTTAATTTGTATGTGTTTTGTTTTTCGCGATGAGATCAAGATTCATCTGCTAAGGTACGTAACATGCAATTATAATATGGATAATTAATTTTGATTATTAATTTTGTGTTAAGGTGAACTGAACTGAAATTAGGTTTCTAGCTTGGCTATATGCAGTTGGCTTTTACTAATTGCCGACTTAGCTAGGTTATTATTTGCTTAAGGTTAACACTCTTTGACTTTTGGCTATACCTTTTCCAATAAATAATTATGGAGATTATTTTTCATCGCTAGCCATGTGCGTTATTTAACTAATTTAAATTAGTAGAGTAGTTAGTTTATTTGTCTACTTAAATAAGTGTTGAGAGTTTAAATTTCACTTTTAGTAACTTATTAGCTGGAAACAAACCTCTTAAATAAAGCTCAAATCTGTAACGAATTAATGTTTAATCTGTCATCTCTCAAATTTAAAAATACAGTAAAAAAAACTATGTGCCTTATTTTTCACACCAAATAACAATCCTTTGCCAAAAAACCATTGCTACATATAATTTTTCAACGTACGACTAAATATAATTATTTGTTTGAATGTGTTTTTTTTAAAAACAACCTCACGTTTTTCATATAAAATTGATAAAGAAAAATTATTAAAAAACTTGACCATAGTAAGCTATTTTATACTGTACCACCAAAAAAGTTATTTTTTTTAAATTATTAATTTTATATTAAAATAATTACACATACATTTTTATTTTTTAATTTTTATTCATTTACAATTCAACAGCATACACTAGATATTGTATATTTTTTTAGCACTTCACAATTTTTTTTTCGGTCTATTATTACCAAGTTATTTCTTATTATTGGCATCGAAATGATATATACGTTGGCTTTTTATATATACAGACAAAAGAAGTCGATCACGAACAATTATCTTAATCGTTGTACCCATTGCTATTGTGGCACTGCTTTTCACTTTGTGCTGCTATATCCTAAGAAGAAGACAAAAAAAGAATTCCAAGACTATTCTTAGAGAAAACTGTAAGAATACATTTTTTTTCAGTATATATATACTGATTAGTTTGTAGCATTCAAGAAGCTTATAAACTTGTTTAACAATTCAAACATATTGGTCTAGTTGGTCGTGAAAGTGCCACTTTAGAAGGGCTGCAATTCGATTTCTCTATAATTGAAGCAGCCACGAACAACTTTTCTCACCAGAACATGATTGGCAAAGGAGGATTTGGAGAAGTTTACAAGGTGAGAAAATGTAGTTCTTTTCTTTCTTTCTTTTTTTATTTTTCAAATATCATGCTTTATAACTTCATTAATTATATATATTTTAGGGTACTCTTCCTGATGGCCGACATGTAGCTATAAAAAGACTTTCTACAAGTTCTAAACAAGGTGTGGTTGAGTTCAAGAATGAAATTTTGCTGATAGCCAAGCTTCAACACAGGAATCTAGTATCTTTTATGGGCTTTTGTATAGAAGAACAAGAGAAAATACTACTTTACGAATACGTGCCAAATGGAAGTCTTGATTACTTTTTATTTGGTTTGACACTTTGACACTAAACTAAACTCTCATATTGGTTCAGCTATCTATATCCACTCTAAACTCTGAAATATTTTGTAGATGGTGGTCAACAACAAAAGTTAAGCTGGGATCAACGTTATAAAATTATTGGAGGGACTGTTCTTGGAATTCTTTATTTACATGAATATTCTCGACTTAAAGTTATACATCGTGATTTAAAGCCGAGTAATATTTTGCTGGATGAAAATATGAATGCAAAAATTTCAGATTTTGGTATGGCTAGAATAGTCGACATTGATCAAGTAAGAGGAAAAACAAATAGAATTGTTGGCACATAGTAAGTTTTGAATTCTCATATCTATATATAAAATTTATTTTAGAGTAAAATATCGTTTTTGTTCCAACGTTTGAGGTATGTTTTATTTGTGTCTCTAACGTTTAAATCGTTCTATTTGTATTTCTAATGTTTATAAAAAATGGTTCAATGTTACCCTGCTGTCAATTATACTAATAGACTAAATTGTACTTTTTAATTTTTCTTACTTAGATGTATTCATTTTCAATTGGATCTTATTTGAATGTGTTCGATTTTAATATTGTACTCATTAATTATTTGTGTTTAGGTTCAATTATGTCCCTAGAAAAGCGAATTGTGTAAATGTTGTAGGGATTAGTTTCAACTTTTGATGAGTTATTTTTCGAAGTGAATTATCCATCTTGTCCCAAACATTTGCATTCTAATTTTAAGAAGAGATTTTTGAAACTCCAACTAAAGCTCATGATGTG
Source organism: Arachis hypogaea (assembly GCF_003086295.3). Lineage (NCBI taxonomy): Eukaryota > Viridiplantae > Streptophyta > Magnoliopsida > Fabales > Fabaceae > Arachis > Arachis hypogaea. The sequence continues at coordinate 111,494,012 of NC_092044.1, forward strand.
TATTTGACCGCAGGATAATATTGAATCACTTTTACAAACATTAAGAATACAAATAGGATGATTTAAACGTTAGGAACACAAATATGACTTATACCATATATTGGGGACAAAAATGATATTTTATTTTTTATTTTAACTAATTTCAACTAATTTGTCATATATTTTGTAGTGGTTATATGTCTCCAGAATATGCAATGTTTGGACAATTTTCAGAAAAATCAGATGTTTTTAGTTTTGGAGTCATGATCCTAGAAATAGTTACCGGACAAAAGAATGTAAATTCTTATACTTCAAATCGTGTTGAAGAGAGTCTTTTAAATTATGTGAGTGCTAATATCTTCATTTTTTTTCAAGTAAATATCTGTTTTGTTAATCTTCTACTAATTTTAACAGACGGGTGCAGGTAAAAAATTCATTTATTTGTAAAGTAATGTAAGAATTTGAATTGTTTGCTACAGGTTTGGAAACAATGGAGGGATGGAACACCATTAAGCATATTGGATCCAAAAATAAAGGAAGATTATAACCAGGTGGAAGTTATAAAATGCATTCAAATTGGTTTATTATGCGTTCAAGAAAACCCAAATTCTAGACCTACAATGGGAACAATAATTTCATATCTTAATAATCATTCTCTTGATTTGCCATCTCCACAAGAACCAGCATTTTTCTTGCATGGTAGTGGTTTTATGGATCCAAAAACAGTTGCACAAGAATCAAGTTCCAGTCAATCTGGCAAAAGTTCAACAACCTTCTCTATAAATGAAATGTCAATAAGTAAATTTCATCCTCGATAACTTTAATCTCTCTTTTTTCTTTTTTTGGTCTTGCTTTAATCTCTCCTTTGATGTAATTTTCAAAGTATATACTAGATAAGCAGTACTACTTATTTCAAATATATACCCTAATTTTTTTTAACAATAATTCAGTACATTAGAATTAATTTACGGCAGATGCTTCATATGAGTATTTATTGCTGACTAATGGATTATTGTGCATAAAGAGTGAGATTTAAATATTTAACACTTACTTAAATAAACTAATAAGTAGTAAGTTAATCAATAAATTAATTTAAATTTATTTATATATATTTTTTTTTAATTTTATATTTTTGTCAGAATTTTAATTTTATGTTTTTGATCATATTTATGGGCTTAGCCCAACAAACAAGAAGGCCAAGCCAGTCCAATTTTGAATTTTCATTCTACTCGATAGTAATTTGATTATTCCGACTTTAGCTTTTACTCGATTTTTTGGGGTCCATTGAGATAAAAGGTTGAGTAAGATGAGGATTGGATTCTGAGTGCGAGATTTGTGGGGTACAAGATTGGTGGGCTACATCAACTGCTCGACAGGTGGGGTCACCTGTAAATACACTCTGATCCAATGCTAAAGTAATTGTCCATACGAAAGGATGGTTAATTAGGGTAAAAAATGTGACGCTCCTTAGAAGAAGGATAGATCCCTTCCTTTTATCCATAGTTATCGAATCGGACCAGACCGACCGGTTCGACCGATGAACCAGTATTCTGGCCAGTTCGATTTACGATACAAACCGTTTCTGCAATTAACCCGATCAACGGTGGTCAAATCCGTTGAAAATCGGATGGGTCAACGCGGACCGGTGCGGTTCGGGCGCATGAACTGCGCGTCTCCACAGTGCACTGACGGGCATGCTAAATCACGACCAGGAACCTTGTGCAAAAGCTTCAACTCCCTTGCCACTAAGCCAATCATTATTCTTTAATAATCTTAGGCTAATAATAATATATATAATAATAAAGTTCACATGAGAATGCTCTAAACCAACAACCATACACTAGTTTATATGTCTAACATTAATTTTATTTATATGTAACTTTTTTTTAGATTAGACCCATTAAATTAAAGGCTAATAATTTATATATATATATATATTATATTAAAGTAATAAGCTAATGAAATTTACATATAATTTATTTAAATTTAAATAATATGAAATATTAAATCCTAATTTTTATTTTTAATAAATATTGTATTATAATTTTATATATTTATTTAATTATTACCGGGTTAAACGGTTCAACCACTGACCCATCGGTTGAACCACTAACCTAGTGACCCAGTAACTTCACCGAGTCGATTGCTGGTTCAGTTCTGATAACTATGCTTTTATCCCTTGTTTTCATATAGGTCTTCTCACTTGGGCTCATTTGTCTGAAAGTTTCCACCAACTGTCTAGTCGTTGGTGAAAGATATCGTGTCATTTGATGGTTCGGATAGGTCAATAATTCGTCGGGTCATAAATCTATTGAGTGGACCTCTAATTTTTGTTGGGCTGAGCCGAAACATATCCAAAACAAAAAAAAAAGGGTCATTTTATGGTACAGATTTAAATTGATACAGATTTACAGATTTTCTGTCCAAATGAATATGAGATCGACACGTTGCTCTACTATTGCAGGGCTTGTCTACCTGTTGATGGTAGGGTCAGTTGAGCCATCAGCCAAAGCTTTTTGGTTAGACTGTCTCTTGGTGGACTTGTTAAGGTGGGCTATGCCAAGAAAAATATTTGGGCTTCCAATAGAAGATGGGTTTTTTTTTTCTTTGTCAATGGAAGGGACAGGGAGACAGCCAATGAAGATGTTGCTAAGGCAGCGGCAGAGGTCGAAGGCTTGAAACCAACTCCAGTGTAGGTTGGTGGTTCCTCTCGTATTCGGCGCTGATTGTGGCTGCGCGTGAGACGTTACTGCTGCGGGCAGGGGTGGAAGCTGGTGCTGCGCAACTTCTCGGGTCGGGGCAGGTATGAAGTAGGCTGGTTTTTTATCTGTTGGATTATACTCTGTTGAAAATGGTGTCTTGCTTTAGAGTTTTGAAGCATTGGATGTATTGAATTCAACTGAAACCATTAATCTGTTGAAAACGTCCGTTGCTTTGTGCTTGGCTTCGGGTTTCGGCTAGAAGCATGATATACATGGTTTATCCAGTTTTGCTGTATATGTTACTGCCTTCGTGCTTTCCTCCTTTTGAATTTGTATGACTAGAATGCCAACTTGTTCCGATCAACCTGAATACTGAATTGTTGGTGTTATAGACTTTTGGGATTGATTTACAATTGCTAATTGTCATTGAAATTTCTCATCCCTCTTTGTCTTTTTATGTTTGACATTCAGGTGTATCTTCCATAGCATAGCTAGTCATTACATAGAATACATGAAGTGAGTCATCTACACATTGCCATGCTTCAATGTTGTCTTGAAGGTACCTTTTATGGATTTGCCAAGATTGTAAGAACAAAAATGAGATTACGGAAAAAAAGAAGTTAATTGTGATAGAAAATAGGATTCATACAAAATTGTTTTACATGTTTGTGGATGTGTAGTGGGAGGTCGTAGATCGTGCAAGTAACAATTGAATAGTCTTTAGTAATCATACTTAAAAACATGAAAAGTTTCAGTGTATTAGTATGTAGTGTCTGTCTCACAGCGAAGGTACGAATACAAAATCATGTGATTTATAGTGTGAGAGTTGGCTAAAAAGACTAGCTATAAAGTTTACATGTTCCATTGGTTGAGTAATGTGAGTTATCTCTTACATTGTGCTAGTTTTGTCTTTACAGTGTTAGGCTATTCTTTTTTTTTAATTTTTGATAAGTGAATAATAAGTAAAATATATTATGTAAGAGAAAGTGCTGAATTAGTTATATTCAATAATGTAGGTTCCCATACCATAGGTCCTTGTCGTAAGAATGACTATTTTCTTTTTGTCAAAGAAAATATTTCCTATACTAATGTTGTGATAGAGCATGGGTACCATTCATTTTTTTTTGTTCTTGTTATCATGTCAGTTAAAAACAGTTATTGTTGTTATTCTTTATTGTTTTGACCGTTTGGATAATTTTGCTGCATTGCTCAAATAATCCATTCATTCAGGTTGAAGAAATTGGACAGAGAGCAAGTGTCGAGGGTTTGCTGAAACATAAAAAGCTTATTGATGGTATCCACACCCTGTCCCTAAGTTGGACATGACTATATGTAAGTATGTTGGTGTTGTGGCATTGTTGATTAGTTCACCGGTTATTCAATGTGCGTTAAAATAAGTAGTATCATTTATAAGCGGAGACTTGATGTGTATTTAATTATTTGAATATTTGGTGGTTGTTACTCTGTATTTGATTTGAGATTGTCACACCGTGTTTCCCGTCTGGGACTACTGATTGTATTCGATCGACGTGTAAAAAATGTAGTGTCAGGAACAGTCGCTGTTGTATGAAGTTTGGTTTTGCTATTTAAGTATGCTTAGCCTGTTTTAACTACTTATTTCGATGCAGGTGTTTAATTAAGTCGCATAGTAATTCATGATAAGTTATTTGCCGACTAGCCATCTTCCAGGTGATTAACCTCCTTTGTTGTTGAAGATGGATTCGAACTTGCAGTTCACCGGTGGAGAGGATGATTCGGGCGGGCTCAGTGAGGATGAGTATTTTCGTATCTCTTCTTCGAGTGGAGATGACGAGGATGACTCCAATGAGAATGATTCTGAGACAGCTGAAACGGGTGACGAAACCCACGGGAACGGGGTCGGCCCAAGCCAGGAGACATGTGAGGGTGATGCTCCCAGTTTTAGGTCCACGGAGGATTTCTTGGACAAAGTCTTCAGTACCGAGGAAGAGGCTTATGTGGAATACAAACAATTTGCCCGGCTAAGGGGGTTCGGTGTAAGGAAGGGTGACGTGGCTCGAATGAACAATGTTTTGGTAAGACGAGACTTTTTTGTCACCGTCAAGATATAAGGCATGAGAAACACTACGATCGTCTAGAAAGAGTAAGGGAGGAGAAGCCGGAGAGTCGCACGGGTTGTTCAGCGAAGCTAAAAATTTACTACGATTTGCAAGATCAGGTTTGGAAAGTCCGGAGGATAGACGACAAACATAACCACCCTCTTACTACAACTATGTTTAGTCATCTTCTTCCCAGACATCGGAATCTGAGTGAGAGTGATAAGGCTCAAGTTGATAGTCTTAAAAAGTTTGGGATTGCGACATCGAAGATTATGGCGTACATGGCCGGGCAGTCAGGGGGGTACGGGATGCTTCAGTTTACAAAGAGGGATCTATATAATTACGTTCACAGCCAAAGAATAGCACAAATTAACGACGGAGACGCGGCAGCAACAATAAGTTATTTAGAAGGTAAGGCCAACGCGGACATGATGACTGTCGCCAGATATACCAAAACTGCAGGGGATCAACTTGGTTCACTTTACAAAATAAGTTATCATGCTAAAGAGTGGAAGTTTAAGTTCACACCGGCACATATTTGATTCACAAACTCTGACCAGATCAATAAATTTACACAATAAAGTTCCTCAGTAAAATATACACAAAAATGTTCATCGTTAATTTTCACATACATGCTTCAATCCACATATACAGTTGACCTGGAATTACTTAAATGAAGCAGGAAAAATCATGTATCAAAGGACACCGATTCACAGACCGCTGACATACTCAGGGCATAAATTAACACCTTCAAAAATGATGGCATACATGGAGTTGCACATCGACAAGCACAGACAACAACGTCACGACCGAAACAAAGAAACCATAAGGCTAACATACACCCGACATGTGGAAAAATTACGATGGTACCTGCTTAGTGGCCATCTCCATCATCAAATAATCCATTGTATTATCTACTTTTTGCCATACTTTGTCATAAGTGGTTTCAACAGCATCATCACTTGAAAGTGCGCTACAGATAGTCTCAAACTCACAACTCGAATTCTGCATAGTTATAATAAGAATAAACATATTAACTAGTGAATGAAATCATACACAGATACAAACTCAACAGCATAAACCATCATAACCACACGTCTATGGTAATCATAGGATTGCAAGCCTCGCTTACCCAAATCGGCCACCACTTCCTCGTCCAAATCACCTCTATTCCGAAAAGGTCTTGTTCTACCATGCATTGAACCTCCTGGGTCTGCAACCAGGAACCACTGTAAGCCACAAAAAAATAAAAAACCCTAAAACATGAAATTATACCAAAAGGGAAAATAACAAAGCAGCCAGTGGTGAATTTAATAGCACCTGACTTCTAACGGACCTTGTCGAATACTAGGTAAGTATTTCCTCAGGGTATATAACTTTGCCCGAAAGGTGGTCACCATCAGAATAAGTCGCGATTTCATCGACCTTATCCGGAGGTATTTTAAGTCCGTCACAGGCCATATCTCTCAAACTCTGTGAACCTGATATTCAATTCAGTCGATCAATACATTAGAAATGAAACACACGGACTTTCATATCAATAATGAAGAAATTCACAAATGTGAATCAGAGAAGATAAGGACCATGAACTACGAGGAAGGTTGACGATTCTGATTCTGATCTTAGTGAATTAGGGTTAGGATTTTGTTTATTTCTTACCTGAGCCTGCATTCTTGTGCACTCCACCATGTCATTTTGTTTCTAGTCCACTCATGCCCAAAATCTAAATTCTAAAGCAAAGGCCCAGCCCACTCACTAAATCCAATTTCAGATTTGCTACATTGGCTCCAGCTTTCATTAGCTGGCTCCACCTACACCGGCCAAGGCAGACAACCTTATAAAGCCCTGCCAAGCCTGTTCCCTAACACCATCATCTTTGCCACTTGTCAACACCTCCTTAAAATCTGTATGAATAAATTTGTATCTTATAACTAGCCAAAAAATAATATAACTTCTGATATTCCTCTAACGTTGCCTACTTTACATATTCGTTTATCTCATCAATATTGTAGCTAGCTACTACCAAAGGTGCGAAACTTTCGTGAATGAATGTGTTTCATTTTCCATGAACATATACCTGACACATAGTACATATATAGTTAATTTGATCATTCAAATTTTTATAATCTCATTTGAATCTTCTTATTGCCAGCCTTTATTTTTTTTCTTTTCCAAAAACACCGTCGTATGTAACAAGTCGTCAAAACTACTTTTGCCAAGACCACTGACTAAACTTGTTGATTATTTGCCTCTAATATTCTATACTAACCAATCAATGCATCATTCTTTTGCATATTCATAATCATATAAATCATATCCATATCCAAACGCCAACGATCAATCCATTTCTACGTCTTTTTTCCTCAAACCCATATTACTCCAAATTTGCCTTTTCTTCTTATTCAAATTTTTCATAGACGAAGCAAATGACAATAACCAACTTGAGTACCTCAGTCACAGTTGCTCAACCAACAAAACCTTCCCTCCCAACACCACCTACGAATCCACCTTGATACAAAAATGGCACCCAACAAATAATGTCGCCATTTCCCCACGTTTTGGATGATGGTATAAAGCTCTCGTACATATGCTAATACTACCATTAGTCTACTAATTTAACTTCTTAGTAAAATATGCTATAGGATGACCTTGCTGCGACAAAACCGCACCAATTTCTTGTGCTGATGGATCAGTTTCAACAATAAATGGAAGAGTAAAGTCTAGCAGTGCCAATACCGATGTATGAGTAAGGGCAGTTTTGACTTTTGAGCTTCTCAAATGCAATCTTAGCAACTTGATCCCAGTGAAAAATACGGTTAAGTAACTTGGTGAAGGGGATAGCCAACTGTGCATATTGGGCCACAAATTGCCCATCCCATAAGGCCAAGAAAACCTTGCAGCTATTTCAAACTAGTGAGCTTAGGCCATTCAATAATTGCTTATATTTTAGAATTATCAACATGAACTATGTTCCTGCTAACCACATGACCAAGGTACTCCACTTAGGTTTGTCAAAAAGTGCATTTAGAAAGCTTCGCAACAAACTAATGCTGCTGTAACACAGCCAACGCTGTTTTTAAATGCACCATGTGCTCCTCTTTGGACTTACTATAAATGAGGATATCGTCGAAGTAGCAACAAATTTTCTAAGATGTGGTCGAAATACTTTATTTATGGTGGCTTGGAAGGTGGACGGGGCATTGGTGAGGCTGAAAGGCATCACTACAAATTCGTAGTGATCCAAATGAGTACGAAATACTGTCTTGGGAATATCTTCATCCCTGACCCAAATCTAATGATAATCCGAACATAAGTCAATTTTTGAAAAATAGGCAGCACCATATAATTCATCTAATATCTCATTAATTGTGGGTACGAAACACTTATCTTTGATGGTGGTAGTGTTGAGGGTGCGGTAATCAATGCAAAAATGGTAGCTTTCATCCTTCGTGCGCACTAATAGGACGGGATTGGAAAACGCATTGTGGCTCTCACGGATCAGCCTTGATTACAATATTTTCTTCACTAACTTCTCAATCTCTTCTTTTTAATAGTGCGGGTATCGATAGGGACGTACATTGACTGGTTCAGTCCCCGATTGTAAATGAATATAGTGCTCAATGTCTCTAGGTGGATGTAAGTTTTCTGGCTCCGTGAACACATCATGATATTCAGTCAACAATAATTGCACATCTTCATCCTATTGTGTTTCCTCTAATGTAGGTGTAGAATCAATCACCCTTAAGTGTAGGAATGAAGCAATAACATCAGCTGAAACCATCTTATTTAGCATCCAATTCCCAACTGCATCGGAATAAACGTTCTGTGACCGAGGCCCCTTTTATGGCGTTTGAAGAGAAGCTAGATGTACAAGAGAGTGCACCCTTCGTGGAGCTGAATTGAGGTGGAGTGTCACCCCCTCCCCCCCCCCAACTGACTCCCATGTGGTCTTAGATTCAATGCGTCCTAATTCTTTTGCTCATGGAGCTTGGCAAAGGGCTACCGCTTCAACATACGACTGTGGTTTAGCTAGCATAAGCTCACATTTTATTGCGTCTATTAATCCCACCACAAACAACAAAAAAATCCATTCTTCATTCAGTCTGGTCACCTGATTAGAAAACTCTTCGAATTGGTGTTGATAGACTGCAACCGTAGAGACTTGTTTACGTTCCTTCAAGATTGTCTTTGAATTGTGGAAAATATTGTAGCCAAAAGAAACATAGAGAGCCTCCAGGAAACTCTCCTAGGTGTAGTTGATGGAGTTGTTGATGCACTAACGGTACTAAGTGTAGGTTGCACCCGTCATGTAAAAAGAAAGCATGTGTAATCTCCATGCCACCAAAACCGAGTAAAGCTCAAAATACTCGCGAGCTCTCGGAATGTCCACTCTTCAACCCCCTCACCGTCAAACATGGGTAGCTCAGTTTTCATCCCCTTTGGCCAACGAGCCGTCTGTGAGTCACCCGAAAACTTGGAATCATTGTGGGGGTTTCCATGCTCGAACGTAATCGGTTTTCGCTTCAACAAATCACGCAACATTTTCTATGTTTTTCAGAGAGATTTCGACAGAGTTGATCTGCTCTTGGGTACCAGCAAGATGAGCCATTATCTCGATCTGACTATGTTGCAGTGCTGTAATCTCATATTGATTTTGTTGGCACACCTCCTCCAAGTGGGAAATGCGAGTTCCTGAATTCATGGCAGATCACCTCAATGAAAACACCAAAAATGTTAGTTCACAATTGAAATTTACAATAATCAACGATTCAAGAATAATTGAAGAAAATAAAAGTGCGAATAGAACTGAATTGGAGGAATCACAATAATAAAAAATCATTCTCTCTCTTTCTAGGGACACACACACACACACACTCTCTCTCTCTAAATTTCTACTAACTTAACTGACTTCTTCAATTCCTATTGTGCTTCTTCATTCATTTTTTTTATTACACAATCCTTAGCCCAATAAAAAAATTTTCTTTCACTATGTTTATCCTTATCTTCTACTGCTAGCTTGGAAGAGTGACTGCATCATGTTCTGAATGAACATAATTACTTAACATATAGAATCATATAGTGGATGCAGATTTTGAATCTGATTCTAAAACTGATAAAAAAGACCGAATAGGAGAAGGGATAATCTAATGCTACAAATAATTCCTTGGATTAAGAAGAAGAAGAAGATGGCGTGTAGAGTTTATATAACCCTTGTGCTTATATAAACCTTAGTCGACGAACTGGAGATTTGGATCTTCCTCCACCTTCTCTTGATCTTCTTGTTTTTTTTTTCTTCTTGACGTTGATCTGTGTCTATGGCTGAACCAACGTCGACGAGTTCAGAAACCTACGCCTCCAACTAAGTTGGAAGTGAGCCGAGCTGAACAGAGTTAGACTAAGCTCAAGCTCGGTTCATACCAAAATTGACATTGGCTCACGATTCGATTCATTAATAATCGAGTCTATTTGTTAAGCTTAAACTCGACTCACCGAAAACTCACGAGTTGACTCTAACTCACGAACTAACTTAAATAATAGGAATATAATTTATAATTCTATATCAATAAATTATAATTTATATATTTTAAAAAATATTTAAAAAAATTAATTTTATATATTTTTATTTATCAATAAATTATAAATTTTTTATTTATGCCCCGTATTAAAATTATATATAAAAAATAAATATAAAATTTTAAATAATTAAGATTATTAATATATATAATATTAAAAATATAGATTAAATGCATATTTTATATATATATATATAATATATATATATATATATATATATATATATATATATATAGCTCATAAACTAATAAAACTTAAATCCAACTCATTTAATTTATGAACTTAATTTCAGATTTAAATTTGACTCACTAACTCATTCGAAGTGACTCATGAGCTGACTCACTCCTAACACTAGCTCTAAGAAAGACGTTGCCCTCATTTGCAACTCTCCTGAACGATTCTTCTCGAGAAATGGCTGGCAAAGATCGCTGCCACCCACCTGGCGTGCTTGAGATCCCCAAATTCAGATGGAACCCTGTTTTAGCTTATGGCTTTGAAAAATTTTGTTATTTTCCATTAATTTTTATTCTATCCCACGACATGTTTCTAATTTGAAAGTTAGAAACTTACGAAATTAAATTTGTCTACTTGATTAGCTAATGTCTTCAAATTCTTAATTACGCTTGTTCACTCATCATCTTAAAAATTATACCCTGGATTATTACTGCGTGTTTATCCAGGTCAAAGTGTTCTTCCTGCAAATTTATACAGCCACCTTTCGAACTCCAGTTAATTGTCATATCTTATCCACCATATTCACTCAACTCAAACGGCGGCCACATACGTATTATTCTTCAATGTACTAGCCATGGCTTCCTTCAATGTATTATTCTTCGTCCTTATTAGCATCCTCAACTTTTCATCAATTACTACAAAAGCAGAGGACACTCATTTTCTCTACCAGGTTTGCTCTAAATACAGATTCACTGCGATCAACACCACCTACCAAAACAACCTCAGGACCCTTCTCTCTTCCTTATCCTCCAAGGCCACCCACAACACCGAGTTCTACAACAACACCGTCACCGGAAAAACCCCCGCCGACACAGTCTATGGACTATACATGTGCAGAGGAGACATACCCTCTGACCTATGCGGCGAGTGCGTGGGAAACGCAAGTCAAAGACTTTCAACAAACACAGAGTGTTCACTCTCTGTAGCGGCAGTTATGTGGTACGACGAGTGCATGGTAAGGTACTCGAACACGTCGTTCTTCTCGCGCGTGACGGTGGCGCCTGGCTACCCTGGCTACGCGTTGTCCAGCCCCACCAACATGACAGACCAACAAAGCTTCAACCGTTTATTGTATCGAACCTTGAATCAAACTGCGGACGAAGCGGCCAACGCGCCTATCGGTGCAAAGAAGTTCGCTACAAAGGAAGCTGCGATATCCATATTCCAAAATCTTTATTGTCTTGCTCAGTGCACGCCGGATCTGTCGCCGGAAGATTGTAGAAGCTGTTTGGATGGTTTGATCAATTCGAACCTTCCTGAGTGCTGTGCCGGAAAGCAAGGAGGGAGGATTCTGTACCCTAATTGCAATATTCGGTTTGAGATTTACCCTTTCTATCGATCACTTCAACCTGCACCGTCCCCAGCACCATCATCAAATTCCAGAGGTATGTATGTTTAACTCAAATCTAACTTCTTATAATAATTAAAAATGATGAAATATATTATGTTAAATAATTTAGTTACTGTTCTTAGCTGTCATCAACATCTGGTCTTCATGTGAGTGAACATTTTAATTTGTATGTGTTTTGTTTTTCGCGATGAGATCAAGATTCATCTGCTAAGGTACGTAACATGGATGATTAACTTTGATTATTAATTTTGTGTTAAGGTGAACTGAACTGGAATTAGGTTTCTAGCTTGGCTATATGCAGTTGGCTTTTACTAATTGCCGACTTAGCTAGGTTATTATTTGCTCTTTGACTTTAGCCTATATCTTTTTCAGTGAATAAGTTTTGTGATTTATAATTATTAATTAATTATCATTAATCTATTTAATAGTGTGAAATTTTATCTAATAAAATAAAATTATTCATTTTTTTACTAATTAAATACTACCAAAATTTTAATAAAGGTGATGGCCCTAAACTTTCTTAATATATAATTATGGGGATTATTTTTCATCGGTAGCTATGTGCCTAATTTTTGACAAGAAATAGCAATCCTTTGCAAGCCACATATAATTTTTCAACGTACGACTAAATATAATTATTTGTTTGAACGTGTTTTTTTTTCTATACCTCACGTTTTTTTCATATGAGATTTGATAAGGAAAAATTATTAAAACTTTGCCATAGGAGATAGGAAGCCACCTATACTCTGCTAGAAGTCACTTTTTTAAAACGATCACTTTTATATTAAAGTAATTACACATGAGTTTTCATTTTTTACTTTTTATTCATTTACAATTCAACAGCGTACACTAGATATTGTATATTTTTTTAGCACTTCACAAAATTTTTTTTGGTCTATTATTATTACCAAGTTATTTCTTAGTATTGGCATCGAATGATATACGTTGGTTTTTTATATATACAGACAAAAGAAGTCGATCACGAACAATTATTCTAATCGTTGTACCCATTGCTGTTGTGGCATTGCTTTTCACTTTGTGCTGCTATATGCTAAGAAGAAGACAAAAAAAGAATTCCAAGACTATTCTTAGAGAAAACTGTAAGAATACATTTTTTTTTCAAAAAAAAAACTATCCTGATTAGTTTAATTTGTAGCATTCAAGAAGCTTATAAACTTGTTTAACAATTCAAACATATTGGTCTAGTTGGTGGTGAAGGTGCCATTTTAGAAGGGTTGCAATTCGATTTCTCTATAATTGAAGCATCCACGAACAACTTTTCTCACCAGAACATGATTGGCAAAGGAGGATTTGGAGAAGTTTACAAGGTGAGAAAATGTAGTTCTTTTCTTTCTTTCTTTCTTTTTTCAAATATCATGCTTTATAACTTAATAATTATATATATTTTAGGGTACTCTTCCTGATGGCCGACATGTAGCCATAAAAAGACTCTCTACAAGTTCTAAACAAGGTGTGGTCGAGTTCAAGAATGAAATTTTGCTGATAGCCAAGCTTCAACACAGGAATCTAGTATCTTTTATGGGCTTTTGTATAGAAGAACAAGAGAAAATACTACTTTACGAATACGTGCCAAATGGAAGTCTTGATTGCTTTTTATTTGGTTTGACACTTTGACTCTAAACTAAACTCTCATATTGGTTCAGCTATCTATATCCACTCTAAACTCTAAAATATTTTGTAGATGGTGGTCAACAACAAAAGTTAAGCTGGGATCAACGTTATAAAATTATCGGAGGAACTGCTCTTGGAATTCTTTATTTACATGAATATTCAAGACTTAAAGTTATACATCGTGATTTAAAACCGAGTAATATTTTATTGGATAAAAATATGAATGCAAAAATTTCAGATTTTGGTTTGGCTAGAATAGTCGACATTGATCAAGACAGAGGAGAAACAAATAGAATTGTTGGTACATAGTAAGTTTCAAATTCTCACACATATATATGATCTATTTCGAATTTTAATCTATAATAAAGTACAATTTTAACTAATTTGTCATATACTTTGTAGTGGTTATATGTCTCCAGAATATGCAATGCTTGGACAATTTTCAGAAAAATCAGATGTTTTTAGTTTTGGAGTCATAATTCTAGAAATTGTTACCGGACAAAAGAATGCAAATTCTTATACTTCAAATCGTGTTGGAGAAAGTCTTTTAAATTATGTGAGTGCTAATATCTTCATTTTTTTTTTATGTAAATATCTGTTTTGTTAATCTTCTACTAACTTTAACAGACGGGTGCAGGTAAAAATTCATTTATTTGTAAAGTAATGTAAGAATTTGAATTGTTCGCTACAGGTTTGGAAACAATGGAGGGATGGAACACCATTAAGCATATTGGATCCAAAAATAAAGGAAGATTATAACCAGGTGGAAGTTATAAAATGCATTCAAATTGGTTTATTATGTGTTCAAGAAAACCCAAATTCTAGACCTACAATGGGGACAATAGTTTCATATCTTAATAATCATTCTCTTGATTTGCCATCTCCACAAGAACCAGCATTTTTCTTGCATGGTGGTTTCATGGATCCAAAAACAGTTGCACAAGAATCAAGTTCTAGTCATCAATCTGGCAAAAGTTCAACAACCTTCTCTATAAATGAAATGTCAATAAGTAAATTTCATCCTCGATAACTTTAATCTCTCTTTTTCCTTTTTTGGTCTTGCTTTAATCTCTCCTTTGATGTAATTATCTAACAATATTTTCGATGTTTATACGGTATGGTACTAGATAAGCAGCACTACTTATTCCAAATATATACTCCTTTTTTTACAATATCTTTTTATTGTAGATGTGAATTACAGATTAGTAAGCTAATCACATATCAACTCAAATTGATTTAAAATGCTAATAAAAAGAGACTTAGAGACAATGGAATAATGTCTACACAAGAAATAATGAAGTAATTCATCTAAGAATTAACAGAAAAACATTCTCCGAAAAAGTATTTCATAATGTACATATTTTCAGCAGAAGCAATTTCCCAGCAATACAACTGAGTAGCATTAATTAAGAAAATGGCCAAAAATCTTGAAATAACTGAACTATATTAACCTTGACCGATGTTGCTTAGGTTGATGAAAAGAGGAGACATGCATTTTAGAAGGTGGGTTTATTTTTAAGATAGAAGTGAAAACTATATAGCCTAAGAATAAATCCTTAGTACCTATTTAAATTTCCTTTTACAACAATTCCTAGAGGATTTCAATCAAATAAACAATAGCTCATGGTTGCTCATGATAAAAAGTCATACATATATATATATATATATATATGGTACCTACAACGATACGGAAAAATAAGTTGCACAACAGAATAGCAGAGAATAAACAATAAACAACAGAACAAAATTTTCAATCTTTTTAGTTTAGTTTGTAGCATGATAAATACATGATCTCATATAGAATAACAGTAAAGAACACTATTGCTATAAAGAGATCTTAAACACTAAATCTGTAAGCTATAACTAGGAATATCAACTAAAGAATCAATATAGTGGAATTCAAAAAGAGATGATAGCAATTGCAAAAATCGAAAGTGCAAAATTAATTAATGTTATGGCATTGCAAAAGTCCTCTGACCCAACAAACACAGAATTTACAAAACTATGATGCATATTCAGCAACAATGAGATGTAATTTCAATTTGAGTTGATGTATCTTACCTTCTTTTATCAATTCAATAAGCCTCTAGCAACCATTTCCCGAAGAAGTTTCTCGGCCATGTCATTCTCATCTTTTTCAAACAAAGCACGAATAACAGTTTCAAAAGTCACAGCATTTGGTAAGCAACCATTGCCTTCCATTTTTGACAAGAGTGCCAATGCTTCTTCAAACAAGCCCTCTTTGCAGAACCCATTGATAATAATATTGTATGTCCTCACGTTTGGACCATAGCCTTTATCGGAAAGATCTTGAAAAATCTCTATTGCATCTATAAGTCTTCCACTTTTGCACAGCCCATCTATAAGTATGTTGTGTGTATATATATCTGGATCAATGCCACTCTCTTTCATTTCCTTGAATTACATAAGTGCCTTGTCAACTCGTTTGATATTGAACATCCCATCCAACAAGGAATTGTAAGTGACTACATTAGTAGGTTGACCTCTTTCATGCATCTCTACAAGAAGGTCCAAAGCACAAGAGATTCTCTTTGATTTGCTCAAGCCATCAATAAGAGTGTTGTAAGTTACCGTGTTTGGAACCAAGTATTTACGACGCATTTCTTCAAAGAGATTCAAGGCTTCATCAACCATTTTAATTTTGCAGAAGCCATTAATCATGATATTGTAACTTTGAACATCAAGTGACTCTCTACTTTGGGCCATTGTGTTGAATACATGTTCTGCCTTATTTACCTGATTAACCAAACAATATCCATCCATTAGGCTGTTATAAGTAACTACATATGGTTTCACACCAGATCTTGCCATTACAGCCAATACACTCTTAGCATCTTTGATCTTTCCTTCCTTGCATAACCCATCAATCAAAGTATTATAGGTATAAACATCAGGAGTAATGTTTATGAGAATCATATCATTTAGCAAAAGAATGGCTTCCTTGAGTTGACCCGCAAGGCACAATCCATAAATTAGAGTGTTGTACGTGATAACATTGGGAGAAATTTCCTTAGCAAGCATTTCAGAATATAAATGAAAAGCATCACTTACAAGCGTAACTTTGCATAGGCTATCAATAATTGGGTTGTACATTACGACATTAGGAACAATTCCATGCTGTGGGATCTTTCTCAACACTTGAATAGCAGCTTATGTGTGTCCAATCTTACACAGCCCATTGATCAAGGTCCCATAAGTGACTTGGTCGAAGTGAAATCCATAAGCCAGCACTGTGGCATGAAAGTGCAGTGCTTTTTCAACATTCCCACAGAGACAGAGGCCTTTCAGGATTGTTGTCAACGTTACAGCATCAGGCTGAAAACCCATCCTGAAAATCTTGGCGAAAGCAGAGAAAGCAAGCGTCATACGACTCATGCCGCAACAACAATTGATTAAGATGTTCAAAGCAAACAAGTTGGGAGCGATTCCCCTGGCTTGCAATTGCTGAAAAAGGGAGATGGCGGTGGGGAAATGGTTGGCCTTGGCAAGAGATCCCAAAATCTTGGTGAATTGGATGATGGATGGAGGAGGACGCATAGAGAGCACGCGAGTGAAGGAATCAACAGCTTCATCAAGTGATTGGGGCTGAGAGTGAGAGTGTAGGGATGAAGTTGAAGAGAAGCAAAGACGGGGAGCGGAGTGGGGAACAGAATTTGAGAATTGAAAAGCATACCTTAATTTGATTGGTGAGGATGAGAACAATGACAAGTTGACAACATTCTTGCAATCAAAACTTAAGAGGAGTATGGTAAAATTCGAAGAGTGCTTTCCACCTTACTATATTCGTTTGAGAGGAAAATAGAAGCAAAGAGAAAGGGAGGAAAGCCTGGAAAGGTAATGGAACGAAAAATGAACCTTTTTTTTTTTGTTCGATCGAGGAGAAAAATTAGGAAAAAAAGTTGAATAAGGTAAAAAAAGTTGATGGGATATAATAATTTTTGTTAATATTAAAAGAAAAAGGAGTAAAAAACTTGTTATGTTTTTTATTTTTAATATATTTTATAATATAAGAATAAAATTATTTTTTATAATATTTTTTTTTAATATATTTAAAAAAATAAAAATATACTTAATTTTTTAATTTTTTTTTCAACCAAACATATTAGAGAATGAGACTTGAGAGTAGTATTGAAATTATTGGATATTATTCTTTTGAGAGAAAATTTTAAAGGGCTCTCACAATGAGATTTAATAAAAAATAACGTCTCTCACCTTTAATCTTTATTTCTTTGAAGTTGATTAATCTTTTTTGTTAATTTTTTTTATATTAATGAAATAAACATGCATGACATATTAAACTATTGATTTATTCGTTAAAAATAATTAGAATTGATAGATTTTTTTTGTTGGGAGTCTCGTTGTGTTTTGAGTAGTTGTTAGGGTCGTTTAGTATATATATATATATATATATATATATTTGTTAAATACATTGGCTAAATTTATTGTGTAAAATTAAGAAATATTAGTAATTTTTAATTTATTTTTACTTATAAAAATTAAATTAAAAATATATTCGTAATTAACGTGTCACATAAACATATTCTAAAGAGATATCATTAATCTGAGGACTAACTAGTCTCACAATGTTAAAGAACAAGGACCGAAATAATATTAAAGAACAAAGGCTAAAATGAATATTTTTTTTGTTGGGCCTCCTGGCCCTTAGAAGAAATTACCAGGGGTGGAGATTAATATTTATTCTTTGTTTAATTGTTTCTACTTTTAAAATTTACCAAAACTAAAGAATTAAGAGATTGGATTCTCTCAATTTTTTTTTATTTGAGGGGATAAAATGTAATCTCTCACCATATATTTTATAGATAGAACCAAAAAAAACATTGAAAGGTTAAAAATCACATTTTATTCCATCAACTGAAAAAAAAATTGAGATGATACATTCCCAAGAATTAGTTACTTTTACCAAATAACCAATTTGGATGGGTCAAGTAGTCAATTCACTTGTCTGTTTAAACAAGTGTCGAGGTTCGAATTCCGTCTTGTGTATGCAGCAACTTATTGGCCAGTAGAAGAAATGGTACTCGAAAATTCACATCCCTAATAAAAATAAAGGCAATTTACTAATTTAAATTGTTTCATTCTCAATATTACGCAAATATATTGTTTCAAAAACGGATACGTAAATACATTGATTCACATATCTATATAAACCGCTACTGCCAGTAGCGATTTACAAGAGAGCAGAAACCGCTAGTCCCAGCCGCGGTTTATAAGCAAAGGTTGCAGAATAGAAACCGCTATCATCTGCCGCGGTTTACGTTTGAAAATGATTGGTACAGCAGCGGTTTATGTGCATTGGTGTGTGTGCATAAACCACTGGAGCCTATAGCGGTTTACGTGGAGGATGGCTGCCTATATAAACTGCGGAGCCGGCCGCGGATTATTTATTTTGAGGTTTTGTAAGGTTGGTTAGAGAGAGAAAATTCTAGAGAGAGGTCAGAGCAAGTTGAGAGTGGGTCCGAGCTATTTGAGCTGCGATCTCCGGCGGGATATCATGGCAGACAGAAGGAGCTTCTACCAAATGAACGGTGTTGCGCATGTTGCCGGTTCCATTGGTGACGAGGTTAGTTAATAATTTAGATATTTTTTAGGCTTAGGATTTTTTTAGTTAGAAAAATGGTATGTAAGGTAGAATATACATAGTTTATAGATTAGTACCTCTAATTTGAAATTAGGCTTCGCATGTTAGGATGTTAGTTTAATCGGTTTGAGTTGTTGTTTTGAATTTTGTTGTTAAAGTTTTATAATACTTTTTATAATTGTGGCTGTTATTTAATCAATTTAGTGTGTTGTCATTTTTACTATTGTAATAAGTATGTATAAATTGAACCTCGCTGGTTTATTGACGACTTAGTTATAGGATTTAAGGATTAATTTGTTTACCGGTTCAAAATTTGTTGATGGTTTAAGATATTTGTTATTGTTAGATAGGGAATTTTCTTATTGATAAGAGAATTTAATTGTATCCTGCATTTCTTTCATGTTCTATGCAGCCCACTAGGTGTATATACAGTGTCAGACGGCAACAGAATATGCCCATGCATGAAAGGATCATCCCGTATTTAGAGAGGGCTGGATTGTACCATTTGTCCAGGCTAAACAGCCATTGGTTCTGGTTGGATGAGCCACTGGTTAGTGCGTTCGTTGAGAGGTGGTGTCCTGAGACGCACACGTTCTACATGCCTTTCAGAAAGTGCACTGTGACATTGCAAGACGTGACTTTTCAGCTTGGGTTGCCTGTCAATGGGGAGGCTGTGAGTGGTTGCCTTTGTGAGTTTGAGACATACATGGAGGGTGGCCGACCAGCTTGGGAGTGGTTTCAGGACCTATTCGGTGAGCTGCCACCACCAAATAAGGTCAAGCAAATGACGGTACACTTTACATGGTTTCACGAGAGGTTTAGTGTTCTTCCTTTTCCGCATGACTATCCGAATCAACCACGTGCACCCGTTACCGAACTCCTTGCATCTCCCTTGGAATTTTAGATTGTCTGACTCCATAACCTTGTACTCAACTCCACGCCGAATGTTGTAATCTTTTACGCTCAGCACAACTTCCTCCTTACTCTGGAACGATTGGCCAATCTGAAATTCAGTCAAACCTGTCCCATCATGCATACCCTGCCCATCGAATGTTGCCTCTACATTCTGGTGTTGGCCGATGGCTTCCAAGTTCAAAGACGACAGGTGGGGAGGGTACTCTTGTGTTCCAAAACCGGAACCTCCATAGGTTGTACGTGTACCTCTTGGTATATCATCATCACTGTCCCCACCAATATCGACCGGCTCCTCATCGGAATCATCATCACA
Organism: Arachis hypogaea; assembly: GCF_003086295.3. NCBI lineage: Eukaryota > Viridiplantae > Streptophyta > Magnoliopsida > Fabales > Fabaceae > Arachis > Arachis hypogaea. The sequence continues at coordinate 111,514,410 of NC_092044.1, forward strand.
CAGCGCATTCTCAACTCGATCCGGTCTGGCCTCAAATTCAACCTCAGGCACACAATGAGGCACACTTGCATGAACAGCCCCAGCACGTTCGGGCTCAGGAATTAGAACAGCCGCTGCTACCACAGGCATTGATGTCGAGGCACCACCGACTGTGGTCGACTGAGGATCCGGTGCTGATGCCCCGGAGCTATCCACACGATCTTCCAACTTCGCAAACAGCTCAGGTATCCTCACCTCCGGAAAACTACGCCTGCAGTGAAACAAGACCTGCAGGTCTTCATCCGACCCTATCACAAAGGTCTCATATCTCACACCAGTTGACACAACGGTAAAAAAATCTTGTAAAACAACTTTTTTACCAACTTCGTCCCACAGGTACCGAGCTTTCGTAGTATGCTGACCTTAATCTCTGCCAATGTACTCGAAGATCGGATAAAAATAGTAACCGGTTCTCTATCTGTGAATTTCACACCATGCCTTTTGCTCTTTTGAATTTTTCCAAAGCAGTGGACTAGAGTCACAAAACTATCCTCCCCATCCATTTGTGAATAACACTCTACCTCTCCACATTTGACCCCTCCATGGTTTATATAAGGAGCCCATTGACACATACTAAACGTAAACCGCTATAGGGACCAGCGGTTTACGCACGCACACCAACCTACATAAACCGCTGCTAACAGTAGCGGTTTATGACCAACCCAGCATACATGTAAATCGCGGCTGGTACTAGCGGTTTCTGCTCTCTTGTAAATCGCTATTGGCAGTAGCGGTTTATATAGATATGTGAATCAATGTATTTACGTATTCGTTTTTGAAACAATGTATTTGTGTAATATTGAGACTGAAACAATTTAAATAAGTAAATTGCCCTAAAAATAACTTCAAAAGATGCTAATAACAAATAAGCTCTTTAAAGATTTAATATTAAATATATATTCTAAAATATAATTTTAGGGGTCAAATTTTAATATAAAATTTTGAACATATTATTAGAAAAATAAGATCTTTTCATTTTTAAACTTTGGTAACTTTATGTCAAATAAATTTTTTTATAAAAATTTTCATCGAGAATGATCACATTATTTTGAAAAAAATAGAGATAAAATTTTGCTCCAAAACTTTATAAATATTTATTTAAATGTTATCACAAAATTAAGATAAAATGGATTTATCATTTTTTAAATATAAAAAATTTTGTCATTTATAAAAAATATATTATTTATTGGTTATTTTTGTCACAATTTCAAATCATTCAAAAACTGTTTTATCAAAAAATCTTTGAGAAACTTTTTTGTCAGCACGTGAATCTTTTAGATACCAAATTGATAGTTAACTCTATTTTTATTAACTTGGCGATTGGATGGGGTTTAGAATGAAGTGAAGGAATGAGATCGAAGATGAAGAGGAAGGAAAGGAAGGAGAGTGAAATGTGAAATAAAATTAGGGATTTGGAGAAGAGTACCTAAAAATTAAAGTGATCCTTGAGGTTGACAATGATAACATTCTTGCATTCAACGTCTTAGCGATTCACTCTTTCGTCGTTATTTTGTTTGAAGAAGTGCTTTGTATTGATGATAATTCATTCAACTTTTAACACAAAATAAACCACAAAAAATGCATCCAAATTATTTTATCATCCACAAAAATACTCTTAAATTTTATTATCGGCAAAAATTTTTTCAAATAATTTAAAAATGTGACAAAGTGCACACCTATAAATTAAAATATTCTATGTTAACGAAAAAGAATAATGTGGCAATGAAGCTCTTTATATGACGAATGAGTCACACCATATTTTTTCGTTAACAGAGCAGGTCTTTAATCATGACACGATAGTTTTTGTATATTTTAAAATTATTTGAGGATATTTTTTATAACAAAATTCAAAAATATTTTTATCAGTGTCAAGATAATTCATGTGCATTTTTTGGTGATTTCTCTTTAATTATTTACCATATTATTAGGTGTAATTTTTCATTACATCAAATTTTCTTTGCATTTTTTTATTTCACTTAAAGATCGTATATAAAAGATCATATTTAAAAAAATATTGAAAAAATATTCTCTTATTTGTTAGTATTAGAAGTATAATCATTTATATTATCTCCTCTTATCAACTTAAATTTTTAAAAGAAATAATTTTATGATAATTAGTACAATTAATGTGTTTGAATTGGCTACTCAATCCCTTCTTTTATAAAAAAAAATTTGAGTAAACTAAACAAAATGCATTATTGATCCATTAAAAGAAAAAAATTAAAAAGTAAAAAAAGTTTTAGTTTATTGAGAATATAAATTATTTTAAATATTTTTTAATGATACCAATTTTTAAATAATAATTGAATATAAACATAATAAGACGCTATTAAATATGAAAAATTATAGTGTACAGATTTCATTATATAAAGATTTATAGATGTTTGGATTGAAAGAAGCTAAAAGTGACATGTGTCCATGAGAGATAATGCTGGGAGCAGCTTGGAGGTCTGTGCAAAAAAGTGTGTACGAAAGCCATCACAGAGCTGAACTGCTGAAGCTGGAACGGTAGATAGCTCCGTTTGGTATATATTTTTTTTTTTTGAAGAATTTTAAAATGGATAGTTGGAGCTGAATATGCTGTTGCAATAATCGGGTCTAGACAAAAAAAATTGCACAGAAAGCCTTGGTTGATGTAGGTGGTATTATCGATAGAAAAAACTATGATGTAGGAGTAATATATCATGGTGAATTATATGGTAAAGATATAAGTTTACAGATCTTTTTTTTATGAGATGAAAGAGAAATTGAAAAAGATAAGACCCACACTTTGAATAGTAATAAAATAATAAAAAATAACTATAAAAGGAATTTATTTTTTCTCTATACCACTTCAATCTGTATAATAGAGTGCCCCTTATATCATTGAAGAGTATATGACCTCTGAACAAAAACTAAAAATATATGACCCAAATGAAAAAAAAAAGATATGTATATTTATACGTGTATATATATAAGGCCAGAAAAAATATTTTTAAGTTAATATAGTAAATATGATTTAGTCAACATTAAATATGTGATTAAACATTGTAGTATTAATAATAGATGTATGAGACAGTCAATGTTGCCCAAAAATTATAATAAAAAAATATTTTTAAGTGGATAAATTATCTAAATAAAATAAATAGATTAAATATTTATTTAAATACAATAATTGAAAATTGGTTACGGTTCATACCTGATTTAACACTGTGGTCTAGGTCCAAACACATAAAAAGGCCCAATCTAAAGATTGGCCTTCGACTACCCACCGACCTTCTCAAAAGAGGTTGGATTCAACGTGGACTCCTTCCCAAAGAAGTCGAGTTCGAAGGATAGCTGGCATATCACACTTACTTAAATAAGTAACTGCTCCTAAAATCTCTCAACCCACTTCCAAGAGTCATATCTCAACTACCCTAAGATAAAGGGACGGTTATCTACTCCCAAAAGGTGGAACTACTCCAACGGTGGTTATTGGATCATCACTATAAATACACTGACACCCCTCATGTATCTCTAAGTTCCAATACTCTAAAAACCTGCTTAAACCCCTTTCTGACTTAGGCATCGGAGTATCTTTACAGGTACCACCCCCCATTCTTTCACACACATAACTCGGACGGCGACTCCCAGACGTGATCTGAGTCGGAGACCACCTTCCAGTAACACTTGGGCCATTCTTTGAAGTCCAATCCACCTATTTCAGGTTACCCACGTAACAGTTACTTTTTTTTTCAAAAATAGTAGGTTATATTTCATTAATTATTGAAAAATGAAATACAAAGATGTCTAAAAGTAAGACAACATAATAAAAGGTGGAAATTTCCCAAAACAATACACTAAAAATATTCTTCCAACGGTGCATAGTCGAAAAACAAAGAAAAATCTTAAAGAAGAAAGAATGATAAATCAAATTGAATGAAACTAAGAGTTTGCCTCATGAAGATGATGATCTAAACTAGGAGTTTTTCAGATTTCACGAAGTAACTTGACAGAGCTTGTTAGAATGGCAAACGGCATTGAAGTAGAACCTTTAAAAATTAACTGGTTGCAAGCTTTCCAGCAGTTATTGAGGATTACGGTCAGCATTTTTCAACAGGTTAAGCATCTCTGGTAACGCAATTCACCATGTCCAAAAGTCGTTAGGATATACATGGCTGAATTCAGACTTTAGTAAATCAATCTCAAATTCAGATTTTAGTAAATCAATCTCCACCTTCGAATTAGATCTGTATTCATGCTGCCATCTGATAATCTTATGCCGACAACGCTTTATTTTGAGTTAGGTGATAAACCCCATATTTTAGGGTTTATTTTGTGTTAAATTTAGAGCATTTTATCAATCTTTTCTCACATTTAAATCTCTCAGTTCTTGGATTAGAGTCTAAGAGAAGATGGGAGTGATCTGACCCTGATTCTGACAGTTTAAGAACCGATGCATTAGGATAGAGTTGCTGCCAGTCAACTCCTACCAGAAATCGGTCCAGTTTTTTCTGTATCAACTCATTACCACTCTGCTTATATCAACCAAGTGAATGGTCTTCCGACCATACCAATATCAATTAGGAAATTATCATCAATAAAACCGTTAAAAGTTTCAATAAAACTGTCCAAATCGTTCCGAAGGATGTAAAATGTTCCTGAGTCCATGGAAGTTATGAAATAGTGAAAAAAGTAACAATGAGACAAAAATTAAGTTTAGATTCATGAATAATGTAATTAACTTGTTAATTTATTGTGGTGAAAATAAACCGTCTAAACCGTAACATTAAATCATAAACACTAAACCATAAAATGAGATAATTTTTTATTTATATAGTTTAGTATTATTTTATATTTGTTGAATTTTTAATTGAATATCTTTTGGCTAAAAATAGTATTCTATAAGTATTTTATAAATTTAAATATTTATATTTTTTGTTGTATATTTTATAGGATATAAGATAGAAGATGATTTTCTGACGAATAGTTTGTTATATATATGAAAAAAAAATTACTGAAAAATTTAATTTTGTAATTCTATTATTAAAAAATTTAATTCATTCAAAATTCAAAAAATATTATTATAAATTATTTTTTCCTTCCACTTGAGTGTCAGAATCAATCCTTTCCTTCCCTGCACCTGCTCGACCTCAACAAGTCGTGGCCGTACACTAATGAGAAATTTCCTCACTCATATCAACACATCTCTTCTTTTTTTTTTCCTCTAATATTAAGGTCACATGTTATTTTTTCCTGTACAATACATCACAACTTTTATACCTATTTTAAATGCTATGCTAATCTATAATTTTGTTGCCACCACCAATTCTCCACAAAAAAAAAACTAAAAAATAACTGAAAATACAACCTACCAACTCATGCAGCTCATTACTAACCACTAAAAAAATAAATAAATTATTGTAACTGCATTAGCTAGGCTCAATCAAGCTAACTATCTATCATATACCAAAACCATGAGCTGACAAGTGACAACTTCCGTTATACAAAATAAACGTGCACGTGTCCTATTACTAAAACTCTCTTTAAATCTTTACCAATAAGCATTGTACACTAAATGAACCCATTAAATATATGTATATTACTCAAAAGTGTATTATTTGTAAAGTTTGACCAATTCAAAAGGTAAAAAAAGTCATTTGGTCAAGGATTTTAATTTAAAAGTCATCACCTTACAACTCATAAATACATAAGTTAACAAGTTTAATCACTCGTGCCATGCATGTGATAAAATTGAAATTATAATTTAAAATTATTTTGTTAAAATTAATTTAAATTATAATAATTTAATTAATAAAAATATACATGTTATGTATTATTTGTTTTTTCTTAAGCTAGTGTTAAATATATTAACTCTAAAATAGTTATTAATTGGTTTTAGTAATCTACTTTCTTTAATAAATCAAACATATATACTCAATGTGACCATAAATAACTTAATAATATTTAGACCCACCAACAAAGTTTTATATGTTGTTTTACTGTCAAGTAAGAACATATCAAAATTAGCTCAAAATAAATAAGAAATTATTAGAGAATTCTAATGCATAAAATTCTCTAATAAACAATAAATAATCTAAATCTACTAAAAAATAACTCAACACTTTTCTTTGATGCCTGCAAAACATATACGTGAAATAATATTATATCAATGTTAGTATACATTTTTACAATTATCGACCGTATTTACTATACATGACTCATTCTTAAAAGTTATTCTATACACGTGTGCAGTCAGAAGATAAATTACTGGACTTTATTTTACTTTTCTAAATTATTATAATTATGCATTATTCATTAAATGCTAATTGTAATATTGTAATATAATTATAATAAATATATTTTTCTAAAATAAATTTAGAAGAGAGAATAGTACTTTCATTTTGGAGGAAAAATGAATTCATGAGGAATTGACACTTCACTTTTATTAGTTGATAATGTATCAAATATTGATTTATATAATTATAATAAAAATATTTCTCTAAATTAGTATAATCATGCATTATTCGTTAAATGTTAATTGTAATATAATTATAATAAATATATTTTTTAAAAATAAATTTAGAAAAGAAAATAGTGATTTTATTTTAGAGAAAAAATGAATTCATGAGGAATTAACACCTCACTTTTATTAGTTGGAGAAAAAATCCAGTTTTAGTATATTTTGTCATTATTATACATTTTTCTCTAATCATATATCCACTGTTTTCTTTTTTTGTTTTAGCATTTTGAACTTGGGTTAAACTTCTATTATATGATAGAATTAATATGAGTATATTTTATTATTAAATAAACAAAGTTAATATAAAATAAAATTATACATAAAAAAGCAAAGAAAATAAAATTAAAATAGCAAAAGTGATAAAAAGATTATTTTTATAATTTTGTTTTGTCATTTTTATGTATAGAAGATTAGAAAATATTAAATTTTTAACTAAATTAATTTATATTTGTTGTATTCAATTTAAATAAGTAATAAATTATCTTATTTTAATTTATTTCTTAAATTTATATATAATAAAAATTAAATCAAATAATTAATATACATAATTTTAAATTGTGTGATACTTAAATATCTATTCAAATCAATTAGTTAATATAATTAATTCATCATAATGAATTGACTTTAATGAGTTAAACAAAATAAAGTAGAAGCATGCTACGTTGATTCTATCATTAAAGGTAAAAATTCGATTTTTATATAATAGAATAGATAGAATAGATAATATAATAAACGGCGAGAAAGAGAAAGATAAAAATTTTAAATCCTAAGTTGTTTCATTTGGATATTGCAATGTGGGTATCACATTATTTTACTTATTCTACTCTATGGACCCTTTTGTAACTTTATTTCAGTATTAATAAAATTTCACTACCTTTAAGTACTAAATTAAAATTCAAAATGAAACTGAAAAAAAAAAGTAAAGAGTATAAAATTATTGATTGAAAAATACTCTAAATAATAAAAAGCTAAATTAACTTTAATATTAAACTCATTAATACGATTTTAATTTTATATAATAGTTAGAAAATAGATTAGTAAAAGCAAATGGAAGAATGACTTTAATTAGTATTTGATAAAATATTCAATTAGAATAATTAAATAAATAAAATTATGATATTATTAAAAATAATACATTTTTATGATAAAAAATTATATTTAAATAAAATATTTATAAAATATAAAATTTAGAGTAACATAGTTTCATGAACATTAATCAATTATGAAATAACATCAAATTATAATATAATTTATTTATGAAAAAATAATCAATAATTAATATTAATAAATATAAAAATCATCCAAACACTTTGATTAAAAGTATGAGTGGTTAATTATTATTCATTATTAATAATATTTTGTTCATAACAAAAAATGAAAATATAATTATTCAGATTTAGATTTTAAAAAAAATAAACGTATAAGTAACAAATGATATATTTTATCATGTATATTATAAATTAATGAATTAAATTAACTGATATAATGAATTATAATTAATTAATTGGTATAAATTATAATAAATTATATGATATTTAAAAAGAAAATAAAATGAATAAAAAAATAAAAAGAAATAGAAGAATAGAAGACTATAATAAAATAAATTGAATGGAATTTTTTTTCTTTTTACAAATTTTATATTACATCCGCTTCAATAATAATAAATAAAAATACATTAACTTAATATCTAAGAAAAATGATGAGATAAAATCATAACACAAATTCTAAAATAAAAGCTTAAATTAAACCATAATATCATTGTACAACACAAATTAAAAGTAATTTCACACTACAATATACCACACAAATAGATAAATGACTTAAATTTAATTACGAATTTTTTATTTATTTATGCAAACATGATAACACCATGGTCTATAAATGCTTAATGGATAACATATCATATATTGCTCTGAATGATGAGCACGGGAGTTGAAGAGTGTGTGCTGATTTGTATCCATGATGGTTACCTTCTTGTGACGACACCTCATAGGAAGAAAAAGAATTGTTGTAAAAGCTACCCAATGAAAGAGTAATTGGTAAATGAATGATGTTTTCTTCTAACATATGATTTTTTATAACGGTAAAATAAAAATAAAATGAATGAAATTTTGTATTTTTATATTAGAAATAGAATTTGATATTTATCCTAATAAAATTAAATAACTAATTAGTTATATTTAAATAAATAAAATAAGTTAAACAAAAATATTTTTAAGAATTAATCAAATCAATTAGTCAATACAAATAATTAGTATAATTAATTTTATTTGATTTATTGAATTCAAAAAATAAATTAAAAAATAATTGATTGAGTTAATTAGTTGATATAATTAATTTATTATAATTGATTGGATTTAATGAATTAGAAAAAATAAATAGGAAAAGATAGGAGACAATGTTTTTTTAACTAAATTAATATGTATTTATTGTATTTAATCATTATAAGTAATAAATCATCTATGTTATTATGTACCTTATAAATTAATGAATTAAAATAATTGATATAATAAATTACAATTATTTGATTGATATAAATTATAATAAATCGTGTGATATTTAAATACATAATCAAATCAATTAGTTGATATAATTAATTTGCTATAATAAATTGTATTCAATGAGTTATAAAAAATAAATTAAGAAACACGCTAAGAAGTATGTCACGCCCATCATGAAGTGCAGAAATTCAATTTTTATATAATAAAAATATACATTCTTATATATGTTATAGAAATATGATTTGATTCTATGAACTTGCTTATTTTTTTTACTTGCCACCTATATTCAGCATGGAATTTTAATTTTTCTAAAATAAATTTAGAAGAGAGAATAATACTTTCATTTTGGAGACAAAATAAATTCATAAAGAATTGACACCTCGCTTTCATTAGTTGATAATGCATTAAATATTAATTTTATATAATTATAATAAATATATTTTCCTAAATTAGTATAATCATACATTATTCATTAAATGTTAATTGTAATATAAATATAATAGAGATATTTTTGTAAAATAAATTTAGAAGAGAGAATAGTGCTTTCATTTTAGAAGAAAAATGAATTTATGAAAAATTGACACCTCACTTCAATTAGTTAGAGAAAAATACAATTTTAGTATATTAAGTAGAAGTATATTATTATTATTATTATTATTATTATTATTATTATTATTATTATTATTATTATTATATTTTTGATTGATAATTGATAAGTAGTTTAATAATATATTAAATATGAATTTTATATAATTATGCATTATTCATTAAATGCATTCATTTTGGAGGGAAAATGAATTCATGAGGAATTTACACCTCACTCATTAGTTGAAAAAAATCCAATTTTAATATATTAAGCAGATTATATAAATAGAAATACTTGCTAAGTATATATAAAAGAGAAGATATATAATTATATATAATATAATTGCTATATATGTAACAGATATAAATTGTTATAATTATAAAGACTTACTATAATTATATTAAATTTAATTATGAATGTAAATAAATAAAGGTGATAATAATTAATATTATTTTTTTTACATTTAATATTTACCGTAAATATAAAAAATATTGAGAAAAAAAGTAGATACTGACTTTATTTTATTTTATTTTACGTCATGGATTTCTATACTAAAATTAATGGAGAAAAAAATCTTTATGATTATATATTAATCTCAATCACAATAAATAAGATGAATCGGTTGAGCAACTAATAAATTTACTAAAAAATTCATCCTTTATTTTCATTAAATATTTATATTAATTCAATTAGATGAGTGTTTTAATAAAAGAAAAGATTATTATTATTATTATTATTATTATTATTATTATTATTATTATTATTATTATTATTATTATTATTATTATTGAATAATAACGATAATTATCGTTATTAATATTAAATTGGTTATTAATATATATATATATATATATATATATATATATATATATATATATATTGTTGCTTCTACAATCGTGCAATAATATTTTCTTTCATTTGTTAATTAATTAAACTTGGTTATTTATATTAAATATATTTAATGATTACTAAAAATTAATCATATAATTATCATTATTATTAATAACCAATTATTAATAATCAATTTATATTTCTCTAAAATATAATTTTCTATATTATTATTATTATTATTATTATTATTATTATTATTATTATTATTATTATTATTATTATTATTATTATTATTATATAGGTCACCATTAAAATAATAACTTGTCACTAATAAAATTTTAGGATAATGAATAAAAAATAGAATTATATTAATATAATTAAAATCAATATAATTAAAATAGTTAAAAATATTTTTGATTGATAATTAGGTTAATAATGCATTAATTATTGATTTTATATAATTATAATAGAGATATTTTTCTAAATTAATATAATTATGAATTATTCATTAAATGCTAAGTATAATATTGTTATATAATTATAATTAAGATAATTTTCTGAAATAAATTTAAAAGAGATTAGTATAATTATAATAAAAAGATTATCTTAAATTAGTATAATTATGTATCATTCATTACATACTAATTATAATATAATTATATCAATTAAAGATAATTTTTAAAAATAAATTTAAAAGAGAGAAATAGTGCAATCATTTTGGAAGAAAAATGGGTTCACGAGAAAGTGACACCTCACTTTCATTAGTTGGAGAAAAACACAATTTTAGTATATTAAATAGAAGTAGATTGGTATAAATTATGATAGATTACATAACATTTGAAAAGAAAATAAAATAAATAAGAAGAAAATAAAAATAAATAGAATAGATAGAAGACTACAATAAAATAAATTAAATGTGAGAGTATTTTTGGTACATTTCATATCACATTCGTTTCAATAATAATAATAATAAATAAAAATACGTCAACTTGATATCTAAGAAAAAAATGATGAGATAAAATCATAATACAGTTCTAAAGTAAAAGCTTAAATTAGAACATAATATCATTACATAACACATATTAAAAGTAATTTCACACTACAATATATCACAAACAGGTAAATGACTTAAATTTAAATACAAAACAGTTTTTATTTATACATACATGATAACACCATGGTTTATAAATACTTCATAGATAACATATCTTATAGAGCTCCGAATGATAAGCACGAAAGTTGGAGAGTGTGGTAGTTTGTATCCACGATAGTTGTCTTCTTGCAACGATGCCTCATAGGAAGAAAAAGAATTGTTATAAAAGCTATTAAATGAAAGAGTAATTGGTAAACGAATGATATTTTCTTCTAGCATACATGGTCTTTTATAGTGGTAAAATAAAAATGGAAGGAATCAAATTTTATATTTTTATATTAGGAATAGAATTTGATATTTATCCTAATAAAATTATTATCATTATCAATATAAATGGGTTAACAACTTGCCACTAATAAAATCATTGGATAATGAATAAGAATTAGAAGGATATGAATATAATTAAAATATTTAAAAATATTTTTGATGGATAATTAGTTTAACGATGCATTAAATATTGATTTTATATAATTATAATAAAGATATTTTCTTAAATTAGTATAATTATGTATTATTCATTAAAATAATAAAAAATATTTCTAATTAATAATTGATAAGTAGTTTAATAATAAATTAAATATTAATTTTATATAATTAAAATAAAGATATTTTCCTAAATTAGTATAATTATGCATTATTCATTAAATGCATTCATTTTGGAGGGAAAATGGGTTCACGAGAAAGTGACACCTCACTTTCATTAGTCGGGAAAAAACCCAGTTTCAGTGAAGACAACTCGATGAGGTATTTCATGGATGTGATGCATTGTAAATGATTGTGGCAAAAGACAATCGAACTGGAACATTAGACGATAAGAATAACTTATAGTAACAACAAATAAAAAATTATTAAAAGAATAATATAATAGAATGAGTATATGAAAAATATTATAAAAAATTATAAATTGTACCTTAAAAGGATCAACTTCAATAAAAAACGAAGAATACATTCTTATTCTATGAAGTAGTAAAAAAGAAAAAACACTAAATATAAAATTATGAATTGACTCTCAAATTTAGATTCATGTACCATAGGAAAATACTATATATAGACTTTAGTAAAACAAAAATAAATATGTAAATTACCTATTATTAAGGTAATTTTTTAATAATGCATTAAATATTGATTTGATACAATTATAATGAATATATGTTTCTAAATTAGTATAATTATATATTAATTTCATCATATCACGGGTAACAAAGATTTTTTATTATTAGTATTACTATTACTGATATTATTATTATCATTAAAATGAATAAAAGTATTTTTAATTGATAATTGATAAGTAGTTTAATAGTGCATTAAATTTTGATTTGATACAATTATAATGAAGATATGTTTCTAAATTAGTATAATTATATATTATTCATTAAATATTAGTTACAATATAATTATATTAAAGATATTTTTTATAAAATAATTTAGAAAAATTATTTGATATACGTGAATCGAGTAACAAAGATTTTTTATTATTATTATTACTATTATTGATATTATTATTATCATTAAAATTATTAAAAGTATTTTTAATTGATAATTGATAAATAGTTTAATAGTGCATTAAATATTGATTTGATATAATTATAATGAAGATATGTTGTTAAATTAGTATAATTATATATTATTCATTTAGTATTAATTATAATATAATTACAATAAAATAATTTAGAATAGAAAAAAAATTTTATTCGTTTTGGAGGGAAAATGGAGGCATGAGAAATCGACACGTCATCTTTAATAGTTGAGGGAAAACCCAATTTTAGTATATTAAGTAGATAATATCACAAGTTGTCACATTTGTAATGTAATTTTATTATTTAATTAATATAAATAAGTGATTTACTTAGCATAGACTGATATAATAAAAATTAAATAATATAGTGAGTGTTTAGAGAAGAATAGTCATGTATATTATTATTTTTTATTTGTATTTGTTTAAATATTTACACAATTTAGTTTAGTACTGATAGTAGGTATTATTAGTGTAATTAAAACTTAATATTGGATAGAATATTACAAATTATTACTTTGTATTTCTGTATCAAGTATTTTATTTGAATAAAGTAATTACTCGTTTAAGAGTTGTTTAAAAGAGATTTGGATAAATTTTTATAGTGGTCCCTGAAATTGATGTCGTGTATTAAAATTGTCTTTGAAATTTCAATTACGCCAATTACGTCTCTGAGATTGGAAAAATTGTACTATAGTAATTCCGGACCCATTTTTCGTTAACGATGCGCTAATGTAGCTTGATGACGTGGATCTTTGGTGACATATGTCACCTCATGATTTGGCCACGTGTAACAGTATGATGACGTGTTGGTCAACGACACGTGGCATGCTGATGTGGATGGGTACGCCACGTGTCATAATGCTATTTTGCTACGTGTCAAATTATGCTACGTGTCGCAATGCTATTTATCCACGTGTCATCATTACATGTGCATTAAATTGGTCCCTTACTTTGTCTGAATTTTAATTTTCTATTTTTTATCATATGGGCTTAGCCCAACAAACAAGAAGGCCAAGCCAGCCCAATTCTGAATTTTCATTCTACTCGTTAGTAGTTCAGTGGAGAGTTAACCCAATAAACTCTTAAAACATTTGTGATACAAGTATAAAAAGCAGCATTGAGCCAAAAATAAAAATTAAAAATAAAAAATAGAAAACAACAAAAAAAACGGAATTTAATTTACATATGGGTCCTGAGCTGGTGAAGTGCGGTGATATGGGGAAAGGGAGTGATTCACAAAATGGTGGTGTCAGGGGGAAACAACTCGGACCCTCCGAGTTCTAATCCCAACTCGCACCGTCCGAGTTCCATGCAATCCCCTGTAGCCAGTTTCGAACTCGGACCCTCAGAGTTGTATATCATCACGGACCTCCGATTTCTAAAGAAGCCAAACGCACGGTCCGAGTTCGTTGTTACATGTAACACGCGTCGCTCTCCAGTTTTCTCCCGAACGGTGCCCCTATTTGAACAAAGAAACAAACCCAATTGCTCTTCTCTCACCATCCGAAAACGAAAGCTACACACACACTTCACTCTCAAACCTTCTTCTTCATCTCTGAAACTCATCTTTGCAACGTGGAGAAGAAGCAATCATGCCCAAAAAACATAAAATTAAAGATGTTGATCGATGTGAGCTTCATATTATTCATTATCTCAGTGATCCTGATTATGTAAGTATTTTTTAATTATTTCTAAGATTTAGAAATTTATTTATATTTATAATTATTAATATTAAGAATTTAATTATTATGATGGTGATTGTTGGTAAAAAATGCAGTTGATATATAAAAAAATAGATGCAGTTTATATTTCAATATTTCTTAAATTTTTTTAAACTTTTTTTGCAGATTTTTAATTAAAAATATTATTATTAATAAGAAAATATAATCATTATTAATGATGAAAGGATTTCGGTTGGTATAAAAGAAGAAGTAAATAGATCTCTTATTCAGTAGAGAATGTTGATTTTTTTTAATTTTTTATTAATTTATAGTATAATTATATGTTTTAGTTAATTAAGCATATTTAAATATTGATTTAAAAAAGTAAGTATAACTGTTAGAGAAGAATTTAAATGTTTATGTTATTGTTATTGGTATTGTGACTGATAAAAATGTTAATGTTTAATGATTAATAGGAATATTTTAATTAAGCCATGCTATTTTTTTAATTATGACAATGTTTATAGTTTTTAGAATATGAATGTTAATGTTGTGTAGAATTGTTGATGATGGCATATACTGATTGTTAATATTTTTTATTATTGAGGGAAAAATGTGTTTCACAAATGAGTAATTAGTATTAGATAATATTTAAATTGTTGTAATATTGTTGAGAATATTCGTTAAGAATAAATAAATGTATAGGTCATGACTTTTATTTTTAATTATTAATAATTTTAAGGATTAATTCAATAATTTTAGAAGTTAAAAGAATTAGTTATATATGGATTTACTGAAATGATTGATGATGGTAAGTTAGTAACTGTTAATTATATGACTAGTTATTTGTTATGTTTTTTTGTAGAAATTAAGAATGTTGACATGTAACCACCCAGTTCCTCCGGATCGGTACAACGATAGGGTGGAGGAGCATTTACGGATTACTGGGTTCTATCATGTGTCTCAGATTGGGATAGTTCAGTGTCAGAAAGCATTGGTAAATGCTCTAATCGAACGTTGGCACCCAGACACACATACGTTTCACCTCCCCATTGGTGAATGTTCCGTGACTCTTGAAGATGTGGCTCTAATACTTGGTCTTCCCACAGATGGTCTTCCAGTCACAGGGATGACAATGAGTAGTTTTGAAGCCATGGAGGCGGAGTGTCTGCTTCAATTTGGGGTTGCACCTCATAGAGAGGACTGTAGATCAAGCTGCATAAAACTGACATGGCTCCGGAATCTGAAAGAGAATTTAGAATTAAATGATGAAATCAGTATACAGAGGTATGTGAGGTGTCATATTATGTTGATGAAGTAATTTATGTATTAGCCATGTGGACTATGTAATATTGTCTCATGATAGCCTAATATGCTACATTAGATGTTTTTCTATTAATGTATTCACCATCGTATTATATAATGCTACAGATATGTTATAATATTAGATTGTCATTAATTACTAGGTATGTGAGGTGTCACATTATGTTGCTGATTGGGACGATACTGTTTGGGGATAAGTCTGGGGCAGGTGTGCACTGGAAATTTCTACCCTTGCTTCGTGATTTTGTCAATATTGGACAATATAGTTGGGGTTCGGCATGCCTAGCACACCTTTACAGGGCATTATGCAGGGCATCTCGTTATAACTGTAAGGAAATAGATGGTCCACTAACACTGCTGCTGGGTTGGGCTTGGATCCGATTGCCATATCTATCGCCGCTTCCTAGAGAACCCCGCAGTTTTCCACTTGCAAACAGGTAATATTATGTTACAATGTATCAATTTCTTTATATTTAAGATTCATTTGCGCTAGTTGATGACATCGTATTAGGTGGCGTAATTGGGAGCGTGGTGACCGACGATATAGATATCTCAAGCTAGCTCACTTTAGGAAGGCCTTTGATGAACTTCAGGAAGGCCAGGTGTGTTTTTAATTAAAGAAGCATTACTTTTCGGAATATTGGGCTTCGACAAAACTATCAGTCATTGTGTTGGAGTTATGTGTTGTGGGTTGTAATCATGATTTTTCTTTAATTTTTCAGTTTGTCTGGGTTGCCTATGCTGTGGATCGTGTGGATCCAAATATAATTCCTGCTGAAATATACATGCAATCGGTTATCTGGAGCGCGACAGTTCCATTGGTGTCGTTTGAATGTATCGAGTGGCATGCCACGGATAGGTTAAGGCGACAGTTCGGTTTCGTTCAGGGAGTACCTTCTCAAGAACAGAATTTGGATAAGGCTCATGGAGAGATTCTTACTGGACCTAAAAATCTTAATTGGGCCACGACACCGACTCATTCAAAATGGGTAATGCATTGGACCAATAAGTATCACTACATTCTTTCTGAACTTCCCATGCCTTCACAGCATCCGTTGGATACCTACCTGAACTGGTTCCGATCAAAATATGGGGCCCGCTTAGCCTTGTCGAATCTTGCGGGTGAAGAGAATGATGAAGGCAACCAGGATCTGGATGTGGGCAATGAGGATATGGATGAGGGTAATGAATATACCGATGAGGGTAGTCAGGATATGGATGAGGACAATGAAGAGCAGGAGCAACATATATCACCTGCAATTCCGCCTCCACAAGAACAACCTCAAGCCTCAACCCAGTATCTACCTCAGACACAGTTCACCCCATCATATCCAGTACAACAACAATATTGGGGTATGTCACAGTTTGAAATAGGTGATGGAACTTCTTTTAGCCAGTTGCTTGGGTTCATGTCTGTAGATGGAGCACATTCACAATATGGCGATCAGCCTGAGTTTATGCCTGGCAGGTATTCGTTGGATGCAAGGTATCCAGGCCATACCTCATCCGTTGCTTCTGGAGGCTTTGTTTCTGTTGACTCTAGTAGGAGTGAGGGTGGACGAGGTGTTCTAAATAGTCAAAATCCTAACCGATGTAACATGGGACTCATTGAGGAAGATACTAACGCACTCGATCAAGAAACCGATGCGTATCTAGTAGATGACCCGGATGAAGAGGGCGATGACGACGACGATGAAATTGAAGAGTTCGATGAGGATGAAGAATCTCGCAACGATGGTATTATGTTTACTATTTTGCATTGCATATTCCATGACTTATCTACTTTCTTTGCATAAATGGCATATCTTATTGGATTTTGCTTCTTCATTTGTGGAATTTATGTTGGTATATGAATATGTAATGTGCTGCACATACTTGTTTATTGAAAATCGTTTACAGGTCAGGCACGCAGTCCAGATGACAACGTCAAAGGTTACAATCTGAGGATTGATCCGCCACGTCGGAGTGCTAATCGTTTCACCCCTTCTGTCTTCAAAAAGGCGGCCAAGAAATGCAAGAGCTTTGTGAAGGATGTAAAGTGGAAATTGAGAAAGTAGTTCTTTTCTTTTGTTTAGAGTTATTTGTATTTGTTAAAATTTATGTATTGATGACTTTATGTAATTTTATGGGTTATATGTATTGGTTATGTTGAACCTATGCACAATTACTCAAGAGGGGGGGTGAATTGAGTAATGCAACAACAATGAATCTTTTTGCGAAAATTAAAGACAATATACAAAAGTGTTATTGTACTAGTATTTTTCCAAGAGCTTAACTCAATTGCTAAGCATTTATAAGGAGCTTTTACTTTCCAATAGACACCAACTCAAATAAATTGATCAAGCTTTTCACCAATCGGACTTAAGCCACTCCTTAAGTACTTACGAAGCTACTTTTCGATCACAATTTATTTGCTCAATAGTAAAAGACAATAATATTGAAGAGATGAGTTTGGAGAGAAGCAAACGCTATTTAGAGTGGTTCGGCACAATCCTTGTCCTACGTCCACTTTCTTTCTCAATCGCAATTGAGAAGTTCCACTATTGCCAAGCTTCAAGGTGCTCGCGCAAAACCTTTTACAATCCGAGTCCTTAGTTTCTAACACCTCACGGTATATGATCACCACTCGTATACTAACCCACTCCACTTAGAGATACCTTCTCTAAGATTTGCCTTGAGTACTTAGTATCCTTCTTTGGTATCCTCACCGACTATAGTGTTTATAACTCTTGACTCAACCTTGGAGATCACACTCCAATTTACAAGGTGTACAAGAAAACAATTCTCAAAGAATTGTTGAGATGAAATGAGTGCTCTCTAGAAGAGTGTGTGATTACAAGTTTAGCACTATTGAACCAATTGATATTGCTCTCTCAAATTGTGTATTATATCACTTAAAAATGTGTAGAATGAAAGCATATGATCAAGATAGTTTTCTAAAATCAAAAACTTCTGAAATAAGGCTTCAATCCATCCATTTATAGATTCCCCAAACCTTAGAAACGTTGGGGAATTAATGGGATGGAGCATTTATGTCAAAACTAGCCGTTTTTTATGTTTTTGAATTATTTGCATCGATGCATAACACTTTGCATCGATGCAAATGTGCCTTTGATGCTGAAATTTGAATTTTCAGCTAGGTTGCATCGATGCAAACATCTTTGCATCGATGCAACAAGTCGTTGCATGCTTTGCATCGATGCAAGATGAGTGTGCATCGATGCAAACCTCAAAGAATGGCTTAAAATCACTTCAAAATGCTTAGGATTGATCTCAAACTTGTTGGAGTCAATTCCTATGCTTTTGTACTTTTGAAAACAAGTTTTTAAACCTTTTGGCTAGCATCGAATTGCAAGATGTGTATCAAAACATTTTGTGAGTGTGTGTTGAGAGATTTAGCAATTGGTTCTTAACAAGAAGTTACCTAAGTCCTAAGACTCTATACTTGTCTTCAACTGTTGTGGACTTGAGTTTCTTGTTGTTGTTGTGTTTGCTTTCAACTCTTCATGCTTGTTCATTCAAGTTGTTTGTTGGTATGTTTTTTTATGTCGTTTGTTGGTTTGTCATTCATCAAAACCTATGAATACAAACTTCGCATACAAGCAACATGGTTTACAGGTTAGACATTATGTAGTTATATGTATTTGTTAGACATTATGTACTGATGACTTTATGTAGTGTTTATAGTTATTTGTATTGGTTAGACATTATGTAACGATGAAAATATTTTATCGTTTATACTTATTTGTATGTGTTGGACCTTGTATAGAGTACTTAAAATGTGTTGGACATTACTGATGTATTAGCCATCTGGAGCATGTAATAATGTCTCTTAAAACCTTAATATGATACTACAGATATTTCTCAATTGATGTATTAACCATCATATTATATAATGCTACAGATATGTCATAATACTAGAGTGTCATTAATGATAAGGTTACATATAGCAGGTCATGTTACCTCAATTTGCTCAGTCAGGTTTTATTATACAATATCATATTAAAACTGTGAACCTAGGGGGCTTCTCTGTTGGTATTTGAACTAACAGACCGACGGCATCTGCTTCGACTATGTCCCTCAGCACCACATAGAGTACATCGCCTAAGACGACGTAACATCCTCGTGTCCATCTCATTCAGAAAACGCGTCATCCTGGGCCGACCTTTTGACACCCGTCGCATGTACGGATTCGGTATGAACCGAGGTCCGTTGTAAGCAGGCCATGTAGTGGGATTACCCAGTGGCCTAAACCATGCTCGGTACACCCGCCGCACTTGGCGGAGATTACTTAGGAAAAAATGCCATGGATCAGAAGTCTCTCCCTCAACAATAGCAAACGCAATCGGAACGATATTGTTGTTTCCATCCTGGGAAACTGCCACAAGCAGACAACCCTTATACTTTCCGTACAAGTGAGTACCATCCACCTGGACAATTGGTTTACAATGTCTGAATGCCCTAATACAAGGGTAATAACTCCAGAATACACGATGCAGTACCCGAATATCACCCACCAAGTCATCGCCTTGATATGCAGGCATAGTCTCAAAATGGACAACAGCTGATGGCTCCTTGTGACACATGGCCTCAAACCATATAGGCAAGGCTTCATACGATGCTTCCCAACCTCCAAATATTTTTTCTATTGCCCTCTGCTTAGCCAACCATGCTTTTCGGTAACTGACGGTGTAGTTGAATTTCGATTGCACTTCTGCTATTACCGATTTTACCTTTAAGGAGGGGTCAACTTCAACCAGTGGCTTTATTGCTTCTGCAATTGTGATAGAGTCCAGTTTTGAATGATCCTGTGAAATGGTGGTTGTGGTACAGGTGTGGCTACCATTATACCTCCTTATAACCCAACAGTACTTCCTGCTGATCAAGCTAACCCTGATAAGCCAATCACACCCTGACCCATATTGTGTACACTTGGCATAAAATGTCAACGGCTCAGACTCATAAACCCGGTAGTCTACACTTCGTCGTATGGTATACTCCTTAACCGCCTTAATAACAGCTTCCCTGGAACTGAACTCCATCCCAACGACGAATTCACCATCTGCGACCATAGGAATTTCTGCTGGGACAAATGCCATAAGATAAATTTCATTAATACGCAGCAAATGTAATAAACCAGTATGCTTTAAATAAAAAATTATCAACATTTTAAGATATCACACTAAACAACATAAGCACATCAGCAGCAAATGTAAAAAATCGGACCGGACCGGCCGGTTTGACCGAAAAACCAAACGAACCGTGCCGGTCCGGTACGGTTCATGCCATTTGAACCGTACAATAGGTCGAAGCTGTGCCGATAATTGTTACAAACTCATGCAATTTGCTACAACCATATCTTATACAACATAAATATTATTTCCTAATAAACACATGAAGCATATAAAAGAAAAAAATAAATTCCTTAACGGGTCGAGGACCGGTTAGATCCTGACAACTTCGACACAGAACGCATGATTAAATAATGCTTAAAAAAGGGTAAAATCTTCATAACTCAATCAATGTCTAACTACAAAAACACTTATACCACGATTACGTACCTGCAGTCATATATTCCGGAAATTCAGGAACATGCATGGCTTCCAAGTCTAAAACTCGCATGAATGATGGCTCCTCAAACGGCACTTCGTTTGCAAGTGCATTTGCCACTTCTGTCACATCTGGGCACATGGTTCTCTCACCTTGATCTTCATCACCATCTGGAACAGCAAATTCATAGTTGCTTTCGAACTCTTTTTCACTGTCACTATTATAATCTTCCTGTAGAATATTCCGGTCAGCCTCAGATTGTTCGAACTCAACATACAACTCGATGAACGAGATCTGAGACCGGTTTTCAATATACATTGAAAACATCTCCTGCATGCTTGCATCGTCCGTCACATATTTGGGTTGATATTGTACGAATCCACCAAACACCTGTATGGGATATCTGTATAGAATACATGATATATTTCTTGCCCTCTCAGAACCAATTTTTTCACAGATTACTCCTTTTAGCTCCTCAAATGAAATAATAAAAGGAATAACAACATCTACTGGGCTTTCACAAATAAATTTTACTCCTTCAGCCGTTTCTAACAAAATCTGACCAAAATAAAATAATTTTAGCAATACTCAGTCACTCATTTTTTTCACTCACTATAATAGAAACATAATCTTAGATACTACATTATCAAAATCAAAACTGAAAAAAAGAGAGAGTTTTGAAGAAGAAGAAAGATGCAGCCGTCGAAGAAGAAGGAATACCCAGCTGCTTTCCCACCTACCAGTTCACTTCACCCTTTTATATCACAACCTTTGAGGAACTCGAACCCTACGACTAGGTTAACTTTGAACCAAAAAAATTCATTTCTAAGACAGAACTCGGACCATCCGATTTCTTTGTCTCCTTGCCACAAAACGGAGGGTCCGAGTTCATTGATCACCATTTCATTCTCTCAGCTAAGAACTCGGACCCTGCGACTTTCATACCCATTCCTAAGATGTCAACTCGTTGGGTCCGATTCCTTATACTTGAAGTTCTATATGGTTGCCTAACAAATCGGACCGTGCGTTTTGTTTATAAAATTTTCAAATCCTATGAACTCGCACGGTCCGAGTTCCTTCGTCCCAAACTGACAAAAATCTGTCCCACATATATGTGTATTCCCCCCAAACTCCATATCCAAGCATAGCACACACATGCCCTCCATAACGATAAAATTGAGCCCAAAAAAAACATTTGTGATATGCTCTGTTGAAAGTAATCTGATTTTTCTGACTTCATGTTTTGTTTGGTTTTTCAGGTCTGTTGAGATGAAAGGTTGAATAGGATGGGATCGGATCTTGAGTGTGAGATTTGCGGAGTAGAAGGCTGATGGATTAAGTCGCTTGATTGGCAAGTGAAACTATTTACAAAGATACTTCGATACTAAAATAAGTGTTCATACAAAAGAGGCTAATTAGGATAAAAAATGTAACGACTCTTATGAAAAAGATAAATTCCTTTTTTTATCCTTTGTTCTTGAGTGGACCCATTTATCTAAAAACTTCCGCCAACTATCTATCTGAACATTAATAAAAGATATCATATCATCTAATAGTTCGGACGGGTCGGTAATCCGTCGAATCGTGGGTCCATCAGATGGACCCCTAATTCTTGTTGGGCTGGGTCGAAATATATCTAAACAAAAAAAAAAAATAATCTTACTTCTGATATTTCTTCAGCACTGCCTGCTTCACAGATTCGTTTATCTCATCAATCTTGTAGCTAGCTACTACCAAAGGTGCGAAACTTCCATGAATGAATGTGTTTGATTTTCCATGGACATATACCTGACATGTAGTACATATATAGTTAATTTGGCCATCCAATTTTCTATAATCTCATTTGAATCTTCTTATTGCCAGGCTTTATTTATTTTTTTTTCCAAAAACACCACCGTATGTAACAAGTCATCAAAACTACTTTTGCCAAGACAACTGACTAAACTTGTTGATTATTTGCCTCTAATGTTCCATACTAGCCAATCAATGCATCATTCTTTTGCATATTCACATCAATCATATCCATATCCAAACGCCAAACGATCAAGCTATTTCTATGTCTTTCCTCAAACCCATATTACTCCAAATTTGCCTTTTCTTATTCTTCAAATTTTCCATAGACGAAGCAAATGACAATAACCAACTTGAGTACCTCAGTCACAGTTGCTCAACCAACAAAACCTTCCCTCCCAACACCACATACGAATCCAACCTACACACCCTCCTCACCTCTTTCTCTTCCGTTGCCGCCACTGCCGAGTTCTACAACACCACTTTCTCCGGCGGAGATGCCACCGGCGAAACAATCTATGGCATGTTCATGTGCAGGGGCGACATCAAGAGCCAGAAATGCCAAAACTGCATTGAAATGGCAACGCAGAAAATAGCCTTAAGTTGTCCAAACTCCAAAGAAGCCATAATTTGGTACCATGAGTGCATGGTTCGTTACTCCAACCGCTCTTTCTTCTCAACCGTGGACGAATGGCCGCGGCCTAAGTACATCAGTCATCACGAAACCTCGAGTATAACCACGGAAGGGAGCTATGGATGGTTGTTAGCAACCACGTTGAACGATGCCATTGCTGAGGCTGCGAAATCTGCCAATGCCAATAAGAAATTTGCAACAAAACATGTGAGCTTGGGAGGGTTTCAGAATGTGTATACACTTGTTCAGTGCACACCTGATTTGTCGAGCCAAGATTGCAGCAAGTGTTTGAATGATGTGATGAAAGATATTCCTATCTGCTGTTTGGGAACAGATGGTGGAATGGTTTTGTATCCAAGCTGCAATTTGATGTTTGGCTTACATCGATTCTACTCCGACGCTAATCTTCCTATTAATTGGTACCAACTACCTAAACCTTTTGTTGGTAAACCACTTTCAGGTAAACCTCTTACTATGCTATTAAATATCTTACATTAATTCTTGTCGGTTTGCAAAGAAAAATGTTTCATTTGGCGTATACACACACACTTGCTAGTTGTTACATATCCACCGCCACGCCAATATATCCTAATATAGTTATTTTGTTCTTTAGTTAGTGGTAGTTATTTGTCAGTTAAAGTATAGCTAATGATTTTCGTAAATAATTTATAACTTAATTAAAAAATATCATAGTTGCACAAATAATACTATTGTAGAAAAAGATATAGCCGTGTAAGAGATAAATTGATTAGGGAAGGGGGAGTGGACCAAAGTCCCGTGTGGTAAAAAGTATTCTCGAGTTTATGCGCAAATGGATGAACCTACTTGGCAATTTGGCATAAAATAATAATAAACATATGAATAAATAAAATAAAACAAAGACTATTTTCCATGTGTTTCATAGCTTTCATATTTCCAAAAGACTGCAAGATAACTAGTGGTCATCTACATATATAAATAATATTTTTTTCCCTTGTTTTTAATCAATTACATCTAATGTAGAATATGATTCCATTCTGGCCAGCTGGCTACAGTGATAGTTGTTGAAATGATCATGTTCTAGCCGCCACCAACCAATTAACCCACCCGTATCAATAATCGACCATTCATTATATCCTCGCTCTAATTACTCTCCACTTTAATTAAACACGAAAGATCAGAGTTAGTTAGGAATGATGTAATATAATGTCGTTTCTTAAACTCATATTATTCAACTACCTTTGCTTCTTTCTCAGTCTCATCACCACCTTCAATTTGTTCATAACCGAAGCCAGTAATAATAATAATAATAATCATAGTAATGAGCTTGATTACTTGAAATGCGATTGTTTAAACAACAAAACCATCTCTCCTATTATTCCCACTACCATCTACAGATCCAACCTCCAAACCCTTCTCACCTCTCTCTCTTCCCACGCGGCCACCGCCGGCTTCTACAACGCCACCGCCGGCGGCGGCCACCCGAACGAAACAATCTATGGGATGTACATGTGCCGCGGTGACGTCAGCAACCAGACATGCCAAGAGTGCGTAGAAACAGCAAAGCAGGAAATAGGGTCAAGGTGTGGGAATAACTCGAAAGAAGGCATAATTTGGTACCACCAATGCTTCCTTCGCTACTCGAATCGTTCGTTCTTCTATACCTTGGATGAGTGGCCTCGCCTTGAGTACATCGTTCACAACAATGGCAGCAATGCGGGCAATGAAGGAAGCTACGGGTGGTTGTTGGCGAGCACGTTGAACGAGGCAATTGAAGAGGCGAAGAGCAAGATGAAGAAATTTGCAACAAAACACGCGAGCTTGAATAGTTCTAAGAACGTATATACACTTGTTCAGTGCACTCCGGATCTGTGGAGAGAAGATTGCAGTAAGTGTTTGAATGATTTAATGAAGGATATTCCTATGTGCTGTTTGGGAACCGATGGTGGGATGGTTCTTTCTCCAAGCTGCAATTTGATGTTCGGATTACGCCAATTTTACTCCAATGTTACTATTCGTACCACCTGGAATTCACTACCTAATTCTAGACTTGGTAAATATCAAACTAAGCTTTCAGGTAAAACTTTCCTCTTGGCTTAATTTTGTAATTTTCTATTTCTTATTTATTTTATGCTAAATTTTTGTTTACTTTTAGGTAAAAATTCACTTCCAGTACATACATATGAAGTTGATAGTTTTTAGTTGATAAATAATTTGATAAATTTAACTAAATTATCATTTAATTATTTTTAATTATCAATTCCAAATAAAGTTAAGTGCATCTAAATTTTTACCTTACTTTTAAGAGTGATTAGACTGTTTGATAGCATGCCATAACATTACTTTTCTCAAAAACTTAAACTAATAGTAAAAAAAACGGGGGAAAGTGACTTTGTGACTTAAACCTAAAGTTATTTGTGACTTTGTGTAAAACTTTGATTTCTAATATTGTCTCAAAACTAAATTCATAATATTTAAACAAATATTATCTTTTAATTTAATTAGTATATAAAATGCTAAGACTCGCAGTGGAAATAATACTTCAACTTATTAAGCGATATTTATGAAAGCCACTGAAGAAACACTTGCATTATTGAATTCACGGGCAATATTGATTGTTATGCAGGGAAACCAAGTGGCAGAAGATTAAAGATTATCATAGCGTCTACTGTTCCTATTGTTGCTTTCTTGATGCTTTATTTCTTTGGCTATCATTTCCGGCGGATAAATGCTCTGCGGCGTTATAAGGCTATCCTTAAAGAAAATTGTATGTAATGTGTGTAAAAAGGAAAATCAGTCCTCATGAACTTTCGTTTTCTAATTAAGCTTAGCAATTATATATTTTATTCTTATGCTGCATGCTATTCATATTTCGCGTATCTTTGTGTAGTTGGAAACGAAAGTACTACTTTGGAGTCATTGCAATTTGACTTAGTTACGATTGAAGAAGCAACAAACAATTTTTCTTGTGCAAACTTGATAGGTAGAGGTGGATTTGGAGAAGTTTACAAGGTGAGAGATGAAATTAGTACAATATATACATGTTACTTTATTTTGTTTTCTCATTGTATTAATTCCTAAGTTATTTATATAGGGTATTCTTTCTGATGGACGAGAAATAGCGGTAAAAAGATTGTCAATAACTTCCGAGCAAGGCATTGCAGAATTTAAGAATGAAGTTTTGCTGATAGCTAAACTTCAACACAGAAATCTTGTTGCATTATTGGGATTTTGCTTACAAGAAGGAGAGAAAATACTTATTTATGAATTTGTTCCTAACAAGAGCCTAGACTACTTTTTATTCGGTTAGTTTGTTAATCCCTTGAGCTTAATTTTTATAAAGTTCCTTGTTTTCTTTGTATTCATGGAATTCTACTTTGTTATCTCTCACCTGTACCTTCCTTGATAAATTTTGCAGGTTCTGAACTGCATAGGCTATTAAGTTGGTGTGAGAGATTTAAAATTATAGGCGGAATTGCTAGTGCAATTCTTTATCTACATGAGTATTCTCGCCTCAAAATTATACACCGTGATATCAAACCTAGTAATATTTTATTAGATGCCAACATGAATCCTAAAATTTCAGATTTTGGCATGGCAAGAATGGTTGCTATTGACCAAGATCAAGGACGAACACGTAGAATTGTCGGAACATAGTAAGTTCTAAACTTGTTAATTGCTTACCATCTAAATACACTTGGCATGTGTTAAATTGGATTTATAAAGATCAGATACTTAGTAATGCTACAATGATAACCATGTAACTATTAGTGTGCATCTTATACATAGATAAGCATAATATTTATTTTTGGTTAGATTATCCACAAAGAAGTTATTGTTATTCTTTATGTATTTAACTATTGCTTGTTAGTTTAATATCATTGATTTCCTTTTTGCAGTGGTTATATGTCCCCAGAATATGCTATGTTAGGAAAATATTCGGAAAAATCTGATATCTTCAGTTTTGGAGTTATGATTTTGGAGATTGTTAGTGGCAAAAAAAATTCAAGTTCTTATGACTCTTACTACAACGATGGTCTCTTGAGTCATGTGAGTACCAAACAACTAGTTTTTCTCAATCAATTTAATAGTGTATACACACACACACACACATATGATTTCAGTGTTTAATATGATGAGATGGTTGTAGGCTTGGAAGCAATGGAGAGATGGGACACCATTTGAAATACTGGACCCAAATCTACATGAATCATGTTCTCAAATGGAAGTGATTAGATGCATCCAAGTTGGTTTACTATGTGTTCAAGAAAATCCTAATGATAGGCCACAAATGGCAGAAGTAGTTTCATATCTAAGTAACCTCTCCATTGAGTTGCCATTTCCTCACGAGCCTGCTTTTTTTGTACATGGTAGAATGAATCCAAATATGGTCGCACTAGAAGTTGATTCAGGACACCTAAGCAATAGTTCCACTCAACATTCACTCAACGAAATGTCTATTAGTATCTCTGTTCCACGATAGTACGAGGTCAATTGAAACCATTACACCTGTGTGTTGGTGTGTACATATATGAAATTAAAATTCTTTTATTCAAATAATGGATATAATAAATATTAGTTACCTTGAATTGATGTGCAAAGACTTGTTCTGTATTCAACTGTGAGAGCACATTTGGTTCTTTATATTTATTTCTCTGTTTGTGCCCACAAGGGAGTTTGTTTATTTGTTGTAGAAAAGTTTTGTGTTGCTTCTTGTTTGTAGAGGAACGTGTTCTAGTTCATTAATGAATGCGTCTGCTATTCCTGAAAAGAGTAAGTCCTGAGTTATTGTGTGTTCTACTTCTGAGTTCTTTTCTGGTTCTGAGCATTTTTCTCATAATACAAATCTTCCAAGAGAATCTTTGGTTTTGTAATTAAAATGGAGGAGGTAGGAGTAAATGATTCGTTAAACCAAGAAATAAAATCATCTGAGTAAAATACGCATATAAAAATTGGGAGAAGAGTTAGTTGTGCTCCCTAGCTGCAAAATCAGGTTTCGAACTCTTCCAGCTTTATTCCTACATTTCTACGTTGAATGCTACTGCACTTGATGGAGACCCTCTATTGTTCAAAGGTAATTCCTTGGAATAAAATTAGTCTGTTAAAAATGTTTCTTCTGTAATAAAATTTCATTAGGTATTTTCCTTGGAATCTTTTCTGTTGTCCTTTGCCTAAGTTCCTTAATAATTACATAATGTGAAACAGACAACTAGATTTTTTTTAACGAACTTTCCAACTCATTAACAGTGATCAAATGCTTTTAATTAATACAACGGGCTAAAAAATCCGATGCTTACGTCCCCATCAATGAGTAATGGGGGTAGCCAAGTTGCCATCTAGGACCCATGCAAAAGTGTTGGCTTCTCCACCTACAAGATTTGACAAAACGATTGGATAAGAATCTCAAGATAAATACAATTCGACACTTACATTTTATTTTCTCACATTGAAATAAATATAAGTTTGCAAATAATAATCCACAGAGAACGGAAGAAGGTGTGTCATTCACGTTTCCATTATTGGCAAAGTCGCTAGCGCAGTTGTCCAAAGAGGTCAAATCCTGCTTTGTGGACTCATGTTCACGGTTCCAATTATATCATACATTTTCTTTTCATATATGGCCACCTCTACAGTGCTCCTTTTCAATGAACATTTACAACACTAAGAGTTAGCATTGTTATCATTTCCTTATTATTTTCTCTTTCTTAATGCCGAAACCTTTATTCACAACTTCACCACCTTCATCATCATGTTCGACACCAAAAATATCACACTACCATTCTTACTTAGAACCCTAACACTAACAGTACTTTTGACTTCAGAACATGCCTCAGCTTCTGTTTTCGATTCAGTCAACTGCACAACCAACTCCACCTTCGCTCCAAACAGCACCTTCGACGTCAACCTCAGCACACTCTTCTCATATCTTACTTCCAACGTCACCAACGGCAACAATCTCAGGTTCTTCAACGCAACTGCAGGCTCTCACGGTTCAGACGCCGCCGTCTACGGCCTCTTCATGTGCCGTGGTGACGTGCCACTTGCACTGTGCCGAGAGTGCGTCGGTTTCGCAGCGCAGAACATAGCCTCGTCGTGTCCCTCTGCTAACGAGGCTGTCATCTGGTACAACGAGTGCTTGTTACGCTACTCCAACAGATTCTTCTTCTCCACCATGGACGAATGGCCAAGGTACCTACACTACAGTTTAAGAATTTCAATTAGTTTGAGTTGTAAAGTTTTGGATCTTGTATAATCTGCTTGTGTTTAGGTACCAGATCAAGATCCCGTTGGGGGACCCTGTGGTTTTGCACAGCAAAGGTTTCTACAGTGCTTTAGGGTCCATATTCAATGGGATTGGAAATGAAGCAGCCTTGGCTCTTGGCGGTTCTGATAACAAGTATGCAGTGAAACAAGCTGCCGCCACGGCCACCACCACAGTGTACGGTCTTGCTCAGTGCACGCCGGACCTCTCAGCCGCTGACTGCAAGCGGTGTATCGTGGACGCGGCGGCTGAATTTCCAAGGACTTGCTGCGGCGGGAGCATAGGGGGAAGTGTTATGTTTCCAAGTTGCATTGTTAGGTATGAAACGTATCCGTTTTATCAGCATTCAGGTACCTCCGGGACATTAACAACAACTAATAAGGGTCAGTTCATATTCTTTCTTTTAATTAATATTAAAACTCAATTAGAAATGAATGTTAGGAATAGGATTATCAAAGTTTTTGCATCCATTCGAATTTGAGTAAGAAAAGGTTAAATAGTTCTATGTTTTGACAGGAGGAGGAAATAGCAGAACACAAGTGATTGCTATGGTTGCAGTTGTGGTTGTGATTTTGGTGATGGTTTTATGCTTTGGCTACTTTTACCTTCGAAGAAAACTGAGGAAGAGACGCAAGACTGGTCTCAGAATCAGAAAAAACTGTAATTCCAGTTAACTAGTTTCCTCTTACTCTCAACTCTCAACCTTGATAGAAAAGCCTAGAGTAGTTTGAAACTCTGTTCTTGTGAACTTTGTTTTGTTGTAGTTAGGCCTGATATGAGTGCCTCAGAGTCTTTTGAATTTGATTTGGATACAATTCAATTCGCAACAAACAATTTTTCTCAAGGGAGCAGGATAGGCAAAGGAGGGTATGGAGAAGTCTACAAGGTGCTACATTATGTAAAACTATGTGATGAGAATAATGTAACATTATGGTTCTTGTTCTATTTTCTTGCACTTTCGTACTAATGGCCTGAAGTTCTAGGGAATTCTTCCTAGCGGAGAAGAAATAGCAGTGAAGAGGCTCTCAAGAAATTCTGGACAGGGGGTGGAGGAGTTCAAGAATGAAGTATTGTTGATAGCTAAACTTCAGCACAGGAATTTGGTGAGGTTAATGGGATTCTGTCTCGAAGATCAAGAGAGTATACTTATCTATGAATATGTACCTAACAAGAGCCTTGATCACTTCCTATTTGGTATGCTAGTTCAATTATTTGTTATCTTTTTTACAACATAATTTAATTAAGTTATTTAGTTGTTCATAGGAAAGATCCCTTCTGTTTTTTCTCACCTGGTTGGTTGATGACAATCTTAGATCCCTCCAAGCGAAGAGAATTAACTTGGTCGCAACGTTATAAAATCATAAAAGGAATTGTTCGAGGAATTCTTTATCTTCATGAAGATTCTCGTCTCATGATAATACATCGAGACCTCAAACCAAGCAATGTTCTACTAGATAATCACATGAATCCCAAAATTTCTGACTTTGGAATGGCGAGGATAGTAGATACGGATCACATCCAAGGATGTACTAACAGAGTAGTGGGCACATAGTGAGTCATATATCCTTAACTTTACCAGCTAAATTCCTCTACACATGATAAATTCACCTTTTTTTTCTTCATTTATTATCTTGAAAAGAATATAGAAAACGAGTACTATCCTTCCTGTCACATTGGT
This sequence comes from Arachis hypogaea, assembly GCF_003086295.3. Classification (NCBI taxonomy): domain Eukaryota; kingdom Viridiplantae; phylum Streptophyta; class Magnoliopsida; order Fabales; family Fabaceae; genus Arachis; species Arachis hypogaea. The sequence goes on from NC_092044.1 coordinate 111,546,398, forward strand.
TCAAGTTAAAAGTTGAAAATATATTGGCTAATTTGCTGGTTCAATATTTGTGGCAAAGAAAAATAATATGTGCAATGTAATGCAATATTCATCAAAATATTTCTAGACTTGTACCATTTTTATTTGGGTTAGATGGTATCAACTAATCTTTCTTGGCTAGTTTATTATATTGTACTAATACTTTTTTAACCCTTTATTATGCAGTGGTTATATGTCTCCCGAATATGCAATGCATGGACAATTTTCTGTAAAATCAGATGTTTTTAGTTTTGGAGTCATGGTTCTTGAGATTTTAAGTGGAAAGAAGAATTCTTCTTCTTTTGATTCATGTCGTATTGACGACCTCTTGAGTTATGTGAGTATCAAGTCCCCAAAATTTCATGTGATGAACTCTGTTGGAATATTCAAATCAAATCAAAACATATCATTTATTTAATTTGTGGTTTCAGGCATGGAAACTGTGGAATAGTGATGAATCAGTATTTCAATTGCTGGATCCAGTTCTGCAAGAATCTTATAATCCAAATGAAGTTGAAAGATGTATTCAGATTGGATTATTGTGTGTACAAGAAAATCCAGATGAGAGGCCTACAATGGGGACCATAGCTTCATATCTTACAAATGATTCAGTTGAAATGCCATATCCTCAGGAACCAGCATTTTTCATGAAAGGAAGGACAAGAAGGCATGCATCTGGACATGAATCATATTCATCAGGTCACACCACCAAATATTCTTTCTCATCCTCTGTAAATGAGATGCCTACAACTGCTTTCTTCCCTCGATAGTCCTCCTTTTTTTTAGGTATAATATAATATAATATAATATATAACAAGATTTTAATTATCTTATACATAACTTATCACTTTACTTTTGTGCGTGTTGCGACTATTGCATAGTTTTCTCTGTTTTTTTCTTCCTTTGTTATTCCTTCCTTAATTTTGACTTGAGGAATTGTTTAATTTTATGTGTAACGTATCGAATATTTTTTAAGGGATATGTGTTAATTAATACGTTTAAAACAAAAGCTTAAAGTATACACAGCTATTTTTAAATAAAACTTTATTAATATAACTTAAAAAATTCGTTTATAATAATGTTAGCTCCTAGATTTTACATATTAAACTGAGAATAATGGTGAAATATTGCTGATAATTCCAGAATCTATACTAAAGAGATATTGGAAAGAATTGGTAGGAAGGACATAAATGGTGAGATGTGGTTGCGGCAGAGTGGGTTAATCTAACATAACATGAAGAGGAGGAGATGAACTAGTAAGAAAAAAAACTGTAAGTGTAAATTAATTCCAATTTGCATGATTGCATCAAACTAAACCGCCACAACCAGTGTCAAAGACCAGAAAAAGAAAGAGCCATGTTGGTAAACCCTGTTCCAGAAGTGGGTGAGGAGGAGGCATGTGGGAAAGCTGATCCGGAAAGAAGGGCCAAGTGACAATGATGGTGGAAGGAAAAAGCTTACATTTTATATTTTGATGCAACATATAGTTTGTAATTTATTTTGAAACCTTGTAAATGTTTAAAAAGGAAAATGATAGAATTTTCTGATTTCTTTCCTCTTGTCAATGATCAATTTATTTTTAGGTGATTTTTTTTTTTTTTGAGCAGGAGTAATATTTTTCATAGTAATTAAAATATTATGTTTTGGTTAATAAGAATGTCATATGTTTGTTGATTTTGAATAAAATTTGATCAATTTAAAAATAATATTTGATATATTTTTTTCAAAAATATTATAATACATAAAAAACTAATTATTAAATCCGTTATCATATATTTATACATACATGTATTTTATATAAATAATTAATTTTTATGTATACTAATATAATAATTATTATTTTATTAATTTATTGTCATGTTCTATTTTAAAAAAATAAAAATATTATTTTATAAGATTATGTTATGTATACACTAAAATCATTCATTAAAATCAGTTATTAGTATAAAATACATGTTAGAATATAAATATATATTGAAAATAAATTAAACTATACATGTATTTATACACAAATATATTGATAACTGATTTTAGTGTAAGAACAATATATTTATATTTTATAATAGAATTATGCTACATGTATATCAAAATCAACTATCAAAATTAGTCACCAATATAAAATATATATTAAAATATAAATACATAATAAAAATAAATTAAATTACACATATATTTATATACAAATATATTAATAACTGATTTTAATGACTCAGCATTTTTATTAATAATAAATGATAGACATTGCCGACAACTAAGAACGGCTAAAAAATTTTGATATGGTAGTAAAATGGGTGTTATACTTTAACATGGTGATTTTTTGTGTTTTTCAAAACTATGGGAGTACACAAATCGGACCTACCGATTTGTGTTGAAAAAATTTAAAAAATTTGGAGTACACAAATCGGACCTACCGATTTGTGTTGAAAAAATTTTAAAAAGTTGGAGTACACAAATCGGACCCACCGATTTGTGTTGAAAAAATTTTAAAAATTTGGAGTACACAAATTGGACCCACCGATTTGTGTACTCCAAATTTTTTTAATTTTTTCAACACAAATCGGACGGTCCGAGTACAGAAATCGGACGGTCCGATTTGTGTACCTAAAAATCGGACGGTCCGATTTCTGTACCTCTTAAAAATCGGACGGTCCGATTTGTACTCCGTACATTAAATCATCCCACATTTTAGAAAAATATCACATTAGATCACATTTTAGAAAAACACCACTGTTAATCCAATATTAAAAATAAAAAAGTGACTAAGAACCACTATGATAGACAAATTGGCTAGCTAATTGAAAATGCCACAAAATTCTCAAGGTACGATTTGACTTATTCAGTTATTAGTGAATTCTTTCCGTACAAATTTTGTAACACCCTAATACTTTTAAACTGAGTTAAGCTTTATTTGAATTATATTTAGTAGTTGATATTCAAAAATTTGTAAAATTTTTCTTTTAAGACAAATGTAAAATATTTATATAAAATAATTTATATATAAAAATATTTCATAACTATTTTTTATTAGAATATTTATTAGTTGAAAAATATAAGTGGATCTGGAAATACTAACATGAAAAACGGGCATGTTAAACTATGAAGGCATAACAAGGATAAGCTTTACTCATATCAAATAATTATAACAAGAAACATCATAGTTACAATTGCAATCACTCAATAAGGATAAAACAAGACACACAAAAAATCCTAATTCTCTTAATTTGTATAACTATGGCTAAAACAATCGCATATTCTTCCTTCTTAAGGTAAACGCTTAATGTTTTGTATCTACGTCCTCGATAGTTTGCTCCCACGAATGCACTTGTCTTTTCACCTCAACTCAACTGAGTAGTGTATTGCTTTGTACTGCATCGTTCCTGAAGATGGAACAGAGAGAGGGGTGAGAAACAAAAGTTTCTCAGTAGTTTATCTATATGGTGTCATCGTATCCATCTCCAGCCACTCCAAGTTTTAAAATAAAAATAGTGATAACGCAATGTTGTTCAATTATTATTTTTAAAAGTTCCTGTTAGTTGGAGTGGTGTGACTTTTAGATGCTTCTCATTTACTTATGTTATGACATGTGTGATGTATACAAAATGCCTATAGCATTAAAACATTTAAATGTATCTAAACTCATAAACCTTAGTTTGATGTTCTCGTAGGCTACAAAGCAAGGCAAAATACATAATAAATAAGAGAAGAATACTACCAATGTCATAAATAAGTCAAGTAGAATAGATCTAAATAAAAATAAAGATCTTAAATAATATCATCCATCAAATAAAAAGAAACTTTGGATAAAAGAATGATCTTTGAATGTAATCATAATCATAAATTAAAAAGAATAAAAGAAGAACAATCATGATCATATTTTTCATTGTACTTTTCATTACTTTTTATCGTAGCTTTTATGGAAGGTATTGAGGTCAAACCGGTATAAAAGGTAGGAGTCCCCTTCTCTTATCGAAGGTTCTTATCCCAAACGTTTTGGCGATCACCTTCTCTTACCGAAGGATCATCTCGATCGATCACCTTCCCTTACCGAATGATCATATCGATATCTTGTTTTTGGGGGTCACCTTCCCTTACCGAAAGATCATTCCCTCAGTTTAATTTACAATCAAGGTTATTTAGACATACACAAGAAGGGAGTCATATCAACAAACATATTATTATTATATAAAATTGATGGGATAGTCCCCTTCCCTTACCGAAGGTTCTTATCCCAAAGGTTTGCCGATCACTTTCCCTTACCGAAGGATCATCTCGATTCGATCACCTTTCCTTACCGAAGGATCATCTCGATTATCTTGTCTTTGGAGGTCACATTCCCTTACTGAAGGATCATTCCCTCAGTTCTTTAATGTATATAAGATTGTTATTATAATGCATAATGCGTATGAAGGAAAGAGACATTATACCATGACATGCAAATAAAGCTAACATCTATGTTCGAAAACATTTAAAACATGACATATAAAAATTAGCACAAAACCCCTACCTCGAGTGAAGTTCCGATAGGTATTCCGATGCAAAATAGATGTGGTTTATTAGTGAAGAAAGACTTGTTCCATAGCTAGACTTTGTGTATACTAGAATGTTTTGTATAGAAGAAGGGAATAGAATGAGAAAGGAAGGATCAAATAGCTTAGAAAGCATTTAGGTGAAATCTTTAATCTGAAACGTCACTTTGTGAGCCCTATAACATTTTCTAAGTTTGGAATTTGGAAATAGCTATTAGAGACAAATTTATAGATAATTGAATTAGCTTTAAAACGAATTTTAAACAAAGTCAATCGGATAACCACAACTTGATATATTCTCAAAATACTATTAGTATATCAGGCTGGCTGATAAGAGCGCGATTTTCTCCTATGAACTTGTAACTGATTTATCTACCTAATTTAATTTGAATTTGATTTTATACTGAACTTAAGAAATAGAGCTAGTATTCTTATCTTTTCATATAACTAAATATCATTCTAATTGCCTTAATTCCTAAGATTCCTTCACCGGAAAATTTTGGGCATTTTAGGTTGATTAGTCTTTGTAACGTCTGTTATAAGTTTGTAACTAAAATTATTGCTTCAAGACTAAAAAAATTTATGCCCACACTTATCTCTACCACCCAATCTAGTTTTGTGCCTGGCAGGGTAAGTGTAGATAATATTTTAGTCGCCCAGGAGGTGGTTCACACTATGAGAAACAAAAAGCATGGGAAGGGTTTTATGGCTATAAAAATTGACTTCGAAAAAGCCTATGATAGGCTAAATTGGGCATTCATAATGGACACTCTTAAGGACGCCGGTATACCGGACAACATCATTAAAGTCATCAGCTATTGCATATCAACAACTTCCATGAATATTCTTTGGAATGGCTCTCCTTCAGAAACCTTCAGGCCTACCAGAGGAATACGACAGGGAGGCCCCTTATCCCCCTATATTTTGTTCTTTGTATTGAACGCTTATCTCACTTGATAAATAAATTAATTCATGAAAAAAAAATGGGAACCTATCATGCTTTCAAGGGGTGGACCTAAAATTTCTCATCTCTGTTTTGCAGACGACCTAGTACTTTTTGCTAAAGCGGATATGAAGCAAATCTGGATCATCAAGAATGCTCTCTCCCTTTTTTGCGGTTGCTCGGGTCAAAAGGTCAATCTTGGGAAGTCTTGTGTGTTTTTCTCTAGTAACGTCAACCATAACACTAGACATCATTTGAGTCAGGAGCTAGGAATCAACCTCACAGTCAACTTGGAAAAGTATTTGGGAGTCCCACTCATTCACGAACGATGTAACAAACAACACTTTCAGTTTATCATTGACAAGATGCAAAGCAAGCTGTCTAGCTGGAACAGGAAGACTCTCTCTTTAGCAGGAAGATGTACACTCATACAATCGGTTCTTGCAACTATTCCAAGCTATTGCATGCAGACCATGAAGATCCCAGCAGCAGTGTGTCAAAAAATTGACAAGATTTGTAGAGACTTTCTATGGGAAAGCAGTGAAGGGGAAAGAAAAATTCACTTGCTAAATTGGGATAATATATGCAAGCCCAAAGAGAAAGGTGGGTTGGGTTTGAGGAAGGCTCAGGATTCAAACTCACTCTTTCTCATGAAACTCGTCTGGAGTCTAATTCACAACAGAGATAAGCTTTGGGTGAAAGTCATGAGAGCCAAATACGGCTGCGGTGAAGATATCTTACCAAAGATTCAACATAGATCAAGTAACTCAAATGCCTAGCTCGAAATTAACAAGGTTTGGGAGAAGTTCAAAACCAATCTCATCTGGAAACTAGGAGATGGGAATAAAGCCCTTTTTTGGAAGGAGCAATGGATCCCTGGGTTTACTAATCTGAAAGAGGTTGCATTAACTAATCTAGAAGAGGACAAACTCAATGAAAAGGTTGTAGACTATGTCAATGAAAATGGAGACTGGGATTGGGAAGCACTAAATCGTGTTCTACCCGAGGAAGTCATAGATATTCTACATACAATCAAAGCTCCTAATTTGAAAATCGAGGAAGACTCCATCAGTTGGATGTCCTGCCCAAATGGCGTGTTTTCTATAAAATCAGCCTATGAAACTTTTTATATTGAAGATGGAGAGGAGCAGTCTCTATACAAACAGATTTGGAAAGCCAAATTACCACAAAGACTTAGATCTTTTTGCTGGCTTCTCACTTATGAGGCATTGTTGACAAATCATAAAAGAAGAAGGAGAGGACTTACCGAAGATGGTAACTACCCAAGCTGCCAAGGAGAAGAAGAGACTTTGCTCCATACACTGCGTGATTGCCCTTTTATCCGCACTGTTTGGAACAGCATTGTCAATAGTAGTTTACAACAAGAATTTTTTAGCCTTTCCTATTCAGAATGGCTTAAAAATAACTTGGGTAAACATACTCCAACCCAGAATGGTACTCTGTGGACCATTACTTTCGTGACAACCTGTAACCTAGCTTGGCAATGTAGGAATGAATTAGTGTTTAACAACTTAATTACCCAGAATAATCAGATGCATCACAAGATTCGAAATTTGGCAGAGAACTACAACCATATTCTAGATATCACAGAACAGAGTAGAAGAGCACTTCATCTTACCAGAACAGTATGGATTGGGTGGAAGCCGCCGGAAAGAAGATGGGTCAAGCTTAACGTTGATGGTTCTGTGTTTCAACCTGATAGCAAAGGAGCAAGCGGAGGCATAATCAGAGATTTCATAGGACGATTCGTCACTGGTTTCAGTATGAACATTGGAAAATGTACAATCACTATAGCTGAGCTTTGGGGTTTCTTTATAGGAATGAAATTAGCAGTAGATTTGCATATCCCCTACCTGAAAGTTGAATCTGACTCGAGCTGTGCTATTAATCTCATCCGAAGTACCACGGCTGAGACTCACATTGGAGCTTCCCTAGTGAGGTCGATCAAGGAGTTGCTGACAAAACCATAGAAAGTGGTGATTCGGCACATCTTCAGAGAGGCGAATCAATGTGCCGATGCTTTAGCCAAATATGGGCAAGGAATGGGAAAAGGAATCACCTTGTTTGAAGAAGTCCCAGCTATAATGGTGCTCTTGGTGGAAGCTGATGAGCGTGGAGTGGAGTTCTGCAGAACCACTCATGTTTAGTGTGTTTTTTGTTTTTGGGCTTTAAGCCCCGTTTAAGATAAAAAAAATATCATTCAAATCTAATAAATGTAGAATTAATTATGACTATATTTTAAAAGGTTATTTATTGTCGGTTAGAGATTTACTACCACTAGTGCTTTCATATGTTTAAATTTTAAATTCAAATCTTAAATCATTACTATTCTAATTAATTAATTAGTTATTAAATAATGATTTGATTCAAAAAGTTGGGATGTTACATTTTCACCCCCTTAAAAAAGAATTTTGTCCTCAAAATTCGCGTCTTCTAAGAACATACTAATCAACCTCATCTTATCCTAGTAGGTTTTATCTACCTTTTATCTACCTTTTTTCTTCTTATAGGAATATATGATAGTTCCTAACATACATAAGTTCAATCAATCCATATATTCAATCAAATCAAGTAAAGTTACAAAACAGTTCTATTCTCTATTCTCATCATGAACTAACTGAGTGCACTAAATGTGAATTAAACGTTTAAGTTTAATATGATTATATAAAATAGATTCACATGATAGATAATTTCATTCATTTTTTTTCAAACACCAAAGAGGAAGAAAAGAAAAAACTAATCAAGGAAGCTAATGTCAAATCAAGCTAAGCAAAAACATGATAAATAGGGTTCGAAAAGTAAAGATAATTAGTCTCATGCAAGCCAATTGCTTCACATTCTCTTCTTTTCTCTTATCAAAGAGATAATAATAGTAACATAAAGAGCATACACATAAAAAAAATCGTGTAGGGTCACATGTATAAGAAAATTTCATAATAATAGGACATACTAAATAATCACATAGAGGTCATAAAAATGCATGTACTCTTAGCTTAAATGGTTTGCGAGATAGTAGTAATAATTATAAAAATAGAATTTATAAAAAAAACATAAGGATATGCATGTACTCCCGATTACAAAGACTTAAGATGATAGATTTTGCACATAGAAGAATTTGAATGATTAAAATGTATGAGTATAAAATAAGAAAAGAAGGAATAAAGTATAAAACAATAATCATGATAACAAAGGCATCATACAACAACATGAAAATGAGAGGATAAATAAAACACATGCTAAGCATATAAAGTGACAAAAACTTAATTTTCTAACCTTTTTTTTAACGTCTCATGTGTATTTGGATATATCTTTAACTATGAGTGGGGTATTCTTAGATGATCTATGTTTTGACATTAACACATACACATTTTGATCATAAAATTACGGCAATAAGTCTCAAACAAAACATTCAAGGGCACAATAACTTTTACTATTAGATATCAGATATTTCTAATCTAATTTCATCACATAGAAAATATTTCACGATATAATACTATTTATAACTAAATGATAACAAATTAATCTTGCAAGTGCCCTATGAGATCAAATTGCTCTGATACCAAAATATAACACCCTAATACTTTTAAACTGAGTTAAGCTTTATTTGAATTATATTTAGTAGTTGATATTCAAAAATTTGTAAAATTTTTCTTTTAAAACAAATGTGAAATATTTATATAAAATAATTTATATATAAAAATATTTCATAACTAGTTTTTATTAGAATATTTACTAGTTGAAAAATATAAGTGGATCTGGAAATACTAACATGAAAAACGGGCATGCTAAACTATGAAGGCATAATAAGGACAAGCTTTACTCATAATTATAACAAGAAACATCATAGTTACAATTGCAATCACTCAATAGGGATCAAACAAGACACATAGAAAATCCTAATTCTCTTAATTTGTATAACTATGGCTAAAACAATCGCATATTCTTCCTTCTTAAGGTAAACGCTTAATGTTTTGTATCTACGTCCTCGATAGCTTGCTCTCACTAATGCACTTGTCTTTTCACCTCAACTGAGTAGTGTATTGCTTTGTACTGCATCGTTCCTGAAGATGGTACCGAGAGAGGGGTGAAAAACAAAAGTTTCTCAGTAGTTTATCTATATGGTGTCATCGTATCCTTCTCCAGCCACTCCGAGTTTTAAAATAAAAACAGTGATAATGCAATGTTGTTCAATTATTATTTTTAAAAGTTCCTGTTAGTCGGAGTGGTGTGACTTTTAGATGCTTCTCATTTACTTATGTTATGACATGTGTGATGTATACAAAATGCCTATAGCGTTAAAACATTTAAATGTATCTAAACTCATAAACCTTAGTTTGATGTTCTCGTAGGCTACAAAGCAAGGCAAAATACATAATAAATAAGAGAAGAATACTACCATTGTCATAAATAAGTCAAATAGAATAGATCTAAATAAAAATAAAGATCTTAAACAATATCATCCATCAAATAAAAAGAAACTTTGGATAAAAGAATGATCTTTGAATGTAATCATAATCATAAATTAAAAAGAATAAAAGAAGAACAATCATGATCATATTTTTCATTGTACTTTTCATTACTTTTTATCGTAGCTTTTATGGAATGTATTGAGCTCAAACCGGTATAAAAGGTAGGAGTCCCCTTCCCTTACCGAAGGTTCTTATCCCAAACGTTTTGGTGATCACCTTCCCTTACCGAAGGATCATCTCGATCGATCACCTTTCCTTACCGAAGGATCATATCGATATCTTGTTTTTGGGAGTCACCTTCCCTTACCGAAGGATCATTCCCTCAGTTCAATTTACAATCAAGGTTATTTAGACATACACAAGAAGGGAGTCATATCAACAAACATATTATTATTATATAAAATTGATGGGATAGTCCCCTTCCCTTACCGAAGGTTCTTATCCCAAAGGTTTGCCGATCACTTTTCCTTACCGAAGGATCATCTCGATTCGATCACCTTTCCTTACCGAAGGATCATCTCGATTATCTTGTCTTTGGGGGTCACATTCCCTTACCGAATGATCATTCCCTCAGTTCTTTAATGCATATAAGATTGTTATTATAATGCATAATGCGTATGAAGGAAAGAGACATTATACCATGACATGCAAATAAAGCTAACATCTATGTTCGAAAACATTTAAAACATGACATATAAAAATTAGCACAAAAGCCCCTACCTCGAGTGAAGTTCCGATAGGTATTCCGATGCAAAATAGATGTGGTTTATTAGTGAAGAAAGACTTGTTCCATATCTAGACTTTGTGTATACTAGAATGTTTTGTATAGAAGAAGGGAATAGAATGAGAAAGGAAGGATCAAATAGCTTAAGAAGCATTTAGGTGAAATCTTTAATCTGAAATGTCACTTTGTGAGCCCTATAAAATTTTCTAAGTTTGGAATTTGGAAATAGTTATTAGAGACAAATTTATAGATAATTGAATTAGCTTTAAAACGAATCTTAAATGAAGTCAATCGGATAACCACAGCTTGAGATATTCTTGAAATACTGTTAGTATATCAGGCTGGCTGATAAGAGCGCGATTTTCTCCTATGAACTTGTAACCGATTTATCTACCTAATTTAATTTGAATTTGATTTTATATTGAACTTAAGAAATAGAGCTAGTATTCTTATCTTTTCATATAACTAAATATCATTCAAATCTAATAAATGTAGAATTAATTATGACTATATTTTAAAAGATTATTTATTGTCGGTTAGAGATTTACTACCACTAGTACTTTCATATGTTTAAATTTTAAATTTAAATCTTAAATCATTACTATTCTAATTAATTAATTAGTTATTAAATAATGATTTGATTCAAAAAATTAGAATATTACAAACTTGATATGTTTAACCTGTGAAAGACATACTATTCTATTAGGTTAAACAGAAGCCTGTTTAATTTAACTTTAAAGTTTTATTTATTTAATTTTGTCTTTTTAACCTTTTTAAAAACTTGTTTAGTATTGTCATAAAAAATAATAATCAATTAAAATCAATAAAAACAAAGACAAACACAGAATCTTGTATCATCAACCGTAAAGCAAGGCCTAAAAGATTATAAAAATACTCAAAGAAAAAACAACTAATTGTTGAGACACTAACATAGTTAGACTTTCACTTTTCAAAAAAATCATAGACTTTCAATAATAATTACCAAACCAAAAATTCATGTTTCACCTTTCTATAAAAATTAACATTCATAATAACCGAAACTATTTACATCAAATACATTATCTTCTCTTAACACCCTCTAATAACATCTTTTCTTTCCTAACACCAAACAATATATATATATATATATATATATATAATTTGGATCCTCTAAATTTTAGACTTTTACTTTAGAGGATAAAATGAGATCTCTCACCATTGAATATTTTTTCTCTCATATATTCTCTTGGTTCCACCTATAAAATAAATGGTAATAGATCATACTTTACCTTCTAAAGTTAAATTCAAAATTTAGAGGATCTAAATCCATATATATATATATATATATATATATATATATATATATATATATATAAGCCATTGTTCCATAAATTTCTACCAAATAGTGTACCTAATTTCAGACAGAAAAATTTTCACGTTGAGAATAGTTAAACATCTCATTTTATATATCATATAGTAGAAAATGACAATTTTATACTAGTTTACATCCCTTCAATTTCATCCATGTATACTACTTTTTTTTTATAAAATTAAAAATTATTATATCATGTTATCGTCATAATTTTTTATGCTCTTGCAATGCTTCTCCACTTATTCAGGTGGCTAAAGTCTCTTAATACTCCATGTTTAATTTCCAATAGTCTAAGACTTTTTATCAGGTTCATCAACCTATTTCATTCAACGTTGAGATACCAATTTTTGAAGTTTTTGTTTGTTGACCAGTGTACCAAAATTTGACTCGTGGTGACTATGACAAACTCCTCCACTGAAGTTATTGCTTCTTGAAGAATAAATTGGACAACATTTTCTACTCCTTCTATCTTCGCTGCAATATTTTTTTCCAGCACTCAAGAACTGACATAAGAACACTAAAGGAAGATTATTTGAATTGAGGAGATCAGATAACATCCTACTGCTGTCATCTATTTTTCACATATGAATTCTACACAGAATCATTGTATCTTCTTGCCATTGCTTTGATTAGTAGCAAGTCTTCTCTCAAAAATCTTCCTTTCACACTAACTTTTTCATTGAGTTCTCTTTTATGTTGATCTCATCCCAAACTTCTTCATTCTTGATTTCTTTATTTTCATTTTTTTTGTTTCTTGTCTTCCATATAAACCAAATAATAGTGAACCATAAATTGATTCACTATTTTCTTATATGATTCACCATTTTTTGGTTGTACTAGGCATCAAAGAAGTCTTTAAGTATTAATGTTGCAAGTGTGAGAAGTGTATGAAGTTAGTCCCATATCAAAGAAAGCAAAGAAGAGTGAGGAGTTTATAAGATGCGAGACCCATTAACTTACTACCTTAAGGTTTTGAGTTGGATGTGATGTCTTTTCATCTTATGTTCTTTCGCTTGATTCCTCTCCAAATCTCCCCAGTGGTCAAGAGCTCTCCACGCTAACAAGAGGAGTGCGGCATTTTTTATAATGATGGTTTTTGAATTTGGCACCAGCTAATAGTTGGCATCGATTTCTTTCTATCTCTTTCCAAAAAAAATTCGATTGTATTGATATGATCTTTTTTTTCCACTATTTTAGACATTACAAGAGGCAACAATACGCTTCTAAAGAGGCTTGCTTTCTGCAGAGCATCTCCACCACCATTTAAAGAGGAGCGCGACATTTTTTATAATGATGTCTTACATTCCTAATCCGCCATGCTCTTTTGGTTTTTGAATTTGGCAACAGCTAATAGTTAGTATCGATTTCTTTCGGTCTCTTTCCAAAAAAAATTTGATTGTAGTGATATGATCTTTTTTTTTTCACTGTTTTAGACATTTTAAACAAACTCGAATATTATAAAAGTAGATTATTTATCACTGTCTTATCATAATTAATCTCCTTATTCTTAACAACAGTCCCACCTCCCACTTGACTAACTTCTTTTCATTTTTTTCTATTATTAGTTTTTATGTTGACACTCTTCTTGAGTTTTCCCTTAATTATATATCCAAATATGATATCGAGAACTTACCAATTAGACATCTCATTTATTTTGCTTGTCTCTTCGCTTCCGAATCTACTACATTTATTGGAATTACGTTTGCAACATGAAAAAGGAAATGCATGCAAAATGAGATGTTTTACAATAATCATACAAAGAAAATAGTTATACAACTATCATTATTATGTTGCACGAGAAACCAATATCTCAATAAAGATAATTTTATATAGTTCTTGTTGGGTATATGAAGATAGTTTTAAGGCACGATTAAATAGTATTTTTGAGAAAGATATTTGTCTCTTTATATAATTACTATAGGATTGAGGATACAATGAAACCTAAGAATATTTTAATTAATAATAATAAAAAATTCTCAATTCTCTTAAATAAAGCAAAATTGTTAATAATTAAATAAAATATATACTTATTACTTTTCTTTTGAAATAGTGGATAAGGACTTATTTAAACATATTTCACGTAGCAATAATAATTTGAGGAAGTATAGTGAGTCAATGGAATATTTGTACAATGTGTATAATGTGGGTTTAGAGATGTTCGATTTAGTATTAGAGATATAACCATTAGTGTTACTTTTTCCTATTAGTTTAAGCTTTTGGGATTAGTGGTTTCATGACATGGTATCAGGGTTCTAGATCCGAAAAGTCAAGAGTTCGATAATATGGGTGATGTTCATTTTATTCATATTGGGCCAAAGATTTAGCCCATTGTATACATTGTACACTTAGATCATTGGTTTCCTAACAGTACTCTAATAATTTATGTACATAAATAGTTGTGTCTTTTCTATTGTCAATGAATACTGTTCTTGCTGAGTTTGGCCGGTGTATAACTCGTACGTCGATGAATGTCTTCAAACTTCTCGTTGGGATAAGTTATACGTCGGTAAGGAGAGAATAAGGGGATGGATACCTGCAAAAGACACTCCGACGCTCAAGTAGTAAGTGTTTAAGAGGTATAAGAATAAATCTATGAATATAGAATATAAGACATGAAATAGAAATTATCATGTGTTGTGTGTAATAATTCTATGAATATAGAATGTAAGACATGATATAGGACTTATCATGTTGCTCTATGAGATTAGATATAGAAGATTCCTTTTATAGGCATAGAATTGATGAATGATATTCATGTTATGACCATTTGGTCATTAAGATTGAAATAATGGTCATTAAGTGGGTAATGAAGGTGTCAGTTACAAGCAAAGAATGAATGATAATTAACGCAGGGTTATAACTCATAATGCACAGTAAAGACCGAGTTATAAGGTGACGGATCACAACCCCCAAGCTTTGTCTGCCGATCATATGATCCAAGCTAAGCTTAGAAAATAAAATGAATTATAACTCGGTTAAATGATAAGTGAATAATGATATGATGAGCCCCCAAGCTTAATCGGATTATTACGTCGAGACTTATTCAAAAAATAATTGAGTGATAAGAGTCATTCAATCAAGATAGTCATGTGGGGGATACTTTTCCGTTTAAGAACAATTTGCATTTGATTGTATGTGAACTAAAAAGTTCATAAATAGATATCCATTGACGGAATTGATTGTATGATCCGAGGATATAATGGTTAATTGTCTTGAGAATTTTTCTGGCCCACAATAGCTTATTGATGAATTTCTCGCTCAAAGCAATTAGTTATTGAATATTTACAATTTATAGTGAATGTCATATGTCATGAATAAGATAAATTGAGAAAATAACTATGTATAAAGTCGCAACATATATTGAATAATATATATTGTAAAAGTAAAAGAGTTCAAAGTAGAAAAATATACCTTAAAAGTTGATAATTGTAGAGAAGAAGATGACATATATGAATGTTATACATGCCAAATGTGAATATCTGAATTTGTTTTATAGGATATGCTTTAATTTGATAATAAAGCAATAAGATAACAGTCATATAATAATATAATAAATTTTGTTTAGCTATGAGGTATATTCCTTGTGCAAAAGTAACAAATTTACATGTTTGTAACTATTTTTTGTTTAACAACTTTCTGCATTAAACAAATAGTAAAATAAAATTTAATAGCATAAAATGAATAGTGTAACAGTTATATACAATTGATATACAATTAATTTTTGATGGAATCCAATTTTAAGATTTGAACTCATCATTACCGTCATTTAATTTATAAATGAAATCATTAAGCAACAAGAATATAATACATAATGAAATAAAAATGCAATTGACATGGTTGTTATATGTCATTATTGTATAGAACATATACTGAGGTATGAGTATAACTAATAAATCAATAAATATTAGTTACACAAAATATAAATGCAAAAGTATGTTGAATAAAATATATACGTATATCAGGTGTAAATAGAGAACTTTGAAAAAACTAAGCAAAATTGATAAATGAGTTTGTGTTTGGATTGATTGAAAACCGAGTTTTTTCTCGAATTAATTGAAAGTCGAGTTTATTCTCGGATTGGTTCATTGATCGATTATGAGATGTGAAATATTATGATACGTAAAAGTGAAGCAATTTGAAGGTATAAAGTATGTACCTTTATAAAAAGTTACGATAGATTAAAATTTGATAAGATGTATTAAATAAAATCTTAAACAAGATTATTGAGATTGGTTCAAAAATTTGAATGTCGTTCAAGTTTTATGAACCTGAGGATAATAAGAATTATTTTACTCGTCCCCACAGATGGTGCCAATTGTTCTTACTGAGTTTGGCCGGTGTATAGCTCGTCCGTCGATGAATGTCTTCAAGCTTCTTGTCGGGATGAGTTATACGTCGGCAAGTAGAGAACAAGAGGGTGGGTACCTGTAAAAGACACTCCGACGCTCAAGTCAGTAAGTGTTCAAGAGGCATAAGAATAATTCTATGAATATAGAATGTAAGACATGAAATAGAAATTATCATATGTTATGTGTAATAATTCTATGAGATTAGATATAGAAGATTCTTTTTATAGGCATAGAATTGATGAATGATATTCATGTTATGACCGTTTGGTCATTAAGATTGAAATGATGGTCATTAAGTCGGTAATGAAGGTGTCAGTTATAAGCAAAGAATGAATGATAATTAACGCCGAGTTATAACTCATAATGCACAGTAAAGACCGAGTTATAAGGTGACGGATCAGATACAATATTTTGAACATACATAATTTTTAAAGAGTTGTGTCCCTTTAGCCAATAGATACAACATTTTGAATATATAAAATTTTTAAAAGGTTGTGTGTGTCCCTTTAGTCAAATAGTACTAAACAATTAGTAACCGTTTATTAATATTAAGAATAATATTAATAATAATCAATAATATTAATTAATTAAATTTGCAAATACCCTTCAATCCCTCACTATTTACAAAATTTAAATGCTATACAAGTATATGCATAAAGAATGTATCACTAAGATTAAATATTTTTTTAGTGTAAATTCTAAAGTTCTAACGAAGTATTAGATGTCTAATCGATTAAACATATACTCCATATGTTAGTACCAAAAATCACACACATTACTTATACCCTCCAAGTTCAAGAGTTTATAATTTTAAGCACTTATATGGCATTGTGCTCATCCTGGTTTCATGAATATTTACGATAATAGAACTTCTAAAATTCTCGATTAGAGCGGCACCACTCCTATATTCATATAAGTAGAATCTTTTGATAAATAATATTATCATTCCATTAAGAGTTTTAACTTTTCCTCCTAATTTATTGTAAATAGCACTAAATTTTATACATTAGTGATCCAATTGTTAAATAACTTGTTATTATCCATTAAACCTTGAAACTAGTGGTCTACTAAAATAATATTGGATTCCCATCATTTAGTAATAATAGGTTTTAATCCCATTTTAGTATTAATTTCTTTGATTTTATCTCTTGACAAACTTTTAGTCGTCAAAGGGTCTGCTAAATTTTCTTGAGATCTTACATAAGTGATGGTAATTACACCATCATCTATTAGTTGCCTCACAAACTCATGTCTCAAACTTATATGTCTAGATTTTTCATTATAAACCTTATTATATGCTCAAGACATGGTTAATTCACTATCACAGAAGATTGAAATAGCTGTCGTCCGTTGGAGGCCACAGCTTTATATCATATAACAAATTTTTTAATCATTCTGTTTCCTTACCTGCTACTGATAAAGCTACAAATTCAGCCTCCATAGTAAAATGTGTAATACATGTTTGTTTCTTTGAGGCCCAATTTATTACTCCACTACCTATGGTGAAAACCCATCCTGAAGTGGATTTATTATTACTAAGATTTGTAATCTAATTTGCATCAGAATAACCTTCTAAAACTGCGGGGTAATCACTATAATGTAATCCCAAGTTTATCATTTTCTTGAGATAATCAAGAACTCTTGTTATAGCTTTCAAATGTTGATTGCTAGGCTTTCTTATAAACCTTAATAATTTGTACACAGCAAATGCTATATCAGATCTAGTACAATGCATTACATACATTAAACTTTCTATAGAACTAGCATATTCTATTGTTCTATAGGTCTTTCCATGTTTCCTTCTAATTTAAAATTAGGATCATAGGGTGTATTAGATTCTTTAATTGTGAGATTATCAAACTTTTCTAATACCTTTTTGATATAATGAGATTGATTTAAAATAAGGCCAACTTTATTCTTATGCACCTTTATGCCTAATATTTGTATTAACTTCATTCAAATCCTTCATCTTGAATTTAAAAGTTAGATACTCCTTCGTTACACGAATTCCTTCTAATTTTGTTACAATGATCAACATATCATCCACATATAGACAAATGATTACTCTATAATCTCTAGTAAATTTTGAGTAAATACATTTATCCGCACTATTATGTGAGAAATTATTTAATAACACTGCTGAATCAAACTTCTCATGCCATTGTTTAGGTGCTTGTTTTAGGCCATACAAAGACTTATTTAATTTATAAACTTTTTTTTCATTTTCAGGTAGCACATAGCCTTCCGGTTACTCCATCAAAATTTCTTCATTAAGATCTTCATTTAGAAAAGTCGTTTTCACATCTATTTGATGTATATGAAACTTATGAATAGATGCTAATGCTATAAGAGTCCTAATAGAAGCCATTCTTGCCACAAGTGCGTAGGTATCAAAATAGTCTAGACCTTCATGTTGTCTAATCCCTTGGTCACTAACCTTGCTTTAAAGGTTTGTAATGAACCATCAGTGTTATACTTTCTTCTAAATACCCACTTACATCCTATAGGTTTTGATCCTGGAGGTAAATCAACCAAGATCCAAATATTATTTGATAATATTGAGTCTATTTCATCATTTATTGCTTCTTTTCAAAAAACAGAATCCTTTGAAGCCATAGCCTCTTTGAACGTTTGAGGATCACCCTCTATGTTCATCACAATAGGAATCTTGTTTGTCACAGAATTTTTAGTTCCTTCTACCAAAAAGGTGATAACCTGAGAAGAAATAAAATCATGACCTAAGTCCTTTTCTTTTTTCATTCTCAAACTCTTCCTTGGTTTGATCAATTCTTTGTCACTTAGACGTTTATTATTTTAATTATATATTTTTTGTGAAACATTAGTATCATTTTGGGGATATTCTGTATTAGAAGTTGAATCATTGATAACTTTATTTTCAATAAATTCTACCTCTCTTGATTCAACAACTACATTAGTCACTAAGACTAATATTCTATATGCTTTAGAATTTTGAGCATATCCTATAAAAGTGCCTTTTATGCCTCTTGGCCCCAATTTAGTTCTCTTTTGATTAGGAACTCGATAAAATGCTAAATACCCTCACACTTTAAGATAATTTAAATTAGGTTTTCTTCCTTTTCAAATTTCATAAGGAGAAACCTTTCTATGTCTTAATGGTATCCTATTATGAATATGACATGATGTTAATAATGCTTTACCCCACAAATTGTAAGACAAATTTGCATTTAGTAACATTGAATTAATCGTATCCACTAAGGTACGATTTTTTTCTTTCTGCCAAATTATTTTGTTGCAGAGTATATGAAGCGGAAGATTCATGCACAATACCATGTAATTCACAAAAATGATCAAATTTATTAGAAAAATATTCTCCACCTTAATCATTACGAAAAACTTTTATTTTCTTATCATCCATATTTTCTACTTCCATTTTATAATTTTTAAACATTTCAAAAATTTTCATCTTTATTTCTAACCAAATACACATAAGTAAATCTAGAACAATCATCAATAAGAGTTATAAAATATCTTTTTTCTTCTCTAGTAATATTGTCGTTTAATTCACAAAAATCACTCTGAATCAATTTTAATAAATATGTATTTCTTTCAACTTTAGAAAAAAATTTCTTAGTAATTTTGAATTGTATGCAAACATCACATTTTCTATTAAAATCTTTGTTACTAAAATTATATATAGTTATTTTTATCCATATATTCAATTGATTTGTAATTTAAGTGTGCTAATCTACTATGTCATAAATCACAAGAATCAACAACGTACAAAAAACCATCTGCTTTATTAATATTAAGTTTAAACATGCATTCAGTACAATATCATTTTCCTATGAATACATCATTCTTAAGTAAGATCACTTTATCGAATTCCATTGCAACTTTGAATCCTTTTTTACACAAGAGATTAACAGAAACTAAATTTTTTCTCAAATCCGGAACATGAAGTATGTTTATTAAACTTAATTTCTTTCTAGATGTGAAATTCAATTCCACAATTCCTTTACCACAAACTTTGGCTAAGTTGTCATTGTCCTTCAAGACTTCTCTAATGTTCACTTCTTTATATGTTTTAAATTGGTTACAATCATTGCAAGCGTGAACAGTAACCCCAAAATCTAACCGCCACTCAAGTGATTTTTCTTGTGTTGCTATGTTGACTTCTGTAACCATACCAATATGCATATTTTGTACTTTTTCTACAACCATAACAATTAGATCCTTCTCTTCCACTAAGTTGGTCTTTGGTGCTTCTTTTTTCAAAAGTCTATATTCTTTGATGTAGTATCCTTTCTTGTGACAATGATAATACTCTCTTTGTCTCTTTTTATCTTGCTTTGAATCTCTAGAGAACTTTCTTTTCTTCTTATTGTTATTGTTTTCACCAATATGATTCACTTTAGAACTTTGAGAAAGATACGTAGCATCACGTTTTCGAGTTTCCTCCTCTATACGTATATGCCTTAGTAATTTCTCAATTGTAAAGTCTTCACCAAGATGTAAAAGTTTCTTCCTATAACCATTCCAAGATGAAGACAATTTTAAAATAATTGTTCCAACTTGTAATGATTCAGGGATTACCACTTGTAGATCACAAAGTCTATTTACAAGTATTTGTAATTTATGATTTTGATCCATGACAGGCATAGTATCATTCATATTAAATTCAAAATATTTCATCGTAATAAACTTATTTGTTCTTTGTTTTTCAGTATTGTACTTTTCTTCTAAAGATTTGCAAATTTCCAATGGTGATTGAATTGACATATAGAGATCATAGAGTCGGTCGAATAAAGTATTGAGAATATGACATCGACATGCAAAAGTATCTTCATCACGTTTCTTCTTCAGTTGAACAATCTTTTCTTTCTCTTCCGGTGTAGAATTTTCAGCGGCATTAGCAATTAGTATAGTTTTTGGGTCAATCACATATGCAAGATTGAGATCTGAAAAAAGAAACATCATCTTGTCCTTCCAACGGCTCAAGTTTGTTCCATCAAAGCGATCTAACCTGACAAACTCTTGATTCATAACCTTGAACGTGCTGTTTTGATTTTGTGCCATCTTCAAGTAATATCTCTCTAAAATTGTTGGTATATAAAGATGGTTTCAAGGCACGATTAGATCGCTTTCTTTAGAGAGATATTTGTTCCCTCACTTAGTTGCTATATGATTGATGACAATACTCTCCTAGGATATAATGAAATCTAAGAATTTTTTAATTAGTAATAATAAGAAATTCTCAACTCTTTTAAGCAAAAAAATCTCTTAATAATTAAATAAAATATACATTTAGTACTTATTTTTTTTTTGAAATAGTGGATAATGACTTATTTATACATATTGCACGTAACAATAATAATTTATGTATACAAATTGTTGTGTCTTTTCTATTGCTAATAGATATAATGTTTTGAAGATACCCAATTTTTAAAGAATTGTGTCCTTTTAGCCAATAAATACAATATTTTGAATATATACAATTTTTAAAAAGTTATTGTATTCCTTTAATCAAATAGTACTAAACAATTAATAACTATTTACTAATATTAATTATAATATTAATTATATTAATTAATCAAATTTGTAAACACCATTTTATTTTAGACTAAAAATTATGCATTATTATCAAAGTCTCAGATTTTTTTGGGTAAGGCAAGATTAAAAGGAGTTGATCAAACTCATGGAAATAGTATGAAGTTACCAATATAATTCAACAATATTAGTATTGTAGGCCATGGTAATGAGTTTTCATTAGTTTTCTTGCATCTTGCAAAAAAGCACTGATTTTGAATTCAAACAATCTAGAAATCAGACTTGTCCAAGCATTGCTGTTACCGTGAAAGCATCAAACAAAAAGATAAGAATAATGTTAGAAAATTATTAAAATTTATTTTTTTTATCAATAATTAGTTATTAATATTTAAAAATATAAATTAAAATATGTGAGTAAAAGATAAATAGGTCTCTGATTTTCTAAAATGCGGACATTTTCGTCCCTCAAGATTGGAAAATACATTTCGATCTTTCACGTTTTAAAACGGCCGACAATTGTACCCTTCCGTCCGTTTTGGGCCAAAAACGACAATGGAGCCAGCTGACATGGAGGGGCAGTGAATGACGTGGCCGTTACAGTTGCTGAGGTGAATTGGGACGAAATTTTAGTGGACAAATTCGTCCCTAAAGTGCCAAATGACGCCGTTTCCACCAGTAAACTCTATTTCATCCAAATGCAAGGTGGAAGTCATGGCCGCTGCTTGTGCAATCATCCATGATGATTGAGGGGGTTCTAAGTCAACATCAACAAACCATGAAGAAGATCAACATCAATAAAATGAACTCAAATTCATCATATTCAACAAAGATTCATCACATTCTAAGTCAAAATAACGAATCAAACAACCCCAAATCAAAACAAAAACTTCTTTTTTTTTATCTATTTTGGGAAAAGATTAATAGAAAACTGACCCTGTAGAGTGTGTTCAAACACTTGGAGCAGCCACCAAGACCAGGGAAGCCATTGACATTGTTGATTCTACTGATGCAATTCTTCTCTAACCTTCTCACAATTTTATCCCCAACAAGTTCACCAATTTCATTAACTGAAAATGCATCTGGGCAACTCAGAGGGTGAAGCCTTATCCCACAGAAGCAGAACACAACATCACATGTCTCATTGGGTCTTTTCAGCTGAATCCCTCTCACTTTCAGTGCATTCTCTAAGTCATTCACACATGTTTCTGAGTCATCTGGTAACAATGGCATCTCATATGATGATGATGATGTGTGGGTATGGCTATGGGTTAATGCAGTGGAAGAATATGCAGAGTATAACCATGATGCAAGAACAGGGCAGCACCGTGTGCGAGGGAGCTCCATGTCAGAACCACCACTACCACCGCCTCCACAAGCATTCTTTATACTGTCAAAGAGTTCATCTGAGAGTGTCAAGGGGCAATATTTGACATCAGATTGTTCAGGGAATGCAGGGATTGTTGCTGTTGATGGATGAGATGGGCCTGGGCTTGGGCTTGTGTTTGGGAGGATGGGCTTAAGGGTTTGAAGGGTTGTTGTTGATGATGAGTCATTGCACATGCAGCAATGGAAGAAGATGATAATGCAGAAGAGGAAAAGGGTTAGTGGTAGTGGAGCTGACATGGTGTTTGATGAAATGTTTACGAGAGAAAAAGAAAGAAAGGGTATAATTGTCCACTAAAATTTCGTCCCAATCCACTTCAGCAACTGTAACGGCCACGTCATTCACTGCCCCTCCACGTCAGCTGGCTCCGTTGCCGTTTTTGGTCCAAAATGGACAGAAGGGTATAATTGTCGGCCGTTTTAAAACGTGGGGGATCAAAATGTATTTTCCAATCTTGAGGGACGAAAATGTCCGCATTTTAAAAGGTCAGAGACCTATTTGTCTTTTACTCAAAATATGTTGTTAAATTATTATACTAAAATAATTAAATTAATAAATAAAAATAATTGTTAAAAATAATAAATTATGATATTTGATAAAGTAGTTAAAGACAGAGCAGCACAGCCAAAACCTTGCATGCTGGGAGAGCTGAACAGAAAATTAAAGAAGGGCCAAGTGACAATGATGATGATGGAGGAATGGAGGTGGAAGGAAAAAGAGAATGCATACATTTTATATTTTGAGGCAAGATTAGTTTCTAATTTATTTTGAAACTTTGTAAATGTTTAAAAAGGAAAATATAATAGAATTTCTATTTTCTTTTCTCTTTTGAGTGATCAATTATTGTGAGGTGGATTTTTTTTGAATAGGAGTATTATTTTTCATAATAATTAAAGTATTATGATTTGGTTAAAATTTGACTAATTAAAAAATAATACTTGATATATATATATATATATATTATTTTTAAAAATGTTATATTACATAGAAATAATTATCATGTATTTGTGTGTATATATATATATATATGTGTGTTTGTGTTATTTGATATATTTTTAATATATTTTATTTTTTAATGTGTATTTATATATAATTAATTTTTTCTTATTTTTCTTATACTTGTGGTAGGAGAGACGACTTGTTTTTCCTTTACAAAATAATAATGGCCGATATTAGGTAGTATATGAAAAGGTGAAAACTTAGGTGAAGTCGATTTCACGTGAAGTTGATATCTGAGAGTTGTTAGATGAAAATTTGGTCAAATTATTTAACTATTTTCAGGTATCAACTTCACGTGAAGTCGACTGCACCTGAATTTCCACCATATGAAAAAGGGAAAAAATTTTGGTAAAAAGTGAAATTGAATAAAAAGGAAAAATTTTCACTAAATTTGTAGAGAATATGTATATTTTTTTTATAATTTTTCAATTATATGAAAAAGAAATTTACTCTTCATTTAAAAGTTACAATACAGGTAACATTACATTACCTATGTAAAGTTTGAGAATCAAGTTACTATATAGTTCAGTCATTCAGTGTCTATTAGTAGGGATTGATGAGCAAGGAACAGTAGGTAGGGACACTAACAACCAACATTTACTTAGGAATTTTGGCGCTGAATTTGTTCAGTAGCTAGGGTGAGTTGTGAGTATTGTACACAAGAAGATGAAAATGAAGATTCTTCGAATGAAGGAGTTTGATATTCGAATTGTTAAGCACTGATAATTAAGCCCAGCCATCAAAATTGACTATAATAATAAATCAGTATAGATTAACATATTTTATAATTTGTAGTGATTAATTAATTATTATTAATATTTTTAATAATTTAAATTTATATTTAATAATATAAAATTATATATTATTTTTTATTAATTAAATATTGACTAAATTTTAATAAAAATATTGATTTTTAAACTTTCTCATAATAAATTTTAACCAATTAATCTCTAGTTTATTGGAAAGAATATGTTAGTATGTTAAATATGTGTTTTGTTCCCACTTCTCTCGTACTTGCTCTATTGTATTGGCCATCTTTTAATATCTGAGCAAATTTTACTCTCTTTTTTAAAAGATGTTAAAATGACATTTTTTTTATTTGTAAATATACATTATTTTCTTTTATAATTTTTAAAAAAACTTTTTTTAATTTATTTTAAATTATTTTTTATAAAAATATTTTTTAACAAAAATTTTATTTTTTATTATTAAATTTTGCTTACCAAAATAGTCATTAATAAATTATCTTTTTATTAGTTAAATTGTATTTTTATCAAAATATTTTTTTAAAAATTTAATAATTAAATTATTTTTTTAAGATACTCTTCAATAATCTTTTAATTATTAAATTGTGATTTTACCAAAATTTTCGCTAGCAATTATAATTATATTTTATTATTAATTTTTCGATATCAATATATATTATTTTAATATTAAATAAAAAAATCTTGGTAATGTTATTTTCTATTAACAGTGGTAAGATTTTTTTATTTAACGTTAAAATAATATATATTGATATCTGTAGCGGCCTGGCCCAGGCCACGTACGGATCGACCCGACCCACGGAATACCCGACCCGAGCGGTTGATCACGTGCAGCTCACCACTCGACCCGGACACGCGTCCCTGACAGCTCTCCACTGCAGCTGTAAGGAAGCTTCGAGGAAGGTGGGCCTGTCCTTGTAGGGCCCACCTCTGACACAGTATAAATGGGGAAGGACCTGCCCTTCCCCCTAGGTACGTCACACTCTTTCACCTTACCATTTTCTCGCCTGCACACCAGCTGACTTGAGCGTCGGAGTGTCTGGCACCCCCTCTTTTCCCCCACAACGAGAGCTCGGCTACCCGGCAGACCTGAATCCAGCACGATCACGATTAGAGCGTCCTCATCTCCTCCAACGGATCACCCGAACCGTCCGGTAACCGAACACCGAGCATTGGCGCCGTCTGTGGGGACTGCCTAAATGGAAGTCACGCTGGGTCCCGGAGACCAAGCCCGAGCAGCCGGAGCGGAGGGGGCAGCCTCTGTCGCCTCGCTAAGGGGACGGCGGAGGTCCCCCCGACAACACACAGAACAGCATACGAGGACACGACCCTTCGGGGGAACGGGCGGCGACAGCGCCATAATAATGCAGGAGCTACGCCATAGGGTCCAAAACCTAGAGCGACAGTTGGCCGACCGGGACCGGGACGGACGAACCACCGATCCCAGCTACACTCCATCCCCCGAAAGCGAAGAGGAAGACTCCCACCGAAGCCGTCCCCGGCGTACCTCCGCATCCCGAACGGAAGCGGAGAGCACGCGCGAGGAGTCTCCTATCCCGAGAAGACGAAATGACACGATCATCTACTCCCGGGGCAGGTTAACCCGCCGAGCGGCAAGAGATCGCGAAGACAGGGACGGGAGATCCGAGAGAACACGACAACCTGTGATAATGGGCGCCACCCCATTCCACCGATCTATCCTCGAAGTTCGGTTGCCGAAACACTTCGACAAACCAACGGACATGAGGTACGATGGAACTCAAGACCCTCTAGAACACCTCACGGCCTTTGAGGCCAGGATGAACCTGGAGGGAGTGGGGGACGAGGTAAGATGCCGTGCCTTCCCGGTAACCTTAGCGGGACCCGCGATCAGGTGGTTTAACGGCCTCCCGCAGGGATCCATCTACAGTTTCTCGGACATCAGCCGCGCATTCCTGGCCCAATTTACAACACGGATAGCGAAGGCAAAGCACCCAATCAACCTTCTAGGCGTAACCCAGAGACAAGGAGAACTGACCAGGAGGTACCTAGATCGGTTCAACGATGAATGCTTGGAAATCGATGGCCTAACCGATTCGGTGGCCATTCTTTGCTTGACGAATGGCCTCCTCAACGAAAACTTCCGAAAACATCTTACCACGAAACCGGTTTGGACGATGCATGAAATCCAGACGGTGGCCAAGGAGTACATAAACGACGAGGAAGTCAGCCGAGTTGTGGCTGCCAACAAACGGCAGTCCAGCTACAATCAAACCCGACAACAGGACAACGGGGAAAGGCCAAAGGAACGAACCAGAGAAGAGGCGCCAAACAAGGCACCTAGAACATTCCCTCGAGTTGGAAAATTCACCAACTACACCCCACTCACTCTTCCCATCGTGGAAGTTTACCAACAAATAGATGAGAAAGGAATCCTGCCGAAGCCCCGACCACTCAAGGACCGCACTGGAGGGAACAAAAACCTTTATTGCGATTACCACAAAGGTTACGGCCACCTAACGCAGGATTGTTTTGACCTAAAAGATGCGTTGGAACAAGCGATAAGGGAAGGTAAACTAGCAGCGTTCTCCCACTTAATCAGGGAGCCAAGGAGGTGCTACCACGACCAGGACGAAGAAGGCAAAACCCGTTCGGCAAAGCGGCGACAAGAGCCAGAAGGCGGAGATCACGGCCTCACTGTGATCAACGTAGTGACGGCCAAAAACGCCGCACCAAGATCCAGATCCGCACACAAGAAAGACGCAAAGATATTGTCGATCTCCTCCTCGTCGACGCGAAACTCTAAGAAGCCTCCGTCCATTTCCTTCGGCCCAGAAGACCAATGGTTTGACGACGCCCCAGAAAACCCACCCATGGTCATAACGGCC
This sequence comes from Arachis hypogaea, assembly GCF_003086295.3. Taxonomy (NCBI): domain Eukaryota; kingdom Viridiplantae; phylum Streptophyta; class Magnoliopsida; order Fabales; family Fabaceae; genus Arachis; species Arachis hypogaea. Next base: position 111,574,342 of record NC_092044.1, read on the forward strand.
CGAGTGGGGACCGGTCTCGTCAAACGTATCCTTGTTGACACGGGAGCAGACTTGAACATCATGTTCCGCAACGTATTCGACGCACTGGGATTAAGGGATGCCGATCTGACGACTCACCAACACGGGGTCATCGGATTGGGCAACCATTTCATCAAACCAGACGGAATAATATCCCTGCCGATCTCAGTAGGGCAATCCCAGGGCAGGAGATCGGCGATGGCCGAGTTCGTGATCCTCCGAGACTCCACCGCCTATAATATCATTCTGGGAAGGAAGACCATCAATGATTTCGAGGCCGTAATCAACACAAAGTTGTTAGTCATGAAGTTCGTTACCGATGACGGATCTATAGGATCCATAAGAGGAGACCTTGAGACAGCGGTCGCTTGTGACAATACCAGCCTCTCCCTAAGAAAGAAGTCCAAGGAGGCCTCCGGTGTGTTCATAGCCGACCTAGATGCCAGAGTAGACGACAAACCCAGTCCGGAACCAGAAGGGGATCTGGAGAAGTTCAAGATTGGCGAGGAAGAGGAAAGATTCACGTTCGTCAACAAGAACCTCCCGCGCGAGTTGAAGGAGCCCTTGGTCGAAATGATAAGAGCCAATGGGGACTTGTTTGCCTGGACGCCAGCCGACATGCCGAGCATAGACCCAAAAATCATCTCACATCATTTAGCCGTCAAGGCGGAAGCACGTCCAGTAGCCCAACGGAGGAGAAAAATGTCGGCGGAAAGAGCAGAGGAGGTGGCCAAGCAGACGGCCGGCCTCCTTGAAGCAGGCTTTATACGAGAAGTGGACTATTCGACATGGCTCTCGAATGTAGTTTTGGTGAAAAAGCACAACGGCAAGTGGAGAATGTGCGTAGACTACTCTGACCTCAACAAAGCATGTCCCAAGGATTGCTTCCCCCTCCCTAACATAGACGCACTCGTCGATGCTGCGGCGGGATACCGGTATCTAAGTTTCATGGACGCCTACTCCGATTACAACCAGATACCGATGCACCGTCCAGACGAAGACAAGACGGCGTTCATAACGCCAGGAGGAACTTTCTGCTATAAGGTGATGCCATTCGGCCTAAAAAATGCGGGGGCAACATACCAGAGGCTGATGAATAGGATATTCCACGACCTCATAGGGAAGACCGTTGAAGTCTATGTGGATGACATCCTAGCAAAAACAACACGACCTGGCGACCTCCTGAACGACCTGGCGAGTGTATTCGCGTCCCTCCGGCAACATGGCATGAGATTGAACCCCCTCAAGTGTGCTTTCGCCATGGAAGCTGGAAAGTTCCTCGGATTCATGATAACCCAAAGAGGGGTAAAAGCTAACCCAGAGAAGTGCCAGGTGATACTCCAGATGAAGAGTCCAGGTAGCGTTAAGGACGTTCAAAGGTTGGCAGGACGGCTGGCCTCGTTATCACGTTTTCTCAGAGCGTCGGCAACAAAGGCCCTATCGTTCTTCAACCTCATGAAGAGAGGAATGGCATTCGAATGGACGCTCGAATGCAAGCAAGCCTTTCGACATTTTAAGGAAATCCTGGCGGCACCCCCTGTCCTCGGGAAGCCAAAAGACGGGGAGCCATTATACCTGTACCTCGCCATAACAGGAGAAGCCTTGGCCGCAGTTTTGATACGAGAAGAAGGAAGGGTACAACAGCCAGTCTATTTTGTCAGCAGGGCCCTACAAGGGGCAGAGTTGAGATATAACAAATTGGAAAAATTAGCCCTGGCACTCCTGACCTCTTCGCGGAGGTTAAAGCAGTACTTCCAAAGTCACCAGATTGTCGTGAGGACGGACCAGGGGATCCGGCAAGTGCTCCAAAAACCCGACTTGGCGGGAAGAATGATGACCTGGTCCATTGAACTTTCTCAATACGACATACGATACGAACCCCGGCAAGCCATTAAAGCGCAGGCGATGGCAGATTTTCTAGTGGAAGTAACGGGGATCCAGTCGAAGACACGAACACACGGTGGAAGCTCCATGTAGACGGAGCCTCCAATCAAACGTTCGGGGGCGCCGGGATCATCCTGGAAAGCCCGGCTGGAGTCGTATACGAACAGTCAATTAAGTTCGAATTCCCCGTTTCAAATAACCAAGCGGAGTATGAAGCCCTTATAGGAGGCTTAACCTTAGCAGCAGAAGTCGAAGCAGCAAGGTTGGAGATATGCAGCGATTCACAAATCGTTACCTCCCAAGTGAACGGGAGCTATCAAGCTAGGGACTCACTGTTACAGAAATACTTGGAAAAAGTCAAGGACTTAAGCCGAAAGTTCGAAGAAGTCACGATCCAGCACGTCCCGAGAGAAAGGAACACACGGGCAGACCTCTTGTCAAGGCTAGCTAGCACCAAGCCGGGAGAGGGCAACCGGTCTCTAATCCAAGGAAAGGCGAAAGAGCCGGCAGTCACACTACACCTCTCGAAGCTAGGCCCCTCCTGGTCGGATCCCATTATCGACTTCTTAGAAAACGGCAAGCTCCCCGACAACGAAAAAGATGCCAAAAAGCTAAGAAGGGAGGCCGCCAGATATGCCATCATCCAAGGACAGCTTTTCAGGAAGGGATTCAATCATCCCCTACTGAAGTGTTTGCATCCCGACCAAACGGATTACGTCCTCAGGGAAGTCCATGAAGGATGCTGCGGCCACCACATAGGAGGCAAAGCCCTAGCAAGGAAGTTAATCCGAGCTGGATATTACTGGCCATCGATGATGGCCGACTCCAAGGAATTCGTTAAGAAGTGCGTCAAGTGCCAAGAAAACGCCAACTTCCATCGTGCACCAGCCTCTGAGCTCAGCTTGCTAACGACCTCTCGACCGTTCTCGCAATGGGGTGTCGACCTCTTAGGACCTTTTCCCGTCGGCCCGGGGCAAGTCAAGTACCTCATAGTCGCTATCGACTACTACACAAAATGGATAGAGGCCGAACCACTGGCCAGCATATCCTCGACCAATTGCAGGAAATTCATGTGGAGACAAGTCATAACACGATTCGGTGTCCCGGAAGTCGTCATCTCGGACAATGGGACACAATTCACCGACAAGAAGTTCACAGAATTCCTCACCGGCCTGGGCATAAAGCATAGATTCTCCTCGGTGGAACACCCACAGACAAACGGGCAGGTCGAGTCCGCAAATAAGATCATCCTGCTGGGGCTCAAGAAGCGGTTGGATAACAAGAAAGGCGCTTGGGCCGACGAACTAGCCTCTGTCCTCTGGTCCTACCGAACAACCGAGCAATCCTCCACTAAAGAGACACCCTTTCGACTAACCTATGGGTCAGATGCAGTGATACCCGTAGAGATCGGGGAGCCGAGCCCACGATTAATCCTGAAGGGAGTAGAGGAAACTGTTGAGAAAGACCTGATAGAAGAAACCAGGGAAATGGCCCATCTGGCTGAAGCGGCGCTAAAACAAAGAATGGCCTTGCGCTACAATGCTAAAGCACTTAAAAGAAAGTTCGAAGAAAACGACCTCGTCCTAAGGCGTAATGATATCGGCCCATCCACCCCAGGAGAAGGCAAACTAGCAGCAAACTGGGAAGGACCATACCGGGTCAAAGAGGTAATCGGGAGAGGAGCTTACAAACTAGAAAGACTCAACGGCAAGGAAGTCCCGAGGACATAGAATGCAGATAACTTGAGGAGGTTTTATTCCTAAACCATTTATTTTGTAATAGCACTTCAATGTCTTTGTTACAGTGACTGAACCTGCCCAATTACCACATGCTATATTTGCCTATGTTATCTTATTGTTTCTAACTTTTTGAGCGACCACTATGAAAACTAAGGACATGCGGCCTCGGGACTGATCACCCCGGGAGCCTCCCAGACCAAAAACGCGATAAACGACCATAATAAGAATGCACGCCATAAACGGCCAACGCGAGTAAACAGAAACACGAAGTAAATCAACAACGAGTAAAACAAGAAGTTAAACATACGGGCAAACGATCCCATAAACCCATTAACGGGCACCAAAGTCGCAATACAAAGGTTCAACAAAAAGAAGTTCAAATAGTACAAACATTACTTCTTCGGCATATCAACAACTTTACCATCCTTGATGGTCTTGAAAACTCCGATTGCCGACACGTCGAAGTCCGGAGAAACGATCTTCACCTGAGCTTTGAGGGCATCTTCAGTCATGAAAATCGCATTCTTGCCCTGCTCCTTGACTTCCTTGTGCTTCCGTTTGAACAACTCAGCCTCCTCCCGAGCAGCCTTGGCAGCCGCCTCCGCTTCGTCACGCTCTTTCTCCAGAGCGGACACCAGACCTTGCGCAGCGCTCAGCTGGCTCTTCAAGGTCAGCTCCTGCTCCGTCAAACGGGACACGGAGGTGTCGGTAGTTTTCAATTTCTCCTCGGCTAAAGCAGTCTTTTTCTGGGCGGCGTCAAGCTTGTTCCCCGCTTCAACCAACTGATCCTGAAGCGTTTTTACTTGGGTTTTGTACTTGTTATTGGCATCAACCGCAGACTCAAGCTTCCGACGAAGCGAGGCCATACCGGAAAGCTCAAACTCAGCCTTTCGGGCTATGGCCGCGCCACGGAGAAGGGTACGGTACATCCACCGAGCCTGCCCCGAGAGGTCGGTGCCATGGAAGTGATCCTCCGTGCCCGGAAGCAGCTGGGCATCTATGAATGTCCCAGCATCGAAATTCCTTTCCATGACAGTCAAAACCCCCTCGGGACTAGACTGCGACCTCTGTCTCTTGGGGGTGGGGATGACGGACAACTCTTCCTCCTCCTCCCGGCGAGAGGAGGACGAGTGCCCGGGAATAGAAACCTCGGGAGGAATTGGGGTTGCGGAAGTCGGAGTGGCAGCTTTAGCAGACGCATCGACTTCAGGAGGAGGCACTTCTGGAGGAACCGTCGCCTGCTGTCCTCCAGTCTCCTCACCCTCGTCATCCTGAAGAAAGGTTTGGTACAAGTTATCCATGCCGGTCACTTCGGCAGAAAGCCCCACTACATAACAAATTGAAAAAATGAACAAGTTAATGGAAGCAGCAATGGAAAATTTAAACAAGCGACTACACGACAAGAGAAACTCACGGATATAATCTCGGGCGGCCTCCCGGTTACCCATGAGGAGATGGGGATTCGCATTATTCCTCCCAAGAACCGCCCACAAAATGTCGGCTATCCGCCGATCCACGGTCTACATCCCTTTATAAGTAACCTTGATAAAAGGATTAGACCCCGCCCCGAAACTCCAATACGTCGGGATGAGGCGCTCCTTTTCCAAAGATAACCAAAAAGGGTGACGACCCTTAACTGGGCGGACCTTAAAATACTTGTCCTTGAACCCATGGTAGGAGTCCTCGAACAAGCCAAAGATTCTCCGGCCCTGGGCAGACCGGAAGGACATGAACCCTTTCTTGTGTTTCCCCTCCTTTGAAGGGTTAGTTAGATTAAAGAAAAAGAGGAAGACGTCGACAGAGATCGGTAGCTCTAAGTACTCGCACACCATCTCGAAGCAGCGAATGGATGCCCAGCTGTTCGGATGCAATTGAGACGGTGCCACGGAAATTCGGTTTAGGAGGCTCATTTGAAAGGGGGAAAAGGGGATGCGGACCCCGACCTGAGTGAACATGGCCTTGTAAAACCAGATCCAATCGGCAACCCGGGGGGCATTGAAATTAATCTCATAAAGCCGCTCGTGAGGGGCGGGGACATAAACATCATAGTTCGCCTCCTCGTCGGTACCCCCACAGAGATATTCGGCCTGGCGAAATTCCGTGAGCTCCTCCTCACCCATCTGATTGGGAGAGTTCCTGAGGTCGGAAACCACCCACGCATACGGGTCATAACCCGCGGCGGAGCTAGAAGCTCGGCTAACGACACGAGGCATACCTACAGTGGGGGCACCGCGCGGTTAGTCCGTGAGGTCGGAATCCGGGAAAAACCCAAAGAAACCCCACGTGCCGTGACCACGAGGGGGACCAAACAAACCAAGACCAAAACAAAAACATAAACCCCCCATGACACACCACAATCAACAAAAAGAAAAAGAAAGTGCATCCATGAAAATGCGCCCATGAACAACAAGAAAAGAGCAAGCACAGGAAAAATGATCATAACAAGACATGCAAACAGCCGTTAAAATGAAAGGAAAGAAGTAGTTACCTGGATGAATTGAGAAAATTCAAATAAGGATGAAGCACACTGGAGCAATAAGAAGAACTTCTAAATGATGAGAGTGTAGGACGAAGGAACAAGCAATATGATCAGGAAGGCAAGCAGAAGAAGAATAAAACGTAAAACTGTTTAAAACCGCTTCAGTGGAAGTGCGAAAGGCCTGGGGGCAGAACAGTCTTTGCACACGTGGGTTTTTTCGACCCTTAATGAGCATTTAATGCCTCTCGCGAAAAACGAGGCGACAAAAGAACGCCCCGAATTGCGAACGGGCACGCATGCGAGCGGCGCGTCCCTCATACGAACGATCGACCTCGCGACAACAGAGAACTCGCCTCCAACGACCCATACGGTCGGTTAACGGCGTGTGGGGGCACTGTAACGGCCTGGCCCAAGCCACGTACGGATCGACCCGACCCACGGAATACCCGACCCGAGCGGTTGATCACGTGCAGCTCACCACTCGACCCGGACACGCGTCCCTGACCGCACTCCACTGCAGCTGTAAGGAAGCTTCGAGGAAGGTGGGCCTGTCCTTGAAGGGCCCACCTCTGACACAGTATAAATGGGGAAGGACCTACCCTTCCCCCTAGGTACGTCACACTCTTTCACCTTACCATTTTCCCGCCTGCACACCAGCTGACTTGAGCGTCGGAGTGTCTTTGCAGGTGGCACCCCCTCTTTTCCCCCACAACAAGAGCTCGGCTACCCGGCAGACCCGAATCCAGCACGATCACGATTAAAGCGTCCTCATCTCCTCCAACGGATCACCCGAACCGTCCGGTAACCGAACACCGAACAATATCGAAAAATTAATAGTAAAATTTAAAAATATATTAATAAAAATTTTGGTAAAATCATAATTTAATAACTAAAAAAATAATTTTTTTAAATAAAAATTTAGACATGTGAAAAGAAGACTGACAGAGTACTAGTCAGGAAAGTGAATGAGATGGAAGATGGACAACGGATGAAAGATAGAGGAAGACCTAAGAAAACCATTTATGAGGTGGTCAAATGAGATCTACATGTAAACGGTTTCGCTGTAGACATGATACATGACATACCTGAATGGCGTCGTTTTGATTCATGTAGCCGACCCCACTTAGGCCCAGTTTGGGTAAATAACTTAATTAAGCTACTTTTGAAAAAATAGGTTAAACAATAAATGATTATATTAAAAGTAGCTTATAAATAAGTTATTTTGTATTTGAGTTTTAGTTCTAAAAGTACTTATTTTATAAAAATGTGATAAAAAGTAGTAGCATTATGAGAGAAGTCATTTTTTTAACTTCTCTATAAGTTCCTAAATAGTAAATAGCTTTTTAGAAAACTGTAATTTTGTTTTGAAAATTACACCAGACATTAATATTATTACTTTTTATAAGTCAAAAACTCAAAAAAGTTACTTTTGAAACTTCCTGGGTCCTTAGTGCGACAATACTTTGTTGTTGTTGTATTAATTTTTTTAAAAAAATATTTTGATAAAAATATAATTTAATCAATAAAAAAATTTATTAAAGGATATTTGACGGAAATTATTTTTGTTATGGTTGTATGGGTGGTGTTTTGGCCGGATATTGGCCAAGGAGGAGAATTTCCAGAGGGTGGAGGACTGGACGTCACCCTCAACATGCCGGGGGTGTGGTGACTTAGCTGGAGAGGGACGTGGCGTGCGCGCATTCAACACGCCAGGGGCGTGGTGAGTCACCACGCAGGGGGGGAGGGGGGCGAGGTGCCTGGAAGCCCGTGAACGCTCGTGGAGTTCCAATGCTGCTGACTTCAGCACGCGGGGGGCATGGTGCAGGCCTACCTGCATGCAGGGGACAGCCCCCCTCCTCCGGAACCAGCGCAAGTGTCCCTCCTTCATGCATATATATTCACTCTTCTTCTCTCATGGCTAGGCTTCACACAGAAAGAAGAAAATAAGAGAGAAGGTAAGAAAGAAGTGTATCCGTGTAGGAGAGTGTGAGTGATAGTGATCAGTATTGAGGAATAGTAGTGAGTATTAGTAAGCTAAGTTTATATGGTGAAAGGAAAAAAATTTTAGTTTAAGAGTTTAAAAAAATGGTACGCAATTATTTCTCCCATGCACAAACAACTGCCAATCGAGACGCTGGTTAGCACAGCAAGCAATAACATGGCGACATGGTATTCGTTCAACCTAAAAGTGCCCACAGTCACACGTTCGTTGCGCAAGATCAACAACTAACACCTTTCCAGTAGTCATTTCGTGCACCTCAAACACCTCATTTCGTCTATCAAAGCGGTGCACAACTATATTTCCAGCCTGTGCATACTTGCTTCTATCCACTGTTGCGCAAATGCGGAGTACGTATATCCATCACGCTTGCGTGCGTGAGTCTCGGCACTCTTCCGCGTAAAAAGTTCATTTAACCTATAATATGTTGCTCGGACCAGCGCCAACACAGGTAGATTACGGGCACCCTTCAACACTGAGTTAATGCACTCGACAACCTCTTATAGTTGATATTGTACTCCTCCACTGTTCTTGAATACCCTATGTTGACAACAAGCTTTTGCAAGTGAGGGACTTTGAATGCCCTTAAGAAGTTACTGCCGATGTGTCTTATACAAAACATCCACCATACTCTTGGAGGTTGCCAGTCGCCACCGGAACGATTTACTGCTGCCCGTATTGACTCATGTTGGTCTGAGATCATACCCACGCTGTCTTTTCTAACAACATACATTCGCAGATTCCTGAGAAAGAAGTGCCACGCATCAGCTGTCTCCCCTTCTACCATGGCAAAGGCGATAGGCACAATGTTCTGGTTCCCATCTTGTGCAACAGCGACTAGAAGTGTACCTTTGTATTTTCCGTATAGATGTGTGCCATCAACCTGAACCAGGGGCTTGCAATGCCTGAATGCCCTAATGCATGGATTGAAACTCCAAAATACACGATGAAGTATTTTTACACCTTGCGCCTCTTCATTCCCGTTGTACAGTGGTCGTGTTTTTATTTGGACAATTGAACCAAGCATCTTCTGCACCATGACCGAGAGCCACCATGGCAAGGCTTGGTAAGAATCCTCCCAACCACCGAAAACGTTGGCTATGGACTTCTGCTTTGCCAACCAAGCCTTTCGGTAACTAATGGTATAGTTGAACTTTGACTGGACTTTCGCAATTATAGATTTCACCTTGATGGACGGGTCCATCTCGACCAATGGCCTTATAGCATCAGCAACTGTATCTGAGTCCAACTTGGAATGATCTTGTGAAATCGTTCCGATCGTGCACGTGTGCCTACCGTTGTATCTTCGTATCTCCCAACAACCTTTTTTCCGTATCAAGCTAACTCGGATAAGCCAGTCACATCTACGCCCGTACATCTTGCATTTTGCATAGAACGTCTGTGGCTCAGACTTATACACCTCATAGTCAACTCCTTTAGCAATAGTGAAACTTCTAATTGCTGCGACGACCGACTTTCTAGAACTGTATTCCATTCCAATCCGGAACTCCCCGTCCTCAGCATCGGCAACGCCTATGTCAACAAAATTAAAAAATAGTAAAAAATTTAAAGTTAAAATTTAAAATATATATCTTTACTAACATTTTAAGAATATTCAGCTATTTTAATTTTCAGTGGTTCGGTTAGACTAGTTTACCGAGTTTGACCGGTTTTCATCGGTTTATTTCCGGTTTCACTGATTCATACTGGTTCGTTTCCTTATTCGATTTAATTAACGGACCGGACCGATTTAATGTTTGGTTTACCGATTTTTCGGTCGAACCGGCCGGTCCGGTCCGGTCAGGTCCAGTTAAGACAACACTATTTATTACTCAATCGAACGTATAAACTAACCAAAAATTATTATTTAGTCACCACGTACCTATGTTTGTATATTCCGGAAACTCGGGGGCATGCATGGCCTCAAGATCCAACTCACGCATAAAAGGTGGAACGTCCATCGGTTGATTGCTCGACAGACCCACCACTACATTCTCTGCTGCTGCCTCAACTCCCACATCACCATCCTCATCTTCGTCGCCATAAGTGGCTTCGAAGTCATCTTCGCTGTCACTATTCATTCCTTGGTACACTGCAGCTCTATCATCATGTATATCTATATCATTTTGAACCGCCACTGCCTAGACAGTTTCAAAATCAACGTACACCTCAATCTGTGGGTGTCGCATCTGAGTCTGCTGGTGAATTTGAAACATCTTTTGCATACTTGCTTCATCAGTGATCGGCATGGCATCAAACTATATTAGACCACCAAAAACCACAACCGGATTTTGGTACAGAATTCTGCTCACTCTCATTAACGTACAATTCTCCATACTTTGACAGAGGTCGTTCTACAGCTCCATTAACGTCATCGTGCATGGAACCACAAACGAAAACAGATTCTGGGACACAAACCTCACTCCCTCATGAGTATTACGTATTATCTCACTGTTGCGATACACCACCAAATTTGCGATGCCCTCCATTACACCAACAACAGCCTCAAAGAATCCTCACAACACACTCAAATCTCACTCAATATGAAAAACACTCTCGAGCTCTACCTTATATAGAGCATTGCACTTAACACGCCCCCACGTGCTGCCTGCCTCAACCAATCACGCTTTGACACGTGTCAGAACGCCCCTGCGTGCTGAGTCATCACGCCCTCCACGTGTTGCATACTTGGACCAATCACACTTCGCCATGTTAGCACGCCCTCCACGTGCTGCACCTCCTGACCAACCAAATTCTGCCACGTCAGCATGCCCCCTGCGTGCTGACTAAGCACGCCCCCTACGTGCTGCTTAGGTGGCTCAACCACAGCATGCCACCTAGCCTCCACGCCCCCCACGTGTTGAGGGCACCATGCTCCCTGCGTGTTATCCCTTCATCTGACATGTCCATCTATTTGTAATACACACAGTTGCTCCATTTTCACCTAATACACCAAAATGTTTTTCATATTTAAATTAATGAGCCGATATTTGAGTAAGAAAAATTTAATGACAAAAAAATAAAATTTTTGCTAAAGAGCATTTTTATAAAAAAATAGATAAAGTTAATATTAGTTAACACAATAAATTTAAAATAAATTAAAAATATTTTTAAAAATTATAAAAAAATATATTTTATAAATAGAAGAAAAAAGGATGTTATTTTAATTTTTTTGTTTTAAAAAAATGGAGGGGAATTTTTTATATCGTGCTTTAATGTTGATCGGAAAAATCAATGAGAATCATGAAAGAGACGTCAGTGCATCCATGGGAGAAATTAAACCACATAACCTTAATTATTCGTAATTGAAACAAATGCTAAGGTCAACTCTTTTCGAAGACTATGACTATAAAGTATAAACTATTACAAATTTTGAATTTAAAAAATAATTTAAAATTAATAATTATTGGAAAAGTCTAGGAGGTCAGCAGTTTTATTGAATTTTGGGCAGCATGTAATCAGCAGAAGAAGGTGAGCCATTGGATGAAATCTCATACTAATCTCACACTATCAAATTATCATTGATGGCTAGTTGATGACTAACAATCACAAAAATTGCTGGCCCTAGCATTGCTCATAATTATTAATTAGAGTTATTGTCAAAAGTTGGCAGATTCTCCCTTACAATGCAACTTCATCCTTCTCTATCTTGTTCCGTGTTCACAGAAATTTCCCTTCAAAGACTATAAACTACTACTACCACATAACACAACACAACACATCCTCCCTCTTTCCCGAAACATAAACAAATCCATAAAACAATAATCATGGGTTGGAATTGGATGAGGATCACCTTCAACCATGTGTCAGTATCACTCTCCCTGCTGCTGCTCCTCAATTTTGCAACTACCGCTAAAGCACAAGGTTCCACTTATCTTTACAACATTTGTTTAGACAACAACACCACTCCCAACAGCCTCTTCAAAAAGGATCTCAACACCCTCTTCTCATCTCTCTCTTCCAACGCCACCGCCAACGCTGAATTCTTCAACACCACCGTCCCTGGCACAAACTCCAACGACACGGCCTACGGTCTCTTCATGTGCAGGGGCGACTTATCCTCTTGCGGGCAGTGCGTGGTCAACGCCACACAGAAGCTTTCATCCGATGCAGATTGTTCCTTATCAAAAACAGCCATCATTTGGTACGACGAGTGCATGGTTTGGTATTCCAATAACCGCTCTATCTTGTCCACAATGTTCACGAGGCCCGGCGTTTACCTCTCCAACACGGGGAATGTCTCCAACCAGGAAAGCTTCATGAAGTTGTTGTTCAGAACCATGAAAGAAACGGCGGAAGAAGCAGCCAAGTCCCCTGTTCTTGAAAAGAAGTACGCTACAAGGCAAGCCAACATATCTGGTTTTCAGAACCTTTATTGTATGGCTCAGTGTACCGATAATCTCACACCAATAGACTGTGCCAGCTGTCTAACTGAAGCCATAATCGAATTAACGCCTTGCTGTGGAGGAAAGCAGGGAGGGAGGGTTCTATTCCCCAGCTGTTTCGTTCGGTATGAGTTGTACCCTTTCTATCGGGAACCAACGCCTTCAGCAGGAGGGCTTGTTCCAGCCACAAGATATTCGTATAATGATTCAAAGGATACGGAGGATCCTGTTTATCTTAATTGCATTTGCTCAAGTAACAATAAAGACTTAGTCTCCGATAAGGATTTCCAGTCACGTCTCCGCACGCTCCTCTCTTCCTTGTATTCCAACGCCACGAGCGGCAAGCCGTTTAAGAAGGTGGAAGGTACAATGGTGTCTGGGCTCTTCATGTGCCGTGGTGATCTTCCGTCTCGCCTCTGCTCACGTTGCGTGGCTATTGCAAAAGATCGAATTTGGTCCAAGTGCCACTTCTCCAAAGAGGCTGTTATTTGGTATAGTCACTGCTTGCTTCGCTATTCCGAAGTGGATATCAACTCTACGTATATAGCAAGTCCAATGTTTAGCGAGTTCAACATCACCAGCAGCTTCATTCCTATCCAACAGCAAAACTTCTTCGCTAATGTATCGGAAATTTTAGTTAGATTGAGCAAACAGACAGGGGACAATGATAACCGGTATTTGACAGATAAATCGAGACTGAATCCTTTTCAAACCCTTTACACTCTGGCTCAGTGTACGCCAGATCTCTCCAGCGATGACTGCAGAGACTGTCTCAGTGATGGGATTGTATCAGCAATACCATGGGCTCGTTTGGGAAGTGTCGGTGGAAGAGTTCTATGTCCTAGCTGCACTCTTAGGTTTCAATTATTCCAATTTTACGGAGGTGATGATGATGCTCCACCTCCTGAGCTGCCTGGTCCTTCTGCAACAGGTGAATGCTCACTAAAATCTTTTCTTATGAATGCAACTATATTTGATGTACTGTCTACAATAAAATTACTCGTTACAATTAATTATTAATGTATATATATAATGACTATGTATTTAGCATTTTGATTATCAATACCTTTCTTCTTTAAAGGGCAGAGGCTCTGTGAGATGTACATGCTGATTGAACCTTCTCACCACGTTGCGCCGCAGGTGGGGAGTAATATGGTCAAATAGAAAAAAGTTTAGGGGCAATAATTTTTGTATTTTGTGGCCATCGTTTAACTATAAAAAAGTGAGTAATCTTTTATTATTGAATATAATCTCACACTATTAAAAATACTATTGATAACCAATTGATGATTATAAAATATAAAAATTACTGACTCTTAACACTCTAGGTCAAAAATATATCTTCTCGATCAAATATATATCCTATTGAAAAATATATCTTCTCGATCAAATATATATCCTATTGAAAGAGTTAGAAATATTCTAGTCTAATCCATTATTTAAGATTATCTTGATCTTATAGCTGGAACCCAAAGAGAAAATAAATTAGGGATAAACTTATTTAGGACACAAACAGAATTTTATTATGACATGTTAAATTCTTTCGTTAAAAAGACAAAAAAATTTATTAAATTATTAGACTAAAAAATTGAATTGATAATTAAGTGATGATAAAAAATAATTATTTTTTATGATTACATAATATTTCTTTTTATAAAACTTTAGGGGTAGGAACCCAAAATTTATTCAGATAAAATTACCCACACTATAAATATTAAAGACAAAAACTAAATGTTAACCCTCTTTCAATATATTTTCAATCAAATGACTGAGATTTCCAAAAAAAAAAAAGAGTTAAAAGTTAAAACAATATAAGAATCTTGTGTTAGTCTATTTATACTAAGGTGAAAGTTCAAATCCTAAGGTGCTTATACTTATATCATACATCATTATTACTTCTGGCACTTAGAGGAGTTAATTGTTTTGTGCAGAAAATGGAAAAGGCCACTCCCAAACAGGCAAACAATAATCTTAATTGTTGTGCCCTCCTTTGTTTCGGTGATACTCCTCTGTTTCGGTTGCTATTTGCTTCGGAGAAAAACAAGAAAGAGCGACAAGAATATTCTTAGAGAAAACTGTATGTGTTATTCAAAATGATCATTATAATAATGATAACAACTCCATTGATCTCGACATTTCTAATGTCTAGAAGACTAAAAACTTGTTTTATAACTCATCATGCATATTGATTTAGTTGGCGATGAAAGTGCCACTTTAGAGCCATTGCAATTCGAGTTGGCTATAATTGAAGCAGCCACGAACAACTTTTCACATGAGAATATGATTGGAAAAGGTGGATTTGGAGAAGTTTATAAGGTAAATAAATACATGCAAAAAGTATTCTTTTTTTAGTACTTTATTTTTTACGTAAATATTCATTTATATTTTTAGGGCATTCTTTTTGATGGACGACAAATAGCAGTGAAAAGACTCTCAAAAAGTTCCAAACAAGGGGATCATGAATTCAAAAATGAAGTGTTATTGATAGCCAAACTCCAACACAGAAATTTGGTCACATTCATTGGTTTTTGCCTTGAAGAACAAGAACGAATACTTATATACGAATACGTGCCGAACAAGAGCCTTGATTACTTTTTATTTGGTCTGTCTCCTTTGACTTTAGACTCCTACTTGCTGAATTTTTTTCTTTCATCTTATTTTTTTCAATTCGTTGCTACATACTCACTTCAATACTTCATCACTTTGTGAATTTTGTAGATGGTAAACGGCTGTTGAGTTGGTTTGATCGATACAATATTATCAGAGAAACAGTTCGAGGAATTCTTTACTTACATGAACATTCTCGACTTAAAGTTATACATCGTGATCTTAAACCCAGCAATATTCTATTAGATGAAAATATGAATCCAAAAATATCAGATTTTGGTATGGCTAGAATTGTTGAAATAAACCAAGATCAAGGAAGTACAAATAGAATTGTTGGAACACAGTATGTTTTGAATGTTCAATTATATATTTTTCTTTGTTTATTTATTTTTTCTCTTATATATCTTGTAGTTATACTAATATTATATTTTCTTCATCTAATAAATAGCGGTTATATGTCTCGTGAATATGCAATGCTTGGACAATTTTCTGATAAAACCGACGTTTTTAGCTTTGGAGTCATGCTTTTGGAGATTATTACTGGAAAGAAGAACACAAACTCTTATAAATCACACTATGTTTATGATGGTCTCCTGAGTTACGTGAGTATAATATTCTGCTAGGTGTTTGTTTTTACACTTTTGCTCTATGTCATTTCCCATTAACTGTATTCAAATTGATTCATAAAAAAATAAATAAAAAAAAAGAGTTGATGATTTATATAATGATTGTGGGAGGTTGCTGTGTTACAGGTTTGGAGACAATGGAGGGATAACATGTCATTGAGTATATTAGACCCAAATATTAAAAATAACTATTCAGAAATTGAAGTCCTTAAGTGCATTCAAATTGGTTTATTATGTGTTCAACAAGATCCTGATGCAAGACCAACAATGGCATCCGTTGTTACATATCTTAGCAGCCATTCAATTGAATTGCCACTTCCACAAGAACCTGCATTTTTCATGGACAAAAAGATGGACCAAAGAGCAGCTGCACAAGAATCAAGTTCTGGTTCACATCCACTTTCACAAAATGAAATGTCTATAAGTAACTTTCTTCCTAGATAATAGTATTTAACTTTTGACTAACGTTCTGTACAAACAATTGCCATTGCTGTTAGTATAAAATTAAGATAAGATTTCAATTATACTTTGGAGCTTGTATGGACTGGGGATCGAATTATGATATCTTTTGTTATTCCTTAGTGTGTTGTTGATTATATATTTTGATCCTTAAATTTAAATAAAGAATTCATGCTATTAATTAGGGACTACACAACTAAGGAACTAGACAATTATGTTCTGTTTACGTGTGTTTCTAACATAAGAATAGTGAGATTGTATATAGGGAGATTTTTGTAGTTAAGTTGAAGGAGTCAACCATAGTCCCGAAGCCCTGTTCTCATTTTGTGGTTTTATTTCTACACAAGACTACAAGGGTAGAAGGACATACCATTCCAATAAGCAATTACCCACTTTTCCGGGCAGAAAACGAAAGAGATGTAAGTTGCTGTAATAAATAACAAGGTTGACCTGTCAGCTTGCTTGACCTGCTTTCTTCTCCTCCTCTTCTATCTTGCTCACACCTACACACAAAATCCTGATTCTTCACACACTATAACTACTCCTACCGCATAACATAACACAATAACATCCTTCTATTCTGAAACAATAACAGAAACTAGCATGGGTTGGAATTGGATGAGGATCACCTTCAACCTTGTCCCAGTATCACTTTCCCTCCTGCTGCTCCTCAATTTTGCAACCACCGCTAAAGCACAAGGTCCCACTTATCTTTACAATATTTGTTCAGACAACAAGACCACTGCCAACAGCCTCTTCAAAAAGGATATTAACACCCTCTTCTCATCTCTCTCTTCCAACGCCACGGCCAACGCTGAATTCTTCAACACCACCGTCCCTGACACAAACTCCAACGACACGGTCTACGGTCTCTTCATGTGCAGGGGCGACTTATCCTCTTGCGGGCAGTGCGTGGTCAACGCCACACAGAAGCTTTCATCCGATGCAAATTGTTCCTTATCGAAACGAGCCATCATTTGGTACGACGAGTGCATGGTTTGGTACTCCAATAACCGCTCTATCTTGTCCACAATGTTCACGAGGCCCGGCGTTTGCCTCTCCAACACGGGGAATGTCTCCAACCAGGAAAGCTTCATGAAGTTGTTGTTCAAAACCATGAATGAAACGGCGAAAGAAGCAGCCAAGTCCCCTGTTCTTGAAAAGAAGTACGCTACAAGGCAAGCCAACATATCTGGTTTTCAGAACCTTTATTGTATGGCTCAGTGTACCGATAACCTCACACCACGAGACTGTGCCAGCTGTCTAACTGAGGCCATAACCAAATTAACTCCTTGTTGTGGAGGAAAGCAGGGAGGGAGGGTTCTATTCCCCAGCTGTTTCGTTCGGTATGAGTTGTACCCTTTCTATAGCTCTAATGCTTTGGCTCCTTCGCCTTCTCCGTCGGCAGGGCTAGTTCCTCCTCCACCTGCAACTAATTCATCTAATTCCGGAGGTAGTTTAGTTCTGATGTCTTATTATACCTTCTTAGGAGTTGGGAGCATTTTGGCAACTGTCATTACTTTCATTTTGGAAATGCAGGAAGTAGTGGACTATCATCCGGGACTATTGTTGCAATTGTGGTTCCAATTGCAGTGGCTGTGCTACTGTTTGTTGCGGGCGTTTGTTTCTTAATTAGAAGAAGAGCAAGGAAGAAGCATGACTCTGCACAAGATCCACAAAGTGAGGATATACTTTTTTTGGTTCTTCAAGCTTTGCAAACTCTGCTGTGTTGTAATTCGATCCCATAGACTGATAGACATATTATTTTTGTTCTGTTCTTAGCTGTGACCGAGATCTCTAGCATTGATTCGTTGAGATTTGATTTGAGTACAATTGAAGCAGCCACAAAGAAATTCTCTCAAGATAACAAGCTTGGAGAAGGTGGATTTGGTGAGGTTTACAAGGTATGGTGTTGTTAAGCTCTTTTTCTACAATGAAAGCATGATTATATCTGTGTAGGTGTAGGCAATAACTGGATACGTTTATGTGTAAAATTCAGGGCTTGCTTCCAAGTGGACAAGAAGTAGCTGTTAAGAGGCTCTCTAAAGGATCTGTACAAGGTGGAGAAGAATTCAAGAATGAAGTAGAGCTGGTTGCCAAGCTTCAACATAGATATCTAGTCAGGCTTTTGGGATT
Source organism: Arachis hypogaea (assembly GCF_003086295.3). Lineage (NCBI taxonomy): Eukaryota > Viridiplantae > Streptophyta > Magnoliopsida > Fabales > Fabaceae > Arachis > Arachis hypogaea. The sequence continues at coordinate 111,592,674 of NC_092044.1, forward strand.
TTGCTTGCAAGGAGAAGAGAAGATACTTGTATATGAATATGTACCCAACAAAAGCTTGGACTACATTCTTTTCGGTAGGCTCATCACATTACTCTTCACAGTTCATTATTATACTGTACAATTTCAAGTTTTGTTGAGAGAAACTGAGAATAACTAATATCATATTATCTAGTATTCATTGACCGTGAGAAAATTGTATTTGGTTTTATTATTTTGAGATGTTTATTATTTTGAGGTGTTTAGTATTTTGAGGTGTTTTAGTATTTCCATCTTTGCTTTGCAGATCCTGAGAAACAAGGATTGTTGGATTGGACAAGACGATACAAGATTATTGGAGGCATTGCTCGAGGAATTCAATATCTCCATGAAGATTCTAGACTTAAAATCATACATCGTGATCTTAAACCTAGCAATATATTGTTGGACGAAGATATGAATCCAAAAATTGCAGATTTTGGTATGGCAAGGTTATTTGCGGTTGATCAAACTCAAGGAAATACTAGCAGGATTGTTGGGACATAGTAAGTTGGAGTTTTCATTATCTTGCACTATGAATTTTCAAACAATCTAGTACCAGAATACTGGTAGTTTGAATCAAACAAAAATAGAAGAGCATTGCCACTTTTTCATGTTATTAATGTTTCAAATGTGTTTTAGTGGCTACATGTCCCCGGAGTATGCGATGCACGGAGAGTTCTCGGTTAAGTCTGATGTATACAGTTTTGGAGTCCTTGTTTTGGAGATTATAAGTGGCAAGAAGATCAGCTCTTTCTATGAAACAGATGCTGATGACCTAGTGAGCTATGTGAGTAGAGAAAATATTATGGTTTGGGTTTGGTCCTACTTGATTTACTCATTTGTATATATCATAACATAACAAATGCTTGATGAAAATTTGTTATAGGCTTGGAAACTTTGGAAGGAAGGGACACCCTTGGAATTGATGGATCCCACGTTGAGAAAATCCTATACTCCAAATGAAGTTATGAGATGCATCCATATTGGTTTACTCTGTGTCCAAGAAGATCCAGCAGATAGACCTACAATGGCAACAATAATGCTTATGCTGGATAGTTATTCTGTTACTCTACCAGTACCTAACCAGCCAGCATTTGTCGTGCACAGCGGAACCGATTCAAACATGCCCAAGGAGCTGCAATTCAGTGGAGCTACAACCAATGTATCAGTGCAAAATTCTGTCAATGAGATGTCAGTTAGCGAAATGGATCCTAGATAAGATTGAATTGTTCCACGAGGCTTTGAAAATTTCATACATTCTTATACATATTCTCTAGATTTTCTTTATCAAGGTGAAAGTTCAAATTATTGTAACGCTTTGTGGTTGCTTATTTTTCAATATGAAAAAGTACTTTTTTGCTTATCAAGAGAATACAAATATGTGACGTGAAGATAAGATGATCAAGAATTCTGCACCTATAAAGGGTATCCACTCATTTGCTGATGCAATACAGTTAAGCCATCAAAATTGAATAAAACCTTAAACCATTACTATCTTCTTTTGCTATTCTTTCCTCTTAATAATTTAACAGGTCTAATTGGTCATTTTCTGCAAAACTAAACTATGATTTGCGCTCCAATCTTTTCTCTCCACCAATACGCAAAGTATTTCATATTTCTTCTATTTTAATGCTGTTTGTTTAAAAAGTCCATCATCTTCCTTAATTCAATGGGACTATTTGTATTTATATATTCAATCCTCTTCAACCCCTAGTGGCTGTCCTTATCTACATTACTATACATGATAAAAAAATAATACATTCTAAAGAAAAAGTTAACATTTTGGAAAATTGCAAAAATTACACTCTTTCACATTTCTTTCTGCAGAAGAAGAACGACCACAAACATGGCTTCTTCCTATTACTGTGTAATTTCCTCTGTTTTCCTCTTCTTCTTTGGATTCCTATTCTTTCCAACCGAAGCAGTTCCACTTTACAGTTCTCATTGCTGCACAGACTCTCTCAAATTCGAACCAAACAGAACCTTCCAAACCAACCTCAACCTCCTCCTCTCTTCGCTTACTTCCAACGCCACAGAAGGCAGCCATTTCTACAGGACAAGAGTTGGCAGCACCTCTCTTAACGCTGTCACCGGCCTCTTCCTCTGCCGAGGCGACACGCTCTCCGTAGCTTGCCACGACTGCATAGCGGCCGCCGCCACCGAGATCAAACGGAGGTGCCCCGTTGTGAAAGAGGCCATAGTATGGTACGACATATGCATGCTACGTTACTCCAACCAATCAATCCTGAACAACATAGTACCGGGAGTGGACTTATTCGATGCAAAGAACGTTTCAGTCAAGAGAAAGCATAGGGAGCCAATGACCTAAGCGTACAATGAAGATTTAGAAAGTATTAGAGATATGATTATTAGTGTTACATTGTCCTATCAGGTTACGCTTTTAGGATGAGTAGTTTCAGGACATGGTATCAGAGTTCTAGATCCGGAAGGTCAAGAGTTCAAACTTTGGTGAACCCAAAATTAGCTTTTATATAACATGAGATGTTTATTATCCCTAGTAAAACGAGGAGCGAGGGTGTTGCTTCCAGGGTGCAATATTAGATATGAGGTCTACCCTTTTTACAATAGCACCAAATCACTTACTCCATCGGTTCTTCAATCTGGCCATTCAGGAAGGAATCGTGTTGAAGTAGTTCTAGGATGTGTTATTCCAATTGTTGCTGCTATGGTGCTGTTTACTTTTGGCATATGTTCTGCCATGGGAAAACAAGGAAGAGATGTGATTAAATTGCGGAAAAAATATTCGATAAACAAAAATTTAAAAAGTTTAAATTTTTAAAATTAATTTATTTTGTATTTATGAAAAAACAAAATAACTAGAGTATATACCCATTTTGGTCCTCAAAGAATTTCAGACTGGACACTTTAGTCTCCAACTAAAATTAATTACTCGATTGATTTCTAATAATTAATTTCGTCAGTCACTTAGGTCCTTGGCTCCGTCAAAGACAAAATAGTCCCTGAAAACTCTAACATGAGACAAAATAATCCCTGACAACTCTAACAAGGGACAAAATTATCACTGACCCCTTTATTCGAAAACGACACTATTCTTCCCCAATTTTTTATCATATTTCGCATAACCCTAACATTCATACTCTTCTTCTTCACTTTCACCGTCTTTTTTTCCATCTTTTCCTTCCTCCTCTTTAGCTCCAAGATTAAGCCATGGTGTAATTGTCACACGTGTTGCACCTACCTCAAGATGTCATGGACCACACACTTCCTAAATCTTTGTGACTGGTACCTCCTCTGCACTTCACCCACCAAAAGCATCCACTTGCACATCTTTGATAACATCACCTAACCCCGACAACGTCCACGACATCCTCAAGACTAATTTCCACAACTACTCTAAGGGCACGCCTTTCTCCATTCTTCGGCAACCAATATAGATTGTTGGACGTTAGGACATTATGAGAAGATTCTCCTTTGACATCATATGCAAATTCTCATTTCAAATAGACACCGAGTGCTTCATTCCTTCTTTTCCGGAGTCTAAGTTGGCAGACAATTTCAACCTCGCATCCAAGCTATTACAACGAACAATGTCGCCGTTGCCGCTCATATGGAAACTGAAGCGATTACTGAACATTGGTTCGGAGAAGAAGCTGAAGAAAGTGATCGGAATGGTGGACAATGTGGTCATAGAGATGTTAGGGCAGAGGAGGAGGGAGATGACAACAACAACGACGAGTCTTAACAAATCAGACTTGTCGTCTAGATTCATGGGATCCATCGAAGACGACAACTAGCCGAGAGACATAGACATTAGTTTCCTGAGTATGAATTGGTTGAGAATAAGTTGAGGATTTTTTTCTTGTGAACATTAAATTTATAGAGGGTGCATTGTGTAGTTTGAAGTTACAGTGTTAAACTGTTAGTGTTATGCGAGATATGATGAAAATTGGGAGAGAACAGTGTCGTTTCCAAACAAAGGAGATCAGGGACCATTTTGTCCACTGTTAGAGTTGTCAGGGACTATTTTGTCCTCTGTTAGAATTAACGGAATAAAAGACTTAAGTAACTGACGGAGTTAATTATTAGGGACCAATCGAGTAATTAATTTTAGTTGGGGACTAAAGTGTCCAGTCTAAAATTCTTTGAGGACCAAAATGGATATATACTCAAAAACGATAATATATAGCTAATAACTATAAGATATTTCTTCAATTGCTTAGTTGGTCAGTTAGGGTTGTAACTGTCTTCCTTTTGAGGTTGAATGAAAACAGAATTTTTCTGAGACATAGAGTGCACTTGCTCTTGAAGATGATTGCAGTGGGAATTGTCAACGTCACTGAGATCCAGATTCATTCATAGTATAACAAAAGCATAGCTAAAAAGTTTTGACCCCAACAAAAAATATATATATAGAAAAATAATATAACTTGTACCCCTATTCTTTCTTTATTTTCTTCATTCTCCCCTGTTGTTTAATGGTCAGCATTTCTGAATTTGATTATGTTCTGTCTAACCAGTTTTCGTTGCAGTGAAGCTCCATAGCATCTCCCTCACCGGAATTTAATTCACATCTTCAAAACCAGTCATTAAACAAAGAAAAACAATTGGACTGATCCTGAGAGCGGAGAACAAAGAGATGAGAACTTGGAAATCCTCTGCAACAAACTTGATAGTACTTGTGGCTTCGGTGTTCGTGTTTATGAGCTTTGAAAGTGAAGCAGCTCCAACATTCACCTCTAATTTCTGCACAGATGGATCCTATTACCTACCTAATTCTTCATATTCTTCCAATTTAAATCTCTTCTTATCTTCCCTCATCTCCAACGCTTCTCTCCACCACGGTTTCTACCGCACCACCGTCAACCAGGGTGAGATCAAGGGCTACTTCCTCTGCCGCCCTGACGTCACCTCTACCCTCTGCAGCGACTGTGTAACCACCGCAGCCAAAGAGATAAGGAAGCGATGCACCAATCAAACCGAGTCCATAATCTGGTACGACGAGTGCATGCTACGCTACACCAACCTCTCCTTCTTGAACAACATAGTCCCCGGAATGAACCTTTACAACGAGAAAAACATCTCTGACTCCGAGCTCCAACAGTTCAACGATTTGGTGGCAACGACGCTGAATGAAATTGCTAAGCAAGCTTCAAACTCTGCCTCGGGTGATTACAAGTTTGCTACCAAAGAAGCTGCCATCAGAGGGTCGCAGAAGCTCTACACGATGGCGCAGTGCGTTCCTGACATGTCCTCTTATGACTGCAACATGTGTTTCCAAAGTGGCATCGCTTCCATTCCAACTGGCAAACAAGGCGCACGATCTCTGCTCCCAATTTGCAATCTCAGATACGAGCTGAACCCATTTTACAACGAATCGTGGTCGTCCACTCAACCAGTTCTTCCTCCATTTTCAAAAGGTATCTACCTATCTATCCTACGTTATTGCCTTAGACCTGTTTCAGGGTCTAATGGCCTTGTTTTAGATAGTTGTAAAGTTCATGACTTTGTGCAGGAGGAAAGAGTGATGCCACTTTAATTGCTGCCATTGTTGCCCCCATTGGTGTTGTTGCGGTACTTTTCATTCTCGGCTGCTGCATCCTTCGTCGGAGGTCAAGAAAGAAGTATAGTTCATTTGCCCGGGATTCAAGTAATCTCTTTTTTCTTTATGGTTGCACTGTTATTCCAGTTAATTGGTTTCCTTTATTCTGATTTGGTTACTCATGGAATTACTATCCCTGCTGTGTAGTTCGGGAGGATCTTACAGATGTCGAGTCATTGCAGTTTGATTTCGCTACAATCGAAGCTGCTACTGACTGTTTCTCAGATGAGAACAAGATTGGTCAAGGTGGATTTGGTGTGGTTTATAAGGTTAGGGTCTTGTTTATGCAAAAATGTAGAGACATGTTTTCTGTGCTAAGTTAAGTACTACATTTGATTTGACTAATTTCATGTTTGGTTTTTCAGGGTGTTCTCCCTGAAGGACAGGAGATAGCAGTGAAGAGGCTTTCATTGACATCCTTGCAGGGTGCAGTAGAGTTCAGGAATGAAGCTATTCTTGTGGCCAAGCTTCAACACAGAAACTTAGTGAGGCTCTTGGGATATTGCTTGGAGGGGCGTGAGAAGCTGCTTGTCTATGAATACATACCAAACAAAAGCCTTGATTACTTTCTATTCGGTTTGTACCTTTTCAACTCTTCAATTACTTGAGTTAATAGTGTTTACATGGAACAATGGTGTTGGAAGGGGTTGATTGATGCATTTTTATTCTGTGATAGGTACTAACCCTGCTATTATTGCTAATTTGGATATTTTTCATTTGGCAAAGTTTGCAGATCCTGTAAAGCAAAGAGAGTTAGACTGGTCAAGACGCTACAAGATTATAACTGGCATTGCCAGAGGAATTCTTTATCTACATGAAGATTCTCAACTTAGGATTATACACCGTGATCTCAAAGCTAGTAATGTTCTATTAGATGAGAACATGAACCCAAAGATTTCAGATTTTGGTATGGCAAAAATTTTCGAGGCAGATCAAACTCAAGTGAATACAGGACGGATAGTTGGGACATAGTAAGACTGAGAATTTTCTCTCTTATCCAACTTAATCTATAGACTGTTAGTGTCGTAGTTGGATTTGTGAAAGAATAAAAGGAGAAGAAAATAAAATAAAGTTCTTTACTAGAAATTTATCTTCTTTGTTCTTAAATATTTTTGACATTGGTATGATAATGTTGTTTCCAGTGGTTATATGTCTCCAGAATATGCAATGCGTGGACAGTTCTCGGTGAAATCTGATATCTTCAGCTTTGGTGTATTAGTTTTGGAGATTGTTAGTGGCAAGAAGAACACTGAATTTTATCAAACACATCTTGCTGATGACCTCTTAAGCTATGTGAGTATTTGACAAGTGTAGATGATTCATAACTCAGCTACAAATGCCAGAGGATTAAGAGATTTTGAGCTCAAATACTAACATTGTATTATAACAGGCTTGGAAAAATTGGACACAGAACACGCCTCTGGAGCTGTTGGATCCAACACTGAGAGGCTCTTATTCAAGAAATGAAGTCATCAGATGCATCCATATTGGTTTATTATGTGTTCAGGAAAGTCCTTCAGCGCGGCCTTCAATGGCGAATATTTTGCTCATGCTTAACAGTTATTCAGTGACCTTATCATTACCACGACAACCAGCTTCTTTCCTGCATGGAAGAAAACCAAACAGGCTACAAGATGGGCTTGATTCTGATCAGTCTACCACCTCTTCAGTTCCTTGGTCTATCAATGAAGTATCCATCACTCAACTAGTCCCTCGGTAAAGGATTGATTTTATGAGTTCCTCAACCCAAACCTGTAAATATTGATACCTGAATGAATTCTGGTTTGTAAAAATTATGAATGAAATTTTTAGTTACAGCTTGACAAAGCGTTCTGAGGAAGATTCTCTAGTCTGCCTCTGGCAGGGGTAGTAACTAGTAAGCCTGTTAAAAATAATTTGAGTATATATCTATTTTGGTTCTCAAAAAATTTTAAACCAGACATTTTAGTCCTCAACTAAAATTAATTACTCAATTGGTCCCTAACAATTAATTCTGTCAGTCACTTAGGTCCTTGACTCCGTCAACTCTAACGGAAGACAAAATGGTCCCTGACAACTCTAACAAGGATAAAATGATCGCTCATAACTCTAATAAAGAACAAAATGATCATTGATCCCTTTATTCGAAAACGACACTGTTCTTCCCCAATTTTTATTATATCTCGCATAACACTAATATTCATACTCTCCTTCTTCACCTTCACAGTCTTCTTTTTCTTCTTTTTCATCTTTTTCTTCCTCCTCTTTAGCTTCAAGATTAAGCCATGGTGTAATTGCCACACGTGTCGCACCTACCTCAACATGTTATGGACAACACGCTTCCTAAGTCCACCAGAAGCATCCACTTTCACGTCTTCGATAACATCACCTCCAACCCTGACAACGTCCACGATATCCTCAAGACCAAGTTCCACAACTACCCAAGGGCACGCCTTTCTCCACTCTCCGGCAAGCAATATAGATTGTTGGACATTAGGACATTATGAAAAGATTCTCTTTCGACATCATATGCAAATTCTCATTTGAAATAGACACCGAGTGCTTCATTCTTTCTTTCTCGGAGTCCAAGTTGGCAGACAGCTTCAACTCGCATCTAAGCTATCAGTAGAACGAGCAATGTCGTTGTTGCCGCTCATATGAAAACTGAAGCGATTACTGAACATTGGTTCGGAGAAGAAGCTGAAGGAAGCGATCGGAGTGGTGGACAATGTGGTGTCATGGAGATGATAGGGCAGAGGAGAAGGGAGATGACAACAACGACGACGAGTCTTAACAAATCAGAATTGCTGTCTAGATTCATAGGATCCATCGAAGACGATAAGTAGTCGATAGACATAGTCATTAGTTTCCTGAGTATGAATTGGTTGAGAATAAGTTGAGGATTTTTTTCCTTATGAACATTAAAGTTATAGAGTATGCATTGTGTAGCTTGAAGTTACAATATTAGATTGTTAGTGTTATGCGAGATATGATGGAAATTGGGAAAGAACAGTGTTGTTTCCAAATAAAGGAGATCAGGGACCATTTTTGTCCCCTATTAGAGTTGTCAGGAATTATTTTGTCCTCCGTTAGAGTTAACGGAGTAAAGGACCTGTGTAACTGACGGAGTTAATTGTTAGGGACTAATTGAGTAATTAATTTTAGTTGGGGACTAAAGTGTCTGGTTTAAAATTCTTTGAGGACCAAAATGGGTATATACTCAAATAAATAAAACAAATTTGTGAGCAAGGTTGGCGATGAAAGGATCAAATCAATGAAGGGATTTCCAAAGATTGTCATCTACCAGTCTGGTCTCTATCAACCACTATTTTTGGTACTATTATTTCAGTGATTTAACTGTCGTTGAAATGAAGATGGATTGAATTAGTCAACTGGAGCTTATTCATATCATATTTTGATGTTGCCTTTTAAGTTTGCTAACTATTAAATATGAAAGGATTGGAAAACTAGGCCACGTTTCACAATTCCAAGAGTTGGACTTACATTCTATGTAGTGAAATAAAAATTACCATTGCATGCAAAAAGAAATGAGATAGCAAAACAATTCTTGTGATCTGGCAATCAAGCTTCTTGAAAGTGTTTACGTGGTCAATGCCAATCTTTATTTATTTTCTCTCTCTTTCCTTTGTGGTTTACACGGTTTGCATTCTGGTCAACTTTGTAAGTGGAAAATACCCCACGGCATTGTGTGGATGGACTTTTAGTTTTTTATACTGTCTCTTCGGTGAATATTTCATGTTAAGGTATAAATCAGTAATATTCTCTTAAAGTCTATGATTTTTATATAGATATTTTAAACCATAGTTTGGACTTTTGCAACACTAAAACAAGCATGCAAGATTCCGCGGAAGATTGTTTCAAAGAACCTCTTAACTTGTAATAATCTTCTATTACTCAATGTCCACAATGTTACAAAATAGAGACTAGATAATAATAATTCTTAAATTGCAATGGCTATGGCTATGGCACCTTCAAGTTCAAGAGTGATTTCTCTACTTCTTTGTCTTCTTTTTACGCTTATTTCTCATATTACAGCTCAGCCAAGCTTCCTGTACCATTTTTGCATGAATGATAAAGGAAACTACACAGAAAACAGTGCCTACCACACCAACCTCAACACTCTTTTGTCCACTTTGTCTTCAAATACAGAAGTTGATTATGGCTTCTACAACTTCTCTCAGGGACAAGGCTCTGACAAAGTTAATGCAATCGGGATGTGTAGAGGAGATGTTAAGCCGGAATCTTGCCGCAGTTGTCTCAATGATTCCAGAGTCCTTCTGATGCATCGTTGTCCGAATCAGAAGGAGGCTATAGGTTGGTATGACAACTGCATGTTGCGCTATTCGAACCGGTCCATATTTGACACCATGGAACCTGACCCTACCTACTTTCTGTGGGTTGGAATCAATGCAACTGATATGAATCAGTTCATTCAAGTGCTTAGGAACTTGCTGGAAAGCCTTAGAACCAATGCTTCATCAGGTGATTCCCTTAAAAAGTATGCTGCAGGAAGCGCGGCCGGACCAAGCTTCCAGACTATATTTGCTCTTCTGCAATGCACACCTGATTTATCAGAGCAAGAATGTGATGATTGCTTGGTCAGGGCCATCTCAAATATTAATGATCGTTGTTATGGCTTAACAAAGTGCAGAATTGGAAAACCAAGCTGCAATCTTAGATTTGATACTTCACCTTTCTATGACTCTACAGCTGATGCTTCTCCGTCTTCGCCATCAAAAGAATCTCCTCCTCCTCCAGTCACCAATACTAATGCCACTTCTACCAAAGGTACCTCTTATATGCTTAAACTGAAATAGTCAAAGCATCAATCAAGCCCCATCCAAGTTGGGTTGGCTGTTCAAATTTTTGTTATACTTTTTGTTGGTTCATTTCTTTTTCAAGTTGGTGAAGGAAAACATAAATGGATTTGCTAAGCTTCAACCTGTGATAAAGGTCTTTTAGTTTCCAATTTTCAGCTTAGCGTTGAGCATCATAGTCAGCCCTCAACATGATTTTTATATCTGCAGGAAAGAGCAATTCAACAGGTATTGTCATTGCAGTGGTAGTGCCGATTTTCGTCGTTTTAGTACTGCTCATCTCTGTTTGCATCTTCATAAGAGCAAGGAAGCGCAAGAGAAGTTTTCACAATCACAATGACAGTAAGACAATCTTTGTTTTCTTATGATTCCTTATTTAGAATCAAGACAAAATTTCACTCAAAATTCAGTAGTTTCTCTACAGCTAACAATAACATAAGCTATTGGCTACCAACAAAGAAAGGGGGGTGAAATTTATCATTAGCCATCATGTTTCACTAATTTGCTCCTGCAAATCTTAAGTCTTCCTTTCAAGAAATGAGATTGGTTAAGCACTTATACTCTTTTTCCATGTACAGCTGAAGTTGACAATGAAATTGAACCTATTGATTCATTGCAATTCAACTTTGACACCATTAGAACGGCTACAAATAACTTTTCAGAAGAAAATAAGCTAGGACGAGGAGGATTTGGACCTGTTTACAAGGTAAGAATATACAGTGTTTTCTTTCATTTAAATGTAAATTATAAACTAGTCTCAAAAAGTGCTACTCACAGATTGTTAGCACCAAAATTACATGTATCTGACTAATATATTTTCAGGGTAAGCTTTCTAATGGAAGAGAAATTGCAGTCAAAAGGCTGTCAATGAATTCAGGACAAGGAGATACAGAATTTAAGAATGAAGTGCTGTTAGTGGCCAAGCTTCAGCACCGCAATTTAGTTAGGCTACTTGGTTTTTGCTTGGAAAGAAAAGAAAGATTACTGGTTTATGAGTTTGTTCCTAATAAAAGTCTTGATTACTTCATATTTGGTAAGTTAGAACTTTTCTTCATTGGATTCTACCTTGGTGACATTTCAGTTCTCTTGAATGGTCAAGTACTTAATTGTGCATATGCATATACCTTGGGTTCGATTTGCAGATCCAATCAAACGCGCTCATCTGGATTGGGAAAAGAGATACAAAATCATTGGAGGCATTGCTAAAGGCCTTCTTTATCTTCACGAGGATTCGCGTCTGCGTATTATTCATCGTGACCTTAAAGCAAGTAACATCCTTTTAGACGAAGAAATGAATCCGAAAATATCAGATTTTGGCATGGCAAGATTGTTTCTTGTGGATCAAACTCAAGGGAACACAAATAGAGTTGTTGGAACATAGTAAGTTCTATAATATCTAAGGTTATTTTGTTTTGTTCAGTACTTAGAAACATAAATAGCATCTAGTATTTTTTTTCCTAATTGAAGTTAAACATATTGGAATGTAGTGGATACATGGCACCTGAGTATATAATGCAAGGACAATTCTCTGTGAAATCAGATGTCTTTAGTTTTGGCGTAATGGTTCTAGAGATAGTAAGTGGCCAGAAAAATAGTGGCTTCCACAAGGGAGAGGATGTGGAGGACCTAATAAGCTTTGTAAGTAGTCTCTTCCTTCTTCTCACAATTTTCATTTTTGGTACCAGTTGAGGTGAAATTGTTGAAACTAAAAGAGTGTGAATATGAATCCTTGCAGGCATGGAAAAATTGGAGGGACGGAACAGCATCAAACATTATAGATCACACAATGAATAATGGTTCAAGAAATGAAATACTGAGATGTATCCACATTGGTTTACTGTGTATTCAGGAAAATTTAGCTGATAGACCAAACATGGCTTCTATTGTGCTCATGCTTAACAGCCATTCTCTCACTCTTCCAGTGCCATCAAAGCCTCCATTTCTTGTGGACAGCAGAGGTTTATCAACTATTCCATCATGGGAGTATAGTTCAAGGGAAACTGATTGAAGCACAGAAGAAACAAATTGTATATGCTAATGAATTTAGTGATTAAGGTCACATTCTAGTGCACTTTATGTACTGATTTTTGTACATGAAGTGTAACAAGTGGCATTCTTTATTATTTAATTTACAAGTATGTACGAAGTTTAACTTCCAAAAACAAATTGATTGTTGCCACAGATTCCTAAGGCTCTTAACAAGTTGTAATCCTACATACACTGCAATTAACCTCAAGAGTAAACAGAGATTAATTCGGATTATTTGTCGGAAAATATAAATCATCCATAATCTTTCACTGTTTATAATTAAAAAGAAGAAAACCAAAGGTATCAAGTTGCATTTAAAAACAAGAAAGAAATGACAAGGAACGAAATAAATTTAGAAAGGTGGGTTTACTTTGACAAAGAGAGGAGTAGTGGTGTCTTCAATGATCAACCAACCATTATGCACTCCTGTCGTATTCATCTACTTTCCTCATTAAGAATATTCAAAGTCCACATCACTTAAACAAGTTAAACCGTGAAATACGGTTCTCATTTTATTTTGTTTAGTTTCTAAAGCAAGATCTGGTCATACCCTCTTTTTTTCAAAGAAGCTTCTTATTATATATACACAAAATAAAAATGAAAATTATAAGCTCCAAAATTTAATGTCCATATTATAGCTTACTACTTACCAACGTGTTGAACTAGTGCAAGAAAATTCATTGTTTAATAAGTCTGTTAACTACATATATATATATACAAGAAATGGAGAAAACTTGAATCACTTCCCCAGCACCAAATAAAAGCACTCTTCCACAGTCATCACCTTAAATTGGAGCAAAAACCATAGGCATGGCACTTTCCAGAATGCTATTATTTCTTTGTATCCTTATCATACTCTTACCTCAACCCAAAGCGCAGCCAAACTTTCTATACTCCTTCTGTATAGATGACAATGGCAATTACACTGCAAATAGTCCCTACAGCAGAAACCTTAACACCCTTTTGTCCAACCTTTCTTCCAACAAAAACATTAATTATGGCTTCTACAACTTCTCTTATGGCGAAGACAACGACAGAGTCAACGCGATAGGGCTATGCAGAGGAGATGTGAAGCAAAATGATTGCCTTAGCTGCCTCAATGATTCAAGAGTCCTACTCACAAGACTCTGTCCAAATCAAAAGGAAGCAATTGGTTGGTATGACAAGTGCATGCTTCGCTACTCAAACCGATCATCAATATTTAACAGAATGGAAGCTAATCCTAGTTTCTCCATGAGGAACAGTGGAAATGCAACAGATGTTGATGAGTTCAACAAAGTGTTGGATACCCTTCTAAATGATCTAATAGGCAAGGCTGCATCTGGGAACTCGGAGCGAAAATTTGCTGCATCAAGTTCGAAAGGACCAGGCTTCCAAACAGTCTATGGTCTAGTGCAGTGTACGCCTGATTTGTCTCAGCAAGACTGCTATGCTTGTTTGATTCAGGCTATCACAGAAATCCCCCAGTGTTGTGATAGCAAGAAAGGTGGTAGAATTTTGGAACCTAGCTGTAACTTCAGGTATGAGATATACCCCTTCTATGACCTTGCAAATGTTACACCTCCACCAGCACCAGCGCCAGATTCTGCTACTCATCCCTCATCTACTGATACGGATTTAACACAAGGTATGTAATTAGATACCATATCCTGCTTAAAAGTTGATCATGGCAATGAACTAGTACTTGAAAAACCAGAATTATTTTCTGCTTTTTTGCAGGAAAGAGCAGCAACACATCACGAAATGTAGTAATAGCAATAGTTGTGCCAATTACTGCTTTGGTTATATTGATCATCCTTATTTGCATCTATTTAAGAAGGAGGAGGATGCGGTCGCCAACACAAGTTGAAGGTAAACTGTAGGAGAAAAACAGTTTCTTGGATATCATCAACTTCATTCATGTGTTTCAAAGAACAAGAAGCGATGACTTTTGTGAAAACAGATAACATTGATAATAAGAAGACAATCTAAATGAACTTTAATTCCATTTGCAGCACGCACTGATCTCAACATATCACCAGTTAAAGCTGAAGACAGTGATGAATTTAGATCATCTGAGACACTGCAGTTGGACTTTGCCACCATCATGGCCGCTACCAACAACTTTTCTGATGAGAATAAGTTAGGACAAGGTGGATTTGGACCTGTTTACAAGGTAAAATACAACAATCCTACATTGAAATATTCGTCCTATCCACGTTGATGTAGGCTTGAATAGATATTGACATGTTGTAGACTCTAAATTACTTTCATCAAACTCAAATTTTCCAGGGAAGGCTCTCCAATGGGCAGGAGGTTGCAGTCAAAAGATTGTCCATAAATTCTTTGCAGGGAGATTTAGAGTTTAAGAATGAAGTGATGTTAGTGGCCAAGCTTCAGCACCGAAACTTGGTTAGGATACTTGGCTGTTGTTTGGAAAGAAGAGAAAGGTTACTGATTTATGAATATGTTCCCAATAAAAGCCTTGATTTCTTCATATTTGGTAAGTCCACAACTTTTGCTTGTTTGTTTGGACTGTATATCTGTTAGTTCATTTTTTCTGCATAGTGCATAAACATTCTGAATACTCTAGAAGATTATATATTGGCTTTGGTTTGTAGACCAAATCAAACGCGCACAATTGGATTGGAAAAGGAGGTACAAAATCATAGGAGGCATTGCTCGAGGTTTACTTTACCTTCACGAGGATTCCCGTTTGAGAATCATTCATCGTGATCTCAAAGCAAGCAACATTCTTTTAGATACAGAAATGAACCCAAAAATATCAGATTTCGGCTTAGCAAGACTATTTGCCGTGGATCAAACTCAAGGCAAAACAAGTAGAATCGTTGGAACTTAGTAAGTATAAGAAGTTAAGAACATGTCAGTACTAGTTAATTGTACCAATCAATGTTTTTACCATCCAAAGCTAATTGAGTTGTGCTCATGTTGGCACACAGTGGATACATGGCGCCTGAATATGCATTTCGTGGACAATTTTCAACAAAGTCCGACGTATATAGTTTTGGTGTACTAGTTCTAGAGATTATAATCGGCCAGAAGAACAGTAGTGTTCGTCGAGGGGAGAATGCAGAGGACATAGTGAGCTTTGTAAGTAAAGCTTCTTTCCATTACCTATCATCCAAGTTTAAATTTACAAAGTTGAAAAGATTAAATCAAGATTGAGCTTGACTTTGCAGGCATGGAGAAGCTGGAGAGAAGGGACAGCATCAAACATTGTTGATCCAACAATTACTGATGGATCAAGAAATGAAATAATGAGATGTATCCACATTGGCTTGCTTTGTGTTCAGGAAAATGTAGCTGACAGACCAACTATGGCTTCAGTTATAATCATGCTTAACAGCCACTCTGTTACTCTTCCATTGCCTTCACAACCTGGTCTCTTGATTCATAATAATAGAAGTTTATCAGACATCCATTCAGAAGAGTACAATTCGGAGACAAGAGGTTCAACTGAATCAGGTAACCAATCTGTGAAAGCATCGGAGAATGAAGCTTCCATTACCGAGCCATTTCCTCGCTAGACGTGAAACTTGTTTTGGATTGTACTGAGAATAAACTTGATCAAGATTCTCTTGTTCAATACTTGTAGTCATTCAGTTAAGTTGTATAAAGAAGATTAAAGAGAAGAGTATGAAAAAGAAGGTTGAAAACGAACGACTCCTATTTCGTAATCCAAACCTAAACGTAACCAATTTAATTATAGTGTTTGAGACTCTTGTCAGTTGCATTATCACTAATATAAAGAAAAATCGAAATATTTATAATGGAGAATTTGTCTGATACATAAAATTACATTTTAATTTTATTTTTTCTTACATAATTTTGTACGCGTAGTTAAAGAAAACAAGAAGAAGAATGTTGTTCACCAAAAAAAAAAAAGAAGAAAACAAGAAGAGTGGAAATTAAAAAAAAATTCTGGTAAACAAAGGTCTGGTCCGGCGTGAGTTGACTTGGGTGTCAAATTAAACAGCTGTTGGAGGCGTAGAATCATTAGATAGTTAATGGTTTCATGCTTGTGTTGTTTGGAAGGTTTACTAAGAGTTGGTTAATGTTACTTAAAACCTAAAAGTTTATTCTGTGTATTTTTCATAAAAAAAATAGTTGAACGATTTGCATAAGGTCATTTTTATCTATAAGAGAATTATTCACCGTGATCTCAAATCTAATAATACTCTTTTGGACACATAATAGAACCCTAAAATTGGGTTAGCTTCTGTTTAATTCACACAAATCAAACTGTTTGATATCAGATTTATGCTTGGCAACCAGTCCTTCTATCTGCCAGTTCCCATGCAGCCTGCTTTTTTGATGGAGAATAATAAATGCTCATCAAATATCCAATTTTCAGAGTGGCGTTATGGGGAAACAGCATCAATTGAGCTCAAAGTTAACTCCATTGAAGCATCAACAAATGAGGCCTTAATCAGTAGCATACATCCTCGTTAGATATGAATCATATGATTCAGTCTGGCCCATCACATGCAAGAACAACTAAATATATCAAATAATAAGGAGTAATGCTATATATCTAAGTCTTTTTATGAATTAAATTTAATAAAATTAAATAATATTGAGAATAATATTAGTCATAATAATTTTTGTTATGTTAGACGAATTTGATTGGATTTAGTTAATAAAAAAACTTAAATATATAACATTATTTAATAATAATGTAGTTGTGATTTCTTTTATTTTCTTGGTCAAACTTGCCCTCTCCTTCCGGGGTTGCACTTGCCACGAGGTTATTGTTTTAACTTTGGGAAGTGTTAGAGGAACAATGAAAATTTTGAACAACATGAACAACCACCAATCAAATGAAAATACACTACACTTTAATTTAATGCTACTAATCAAATTTACTCTTTTAACCTTATTAATTCATATTGTTACACATTGTTCAAAAATCTTGTTTGTTACCTATACTTTTCCTTTAACTTTTAACCAACTTGCATCATGCGGCTTATTTCATCCCTTTCTTAGAGTTTTCCTTTTCATATCAATAATTCAATTAATTTAATTCCACTTTCCATTGAACCATCTCAATATATCTCCACTTCCTTTGATTTTCTCAAGCTTTCCACTGGATGCTACTTAAATTAATAATAATAATAATAATAATAATAATAATAATAATAATAATAATAATAATAATATTATTATTATTATTGGAAAGTTCATTGCTGTTTCAAAGAACAAGTAGACAGAAAGTTGATATTATAAATGAAAAAGAAGGGAACCTCTATTCCTTCAATTTTCCATTTGTTTCATGAAGGTCATAAACGATGGCTGCCATGACCATAGCTTCTGAAAACTTGCTCTTACTTCTTTCTGTCCTTGTCATCTTCACGTCTCTAGCCACCTCCCAACCAGATTTTGTACACTATCTCTGTAAAGACAACAATGGTAACAACACAGCTAACAGTACCTACAGTTCAAACCTCAATACCCTTTTGTCCAACCTCTCTTCTATCATTGGAACCAGCAACAACTACCAATTCTACAATGTCTCCAATGGCAAAAGCACAGACAAAGTTAACCTGATCTGGATGTGCAGAGGAGATGTTACTAAAGACCATTGCCTTAGCTGTTTGAACGATTCAAGAATCCTTCTGCCAAATGTTTGTCCAAACCAGAAGGAGGCAACAGGGTGGTATGATTACTGCATGTTGCGCTACTCGAACCGGTCCATATTTGGGATCATGGACTCCAATTGGTGGGCGATACATAACAACATGCATGTAAATAATGTGAATGAGTTCAACCAAGTTACTGCAGATTTGATGCAAAGTCTAAGAAGCAAAGCTGCTGCAATTTCTGGTGATTCTCAGGTCAAGTTTGCTGCAGGAAATGCCAGCGTAGCGGCGGGATTTGAACACGTGTATGCTCATGTACAGTGCACTAATGATCTGTCTGAGCTAGAATGCAATGATTGCTTGGCTGAAAGAATCTCCACCATCCCAGATTGCTGTAATGGAACCGTACGTGTAAGAATTTTTACCCCCAGTTGTAATCTTAGATATGACACAACGCCTTACTTTGATTCTCTAAGCGTTCTCTCACCTCAATCATCTCTTTCTCCTGCTCCATCATCCACTACTGCCACTGCTACGCTCAAACAAGGTTTCTAAATTTATTTTTAGTTACATGAAATGCAATAGAATGTCTCATTTAGTGTTAGATATCTATCTATTTATGTGAATCTATTTAAAAGCTGTGTTAGATATATAACAATTCATGTGTTTCTATCTAACTGCTTGAACTTTTTAAATAAATGGTTTCTACATTGGATTTTGCAGGAAAGAGCAACTCATCATCAACAACTGTGATTGCCATAGTTGTGCCGGTCGTCTCCCTTATTATTCTGCTGCTCATAACCTTTGTCTGCATCTATTTCAGAAGGAAGAAGAAACCAACCAAGTATTTTGAAAGTAAGTCTAAATAATAATAAGTGGTGCCTACAATGTGGTATTGAATTGTTCACTACTTAACCTCATCAACAATATATAGACAAAAAACTAATAATACTTGAATTCGCCTAATTGATTAGATTTTTTCATTCTCATAATTCTTCTTACTATTCTTACCCAGCTCAAGGTGAATCAGAAGCTGACTATGAAATTGAACCTATTGAGACATTACAATTCGACTTTCAAACCATCATGGACGCTACAAATAACTTCTCAGTTGCAAATAAGCTTGGAGAAGGTGGATTTGGAATTGTCTACAAGGTAGATAAAGCTCAGGTTGAGCTTAGTTATAGCCTCTATCAAAACAAATAGTACTATGTTTTACAAAAACTCTTGTATATTTTCAGGGTAGACTACCAAATGGCGAAGAGGTTGCTATCAAAAGATTGTCAAGGAATTCTGAACAAGGAGATATAGAATTCAAGAATGAGCTGCTATTGGTAGCAAAGCTTCAACATCGAAATTTAGCAAGGCTACTTGGCTTTTGTTTGGAAATAGGAGAGAGGATACTGGTCTACGAGTTTCTTCCCAATAAAAGCCTTGATTACTTCATATTTGGTAACTTAGAATTTCCTCTTGGCTACTCTGCGTTTCTGTTACTTTCATATCTCTTAAAAGAATAAAGAAATATTATCAACATTATTGAAATATTATGTAGATCCAGTGAAGCGTTTACTTTTGGATTGGGAAGTACGCTATAAGATTATAGAAGGAATCGCTCGAGGTCTTCTTTATCTACACGAGGATTCTCAATTGCGTATTATCCATCGTGATCTAAAAGCAAGTAACATACTCTTAGATGAGAAAATGAATGCAAAGATATCAGATTTTGGTATGGCAAGGTTGTTTATTGAGAATCAAACTCGAGGAAGCACACTTAGAGTGGTTGGAACCCAGTAAGTACTATGATATACCTAAGAGCAAATAAATTTTCCTAATTACTATATACCCTCAGCAACAAGAGTAAAAGAAAATTTTATGCTATCTCAATCTAACTGGGTTTATAATTGTGTTGACATACAGTGGATATATGGCACCCGAATATGCATTGCATGGACATTTTTCAATAAAATCAGATGTTTTTAGTTTCGGTGTACTGCTTCTTGAGATAGTGAGCGGACACAAAAATGGAGACATTCATAATGGCGAGTACGTAGAACATCTAATAAGCTTTGTAAGACTCCTATCCTCGAGTAACAATTTCTTAACTTTAAAATAGTCCATAATATTTTACATTTGAAGAAAAGATAAAAGAAAAATAAAGAACCTTGTTTCTATTGTCCAAAACCTTGCAGACTTGGAAAAAATGGATGGAAGGATCTGACTCAGCCTCAGATATTGTAGATCAAACATTTTATAGTAGTAGATTCAGAAATGAAATAACGAGATGCATCCATATTGGATTGTTATGTGTTCAAGAAAATGTAGCTGATAGACCAACCATGGCTACGGTTGTAATGATGCTTAATAGTGAATCGGTCATTCTTCCCATCCCTTCAAAAGCAGCATATGTTACTATGAATAATGCCGGAGATTTATCGAATGGAAGAAGATTAGGTGAATCAGGAAACTATGCTCTGCAAACATCATCAGGAGCAAATGAGGCTTCGATTACTGATCCTCATCCTCGTTAGATTCTCTACGTTGGGTCCTGTTTTGTGTTCTTCCAAACTCAATATTACTTTTTATTTGTTTCATGTTCTTTACTCGGAGGTTGTGGCTCTGGTCTCGTGACTGTTGTCTCTATTTCTTGTAATGCAAGTTTTGAATTCAATAATTTTGGTTAATATAGTAACAAAAAAAAAAAAGAGAGAGAGTAGCACGTGGGGGGCACATGTCCCACTTAATCTCCTTTTTTCTCTTTTTGAACTCTCTCGAGCTCCTTATCCCTCTCTATCTCTCGTTTCTTTTTTTCATTCTTTCATACGAGAAACAACAAACCCTCTCCTTCCCTTTATTTTCTCTTTTATCCTATTTTCTTCATTTCAAAAATTTTTATTTCAACCACACACACTAAATTTTATTTTATATTTCTATTTTATCTCTATTTTAATACATCATTTATAACAAAAAAAAAATTTAGTTTTCACGATCCTAAATAAAAGAGTTCATCTTAATGAGTAAAGGAAGGATTCAACTTTTGAGTTTCGGTTATTATTGAGACCTCAAAATAACTCTTTGACTCAATAATTAGTTATATCTCCAATTTTTGTCATCTCTATACCTGTGGATATAGCAAAATCCGAATTAGGGTTATTAAGATTATGAAATTTGGAACTTTTATCAAAGTGAATAAGATTATGTTAATTGACAACATTAGTAACTCACAAATATCATTATTGTCATATTTTTAGAGCTTTAGAATTATTGGACATCATTTGGTAGCTCGTTAACACACTCAGAGTTGCTTCCAGTTTCTTAAAATCAAGTTGTAAGTGGATATTATGTCTATAATTGTTTTTAAGTATACTATTATTCATATTTAAATTAAATCATTATTTTTAGCATTTAAAATTATTTGATTGTTGTGATTTTTGAATAATTGAAATGGATATCGATTTCTGAAAAACTCATAATTTTATAAAAATACACATAAAACGATATTTATATATTCTCTACATACTTATTTTCTTATTTGTATTTGTTAAATTTTAATTAAATTTTTTATATGCATTCTTATATGTACTCTATTTTTATGAAATTTAGTAATATGTTACAAGTATTAGAAATTGTTATATGTGATTTGGTTTAGATTGGTTTGGGAGACTAACTAGAAAATTGTAGTTAACGGCGGTTATGACGTTAAACTAAATGCATCTGGCTCAAACCTTAGTTAGTAGGGGCATTGCTAGCCTAACGTGTAGGCCACACGTTGAATCTGTTATACCGTACAAGCACACTAGAGAAAATGGCTACGCTTAGAGGTGGAGCCGCTCCAAGTGACCAAGTGTGTAATATTTGATTTGATTTGACTTCTGAAATGAGAACTCTCATTTTAGTTCATTCCGCTTAATTATTTATCTATTGTTTACATAATTGATTAATATGAATTCCTCATCTTTGGAAAGAAATATAATTTTCATGGTAAAATTTGTATGGTCTCGTGTCGGTTATAGATATAATGTTTGTCTACTGAGTTACAAAACTTATCCTATTATATTCCTAAGTTTTTCAGATACAAGTGTCATTCCAGGTTCCATTCTAACTGCCCCTCAGTAGATCTTAGTTATTTCGGTGAGTCTTTCTTCTTTTCAAGAGCTAAGTAATTATGTAATGGAACCTTTGCTCAAAATCTAGATTATATCAATGCTTCATATGCCACAGGCAAAATCCTTGTGTGGGTTATGTTATTTTGAATTTTGAACTGTTTAGATAGTAATTATAATTTGGTTATGTAAGACTTATGGATTTAACTATATACTCTAGTTATCAACTTGATATATATATGATGCGTATTTTGGATATATTTGGTTGTGGATATAATTGGAATATGTTGTTGTTGTCGTTTTTGGAAATAGATGTTTATTATTGATACAGGAAGTTAATATTTATGTTGATAAGGTCCTAGAAATAGAAGAGATTATGTCCGTTTTTCTAAAAATTTAGTCGTTTGGCTTACTAAGAGACTTGTCCCTTGAGTGCCAGTCATAGCTTGATTTGGGCAATGACAGTTAACTCGTACTCATTTCATTTTATTCCTTTTTCTCCATACTTCATGCAACGTTGGAGATATGGTTAGTCTTAAACTTATTGTGAATTGATTTTATTATCACACGTTCGCTCATCCATTAGGGTGACAATTGGTAGGATATGGTAGGGTTTAGATTCAACTCTAATTTTATCCGAAGGTTAAAATTTTTATATAAATTCAACCATATCCTACCCGAATTAAAAATATTCCAACCCTAACCCTATTCGTTCTTAACCCAGAGGTACCCGACCCTATCCGTGGGTTATAAAAAAGATGCACCATTATTATATAAATTGCTGATAATTTAAAATATAACTGATTTTTATGTAAAAAAAAACGTATTAAATTATCAATTAATAATCTTCTCTTAGTATGTCAGGCTCCAAAATACGCCATGACCGTCTCTCAGAAAAATAATCCCATAGCAAGTCTAACAGATTTAAATATAAGTTGAATAAGAAATTACAAATAGTTTACAAGTTTTAAAATAAATAGTTATATATTTTAACAAAAATTAAAATAATTAAGAATGGTTGAATCCTGCTTGTGACATATGGAGCATATACATCTATGTTGAGTTAAAAAATTAACTAAATAAATTAAGTGATGACAAACATTATTTTTGGGCAAAATAAATAATTAAGTGTTGATTATTTATATCTACCCATAAACTAATTGTTTATTGTTGTAGGCCAAATGTTAATAGCTCAAAGGAAATGAAAAACAAACAGAAAAGAATAATGGGCTGAAAACAAAATAGAAGCCCAAGAAAAAGAAAAGAAAGAAGTCAGATAGGTTGCTCAGATGGATACCCGAATCAAACCCAGCTTAATTTCAATTTCCTCCATCTTGCTCCAATCAAAGCAACGTTCCTCTCCTCTCAAATCAAGTCAAATCAAGTTTCAGAAAAGTAAGAAAGAGAAAGAAAGAAAAAGCTTCCTCCATAAGCCAGTAACTAAAGAAGCAAAAAAGAGAAAGTTTAAGCTTGAAGCACAGAAGCTAAAGCAGAAAATCTAATCCAAATCAAGCTTAGGTTAAAGGTAATCCATCTCATCTTGCATGCATCAGATCTTCCTCTCTTCTTCCCATCTTTCTTCTCTATCCGAAAATGGCATTCAAGGGAAAGTTGATCTCTGTTCATCACTGCTACAAATCCACGGTCACTAGAGATTCTTGGGGACCAAGTTGCATCTCTATGGTTCGGATTTAGTCGACCATTGGAAGACAAATTCGGTTACTCCTTCCTGGCTTTCGGTCAAGTTGGAGGAGTCAGAAGCAAAGGCCCTACTTTGTTGTTTAAGAAGGAAAAGTGAGCCTATGGGTTGGTGAAGCTCAAGGCTCAAGGTGTTGACCTTGGAAGAAGAACCAAGTAACTTGCAAGGAGATAAATGAAGCTGGCTGGTCATTCAGAGGGCAAGGAGAGAAAACCAGAGAATTGAGGTTTTGTTCAGAGAAGAGCTCTTTGAAGAAGTTCAACTAACTGGATAATGTAACCTAATCAAAGGTGCATTCCGCCAGTATGAAGAACTGAATCAGAGGCTTGCTAATCTGGTTTTTCGCATAGCATAGAGGCTATTGATGAAGTCAATCTCCTTCATGTTTTACTGAGTGTAATGTACTTTTCTAAGTTTATCTTTCTGTAATTTCTTGTGAGAAAAGGCATTGTGAGATAGCTCAGGAAAAAGCCATGAGTGGAAAAAGGCTAAGTGAAACACTTGAGAGAAGAGCCTAGAGTTATTTTTAGATTTCTTTAGGATGGTTAAGTGTCTTGTATCTTGTACTTGTAAGGCATCCCTTTCTTAGTTGGGTTAGCACTAAGAGGTATGGTTAGGTATTAGCATAGCCAATGTCAAGTTAGGTTAGAACTTGAGTGTGAAAGGATTGGGTCAATCCTGTGTTATTGGTGTATGTAATACTGTTAACTATAGTGAAATTCTTCCATAGTTGTGGAAGAGACTGGATGTAGGTTGCATAGCACAAGGCAACCGAACCAGGATACATGCTGGTGTTAGCTTTTCTCTTCTCTGCTGTGTTCTGTTTTCTAATATTCATGAGACAAAAATAAATTGTCTCATAAATTTTCGCTGCTGAGTTCAAACAGAATCAAAACTGCAGATTTATTTTAAAAGGGCAATAACAGCAACCAAAAAAGAAGGCATAGATTCAACCCCCTTCTCTAAGCCTACCACAACCTTCAATCTAGGAACTCGACAAAGAATAAATACTCATTGCAGATTGTTACTCTTGAATAGAAAGTCTTACATAGTCAAGTATTTGTTCCTGAAAATATTTAAAAAAACGGGTGAGTTTTGTGTAAAATCCGGTCAAACCGTAATTAATTAAATAATAAATTAAATAGGAGTAAATATAGTTAAAAAATTTAGCAATTGGAATTTGATAATTTAAATATGATATTTGGATTCAGTGAATATTTCTGAGTCGAAAAACATAGTTTTCTGCGTAAAAATGCGCACTGAAAATTTGACCAGCAGTACCGGCTGAGATCTGTCTGGTACTATAGTTGAGGAAATTAATTATAAGTGAATAAGGTTAAGAAATAACAATTTATAATTTGAGAATATAGAAATATTTAAAATACGATTTAAAACTCTAATCATAGAGGTTTTGGTCCAATATTAGGCCAACAGACTAAACCAAGTGAATCAGGCCCAAGTGGGCCCAAGACCCAACATATATAAACCTTAGTTATGAGCATTTCAGCTCATAAACCCTAAAAATGAGAGGGAGGGGCAGATAGAGAGAAAAAGGAAAGAAAACCTAGCTTTCCAAACTTCAAATCACTATAACTTTCTCTTTGGAGCTCCAATTGACAAGCCATTTGTAGCTACGTATCACTCTTCTCATCCTCTACAATTATATCTAAGTTTTATGGTGAGTATTCGACTATCCTCTGCCTAGTTTTTGTTTTTCCCTTTAAATTCGAATTTGATTTGGATTTTGAGAAAATCTTGTAATTTTGGTTGTTTATGGGTGCTCTAGTATGAGTCATTGGTGATGTTCATCACAAAACTCAGTGGGTTGAGAGTTTTTTGGTGAGATTTTGGTGCCCTTGAAAACTTGAATTGGCTTGTGAAACTCTTGGGTGAGCTTGAAGGTGGAGATTCAATTGTGGGTGTCCTTGTGAAAGAGGCTCAAGTGTGGGTGTGAACCACCATTAACAATGTACGTTTAAGTTTTATTTAAGTACCGTGTGTTGTAATGTAAATTTCTAGGTTAGATGCTCCTAAGATTAGGTTTGGATTGTGTACTTGGATTGGATTGGATATGTGTAGATGACATGTTGTGGTAATTGATGATTGAAATGTAAATTGTGTGTTGGTGTAAGTTGATGTGTTGTTGGAATTGGTATTAGGTAGTGAATTATGTGATTATGAGCTATATATATGTTAAATAGATGAATACTGGGCCGGAGGCCGTGTGATTTGGGCCGAAGGCCAGAAGAGGTAAGAACGGTAAGTTGATGAATGTATTGTGTGATTGATGTTTCAAATTGAATGGAATTGTGATTGTTGTTATTTGGTTACAATGAATTGTATGGATTATGTGGTTATTGGTTTTGAGGGTGGAATTGATGTCTTTGTTGATAATGCATGTGAGTTGTACATGATGATATGGATTTATATGTATTCGAGGTTGATGGAATCGGTATTGTTGGAACTTGGAATGAGGAAAGATATAGGATATGGTATTTTGTTTGAAATTGAGTTATTTGATTGAGATTGGTCAAAATGGTGGATTGGTGGATTGTGAATTTAATAAGAATGTTGAAAATATGAGTTGATGATGCTTGAGATTGATTTTGATAAGTTTTGATTGGTTTTGAAAAGGGTTGAAATTGGTTTGTTTTGAAAATAGAATTTTGTGGGTTTGTATGAAATTGTGGTTTTTGGTCTACTTTAACGGAGCATAATTTGGTCTCTGGATCCCTAATTTGTGTCAAACTTGTTTAGAAATAAAATTGGATCCGAGATGTTTATGTCGTTTGAAGAACAGATGGAAAATGATTTGAAACGAAAAAGTTATGCCCGTCAGAAGTTTGGGGTTTGAAAATGTAATCCTACAGCTTTTTAAACTTAGTAAAATTTTTGGTAAATCGTACTCCCACGCGCACGCATGCTCGACGCGCACGTGTCACTCACAATTTTTACTCCCCACGCGTGCGCCTGGCCAACGCGTACGCGTCGCTGTATTGATGCAGGTGCGTAGTAGAAAAACCAGAGAGTTGTGATGGTACTGATAAACCCCATTTGTAGAGTTTATCCTGTATTGATTTTTGGAGATTTTATCACCTTTTACCCACATTTATTCAATGAAATAGCATGGTTTTTGATATTCTCCCTTAATTGTGCTTAAGAGTGAAAACGTGCTTTTTAGGACTCAAAATAGCTAAATTTAATTCACTTTGATTCTAGTAGATGCCTTGATATGTTTGCTAAGTGATTTTAGATTTAGAAGGCAAAGATTGGATCAAGGGAATGAAGGAAAAGCATGTAGAAATGGAGAACTCATGAAGAAATAAAGGAATCGCAAAAGCTGTCAAGCTGACATCTTCGCACTTAATTGACCATAACTTGAGCTACAAAGGTCCAATTGATGCGGTTCTAGTTGGGTTGGAAAGCTAACATCCGGGGCTTCGAAACGATATAAGATTTGCCATAGTTGCATCGCGCATAGGGGCGCGCACGCGCATGGTACGCGGACGCACCGATGGTGGCACATGACCCACTTAATGCAACACGTGGCCAGCGATTTTAGAAGCCTTGTGGGCTCAATCCAACTCATTTCTGATGCTATTTAAGCCAAGGATTGAAGAGGAAACAACATACTTTTGATCATTAGTTATAGTTTAGCTTTAGAAGTAGTTAGAGTTAGAGAGAGAGAAGCTCTCTCTTCTCTCTATAATTAGGATTAGGAATTAGGGTTAGATTAGGATCTCATAGTTCTAGGTTTAATTCAAGTCTCCTTCTACTTCTACCTTCAATTGATGATTGCTACACTTTGGTTCTTCTTTCTATCCCTATCCTCTTGTTGTAATTTCTCTTATTTTGTTTCTAGGTTTTATAATTGAGATATTTTTGTTCTTTTGTTTTCTTTTAATAATGCAATTTGAGATAATTCATGTGATTGTGATGTTGTTGATTGTTGTTTTGTTAATTCTTTGTAATTGTTAGTTGTTGATTCCTTTTATTCTTACAAATAAAAATGCTTTCTTTCATTACCCTCCAAGTATTTGATGAAATGCTTGAGAGGATGTTAGAGTAGAATTCTATATTCTTGGCTTGAGAAGGTGACTTAGGATTTCTTGAGTTTCTAGTGTCCAATTGATTGATAGTTGATAGCCATTAACTCTAGCCTTCATTAATCCAATTAGTGGAAAGCTGAGATTTATGGACTAGGATTGATATAACTCACTTGACTTTCCTTTGTTAATTGATTTAAGGATGACTAAGTGGGATTAATCCTTGCAACTACCATACTTGTGGCTAGTGATAATGATGAAGATCCTTGACAACCAAACCTTGCCAAGACCATTTTGTTAATAAAGTTTTCTTACCATTTACTATTCATATTTCTCATCCGAAACCCCAAAATAAACAAGTCCATAACCAATAACAAGAACACTACCCTGCAAGTCCTTTGAGAGACGACCCGATGTTTAAATACTTCGGTTTATAGATTTTAGGGGTTTGTACTTGTGACAAACAAATTTTTGTATGAGAGGATTATTGTTGGTTTAGAGACTATACTTCAACGAGATTTCATTTGTGAAATTCTAAACCGTCAAAAATCCAATCATCAGGTACCGTGCCGGTTTTGTGCGCGGAGCACAAAACGCACCCACACGTACGCGTCTCCCTACCTCTCTGCTTTTCATACGTGCGCATGAACGACGCCACGCGTCACTCTCTTTTTCCGCTTCCCACGCGTGCGCATGGACGACGCGCACGCATGACCCTGTCTTCAGCAAAAATGAGTTTTCGTGTTTCTAAAACCGAATTTCAAACCTCTAAACCTCCATTTTCATCTTTTAAATCCTAAATTTTTATAGTATTCCTAGTAACGAGAAGAAGTTAGGAAATATGATAACTTGTTGATGAAAAAAGACTTGAAGTAATGAATTGTGATTGAGGAAGTATAGAAATGAGGGTTTGTAAATGAATGTGATGTGTGACCCCGGGTATTAGGCAGCGATGTTGTCCACTTTCTCTGGGTATAGAATGGAAAAGAAGAATTATGATTAATGAGTTTAATTATGGAGCTTTGAACAAATATATGTCTGTGATATCTAAGTAGTAGTAAGGATGGTGATTCGTCCCACTTGCTCCAGGTTAATGTTTGATATTTGATAACAATGATGATTTTAAACTGAATGAAAGCATACTTGAGATCCTGGGCACTAGCAAGAATTATGATAGAAGACTGAAAGTTGATATTATAAATCTAAAAGAACAGAACCTCTATTCCTATGTCAAACGTAGCTGAACCTTCAATTTTACATTTGTTACTAAAGAAGATTGCCTTAGCTGTTTGAACGATTCAAGAATCCTTCTGCCAAATGTTTGTCCAAACCAGAAGGAGGCAACAGGCTGGTATGATTACTGCATGTTGCGCTACTCGAACCGGTCCATATTTGGGATCATGGACTCCAATCGGTGGGAGAAATATAACAAAAAGAATGTAATGATGCGAATGAGTTCAACCAAGTTGCTGCAGACTTGATGCAAAGCCTAAGAAGCAAAGCTGCTGCAATTTCTGGTGAATCTCTGATCAAGTTTGCTGCAGGAGAAGCCAAAGTAGGGGCAGGATTTCAAACCGTGTATGCTCATGTACAGTGCACTAATGATTTGTCAGAGCTAGAATGCAATGAATGCTTGACTGGAGGAATCTCCCACATCCCAACTTGCTGTAATGGAAAGATACGTTCAAGAATTTTTACCCCCAGTTGTAATCTTAGATATGACACACACCTTTACTTTGATTCTCTAAGCGATCTGCCACCTCAACCATCTCTTTCTCCTGCTCCATCATCCCCTACTGCCACTGCTACGCCCAAACAAGGTTTCTAAATTCGTTTTTAGCTTAGTTATATGCAATGCAATCTAATAGAATGTGTTCTTCAGTGTGAGACAAATAACTATTCATGTCAGCGTGTTGGATATATAACAATTTATATGGCTCTAACTACCATTTTAAGCTTTTGGAATAAATTGTTTCGCAATAGTATGATAAGTTGGATTTTGCAGGAAAGAACAACTCATCATCAGCAACTGTGACTGCCATAGTTGTGCCTATGGTCTCCCTTGTTATTGTGCTGTTCATCACCTTTGTCTGCATCTACTTCAAAAGGAAGAAGAAGAAGCCAACCAAGTATTCTGAAAGTAAGTCTAAATAATAATAAGTGATGTCCACAATGTGGTATTGGATTGTTCACTAATTAACCTCATCAACAATACATAGACAAACAAAGTAAAACTAATGAAAAAGTATTAGATTGTAATTCTCATAATTCTTATTACTATTCCTACCCAGGTCAAGGTGCATCAGAAGCTGACTATGAAATTGAACCTATTGAAACATTACAATTCCACTTTCAAACCATCATGGACGCTACAAATAACTTCTCAATTGAAAATAAGCTTGGAGAAGGTGGATTTGGACTTGTCTATAAGGTAGATAAAGCTAAGATTGGGCTTAGTTATAGCTTCCTTATCAAAACAAATAGTACTATGTTTGAGTACCAAAACTCTTGAATATTTTCAGGGTAGGCTACCAAATGGCAAAGAGGTTGCGGTCAAAAGATTGTCTAGAACTGACCAAGGAGATATAGAATTTATGAATGAGCTGCTATTGGTAGCAAAACTTCAACATCGAAATTTAGTAAGGCTACTTGGCTTTTGTTTGGAAACAGGAGAGAGGATACTGGTCTACGAGTTTCTTCCCAATAAAAGCCTTGATTACTTCATATTTGGTAACTTAGAACTTCTTCTTGGCTACTCTGCAGTTCTGTTATATTTATATCTCTTAAGAAGAGTAAAAAAAATATTGTTAACATTATTGAAAATATTATGTAGATCCAATCAAACGTTTACTTTTGCATTGGGAAGTACGATATAAAATTATAGTCGGAATCGCTAGGGGTCTTCTTTATCTACACGAGGATTCTCAACTACGATATAAAAATAAAAGCAAGTAACATACTTTTAGATGAGCAAATGAACCCAAAGATCGCAGACTGGCATGGCAAGATTGTTTGTTGAGAATCAAACTCAAGAAAACACAGTTAGAATAGTTGGAACCTAGTAAGTACTATGATATACATAAAAACAAATAAATTTTATTTTCCTAATCAATATATACCCTCAGCAACAAGAGTAATAGAAAACTTCAACTGAGTTTATAATTTTGTTGATATGCAGTGCATTACATGGACTTTTTTCAATAAAGTCAGATGTTTTTAGTTTCGGAGTACTACTTCTTGATATAGTGAGCGGACACAAAAATGGAGACATCCATAACGGCGAGTATGTAGAACATCTTATAAGCTTTGTAAGACTCCTATCTTTTAAGTACCAATTGCTTAACCTTAAAATAGTCCATAATATTTTACATTTGAAGAAAAGAAAAATAAATATCCTTGTTTGTATTGACAAAAACCTTGCAGACATGGAGAAAATGGAGGGAAGGTTTTAACTCAGCCTCTGATATTGTAGATCCCACATTGAATAGTAGATTCGGATATCAAATAATGAGATGCATCCATATCGGATTGTTATGCGTTCAAGAGAATTTAGCTGATAGACCAACCATGGCTACAGTTGTAGTGATGCTTAATAGCGACTCCCTCGCTCTTCCAATGCCTTCAAGAGCAGCATATGTTATTACGAATAATTCCGGAGATTTATCAAATAGCAGCAGATTAGGTGAATCAAGAAACTATGCTCTGCAAGCAGCATCAGGCGCAAATGAGGCTTCGTTTACTGAGCTCCATCCTCGTTAGATTCTCTATGTTAGGTCTTGTTTTGTGTTCTTCCAAACTCAACATTGTTTTTTATTTGTTTCATGTTCTGTTACTCGGAGGTTGTGGTTTCAACTTCAATGGTCTTATTAATGTGCTATCAAGTGGTTCAGTTTGCTGTCTCTGTTTCTTGTAATGCAAGTTTTGAATTCAATCATTTTGGTTAACTCATACTCATTTCAATTTACTGTTCCATTTTCGTTAGAAATGGAAGAAAAAATGAAGTCTCGCGTTGACTTATGAATTCATTTTATTGTTACACGTTAGCTCATCTATGAAAAGAAAGTAATGAAGCTAGAATACTTTGGTGGTACCAACATTAATCCATGAATTGAAGCACTTGATAATGGATACAAGAATTCAATAATGCTGGTGATGATTTGTCTCCTAATCCTTTGCATATTCATGTCTGAAACCTCAGCCCAATTTTCAATATCACTATTTTTATAGGGTAAAATAATGCTATAATTAATAGGAATTATTATTATTATTATTTTGGGTGTATATTAATAGTGAATTATTATACCATGAGAAATTCAATATCATTGTTTTTGTTAAAATTAAACAAGGAGGCCTTAGGCCCACCAAAAGATAATCTAACTGACCATGACATATATAGCTCCCTTTCTTTGTAAACTTAGACAAGTTCGTAATGTGGCGGAGGTATTGCACCAATGGCCAATATGTTGGCCTCGTCAGCTATGATTGAGTAGTGATGGAACTTTTAATGTGTGTGACAGTGTGAGTTAGTTCGAATCTCACCTATGATTGAGTAGTGATGGAACCTTTAGTGTGTGTGAGTTAGTGTGAAATAAAGTTTCGTGACGGATTAGTTGTTGACCTTATATATTTATAGATTAAAATTTTAAAAAATAATATTTTTAATTATCAAAGATTTAATTGATAATGTATATTTTGGTTTAGGATAAATTATCATTTTTATTTATAAAAAATTTAAATGTTGAGTATTTCGTTGAGTAACTTTGCCGAATTTTATGGATAAATTTATTATACTAATCTAACCGTATCAAGTTGATTTATATCTTCTATGGTTATAATTATCTATATTTAAATTTTTTATAATAAAAAATTATCATTTACTCATCGTCTAAATGTCTAATACACTTGTAGATTATTTCAAAGATAGAATTTAAGGGATATACTAGAGCAGGAAACTAGTGCTTAATTATTAGTCTTCCCTTTTCTTGTTTTGACCCTCCCAATTTCAAAGGTTATTAGATGGAAATAAAGAATACGTTATTGTTTTCTTTGTTAAACTATTTGTTGCACTCTAACTAAAAAATGACTTAGAACTAGTCTCTGTTCCTTCCCTCATCTCCCTCAATCTTCTATATTAAGTATTAACATTCTAAGCCATCTTAACTTATTCTACCTACGCGTTTCATTCTACTGCTACCCCTCTTCTTTTTCATTTTTTGTTAAACTAAGAAACTCTATGTATTATTGATTAAGATTAACAATTAAATAGTAACAAGTGAATTTCCAGATTCCATAATCACTACTAAGTTCCTAACACCTTCCCACGGTTTTCCAATTCCACAAACGCGGAAACGCCTATGTTTGATTATGTTGTATACCTAGTGAACGTGGAAACATTTTATAGAACAAACCTTAATGAGATGAACGTAAGTGACAGTTACATACAAACAAAATAAATAACCAAGTTTAAATTAAAGTGGAAGACCACTGCTAATTAGTAATACATACTTGTTAGTTACGAATAGGGTTTTTATTAGTTATTTATAGTTTATTATTTTAGAAATTTAAATATAAAAAAACTGGAAGTGATTTAATGATTTTATATAATTCCTTAATTTATCGTGTAAATCTTGCAACACAAAAATATCATGGGGCTCTGTGGTTGCCAAATAGATTAAAATTTGTTATTAATTAATGAGTTTCATGTTTGCCAACGCGTGTCTCTATGTTGGTGGAGTAAGAAGGTAAGATCACGAGAGAAAGTCAGAGAAACAAGAAGATACCATTAACGGGCATTGCATCTGGATCCAATGGTTTAAGGTTAGCAGATTCATTAATCTAAGCAATATGTAGTAATTTTATAACAGCCACAATTTTAAGCTAACTATATGTCAAGACTAGCTGTGACAAAGTCTCCACCAGTACCAGGTCAACGACGGTATTGTGTCTCTCTCATTTGAATCTTACTCACCTTTTTTATATTTAAGGCCATCATTAATCAGCTAGTTTTTTTATACGAAAAAATATCGATATTTTTATTAAAAATAAAATTATTTAGTATAATTATAAGTGAGTAAATTTTATAGGTAGATAGTTATATAAAATCTGTGATATATGGATATTGATACGTGTTGGAAAAATTTAATAAATGTTCAAACAAGAATCCGTTTTAAGTGTTAAAAATAATTTTTTCACAACTTATGCGATTAAATAGGCAATACTAAAGATATTTCAAGCAGTAAATATAATGACAAAAATTAAAATTCTGGTGTCTGATTATTTAATTTCTGTCATTATATTTGTTGTTTGAAGTATCTTTAGTATTGTCTATTTAATCGCACAAGTTGTGGAAAAATTATTTTTAATGCTTTTGCGGTTAGACAGATTCTTGTTTGAACATTTGTTGAGTTTTTCCAATAAAGTGACATCAAAGCGGATGGTTAATCGTAGGGGCAGAGTTTTGTGTGGGCAAGGGGTATGGCCCTACAAAATTTTTGTAAAAATACTAGTAATTCTACTTAAAAAAAAAATAAAATTAGCTTGTTTGATTAAATTAATATACTTTCAACTTATGTATCTGAATTTTATGTCCATTTTCATCATTCTTTCAAACTTTTTATTCTATCATATTTGACATAACAAATAGCATATCTTTAAATCAACAAGTGACATATCTTTAAATCAACGTTACAAATTAAATATCATTATAAAATTAACACTAAATTATATTTAACTTCTCATGTAGTTTCATGCATTATTTTATTTTTAGAATAATAAAAATTATAATATAACTAGTAGTAATATTAGTTATTAATAAAAAGTTATTATTTTATTTTTAAATCAACTTTACAAATTTAATGCCATTATAGTATAATACTATTTATATTAATAATTTTAATATTTTTATTTTATTAAAAATTTAAGACTTTGTTTTATTGTATTATATTATTTAATTTATAATAAAAATAATTACTTTTGAGACATTTGAGAGATAAATATTATCAAAAGTAAAATTAATTTTTTAAAATGTTAAAAAAATACTTTATAAGTTATAATTAATTTTATATAATTTAAATAAAAATTAATTTTTTAAAAAGAAAAATTAATTTTTAGATAAAAAATTAGTCTTCTAAATAAAAATAGATTTTTATGTGCAAAAACTAATTTTTTTATGTAAAAACTAACTTTTTTTAAATTGATTTTTTATTTAAAATCAAATTGGCTTGTTAACCTAAACAAAATTTTTTATTAATCAAAATCAGAATTATTTTTTTGTTAATTTTAACCATATATAATCCTACATATTAATAATAAATTTAAAAATAAAATAATTATATTTATAAAATTTATTTTAATATAAATACTATTATATAATTTTTATTAAGATTTGTGACCCCTCCAAAAAAAATTTTCAAGCTCCACCACTGATTAATCGGTCTGGTGGTTTTAAGGAGTATTCAAGGTGAAGTATTAAAAATCTTTTCGACAAAGATGGTCCGAGCGGCGTGTCCCGCGGTATTTTACGATAGTGTGATGGACGAATACTCGTGGTAAAGGAGTTACAAAGAGGGGGAGACGTGGAAGCTTACACTTGATGGTGAGATTGTTAATGTTGTAAGTACGAAAAGTGTATGAAGTTAGTCTTATATCAAAGAAAATAAAAAAAAGTAAAAAATTTATAAGATGAGAAATCCATTAACTTATTATCTTATTTTAAGTTGGATGTGGTGTCTTCATGATACAACATAGGACACGAAAACAACCATAGACAAATTTAAGGGGCCATGGTCTCCCTAATTTTTTTTTTTTAAATGAGTACTAATAGTTTATTATTATTGATTAAATATATTTTTATATATTAAACACTAAAAGAAATTTAGTAATTTAATATGTATAAATTATAGTATATATTATAATATATTAGTAACAATTAACAAATAAGTTTAAAAAATAATAAAAACGTATAAATATATAAATAATTGAAAAGTTATTAAAAAATATAGGTTTGGTTAATGTAAAAATTAATAATTATAATAAAAATTTGTGTTTTGACTCTTTTTATGATAACAATAACAATTAAATAGATTTTTTAAACAATAAAAATTATTAAAACAATACTTTAAAATAATATGAAAAACGAATTTTTAGCATATTATATGATTGTATATGTTAAAAACGAAAATGTTTAAAATTTATCTCAAATGGTAAATTGATGATTTTAGTTATATGAAAGATTATAGACCAAATTAAAAAATATCAAAATCTTAAAGTATGTAGTTGAATGTTACTTTTTATATAATATAATTATTAATTTTGATCTATATACTATAAATTATATTTTGTTAATTTTTTATTATGTTATATTTTAATTTATTTTGTATTTAATTTGACTCCCCTCTTATACAATTTCTGGATCTGCCACGGACTAAAACACGGCATGAATATAAAATATAAAGTATTTTTTAGATAAATTATAATAATATTTTATTATTTTATTGATATTAAAATATAAATGAATTTTTTAATTATTTTTAGTGTTTTCTTTAATTATATAAAGTATTAAAAATATGTTTTGTTTTAATAATTAATAATATATACTATTTTTTAAACTCGCTAATGAGTTTTAACTCAAATGATATAGTCTCTTCGTACTCATCTAAGGAGTCGCGGGTGTCCCGTATCCGACGAGTGTTGATGAGTATCGTACCCAAAATATTTGTATATGGAAGTTTTCTTTAATTTCTCAGAGGTAAAGTAACACTAAACCCATGAGCTTATTATCCTATATTAGAACAACTTGATAGGAGCTCTTTCTTTTCTTCATCGAAAAAAAAGAGAATATGAGCTTATTATCCTATATCACAGTATCAGAACAAGTTGACAGGAGCTCTTTTCTTTTTTAGTTCGTACGGGAGCGAAAAAAAGGAAAGATGAGATTTTTATCATTTTTGGCGTTTAGATGAGTTTTTAAAAAAATATTTTTTTTTGAGTTATTTTTGTAGAAGATCTTATAGAAAAATAAAAGTTTATGCAAAAAAAATTATCTATTAATTATGTTTGGGTATAATAATATAAAAATATATATTTTTATTTATTATGTAAAATAAAATATCTTTTAAAAAATGTAAATTGTAGCTTTTTAAAAAAAATTATTTTGTAGTACTTTCATTTTTACTACTAAAAATTTGTCAAACACGTTAAAAAAATAAAAATATATATTTTTCATTAAAAAATCTTTTTTATCGAGATAATGGCAACCAAATAGGCACCTGAATTCGTGTTTTATAGTATAAAACACGTATCATCATTTAGATAACATATAAAATGCATATTAAACATATTTTTTACATATTTATAAATTATAATATACTTCAAATATTAATATTCAATCAAAATAATATTTTTATATTTATATTAAAAATAATTTATGTCATCAATCTTACCATTAATTACGAAAAACTTCTATGATGCTGATAGTAAAAATAAGCATGTGATGATATCTTTGTGTGTTACTCTAAAAATATAACACATAACTATTAATCTCATTCATTATTACGGTCTTACGGAATATGGAGTACTTAGTAGCTTATATTCTCATTTCTTATTTAAAAGATAGTCTCTTATTCGTTATAGGTTAATCATGTGATTAACTAAATGAGATATTTGGACCATATTAAAAATTTAGTAAGAAGTTACGTTGTAGTGGTAACAAAAAAATTAATATAAAAATCATGTATTGTACCAAAAATATATTACAAAAATTTGCTTTATTATTTGTTGACGTATATAGTAAAATATAATTATGAAAAATTTCGAATCTTATTATTAGCTATATATCTATATGTAAGATAGAATTGGTTGGTAATATTTATTTAATTAACTAAATAATAATAAAGGATTCTTTTTGGTTTAACAATAACCGAACTGCATGGTATATAATATATAAATAAATTACACATATGAATATGAATATAATCATAAGTAGGAAAAAAATTGTAGTGTTAGAAAAATGTTATTTATATATTAGAATAATATAATAAACAATTATAATAAAAAAGTTAAATTTATTTAAAAAAAAAGTCTCTGTTCAAAAATAAAATTAGAATATTATATTTAATTTATTCAGATTTGAATTTAAATATATGTCTTTTCATTTATGTAGATTATTTAATATTAGCTATTTTTAAATGTGTTTGTTTAATTATTTTTCTTATATAATAATAAAAAATAAATATAAAAAGTAAATTTTTAAATAGTTAATATTAATTATTTTATTATAAAATTATTTTTTAACTCTTATTTTAAGGAGGATACAAAGTTTATACTTATAATTTAAGATTTATAATTTAAATTTTAGAATTTAAAATTTAGAATAAAATATTTTTTTCTTTAAAATTTGTCAAAAATTTTAAAAATACCTCTAAATTTTATTTTGTTTTAATATACATCAAATATACCCCTTACAACTAAATTTGTCTGATTTATTTACGTTAAAAATTCTTCTTGTAAAATTGTTGCTGAATTGGTCTTTTAAGTTTTTTTGACGAATTAATCATCAGTGATATATTTGATGTAAATCAAAAAATTCTGAAATAAAATAAAATAGTATAATTTTAAAAGGTTTGGCAAATTTTAAGGACAAAAAATATACTTTATTCTAAAATTTAAATTTTAATATTTAATATTTAAAATAAAAATTATTTTTTGGCTAAAAATGAATTCCCTAATTTAACTCAATAATAACTTAGTTAATGTTAACAAATTATAACTCAAATGATATAATTTTTCCATACTAAAATAGAAGTTGTGGATTTGAATTTCACTTCTAAATTCTAACCTTTTTTGAAGAAAAAAAAACTTAGTTAATTGACGTAGTTAGTATTTAATAAATATTATCAATTAATTTTATCTTATATATTCTATATGTATCTAATAAAATTTAAATTTTTCCACAATTATATTCCAATATATGCTAATGTCATTTATAAAGTAAACTTTTGTAACTTTTTTAGTACACTACATGAATTTTATATTCATTTTCTTTGTTTAACTAATAGTTCAAATACCTCATTTAATTAAACATATAATTGTGAAAAAAAAGACACCAAAAAAAAATCCAAGAAATGAGACTTTCTTTTAAATAGGAAAGGGGAATTTAGTTCACTAGTTACATCGTAATAATCAATGAGATCAATAGCCACGCGTTGTATTTTTATAGTGACACATGAGGACATCATCACATGCTTATTTTTGTTATCAGCACCATAAAAATTCTCTTAATTATGAGTCTATGTTTTAGAAATAGTGAAATTAAAGTAACTCACGTTGACATGTTGAAAGGTTTGACACATTTTTGTCCTTTAAACCTGCCTAGGGGCAAGTACCAAGGCGGTTTCAATTAATTCGATATATCTATCTAGGAACAAGTACCAAGGCGGTTTCAATTAATTCAATATCTTTCTTTTTTAACAAGAATAAAATAAAGCCAAAAATCTAGTCATTGTTTTGCACCGCCATTAAAAATTAAATTTACTAATTTTTCATATAGTTTATATTTGATAATTTTTATTCAAGATGAATTATAAAAAATTAAATTACACTATTTAAAATTATTTTTAGATAAAAAATTATAAAAAATATAAATTTAAATAATTATTTTATATTATTTTATAATTTTATTTTAAATATTTAAATATTTTTTAAATTTTTTTAGTACTTTTAATACTCTTTACTCTAATAAAATTAATAAAATTATAATACAAAATTAAAAAAATATTTTATACAAAAATTAATGGTAACAATTAAAAAATTTTATTTAAACAAAATAATAAGAATTTTATAAAAAATAATAATATACATAAAAAAATATTAAAAAAAATTATAAAACAAATAATAAATATATGAATAATAAAAAATATAATTGGTACATAAATAAAATTTTTTTTAATACAATGAGAAAAAATAAACATAAAAAAAATTTATAACTTTTAATAAATATGGCTTAAAACATAAAATCACTTCTACGTATAGTCATATACTATAAGAAAAAGTTAAACTATTATCACCAGTAATAATCTGATCACAGCATTAATAATATAAAATATTTGAAATATGTTAAACGGTAGCATTAATAATATAAAATATTTGAAATATGTTAAACGGTTATTTTATATCTATATATATATATATATATATATATATATGATGCAATCATTTGAAAGCTATTCTAATTTGCTCTAATAATCATCAGAGTATTAATTAACATTTAAGATAACCATTTAAATACTAATAAAGCTTATATAAATAGATATTTGTGTAAAATATTTTTATCTACCATATCTATTTCTACTGTATATGCAGTGAAAATATAAGAGAAATTCACACACACATAATTTATAAAAATACTATTAATTAATAAGCCTTGTATTCAAAAGTTTTTAATTAAAAATTTAATATATGAAATATTTACTATTTTAACAAATCTTATATTTATTATTTTTTTATATATTTAATTTGTAAAAAGATATATCAATAAACATTTTTCTCATATTTATAATGCGTATAAATTAAATCATTTAATTATGTTTCAAATATTAATTATTTACTTATTAATCTTTCTTATTATTTTTTTGTAATCTTTGCCAGTAAAATTTTAGACGTAATAACTAACAACATTAAAATGTAGGAATAATGGAGTTGGTCGTTTTTTTCTGCAATTAATTTCAGTGAAAATTGGATTTAAGAAATATTTGTAGAAGCTAACCATTTATTTTTATCAGTATATAACCAATACTTAAAAAATACTTTTCAACATGTGTGTGCACTAGTATATTAAGGTTATTAATTCAGGGTAAAGTTCTTGAACAAATAGAATGTTATTCAATATTATATTAAGTTGGATTGAGTTATAAAGTTTGATTTAAAATTTTTTTATATAAATCGAATGAAGTAAATTCAATTTACATGCATTAATAATAAATTAAATGAAACAAATTCAATTTATAATTGGACGATATTTAGAAGGTTATTCAAGGCCAATTATTTTGATTTACTATACAACATTAAAACTAAGTAAATCGAGCATAATAGATTCGATTCACTTAATATAATGAGCCAACACAAATCGATTTAAGTTAATTTGATTTAGAGTACGAGTCTAACTCTAAGGTATATAAATATGAACATAATACTAAATCTTTATTAGAGTGGTATTTACAATGACTAATAAGAAGAATTTTTTAATTTTTGTGTACTACAAGAGTACAATTAAAAAAAAATTAAAAGAAATAAAATTTAATGATAAAGATCCATTGAGTATTTTTATATTATCAAATTTTTTATGAATTTCGTTGAGTTTCAGATTATAATAAAAAAATTAAGATTGCATGATATGAAATGGATGAAAAATTTATTTTAGTTAAAAATAATAATAAATCGAATTTATTTCATTCTATTCATATGATAAATCAAATTTAATAGTTTAAATTTACAAAGAGTAATGAACATTGAACTTAGACCTACATGTAAGGTGTTTGATTTTGGAACATTCATCTAATATTAAATGTTATTCTATCTATTAAGTGCTTTACCCTATTAATTCATATAGACATGTATAGTGCATATAAAAACTAGTAAGATGTCAAAATTAAAGCTTTCTAAACTTAGTCACCCGCATAGCATTTTAAATGACTAATGATTTCAGGGTAACTGAATCCAAGTTTATTTTTTAATCAAAAATAAAAAGATTCGAATGCGTAATTTTTTACTTGAATACGAAAAAAATATATCATTTGAATTCTAATTTATTGATAATTGAATCCAATTTTACACATTTAAAATCAGATAAAAATATCAAATGACGTCATTAAAAGAGAAAGAAAGGAAGAAACAAGAATGTTTGACTATGAAAAAGAGCAAGCAGAAAGTAGTCCAGATTCACTAACGCAATCTCTATATACAATACAAACTTTGTATCTGAATCCACCATGTATCTTACTCTCACTCCCAATCCCAAACATTCCCCAACGCAACACAATGATCACACCTTCTCTCAGTTTCCTCCTCCTCCTCTTCACGGTGGCCTCTGCAGTGCCAAGTTTCTTGAACTACAGTTGCATCACCGCCAACAACCCAGCCAGCACCACCTATCTCAACAACCTCAACATCCTCTTAACCAACCTCACTTCCAACACACAAATCGACTACGGCTTCTACAGTTCCTTCTTCGGTCACAACACTGACACAGCCTACGCTATTGGCATGTGCAGAGGAGACGTCAACCTCAACGATTGCCGAAGCTGCCTCAATGATTCCAGACTCCTTCTCACTCAGATATGTCCCAACCACCAAGCCGTTGGTTGGTACGAATACTGCATGCTTCGGTACTCCAACCTTTACATGCTCGGAAGAGTTGCGGATCATCCACAATTCTCTTTGTGGAATCCCTACTTCATTTCTTCCAAAGAGTTCAATCAGTTCAACAAATCACTCAACACCTTGATGGACAATCTCAGAATCGAAGCTTCTGGAGGTGACTATCGTCGTAAGTATGCCTTCCAAAACGTGACTTCTGGAATTCAGAGCTTCAAGAA
The DNA here is from genome assembly GCF_003086295.3 of Arachis hypogaea. Classification (NCBI taxonomy): domain Eukaryota; kingdom Viridiplantae; phylum Streptophyta; class Magnoliopsida; order Fabales; family Fabaceae; genus Arachis; species Arachis hypogaea. The sequence goes on from NC_092044.1 coordinate 111,635,130, forward strand.
CATATTTGGCCTTGCACAGTGCACACCTGATTTATCTCTGCAACAGTGCGACTATTGCCTGTTTGGGGCATTTTCGGAAATTCAAACTTGCTGTAATGGTAGGAGAGGTGCCAGGGTTATCAAACCCAGTTGCAACATTAGATATGAAATCTATCCTTTCTTGACGCCTACCATTGATGCATCCTCACCGTCAAACGCTCCAGGTAAAGAAACCTCATCATGTTTGTTTCCCTATTTCTTCTCTGTTAACCAAGGAAGCTGATATGTGCAGAAAAAGGTAGCAATACATCACGAACCACCGTCATCATAGTTGTTGTTGCTGTTGCTGTTGTTGTTGCTACTATTTTGGTGCTCAGTTCTATGTACGTCTATTCAAGAAAGAATTTTCAAAGTAAGTGTTGAGTGTTGACTTCTTTACTTAATTTTGTGATGCATATGCTCCTAAAATTTGAAGTGGCAACACTGTGTCAACCGAATTGTTTCCATCAAATCTTAGAATGATTCTATGCATTAATTACTCAATCATTGTTTGTTATACGGAAAGAAAAGAAAAAACAGGAGAATTCAATAGTCTTTCTATTCTAGTTCTACCTTTAAGAGATGTAAGTTTAACTCACTATCCTTGTTTCAATTGTGAAGCTAATGATTGGGATGAAGAAATCATAGCTGATGAATCATTACAGTTCACCTTTGATACCATACGAGTTGCTACAGAGGATTTTTCATATTCTAATAAACTAGGAGAAGGTGGATTTGGATCTGTTTATAAGGTAAAATACCGCTATTTCACTCCAATAGATATCATTTTTTATTTTATTTTTTATTTGGTCAAAACATAGTATGATATATTCTCAGGGAAAGCTTTTCAATGGACAAATGATTGCTGTGAAGAGGTTATCGAAGGACTCAGGCCAAGGAGAGATGGAATTCAGGAATGAAGTGCAGTTATTAGCTGAGCTTCAACACCAAAATTTGGTTAAGCTTCTTGGTTTTTGCTTGAAAGGAAGTGAAAGGTTACTTATCTATGAATTTGTTCCCAATAAAAGCCTTGATTACTTCCTATTTGGTAGGTTCCTGATTAGACTATTACTCATCAATTTTATTTCAATACAACTATATAAATATTAAACTACAAACATAAAGCTAAGTTCACTATCGACTATGGTCTTTGGTGTTTATGTAGATCCAACCAAGCGCAGACAATTGGATTGGATAAATAGATTCAAAATCATTGAAGGTGTTGCACGAGCCCTGCTTTATCTTCACGAGGATTGTAAGACACGTATTATACACCGAGATCTAAAACCAAGCAATATTCTCTTAGACGAAGAGATGAATGCTAAACTATCAGATTTTGGATTGGCACGGTTATTTATTGTGGACCAAAATCAAGGAAAGACCAGTAAAATTGTTGGTACATAGTAAGTATTAGAATACACTCAAGTTTTTTTCTTCGTATCATTAGCCTTAGCAATTAAAACAAAGAAATTAACATTTATGTTTGAAATATTTTTATGTAGTGGATATATGGCGCCCGAATACGCTATGTACGGACAATTTTCAGTAAAGTCAGATGTGTTTAGTTTTGGCGTCCTAGTTCTTGAAATCGTGAGCGGCCAAAAACACAATTGCACACGCCACGGAGATACTTTAGAGGAGTTACCCCTAACCTTTGTAAGTTTATATTTTTCACTATTACATGACATCTTCATTTTTGTCAAAAGTAGAGTACAATTTAGAAGATTATGTGTTCCTAGACATTCATGAAGAAATTATATTATTGCAGGCATGGAGAAGTTGGATGGAGGGCAGAGCTGCAAATATTATAGATCCATCACTAAGCAACAATGCAGAAAATGAAATATTGAGATGCATTCACATTGGTTTGCTGTGTGTTCAAGAGAATTTAGTTGAGAGACCAACCATGGCTTCCATTGTATTGATGCTTAATAGCTCATCTCTGAGTCTTCCAGTACCAATGGAACCTGCCTTTTTTGCGGGAAATAGAGCCAAAAGCCCTCGAATTGCAGATAAACAGTCAGATGAGTATATTTTAAAGGGAACAAATGAATCCACAGGTATATCAGTTCAAGAGTTTACTATTACTAAGCTATATGCTCGCTAGAATTATGGACATGGTGGTAGTGTCACATGTCATCCATCACTGATCATGTTTCAATCAGAATACACTGCCTTAGAGCTCAAGCAATTAGACCATAGGTCACCTTTGTAATTAATATATCTGTAATTAAGATTATATATTAAATAATATTTTATCTTATTAATTAGGTACTTTTTAGGTACTCCTGAGGTACTCTAGTGTATATAGATCGTTAAATAAAGTATATTTGTTAAGTTTATGATGTATATGGATAATAGTAATAATAAAGGTAGTGAAACTTTTTATCTCTCAACTATTTTTTTCTTTTTTTTTTCAGAGTCTCCCTCTCATATGGTACTTGCTCCATCGTTTCACCACTCAATTTTATAGGTTTGAATAGAATTTTATCAATATTTAAGACGTAAACATAAATTATGAGCATCATTAGTGGATATATATAACATGCATGGTGTGGCTATTTTACTCTCTTTCAAACGTTGTTTATCTATTTAATTCCTTATATTGGTGAAAATTTTAGTTTTTATTACATTTGTCCTGAATCGTGCAGGACTTAAACTAGGCACACAATCTTTGATTTTGGAAGGCACTTTGTTAGAATTATTTCATTTTTACATATTTGATTTAGGATTTATTCTGATACAGAATAAAGATGTATAAAGAATATAAAAAAAGTAAAAATAGAAGTTCCAATATAATACATATGGTAAGTCTCATGATATAAAAATATTTAAAAGAAAAAAATGTTATAATCATAGTATATATAGGCTCTGTATATTAACATTCTATATTTTAGTTTTTACCATTTAATTCACCCATAATTCATTATTCTTCTTTCACTTCTTACATTTTTTTTGTTTTTAATTATTTTTCTTTTTTATTATTATCTTACAAATTTTGGATGTGAGATGATATTTATAGACAATAATTTAGAATTCATGGAACAGTTCACTTTCGTATGTTAGTGACATTTACTTGAATACAGAGCAACCTAAGGTGTATACATTTTATTATTGGCGAATTCACTAATAAAGTAGAATAATATAGAACAAAATAATATGATATAATTTAGCTAATATAAGGTGATATTTTAGTTAAAAAAATATTAAATACAGAAAAAAATAATTATTAAATTAGTTATTATGTATTTATATAATATTTAATTTATTTTTAATATATATTTTATATTTTAATATAAAAAAAATATTGAGTAATTATGTATATATTTATATATTTTTTATTATTATATTATATTATTTGTCTCAAAAAAAAATATAAATTATTTCTGGGGATATAATTACTGATGTAGATGTTTTTCATTTGTGGAGTCTAATTTAAAGTTCATACGTGTAGTAATTTATTAATTTAGTTACTAACTAGTCACGTATGATAATTAGATTATGAATAGTGCTAGGGAGCCAATGGCCTAAACGTACAATGTGTACAATGGACTAAATTTTTGGTTTATGAATAAAATGAACATTACCTATACAATGGGCACCATGTCCTGAAACTACTCATCCCAAAAACATAACCTGATAGGACAATGTAACACTAATAATCATATCTCTAATACTTTCTAAACCTTCATTGTACACATTCTACGCTTAGGTCATTGGCTCCCTATACTTTCTCAAAATAAAAATACAAAGTCACTAATTTCAACATTTTAGAGTGGATTGGCATGTGTTATACACGCACAGGGTTTTAATTCTGTATTGGACGCACCCATTGCTGATTGTCATCATTTGAATTTTAATAACATGGACCACCTCATAGAGCTTGCTCAAAGTTGATTTGGAAAATGCAGATACTAATTAGTTACAAGGCCTGCGATGCATAAACAACCAACCAATTAGGAGGGTTCGTCAAGCATTCCAGACGTGTGTGACCAACTCTATAAGAGACAGAAAGACTTGCCCAAAATATGGTATAAGGTGTGAATCCAGTTACATTCATGGAACTTACATTGCATTGTTATGGAAAAAAAAAAAAGTTCCAAAGAGATTGACCAAAGTTGATTTGGAAAGTCTACATAGGCAGTGTCACTATATTCCCACCCCATGATACACGCTAAAATCCAACCCAAATAAAGATCTATGGAATGAAATGAAGTACTCTTTGGTTACATTTTTTCTTCGGATAACTAAGTACTATTATGTCACCTTGTAAGTTAAGAGAGGTCAAGTCTTCTCTTGTTAAAATAAATAAATAATACAACCACCAGAGCAACAAAATCTTATTTCTGTAAATAAAATGGGCAACATGATAAAAAAGTCTTATTATGTACATATTTACAATAAAATTATTTATATGCAGATCTTTTTTAATCAATTTGTGTATAATTTTTTTGGTCTTTTTTTATCTTTTACCACCTTCCTATTTTTCATTTGATTTACTCTCCTAACTGAATAATCTATCATTTTCTTCTCACATCCAAATCATTTACGAAATTCTACTGCTTTTTCCATAAAATAATATTTCGTCTATAAAAATACTTGAAAATAGTTGAGCCGCTTCAATCATCCATAATGTCTCTTCTTTCTATAAGCCTACTTTGGTTCCTTTGTTGCCTCATTATAAAAACAACTTTCATATCCAAAACCAGTGCTGATTTAGGTACAACTTCACAAAGGTTCTTCTACTTTTGCGATCAAAATAACGAGAGAGGTAACTACACAGCAAAGAGCAACTATGCCAGAAACCTCAACACCCTTTTGTCCACTCTCACATCCAACACAAGAATCGACTACGGTTTCTACAATTCCTCTTATGACGAAAACAAAGACAAAGTAAACGCCATTGGACTCTGCAGAGGAGACATCAAACCGGAGGAATGCCGCGGCTGCCTCGATCGAAAGCCAACATCACACAGCTTTGTCCAAATCGCAAGGAGGCAATTGGTTGGTACCAAGATGAGAAATGCATGTTGCGGTACTCCGATCGCACCATATTCGGCCTCAACGAAACAGAACCAGCCTATTATATGTGTAACATGAACAATGCAACAGATGCAGACAAGTTCAATGGAGTGGTGAAGAATTTGTCGGACAAGCTAAGAAGGAAAGCTGCAGCGGGTGACTCTCGTCGAAAATATGGAGCGGGAACTGCGGTTGATGATCAAAGTAACAAAACCGTGTACGGTGTTGTTCAGTGTACTCCTGATTTGTCTGAAGCAGAATGTGATAGCTGCTTAGTTGAGTCAATCAAAGGGCTATTGAGTCTTTGCAATGATAAGATTGGTGCTAGAATGGTTAGGCCTAGTTGCTATCATAGATATGAAACCTACTCCTTCCTCTTCTATGATCCTTCAACACATCACCCATCACCATCACCATCACCATCACCATCACCATTTCCAGCACCTCCTTCACCTAAAGGTACTTTCTCATATCATTCTGATGAGTCTGGGTATACATATATTGATTAATTAGTTTTATTAATCACTTATTAATTGATATAGCAGCGACGCCTTCACCATCGTCATCTCTGCTACCACCTTCAGTACCTTCAGCCCGCGCACCATCTTCACCACCATCTGATCCTCTATCATCACCAACACCTTCTTTTGAAGGTACTTGAGTTCTGACATTATATATGCTTAGTTTAAAGTGCCTTCTCTTTTTCTTAATTTAACTAGCATCACTTATTATTGATATTAGATTAAATCTTTCTTATAATAGGAATTAATTAAATAAGAGAAAGTCTAGCGACGGTAAATTTTGTAATTTTTAATCATTAATTAGTCAATATTTTTAATGATATAAAATTATTCAATTTTCTTTTTGAGAGTAAAATATTGGTTAAAATTTAACAAAAGCGCTGTCACACTCCTCATTAATTAATTAATGAGTAAAGCTAGGGAATTAAAAGCATATCAGCCAAAATTCAGCCAAATACCTTTGGATGAATTCAAAATCTCTACGAGTTAATATATATGGATGTTTCTTCTACTAAGTATCAGAATATTTCTTTTTCATATTAAATGGATGTTCTTTTATGTATTTTTTGAATTTGTGTTTGTTGGAGGTGGATAGGTTAATGTGAGAGAAAAGAAAAAGGTTTTTATAGGTTTTAATTAGGTTTACTTAATCAATTTAAAATCGGCGCCGTCAATGATATCTAGTGTAACGATGAATTGTGCCACCAAATGGAAGAGAAAGTTTGATTCGGATTTGACCAAAGGGAAAATGAATTCTGGATCGGGCTTGCATAAAGGGTTCCGTGATCCCAGGGGTGGTTATTAGGGATTTGAAACATATCAGTCAATGAGAAATTTTATTCAAAACGACAATTAATAACAAACATTAAAAATTAAATAAAAATTAAATTAATTAATTTAATATTGTTTTGTTTATCTTTTGGCTGATCCCTTTTGGTTCCACATATTTTTCTTTAATTAATTGATTATGTTTTGTGCAGGGGTGAAAACATCAAGTACCACAGTCACTACAGTTCCGTCGTTGTTGTTGTTGGGCTCATTTTTATTTGTATCAACATAGGCAGAATTGGGAGCCCAACAAAACTTTGAAAGTGTTCTCTATTTTCTATTAAGGAAAGCTACATCATTGGCTCGTTAGGAGATTCTTGTCAAGTGCAGCTGGTCCAGCTTATTGTTGTAATCTTTAATAGATTAATAAAATAAGTAGTTCTTGAAAAATGTTGTGATAGATTTATAAATTTTGAAAAAAAAATCAAATATATTCACTATTCTTTTTTCATCTTTCACTTCTCCTTATTTTTCGCTTTTTGCTTTTATTTATATCTTTTTTTTATTATTATTATCTTAAAAAATTTGAGTGTGAAATAATATTTATAAATAATAATTTAGGATTTATAGAACAGTTCATTTTGGTACGTTAGTGATATTTAATATATATTATTATCTAAATTAGTTATTATTTATTTATATATAAATATATAATATTTAATTTATTTTTAATATATATTATTTTATATAAATAATTATTTTTTTTATGTAGATGTAATATGATTATTTTGATTAATACCTGAATAAGTTAGATCCAGAAGGCACTCAAGCACAGTAGAGGAAAACTTGTCCCACTCGAATTTTGGCAACGAAATTGAGTAATTATGTATATATTTATATATATATTTTTATTATTATATTATATAATTTGTCTCATAATAAAATATAAATTATTCCTAGTAATACAATTATTGATTAACTACCAAAGTGAAGTTTATTTTTCTAAATATAAATAAAATTATTAGTAAACTTTTTAAAAGATTAATTAAAATAAAAAATTATTTATTTATAATTGTTCTAAAAAATATTTGTGCTTTAGCTATATGTCAACATCTCAATTTAAAATTGGAGTATCATGGTGAACTCGGACCTAAATATGGTATTTGTAAAAAGAATTTTGATGTTTAAATTAGTGAAAAATCACTTAAAAAATGAGTATATATTAGTAGAGTGATAGCGTTGAGTGCTCTGTCCCATATCATCGGTCCTCACCTTAATTTATAGTTTGATCGAGGTTGAATTATTCGTTGATTGGTGCTGAGATCTTTGTGACCAACGTTAGGACGAGATTTTGGGAGAAAAGGTTTGTTAGGTTACATTGAGGTAAGAGTTTGATTCAATTTGAATTTTATTTACTTTAACCGAAGTATAATCCATTATTTCCGACGTATAAGAGATATGATACAATAGTAATAACTCACATGTATTTATTTTTATGTAAAATTAATAATTATAAATTATAAAATGACAATTTAATTAAATATATTAAATTATTTAATAATTTTTAATGATCAAATGTACTTAAATTATACTTTTATTTATATATCAATATTCTTTATTTTATTTTAAACTTACGTAGTATTTATTAAAATATTCATTAAGATATATAAATAGGATTTAACTTGGATATATTATAATTCTGTAAAAATTCTATATTGTCATTCAATTACATTTTTATTATAGAAAAATATAGAAAAACAACTTTTCTACAAGTTAATATAAATTAATTTTATTATAATTTAAATTTTATAAATAAATATAAATTTAAAAATTATAGTTTAAAATTTAAAAAATTTTAACTAAATTTATCCTAATCATATTTATAATATATAATAAAAATAATTTATAAAAAATATAATCTATTTTTATTCACTTAAAAACAATCAAATATCTCTTTCTATAAATCTATCGTTTCCACGTAGTTTTTGGCGTCGCTATCCACCAATCACAGCCGCGTCTTTTGCATAAAATTATTTTGATAGATGTATAAACGTTAAAGTTTAATAAGTATGAAAACATAGAATTAAATGAATTATATTATATAATTTTTGTCGTCGTACGTGGAATATATACACTTGAGTATGTACGTGGAAAATATGGACATTGGACTGTTTCCTTCTTCTCCGATGCCTTCTTTGATTTGGATCTACCTTTTTGCATATCTGTCAGCCATTAATTAATAATAATCTTACCAAAACAGTTGCCCACCTTTGAGACTCGAGAATAGAGTCGTCGTCGCAGAAAGTTATGTTGACTAATATTTCAGTTTCGCACCAATCTACAATGCAAAATAAATGCATATAATAAAAATAGGATTAATATTCATTATTCAATATGAAATATGACTCTTTTAAAATTATATTATCTTAAAAAATATATTATTAAATAAATTTAAAAATAATTAAAATATTATTTTATTAACACTGTCACTCTAAAAGATTTTTTTTTAATTTGATATTTAAAAGTTTAATAAAATAAAATTAAATCCTAAAATTTATCTAAATATGTTAAAGATTTTTTTTAATTTGATATTTAAAAGTTTAATAAAATTAAATTAAATCCTAAAATTTATCTAAATATGTTGATAATGTGTTAATAACGTATTGATTAGATATATTAATATATTGTAATTTGTATTTTTTACGTAAATTTTATGTGATCAAAATTTATTAGAGTTTCAAAAATTTTATTGTTGCTCCGAAAATAAAAAAAATTTAAAATTGAACTTGTTATTATTATTGTAGGTTTAATAGATTTTAGTCATATAAAATCTAGACAAAAAATTTAAATATTAATAAATTAACGTGCAAAATTAATATGTCGTTATGAAATCAACTCAGATATTAACATGAATTACTATTATAAATTTTGGGATCGAATTGAGGCCATAAGAATCAATTTAAGTTAAACTTTAAATTTCTATAAAAATTAAAAGGTGGAAACTCAGGTGCAGTCAACTTCACGTGAAGTTGATAGTTGAGAGCTGTTAGATAATTTGACCGATTTGACTAAATTTTCATCTAACGGTTCTCAGTTATCAACTTCATGTAAAGTCGACTGCACCTGAGTTTCCACCAAATTAAAATGACTGATGACTAAATACCCTTCACTTGTTACGTACTTAGCTTGTTCTATTATTATGAGAGAACAACAATTCAATTTTAATGAGAATGAGGATGATCACAAATAGAACTAGTAGTTTGTTTTCCATTTTTTGTTGCCTCCTTTGTTTGTTAATCATATCTACTCAAAGCTGCTGCTACGCACAAGAAGATGGTTTCCGATCGTACTCCTGTGACAACGGAAAAGGAAACTACACAGCAAACAGCACCTACCACAAAAACCTCAACACCCTTCTCTCCACTCTCATTTCCAACACTCAAATCGACTACGGTTACTACAACTTCTCGTACGGCCAAGACGACAACAAAGTAAACGCCGTTGGGCTCTGCCAAGGAGACCTTAACCAAAACGATTGTCGTCGCTGCCTCAACAATTCCATAACCCTTCTCACACAGCTTTGTCCAAACCAGAAGGAAGCCATAGGCTGGTACGACACCTGCATGCTCCGCTACTCTAACCGCACCATCTTCGGCAACCACCACGTCGATGATTCCCCTAAGATTTACCTGTGGAACCCCCAGAACGCCACGGACTTGCCCGTGTTTAATCAAAACCTCAAGAGCTTAATGTCAAACCTAATAGACAAGGCCATTGCCGGCGACTCTCGCCAGAAATACGCGGCGGCGAGCGTCAACAGTACGGACTTTCAAAACATATATGGAGTTGCGCAGTGCACGCCGGATCTGTCTAGCCTAGAGTGTGATCAATGCTTGGAGGGGCATGTCTCAGATATTCCGGCTTGTTGTGATGGGAAGAGAGGTGGGAGGGTTCTTACTCCAAGTTGTTACATTAGATATGAAGTTTACCCCTTCTTTCAGCCTACTACCGCTCATAATGCACCGCCTCCGTCATCGTTGTCGCCGCCACCGCATTCCTCCTCCACCCATACTTCATCTTCGGATGGTCAAGGTCAAGGTCAACTATTGATTTATATGGCGTAGTCTCTGTGTGTTCATTAATACTTACCTTTTAAATTATTTTAGTATAAATATTAAAAAATAAAAAGTATGCCATTACAAAATATAATTTTGTTATTTTTCATATGATAGATATTTTTAGAGATTAATGAATTTGATGGAGTGATTAGAATTGCATTATGAAGAATTTTGAATTTTTTCCGCCTTGTTGCTTACAATTGAATCAATCACACCCAAAACAAATTATCTTACAAAATAATAATCCGTTGGATGCAGGAAAGACCAACACATCGCGAATTGTCATCTTCGTAGCAGTGCCAACTGTTATTGTTTCCGTGCTCATCGGTTCTGTATGCATCTATTTATTAAGAGTAAGAAAGCCAAGGAGGACTTCTGAAAGCAATTCATGTAAGGCTTTTACTTTAATTTAATTTGACTGCACTAATCAAATTTGGAAACCTTAACCCTGTTGATTATTCCCATGCATGTGAAGCTGATGAAGGTGTTGAACAAGAGATTATAACCAATGAGTCATTGCAATTTGACTTTGATACCATACGAGTTGCTACAGATGATTTCTCGAATTCTAATAAACTAGGACAAGGTGGATTTGGAGCTGTTTATAAGGTTAGTTTATTATCCGTCTAATTTAAATTAAAGAGACAGTAACTTGCCCAAGAAAGAACTAAAATTCACGTATGATGTTAAAATTTCAGGGGAGACTCTCCAATGGACAAATGATTGCTGTCAAAAGGTTGTCAAGGGACTCAGGACAAGGAGCTACGGAATTTAAGAATGAAGTGCTTTTATTGGTCAAGCTTCAACATCGAAATTTAGTTAAACTTCTTGGTTTTTGTTTGGAAGGAACTGAAAGATTACTTGTTTATGAATTCGTCCCTAACAAAAGTCTTGATTACTTCATATTTGGTAGGTTTGTAATAATTGGACTATTACTCACCACATCAATTCATGTTATATATAGTTTTCACTCATGGCTATGGTCTCCCTGCAGATCCTATCAAGAGAAATCAACTGAATTGGGTAAGCCGATATAAAATCATTGAAGGTGTTGCTCGAGCTCTTCTTTATCTTCACGAAGATTCTAGATTGCGCATTATACATCGGGATCTTAAAGCAAGTAATATCCTCCTAGATGATAACATGAATCCTAAGATAGCAGATTTTGGATTGGCAAGATTGTTTGACAGAGATCAAACTCAAGGAAATACTAATCAAATTGCCGGAACCTAGTAAGTTTTAGAATATGCTAAAACTTATTCATTATTAATTATATATGTTCTGGCATGTTTTGAGTTTTAGTTTGATGATGATTATGTTAAAACATATTCTCTTTGAAAAACTTATGAAAAATTCAATCAACATCAAGTAAGTTCTTTATTCATATTATTGGCCTTAATAATTGCATTAAAGAGCAAAAAATTATGTGACGAAAAAATATAATTATCAGTTATGTTTAAAATATTGACATACAGTGGATATATGGCACCCGAATATGCAATGTATGGACAATTTTCAACGAAGTCAGATGTATTTAGTTTTGGTGTAATAGTGCTTGAAATTTTGAGCGGCAAAAGACACATTGGGAATGGCAATGGGGAGAGTGAAGAACAGCTAATAAGCTTTGTAAGTCCTCCTGCTCTCTATTGCATATAGAAAGTTATTTTATCTTAACACTTAAAACATTAATAATATATGTAACTTATGTGACTGGCCAAATTCTTTCAGGTATGGAAAAATTGGAGGGAAGGAACAGCTATAAATATTGCAGATCCATCATTAAGCAACATTTCACCAAATGAAATTATGAGATGCGTCCACATTGGTTTACTTTGTGTTCAAGAAAATTTAGCAGATAGGCCAAACATGGGTTCTATTGTATTAATGCTGAATAGTTATTCTGTGACTCTGCCAACACCTTCAGAACCTGCATTTTTTGTGGGGAGTAGAACTAGAAGCCGTCCATTATCAGATATACAATCAGGGGGGAATAATTCATCAAGTAATAAATCAGCTCAAGAATCAGAAAATGAAGCTTCCATTACTGAGCTATATCCTCGCTAAAATTTGGTTCTGGTATTGAAGTCATTGACGTTGAGAATTTTATTTTTCTGTTACATTTATGGTGTATGTGTATACATGCAGGATCAGCAAGCTTTGGAAAAGCATAATTTCCATTTTTAATTTTACTAATTTAAGTGTGAAAACTGATACAAAATATAGGATCAGAACACGAATTTCTTTATGTTTAAATCAGATTATGTTACATAAATCCTCAGTTATATATTATTTCCTGCTATATGTTGTTAATTTAGAAGGGGTAATTTGTTGAGCAAACAAAAGTATATGACGATATGAAAATAAGAAGGTTTATTTTTTTTTTCGAAAATGTTTGATAACAAAAAATAATTAGACAAAAATTATAATTAATAAATGTTAAATAAAAAAAATGTTGAGAATTTTTTTGTCTCTCTAGGATTACCAAAATTTTCTCCCTTATTATGAAAGTTAAGGAAATTTGTCATTAAGTTAAAACAAGTTTATGACATATACTAATAATTAAATTCTCTGTAATTGTTGGACATTCTTCCGTTAAAATGAAAAGTTATTACAAGAAAAATAGTTTCAAGTTGATTCCACGAGGTATTTTGTATTTAAGTGTTACTAAGTTCTAAGCTAATTAACAAAACTAAATAAAATATAATGTACTAGATGTATATTAAAATTAGTCATTAAAATTAACTATCAGTATAGAATATATATTAAAATATAAAACACGTATTAAAAATGAGTTAAATTATACATGTATTTATATAAAAATATATTATGACTGATTTTTGAATAACTAACTGTCTAATAATAAAAATATTCTTTTATTCCTTGAAGAAACAAAAATACATTGACTTAGTTTACTTGGAAGATGGGAGACCAGAAAAGGGAAAAAAGCCTATCATTTTTAAAAAAAAAACTCTATCTGTATATGCAATGGTTAATTATATTTAGGTAGATGACAATTAAATTGAATAATAGAATCTAAGAAAAAATGAAAATAAAAAGTCACCAATTTCAACATTTTAGTGTGGATTGGTAATTTGGCATGTATAACACGCACAGGGTTTTAATTCTGTATTGGACGCACCCATTGCTGATTGTCATAATTTGAATTTTAATAGCATGGACCACTTCATAGAGCTTGATCAAAGTTGATTTGGAAATTGAAGATAGTAATTAGTGACAAGGCTTGCCATGCATAACGAACCAACCAATAAGGAGGGTTCATCAGGCATTCCAGACGTGTGTGACCAACTCTACAACACAGAAAGACTTCCTTTAAATATGGTATAAGGTGTGAACCCAGGTACATTCATGGAACTTGCATTGCATTATTCTGAGAAGAGTCTATTTGGAAAGTCTATATAGGCAGTGTCATTATATTCCCACCCCATGATACACGCTAAAATCCAACTCAAATAAAGATCTATCGAATGGAATGGAGTACTTTTTTGTTACAATTACTATTATGTCACCTTGTAAGTTAAGAGGGCACAAGTCTTCTCTTGTTAAAACAATACAACAACCATAACAACAAAATTTTATTCCACTAAATAGTATTGGTTACATAGATCAAATGATGTCATTAAGTCTTATCATCTATATTTTTACAGTAAAACTATTTACACGTAAATCTTTTTTCACCAACTCTTGTATGATCTTTGGTTATTTTCTATTTTTCGCCACATATCTATCTTCTATTTGATTTACCCTTCTAATGGATTAAATTATCATCTTCTTTCCTCATGTCCAAACTATTTAGACAAAACCATCTTTTCAATAAAATAACAAGAAAATTTCGTCTATAAAAATCTAGCAACTTGAAAATAGTTGAGCCACTTGAATCAGCCACAATGTCTCTTCCTTTTATAAGCCTACTTTCCTTCCTTTTTATAAGCCACTTGAAAATGCCTCGGTAGGTCCAAGGAACATAACCATATATGGTGTTGTTCAGTTTACTGATTTGTCTGAGAAAGAAGATTGGTGCTGGAGTCGTTAGAACAAGTTGCTTTCTTAGATATAACACCTCAATCTTCTATGACCCTTCAACACCAGCACTTTCACCTTTACCTCAAGGTACTTTACCTTATGATGTTCCTTCTTTTGCCTCCCATATTTGATTATTTTTGTTTTCACTTATTAGTTACTGATGTTTTGTTTTTTTTCAACCAAGGTACAATCACCATCTCTATCTTTGAATCCATCATCAGCACCTTCACCACAAGGTACTTGAGCTATGACTTTATGCTTAGTTTATTTTTTCAATTGATAATTGGTTATCCTTCATTATCCATTAAATAAATGTCCTAATGGATCACTATGGTTTTGGCTTTTTGGCTTTTTGCAGGGACAAATAATGCATCAACTACTGCAGTTCATTTATTGTTATTATTGTTGTTGGGTTCATTTTTAGCTGTATCTATATAAGGAGGCCAGCACAATTTTTTGAAGCAATTCTTTCTAATAAGGACGAGTCGTTATTAGTATTGATATTAGTATTATTGAGTATTTATATGTTACAAATTTTTTTATGGGTATAATTTTTTGTTTTTTATTATGACACTAGATATTGTTGCTGAATCTTTTATCTTTAGCCATTAAAATTGGTTGTTGCATATAAATTGTTATTGTTGTTGTTCGAGTCATGCGTGTTGATAAGTGCGGAACTAGACGAAATATTAGAGGAAATAAAAAATATTTACACAATAAAATAAGATTAAAATAAAATTTTAAATAAATTAAACTGAAATTTACATATAATTTATATATATATAAAAAATTAAAATTAAAATGATCATTACCCTCTTTTTTCCTATGTGCTCCGCCACTGCGTGTTGATTAATATTATGATTGTTTGTAAGCAATGAATTCTTATACATTGATATGGTTAGAATTTAATTTTCTAGTCAATTATTACTCGATAGTGTTTTGTTAGATTTTCTAATACCTTTTCTCTTTTTATCTTATTGTTGTTGTTATTATTTTGTCTATCTCTTACATATTTGCCATATCTTTTCAATTCGCCATGAATAAAATAAACTTTTATGATATTTTAAGTGTCTTTGATATTAAAAATTATCTCTTTATTATTACTAAATGATAAGGTAGTGTTTTGGATTTATTTGATTGATTTAGTTTTTATTATTAGTAGTAACTAGAGTGAGACCCGCGCAATGTACAAAGAGGTAGATTACTTATATTATAAATAGATTTTAATAAATATTATATTAAAAATATTTTAGAAAAAATATTATAAATAGATTTTGAATTTATTTTTTTTAAAAAGACATAGATTATTTATATTAGAGTTATATAAAATTGTATTTTTATTTTTTTTTCATTTTTCGATTTACATTAATTGCTACACTTTGTCTTTTTTGCGTTTCTTTTTGTAAATAATTAAAAAAAATGAATGAATGAGAATGAAAAACATATAAAAATGTTAAACTAAAATTAAGAAATTTTTGACAATTAGTATGAGAGATTAAGGGCTTGTTTGGGTGAGCTTCTAAGAAAAGATCTTTTTTCGAGTTATCTTTTTTTAAAAGATCTTATAGAGAAGTAAAAGTAATTTTATGTTTGGATATCTCATGTAAAAAGGTCTTTTTATCTCTCAATTATGTTTGGGTATAACAATATAAAAGTACTTTTTTGTTTATTTATTACATGAAAAACATCTTTTTTCCTTGAAAAAAGATCTTTTTTTATTTTTTAACGTGTTTGGCAAATTTCTAGTAGTAAGAGTAAAAGCACTAGTAAAATCAAAAAAAGATCTTTTTTGAGAAGCTGTAATTTACATCTTTTTTTAAAAGATCTTTTTTCCTTAAAAAAAGATGTTTTTCATGTAATAAATAAACAAAAAAGTACTTTTATATTGTTATACCCAAACATAATTGAGAGATAAAAAGACCTTTTTACATGAGATATCCAAACATAAAATTACTTTTACTTCTCTATAAGATCTTTTAAAAAAAGATAACTCGAAAAAATATCTTTTCTTAGAAGTTCACCCAAACAAGCCCTAAGAAATGAAGAGTGGTAAGAGTCTTAATATGTATAAGT
Source organism: Arachis hypogaea (assembly GCF_003086295.3). NCBI lineage: Eukaryota > Viridiplantae > Streptophyta > Magnoliopsida > Fabales > Fabaceae > Arachis > Arachis hypogaea. The sequence goes on from NC_092044.1 coordinate 111,651,691, forward strand.
TGTAGAATTTAAATATTTGTAACTGAAATTTTTTATAATAATTATTATTATAACACTTTTAATGTATGTTTATTACATTTAATTAGTACTTGATGTTTCAATTGAATAATAATAGATAAGAGTTTTTTGTTTTAATTTTTTTAAAATATTTTACTAAATAATGATTGGTTGATTTTCATCTTTTGCCAAGTCATTAGAATTGCTGATATGGCATCATTAGCAAAGAAAAGATGGTTTAAACTCATTGTGGAGAAAGTTAGTATCAGGTTTTATATATTATAAAAATGTTAAATTAAATTTAAGAAATTTTTTACAATTAGTATGAGAGATTAAGAAATGAAGAGTAGTAAGAGTCTTAATATGTATAAGTTGTAGAATTTGAATATTTGTAATTGAAAATTTTTATAATAATTATTATTATGACTTTTTTAATGTATGTTTATTGCATTTAATTAGTACTTGAATAATAATAGATAAGAGTGTTTTGTTTTAATTTTTTTAAAATATTTTACTAAATAGTGATTGGTTGATGTGAGACCTGCGCAATGCACAGAGAGATAGATTATTTATACTATATAGTGTATTTTAATAAATGTTATATTAAAAATATGTTAGAGAACATATTATAAATATATTTTGAATTTATTTATTTTTAAGAAAGACATAGGTTATTTATATTAGAGTTATATAAAACTGCATTTTCATTTTTTCGTTTTGCATTAATTGCTACACTTTGTCTTTTTTTTTTACGTTTTTTGTTTGTTTGTAAATTAAAATGTTATATTAAATTTAAGAAATCTTTTACAATTAGTATGAGAGATTAAGAAATGAAGAATAGTAAGAGTCTTAATATGTATAAGTTATAAAATTTAAATATTGGTAACTGAAATTTTTTATAATTATTATTATTATGCACTTTTAATGTATGTTTATTACATTTAATTAGTACTTGATGTTTCAATTGAATAATAATAGATAAGAGTTTTTTGTTTTAATTTTTTAAAAATATTTTATTTTACTAAATAGTGATCGGTTGATTTTCATCTTTTGCCAAGTCATTAGAATTGCTAACGTGGCATCATTAGCAAAGAAAAGATGGCTTAAACTCATTGTGGAGAGAATTGGTATCAGCTTTTATAATAGATAAATAGATAGATAGATAGATTTGGCAAGATTTGAGTGGTGGATTCTAAAATTTTGCCAAGTAAGCAATGGTGCTGACATGTCGTTAGTAGAAGAAGAGAAATAACTTAGAAGTAATGTAGGTAAACCTAATTTTGGTTGTGACTGTTGGACATAACCGTTTAAAAAAGAGGAATACATAGACATGTGCTACTTGCAATGAGTTCACAATTAAAATGTTATTATTTATAACAAATAAATAGGGCTATTGAAAATGATATTGAACAACAGAATGAGAAGAGTAAACGACAAAGTTGAAAATCTTTAGGAAGATACCTGGGACGAATTTTCTACGTTGGCGGCGCCGAATGGTGACGTTGGTCTGAGACTCAAAATCGAACTCCAACAGAAAAATTGCAACAGAAAGAATGGAGTTTGTCCTGGTTTCTGCAATTTATGCAATGCGGCTCTCCTGGAGATGGACATCGTGATGGACAATTTGTTTTGAGAAAAAAATAATGGGTCATGGGACCGGAAGAGGATGAAGGAAATATGATCTTGATACGGAGAGGTGCTAAGAGGAAGAGGGTTTCGAGAAATATGAGAAAGGTAATAAGAGCTCTTTGGTTTTCAGACCTTTTTTTTGGGTAAATGCTAATTTGTGTTTTTGTTGTTTTAGAAATAAGGATTGATTTGGAAAAAGTTAAGTTGTTGGTTTTTATTGTATTTTTTAGTTGTTTTTTGTGTTTTTTTTTATTTGAAAAAAAAATTGATTTGGCAAAATTTGAGTGATGGATTATAAAATTTTGCCAAGTAAGCGATAGTACTGACATGACATTAGTAGAAGAAGAGAAATAACTTAAAAGTAATGTGAATAAATCTATATACCTACTTTTATATAGTAAGAATAGATTAGTAGTGAAAGTAGTACTATTTTGAGATTGAACTTCTGTATTTTTTTATTTGTATGTAACTTTTATTATTATTATTATTTGCTTGCTAAACTCATCTCCGGTTGAAATGATATCATGATTCATGAAAAAATAGATATTATTTTTAGTTAGTGAAACATTATATTTATTGATGGAACTGCTTGAACTTGAGAAGTAGTTGAATCAAGTTAACTCAAAATTGAAGTTCTAATGTTCTGTTTTTGCGAAAGTTAATTATGCAGGAAATTTTTTTTGTTTTATCTCTAAAACCAAATAAAAACAAAGAAGGAAAGAAGAGAATGAGGTTAGCATGTATCCTGCAGATTCAATCTACCACCAAATGCATGCTATCCCAACTTGGCAAGGGGAACTAAACCTTAGTTCAACAAAACTATATTACATAGAAATATTTCTTTAGTTTTTTCATGCATCTCTCTTGTCTCTTCTCTTGTGGCTTTTTCAACTCACATTCATAAGCCTTTTTCTCAAATACAGAAAGATGACATTAGATAGCCGTAGCAAAAAAAATTTAAAATAAAGCACAAATTAAAGAAAAATGATTTCAGCTCAAGTGTTTTGAGATGATGTATCACTCTATTTTTCTTGCTTTCAAATGTTGAAGTGAGGCATTTTTTATAAAATCAACTTGCTCTTCTAATTTGTTCTTACCTCTTCTAATTTCTTATACCATCAACCCGTAAAAGCTATTTTCATTGGCATGCAATCTTTTTTCATCCTACTCCACTAATGCTATTTGTTGGAGGTCTATCTACCAATTTCTGTTTTTCTTAACATGTAAAGTATTTTCATTTTTTTGCCATTACAATTGTTGTCCATTGTTTTTTAATTTTATTTTGCTCTACCTAACTTTATAAATATTACTTCACTGATGTCTTTTGTGTGGTGGTATTGATCTTGTATGTTGTTTGTGTCCTTGTGCCCTCCAACTGTCTCATAATAGTACCAAATATCTTTTTTGTTTTTTTTTTTGTTGCAACCATTAGCATTCAGTGTCCTCTCTCTTAGCTCATGGGAAGATGGGAATTGATTTGTTGTTCATTAAAATATAATTGGATGTTGCTTTAGAGCTGTGACATATGAAGTTGCTGATGCAACATTAACTTGTGCTGTAAATAGGCATGCATTACTTAACATATACATTAAATAAATTTGGGTTTTAATCCAAGAAATATTTGTTATCATTTATAAGACTCAAAATCAAACTTAACTCAACATTTATATTTGTATTATATTTATTCTTACCTGATAATATTTAAGTTTATTAAATATGTGTATTAGATAATAAATTTTATTAAATAATAAAATGTATATAATTTTATTTAAATTTAAGATTAATTTTTAACACTATTTTATTAAATAATTTTTCATATATAAAATTAATTTATCTTAGTTGTGCAAGTTTAAATCTTAGTTACTTTTTAACAAATTTTTTCTATTAGTCTTGGGTCTTTACCCACTTTGTGGTTGACTAATCAATGGTTAAGCAATTGAAATCCACCGCAAAGAAGGTGACTGAGTATAATTTGTTGTACCTGATACTTATTATCTTGAAGTCATTCATGAAGAAAATAAAGACATTATCCACGACTTTTAGAACTGCCGCTATCCCCATACCATACGCATTGAAGTAGTTTGAATGAATTTGCCTCAATTTTTAATCTGATCATTCAAGCTCAGCTAGGTTTGTAACTTGTGAATGTTGTGAGAGAAGAATGATCACATCAGGTAGGTTGTTTTCTTCTCTTTGTTGTCTCCTCTTAATGTTAATCACATGCGACGCCCAACAATATGATTTCATATATTACAAGTGTCAGAATGAGAAAGGTAACTACACAGAAAACAGCACCTACCATGCATAAAAACCTCCATACCCTGTTTTCCACTCTCGCTTCCGACACAAAAATCGACTACGGTTTCTACAACTTGTCGTACGGCCAAAACGACGACAAAGTAAACGCCGTTGGGCTTTGCCAAGGAGACCTTAACCAAAGCGATTGTAGAAGATGTCTAAACGATTCGAGAATCATTCTTCCGAAGCATTGCCCAAACCAAAAAGAAGCTGTAGGCTGGTACGATCAATGCATGCTCCAATACTCAAACCGCACCATCTTCGGCAGTGGCTACGTTGACAATACCCCTATGCAATACTTGATTAACATGGACAACGCAACGGATGTGGAAGTTTTCAAACAAGAACGCGCAAGCTTGATGTCAAATCTGAGAAACAACGTGAGTGCAACCGGTGACTCTCGCCGCAAATATGCTGCGGGGAGTGTCACTGGTACGGATTTTCAAACCATATATGGGCTTGTGTAGTGCACGCCGGATCTTTCTAGCCAAAAGTGTGACGAATGTTTGGAGGGGATCGTGGATGTAACTCTGAATGATGGGAAGAAAGGTGGGAGAGTTCTTACTCCAAGATGTCATATTAGGTTTGAAACATACCGTTTCTTTCAGTTTCAGCCTACTACTACTACTAATAACAACACTACTACTTCCAAATCGCGATCTGTGATCGTCGTAGCAGTGCCATCTGTTACTGTTTTGGTGTTCATCATGTGTTCTATATGCGTCTATTTAAAAGTGAAAAGGCCAAGCAAACTTTCTGAAAGCACATGTAAGGCTACTCTTAGAACTATTTTCAATTTGGTTTATTTTGAATGCACTTATCAAATTTAAAAACTACTTACATCATTACCCTGTTGATTCCTATCCCATGCATGTGAAACTGAAGATGTTGAAGAAGAAATTACGATAAACGAGTCATTGCAGTTCGACTTTGATACCATACGAGTTGCTACAAGTGATTTCTCAAATTCTAATAAACTAGGACAAGGTGGATTTGGAGCAGTTTATAAGGTATAAGATCACACTATTTTACTCTAACAGATATTACTTTTATTAATTAGTTTACACGTCAAATTTAAGTACGGTAAGAATGTAAGATATATATGCATAGTGACTCAAGAAAAAAAATTAAAAACTAAAATCACATATATCATATATGATATATTTTCAGGGTCAGCTCTCCAATGGACAAATGATTGCCGTCAAAAGGTTGTCAAAGGACTCTGGCCAAGGAGCTACGGAATTTAAGAATGAAGTGCTTTTATTGGTCAAACTTCAACATCGAAATTTGGTTAAGTTCCTTGGTTTTTGTTTGGAAGGAATTGAAAGGTTGCTTATTTATGAGTTTGTTCCTAAGAAAAGTCTTGATTACTTCATATTTGGTACGTTCACCATAATAATTGGACTATTACCCGCTAAATCAGTTCAAGTTAAGTATAGTTTTTAAGCTCATGGTCATGGTGTACATGTAGATCCAATCAAGAGACGACAATTGAATTGGACAAGCCGGTACAAAATCATTAAAGGTGTTGCTCGAGCTCTTCTTTATCTTCATGAAGATTCTAGATTTCGTATTATACATCGTGACCTCAAAACAAGTAATATCCTCTTAGATGATGATATGAATCCTAAGATAGCAGATTTTGGATTAGCAAAACTGTTTGGCACGGATCAAACTCAGGGAAATACGAATCAAATTGTGGGAATATAGTAAGTTTTATTTAGAATTATACTAGAACTTATTAATTATTGACATCTTTAGTAACTATCAATTGACTATCTATCTATAGGACTTGAGTTTTATGACTATTATGTTAAAACTACATAATACTTTTTGAAAAACTTACAGAAAACTGAATCAACATCAAGTACTTTTTCTTGAATCATGTCATATGTTCAAAATCTTGACATGCAATGGATATATGGCACCCGAATATGCAATGTACTGACAATTTTCAACAAAGTCAGATGTTTTTAGTTTTGGTGTAATAGTCCTTGAAATTGTGAGCGGCAAAAGGCACATTGAGAATGGCAGTGAGGAGAGTATAGAGCAGCTACTAAGCTTTGTAAGTCCTCCTCCTCTGTATATTCATATAGAAGGTTATGTTATCTTAAACATAATGTATGTAACATCTGTGTGTGACTGATCAAATTCTTGCAGGTTTGGAGAAATTGGAAGGAGAGAACAGCTATAAATATCATAGATCCATCATTAAGCAATATTTCACCAAATGAAGTTATGAGATGCGTCCACATTGGCTTGCTTTGTGTTCAAGAAGATTTAGCGCATAGACCAAACATGAGTTCTATTGTATTGATGCTGGATAGTTGTTCTGTAACTATGCCAACACCTTCAGAACCTGCATTTTTTCTGGGGACTACTAGAACTAGAAGCCTTCCATTATCAGACATACATTCAGCTGAGAATAATACAACAACAAGAACAAGTGAATCCACAAGTAAATCAGCTCAAGAATCAGAAAATGAGGCTTCCGTTACTGAGCTATATCCTCGCTAAAATGTTCTTTATTTTCTATTAAGGAAAGCAAGGTTGGCTAGTTAGGATTCTCGTCAAGTTCAGCTGGTCCAGCTTATTGTTGTAATAATTGAGCAATAAGTAGATTCTCAAATTTTGTGATAGATTTATAGGTCTTGATAAAAACAAATATTAAGTAAAATTTTGAAAAATGATAATGGTGTACGTTTTGTTAACTAAAGAGCATGGAAATAGTTAACATAAAATGGGAGAACAAAAAAAACAAAATGTGCAACCACTAAATTAATATACATACATTTATGAGCATGTGGTGACGTACACTTCTGTAAGAAAGTACCGGGTCATAGGAACCAAGACTTGGTATTTGCAAAACTCTCAAGAACAGCAACATTGATAGAATTTTTCCACAAATTGAACAGATATACTCTGAAAGAGTTTCATTATTTAAAGAGGATAAATTTCGTTTATAAACAGCTAGCAAGTAGCAACTTGGATTACAACTATTCATATTAAAAGCTTCAATAAACCAATTGATAGCTGTTATTCCAAAAACACAAACCATAATGTCTTATGTTCTCTATGTAAGGCTACTTTCCTTAGTTTCTTGCCTCATCATAATCATTTTCATATCTAAAGTCCATGCAGATGCAACTGCTCTAGTTTGTGGTAACACTGTAGTTAACTCTAGAGCAAATAGCAACTATGCCAAAAACCTTAACACCCTTTTGTCCACTCTCACTTCCAACACAAAAATCAACTACGGTTTCTACAATTCCTCATATGGCCAAAACACAGACAGAGTAAATGCCATTGGACTCTGCAACACAGCAAGGAGGCAACTGGTTGCGTTACTCGGATAGTGCCATTTTCGGCCACAAGGAATTGCTACCTATGTACTATAGTGTTGAAGAAAAGAACAAAACTCAGGTTGATAAGTTCAATGAAGTGCTAAACAATTTGCTAGAAAATCTTAAAAGCAAAGCTGCATCTGGTGACTCTCGTCGAAAATATGGTGTGGGAAGTGCCTCGGTAGGTCCAAGGAACATAACCATATATGGTGTTGTTCAGTGTACTCCTGATTTGTCTGAGAAAGAGTGTGATGATTGCTTGGTTGAGTCAATTCAATTGCTACCAACTTGTTGAAATGATAAGATTGGTGCTGGTGCTGGAGTCGTTAGAGCAAGTTGCTTTCTTAGATATAACACCTCAATCTTCTATGACCCTTCAACACCAGCACTTTCACCTTTACCTCAAGGAACTTTACCTTATGATGTTCCTTCTTTTGCCTCCTATATTTGATTATTTTTGTTAATCACTTATTAGTTACTGATGTTTTGGTTTTTTTCAGCAGAGGTACAACCACCATCTCTATCTCTGAATCCATCATCAGCACCTTCACCACAAGGTACTTGAGCTATGACATTATGCTTAGTTTACTTTTCAATTGATAATTGGTTATCCTTCATTATCCATTAAATGTCCTAATGGATCACTATGGTTTTGGCTTTTTGCAGGGACGAATAATGCATCAAGTACTGCAGTTCATTTATTGTTGTTATTGTTGTTGGGTTCATTTTTAGCTGTATCTATATAAGGAGGCCAGCACAATTTCTTAAAGCAATTCTTTCTAATAAGGACGAGTTTAGCTGGTCCACATTGTTGTAATGTTGTAATAATAAGAGATATATAAGTGTTAGATTTGTTACTCGATTTCTGCTATTAAACAAACAATTCCTCAAAGCACTTTGTCAAGTGCTGCTTAATTTGCTTTTATTCCCTTATATAATAGTGTTATGTTATGATTAATTGATTAATTGATCCCCTTATATAACGTTAACTGTGTGACATTGTAGTTCGCATCAAGTAAGCATCAATGGATCAATAACATACACTAAGTTTTTATGAGAATTCCATGAAACAAGGGGTTTCTTTTCAACTTTTTGGTATCAAAACCAGTAATAAAGTTTCTTTTCTGGTTATCAATACTTGGGAAGGGACCATTCCTGTGGAAGATTGTTTTGGAACCTCTCATTGTCTTGGCAATAATCATAAATCATATGGTATTTCCTGACCCATTTGAACCACCTTCTTTGTGGGGATGTGAGTGTGCTGAAGTTGTTTAGGTTCCACCAATTAACATGGCTAGCTACTCTGCAGAACCTTGGGTTCCCTTTCCACACACAAGCATCAATGTTGTAGTTCCTGAATGAAGCTATGAAGGGACCCTTTGTCCAATCTATCTTGTCTTGACCTCCTCTTGTTGCCCAGCTATCACCATTCCAAAGAGTTGCTTCTAGACTCATTGGTTGCCTTCTTGGAAATGGAACTCCCTTGTCACCATGGTTTCTGTACACTCTTATTGGAATGCTATCCACCATGAACCTGCAACACCCCAATTCAATTTCACATCCTCAGCTTTATTGGCCTATGTTCAAAGGGTTAACAATTTGCAATAATGCAGGCTTAGCCTTACACAATCTGGTGCAGATTCCACAACACTGAGTAAGTATGGAAGTCCTTTGTAGGATCAAACCATAGATAAATCCTCTCCTCTCTATTGCCAAACCCATCTGCATAAATATTTGTTTGAAGAATATAAGGCTGCTCAGACATGTTTCCTAGAAACTCAAAGTCAATCTCGTCGCGATTTGGTTGATCAGATGCCATCTGCAATAAATCAACAAAGTAGTATAAATGTCTGTGTGTTCTTTTACTATGCAAAACAATGAGGAGGTACAAAAATGGAAGATTAAAGGGTTTGCTTACATAGTAGGCTAATACTGTGCCTGCAGAATCACCTGGTACTAGTTTGATTTGCATGTCAATTTGTCCAAACAAAAACATCTGATTTGAAGCAAAACCAGCCCCTACAATATTTCAAACCACAATAGTTAAGATAGGATCATGAATATTGATGATTCAGCTAGAAATTGGATTTAAACCGTGCATGGCGCAGTATTGGTACCGGATTGTTGATCAAGCTTCAAAGTTCTAGTGTGTCCATCAGCAGATGTGTTTACATGGGTAGGTGACCATAAAACATAGAAGTCCTTATTGAAGTTTCCTGTTGAAACAACAGATGCAACTGAAATATGAAACAAAATGGAGGACACAATCCCAATGAGGAAGAAGAGTGCTATCTGCAAGTTATTCATTGTCTCTGTTAAAGATATTGAAGGAAGCCAGACATATATATAGGTATTGCATGGAAGGGACAATTAGGAATATGTTCAATCAAGAATATCTTTAGAAAGAAGCAAAGGAATTTACAGCTGTCATATTCTTCCTAGTTAGGACTTAACCAAATCCTCATTACAACATAATTAAATGTTTGAGGTACTCTTAAAGTGAGGCTTAGCACATTAAATTGATGGCTACTGCAACATTAGCTATCTTAAAATGTTACCTGTGAATCAAGGAACATGAATGATGAATTCAAAGAATATTGTTATCCATGTTCCAACTAAACTTGTGGCAAGGAAAATTATCAGGATCAGGGAATTAAAATTATCTATACCAATCTTTGGAAGCATACATGTGCTTTCTCAAGAGAAGCCTTTTCAGCAGAAAGTTTACAGAAGAATCTGAATACTTGATTATAAAGCTTCCCGTCTTCTAAAGACTTCAAAAAAATTATTCCTTTTTTTCTTTTTGCTGTGTCGTTAATGAGTTGGTTACATATTGCAGGATATATTTACGGTATTAGTTTCATAACTTATCTGATAAACCATATCCACACTTTAACTCTCTATTCATCATGTAATTGAATTCATATTACCATTCTCAAGCCTGTTCAAGTGTGATTGAAAGAATATTTTTCTATTTTTTTATTATTATTATTAGGCTATTATACATCTTTGGTTACAACTTTACATAACCCTTCAGTTTGCAAAGTTGTTTTTCAAATAACTTCATCAACTTTTGATTAAACTAGCCATAAAAAGACAAGCATTCGTCGATTAGTTTGGGCGTTGTGCATGATCCGAATAAGTATACATTAAAAATGGAGACCTATGAGGTAAAAAAAAAAAACAAAAGTTAGGGAGTCCTAGCCCTCTATAAATTCCTTCAATTTGTTGGCTTTTAGTTGTCAAGGAATATTTATATTCTTGAACTGAGCAATATTACCCAGACCAAAAAAAGGAGCAATATACTAATCACGAAATTGGTATTAACGAGAATATGTTTTAAAGAATGATTAGTTTTTGTAAGATATAAATTATCAGCATGGAAAATATTTTACAAATACATGTAATATAATTAGAGGAGTGCTAGGCACCAACAATTTTTGTGTTTTGTAACTATTAATTGGCTATCAATAATATTTTTTATAGTGTGAGATTACATCTAATTATAAAAAATCGCTCATTTTTTTTTTATAATTAAGTATTGATCACAAAACACAAAAATAACTAGTCACTAAATTTTTTCATATAATTATACTTTTTGACCCCCAAATACTTGACATCTTTTTATAGGAAATTTTAAATAGTTATGCACACCAAAATCTAAACAAAAAAACTTATTTTGTGGATTCATTTAAATTTAAATTTTCAACTTTATCTCATCTTTTCCTTTTTGCTACTTCTCAAATGAGATATGCATGACATTAATTATTAGATTCTGAACTTAATTTTCATAAGCAATTTAAATATGCCCCACCCAAATATAAAAATGTAAATTACTAATTAAGGATTTTTAATAGAGTACACTATCGATTAAGAAAGGCACAATCCTTTCTATTGTGATGATGGTGGTGGTGGCTGGGCTAAGTGTACGGTGCTATACAGCTATAGTGGATGTGGTCAAGAAGACTCAAGGTCAAGACAGCTTCCTAGTTTTAGATCGTGTTGTGTTGTTGGGGGTTCCTGTCTTCCACTCACTCCCTTCTTGGCACATAAATAATCCTTAAAAACATGTTTTTTCTTTTGTCTTAGCCTCACCCTTACCCCTTTTCCACTTCTTCTTCAAACTGCTTTCTGCTCATTCAGGTAATCATTTCTTATCTCTTCATTTTTTTTTCAGAACAAGGATTTACTTCACTCACTTGTGGGACATGGGTATGCTTCTTCTTAAGTCAAAATTCAATCTTTCTTACTATCGTTAGTGTGAGGAACCTTCTATCTATTTGCATCCTTTTCTTTTTTTTTTTGGGTTTTCAAAATGGTGTGGTCATTCGAGTATTCTCGTGCCAAAAAATGAGGTTTTACTGGGAATGACAAATATGCTTCTTATATCTGATAATTTTATGTTGACGATTCTGGGTAGGGATTGGATTATGCTTCTAGGGGTGGTTTTTCTAGGGTTTGATTGTGGTTTCTTCTCTGTTTTCTCTTGTCGAGTGAATCATAGATTTTCGTCATCAAAATGTTGAGCAAATGACAAAATGAGCTATTGTATTGTTTCCACTTGCCCAAATTAACTGTTATATTCTATAATCTATATATATAATTATATATATTGCTTTGTTGGACACTGTTTTCTGGAATTGGGGAAGGTCCTGAAAAAAAGGTATAGTACTATAGTGTTTTAGTTTGGTTTCATTTCACTTTTGGGGTTAATGATGTCTCTGCTCAGCACTTTTTCTACATACAAATGGTTAATATATTTAATCTTGTTAAAAGCATTTATTTTCCGTTGTAATATCTTTGCATTGATGATTATAGCTTCCATTTTTTTAATTATACATTTCCATATTCCAATCAAATAGGTGGCCTGCACTAGCTGCTTGAAGAAGACAGAATCAGGGGTTTCCGAGTTAGTTAAGCAAAGCATGATGAAACGGCTTCCAAGTAGGAGTAATAGATCCAAAGGCATCAGGGTAAAACATGTTCTGCAAATTGTTCTGTTGCTTGGTGTTTGCTTCTGGTTAATCTACCAGGTTAAGCACAATCATGATAAGAAGAAGGAATATGATGAGAATGATGAAAAGTTATTGGTCCAAACACAGGCAAATCAGATTTTGAAACTTGGTAGGAAAGACCTTCATCCAGTTAAGGATGAAGTAAATCGGAATGAAAAGCGTGATGAAGAAGAGGAGGATGAAAATGTTGTAGAGGATGTGGTAAATAAACCTGAACCGACTTATGAAGAAGACGACGATGAAGGAAGCAAGAATGAAACTGAAGAAAGTGAAGACAACAAGCATGAGGTGAGAGATCAGAGGGAAGAAGAAAATAAGCTCGATGCCGAAGAACAACAGGAGGAAGATGAAAACAAAAGTGAAGAGATGGAAGATGAAGGAAGAGGAGTAGGAGATGATGAGATAGATGAAAATGATCAAGAGAAAACAGAGGTGGGTACAGATCATGATGAAGAGTTTGTGGATGAAGAGAAAGAGAAAGAGAAAGAAGAAGTTGATGAAAAGGAAAATGAAAACGGCGAGGGTGAGGGTGAGGGAAAGGGGGAATTAGTTGAAAACCACAACACCCGTGAAGCTCGAGAGGAACATTACAAGGGAGATGATGCTTCTAGTGCTGTAACTCATGATGCTCATACAACTAATACTGAAACTGAGGCATTGAGTTTGGGAAACTCTGATGTAAACTTAGTCACTAATAAAACAAAACCCGAAAATGAGGCGACTTATTCAGATGAAAGCAACAGCAATCAAAAGGATTCAGATTTGAAGGTTACAGAAGGTGATCTGACTCGCAATCCTTCAAATGCAACTTCTGGTATAGAGGGTGGAAACAACACTCTGTCCAATCCAGTGGATAGCTCAAATCTGAACAACACGGCCACAACAAACTCCAACAACCACTTGGAAGCAAGCAGTGACATGAAAAATATGACCACAGAAGCAAGCAATAACTTGAGTGGTGCTGGTGTCGACACTTTGAGTTCATCTGATCAGAATAAGACAGTGATTCTATCTGAATCAGATCATTCTCAAAATTCTACCAGGAACACAACCATTTCCGGTGATGACAGAGTCCAAACAGATGGGTTAGTGCAGAGTGATAACAGAAACAGAGTCTCTGAAGAGAACCTGCATGATTCCAATGCAACAGCCACTGTTAAGACCGAAAATGGAGACGCATCTGCAGGAGAATCCTTAACTCTAGGCAGTGGTGAGTCAGAGAATGCAAGATTGTTGGCATCGAATGAAACTGGGAACGGTTCGAGAAATGAAATCTCTGATGTCTCTGAGGGTGACAACCACGAAGGTAACTCTGGCTCCGAGGATGAGATTTTTAAAGGTGACAGCCAAACGGATGAAATGTCAGATGAGTCATCTGCCAATGGTACTTCGGATTCAGTTGATGGCATTGATTCCTCAGATGATGCGAAGTTTCGAACGGATCTTGATACATTACCAGATTTCAGAAATGAAGGAGAAAATGGTGGTGAAATAGCAGCAGAGTAAATTGGCAAAAAAAGAAGATAGCTATTTGAGTTTTTGTTGTGAACCTGGTGCTTGCATTGCACTTTGCAGATCCCACGTAGTTGTTAGAACCTCGTTGCTTGAGCAGAAAATGTGTCAATAGAAACATCCAGAGCTACAAACTTAGTTTTACTAGACATTTGTGTGATATGTCTAATTTGTTTATGCTGTTCTTGATTTCCTTCATTTTGTGCTAACTTCTTGTCATGTTATTCTTTCTATAATTACATCTTGCTAGATTGAGGAACCATATTACATCGTAAAAAGGTATGTACATCATTTGAGATCTCAGTATTAAATTATTGAGAATCTATTAATTCTTTTTTCAATTGTTTGGAATAAAACTTGAAATAAATTATTTGAACCCTAAAATTTAAGTCTTAATATAGATATCATCATCAATCCTTGCTAATAAGTAAACATAACATTTGAACCAAATTGAAACATTAAACACAAAAAAGAACACTGAATTAAATTGATATTGTTCACGAAAATTTGTGCAAGCAGTAATAAGATAAAACTTCTTGATGAAAATCAAAACAGGGTTGATGAATTATTCTATAACATTCCATGCATCATCATGATTTCAGCAGCCCTTTGAAGAAGCCTACTCCTCAATTCATAAATGGCTACCAAAAACTGCTCCAACTGCTCAACACTCATCTCATGAATCTCTTCATTCCACCATTCCCCTCTCCCCCAAACCTTAGCAAAACCTTCAACATCAGCCTTGTTCTTCTTTTCCAACTCCAACGCCTTCATCGCCTCTTCGTATTTTCTGTTATGCTCTTCGCATGACACCGGCTTCTTCCTTTCGGAGGACTTCATTGGCTCAAAATCTGGCGCTCCTTTCAGGTACCGCTCCACCACAGCCTCCGTGCTGGGTTCTCCAAAGCAGAACAACTTGTCGGCCGGCGAGAACACTATAATGGCAACGTGAGCATTGCATAATATGCATAGCTCACTGGCTTTCTTAAACATCCCGGCTCGCCGCTTTGAGAAGGTGACTTGCTTGTTTGCTTCTTTCTCAAGCTTCTTGATCTCAATCCTCTTCCTCCCTGTTGTTTTCTTTTTCTGCTTCAACATCTCCATGCAAATAGAAAACTATTATGCCTTGCTTAACAAAATTGTGGTTCCGATGTTATATTATATCATCTATTTATAGGAAGATTAATTCATGTTTTGACTAATGACTTATCCTTCAATCTAGTGAAATCCTACAAATTTGTCCTAATTAAGATTCTAAATCAATTAAGCATGATCCTTTATCAATAAAATATATATTTCCAAGTGTATGTAATTTTGAATTTGAAAAAAAAAGGGTAAGAAAATGGAAACAAATTTTGATTGCAATAGACGGCCGAAAAATTAATGTTTTGACATTTTCTTAACAGTGTATACCAAAAGTGACGGACAATTAATTTCATGATTTGGTAGAGAATTACACTTATGCAATGTATAATAATGTCCTAATTATTGTGGAAATAGATTCTAAAATGCAACTCTTTCTCCATTAAAAACGGGGTTTATCAATTATCTCATATAGATCGTTCTCACCTATTCATGAAAAATTTAGAAAAAATAAATATAGTTTGATATAGAATCAATTAATCGGACTCCTATAATCACATTAGATTGGGACTATTATATATAATTCATTATCTATTATTGTCATCGTCAAGATGGGAGAAATCTTAACCACATAAAATTATGTATTTATTCTTCAATTTTTTTTTCTTATCAAATAATAGGAAGAAGTCTTGGGTAATATTTACTATGAGAAATAATGAAATATCATTTACATAGTAGAGATAAAATAGAAATTTGAATCCAATTATTGACAACCGTGTATTTTATATCATAAGTCAAAGCTTGAGCTTGTTGATTTTTTTTCCTAGAAATGACCATAAATAGATAAATTGTGAAATGCGTTGAGGACCATATGAATGATATATGTTTTTTAACAAAAATGTTATTCGTACACTAAAATTAGTCACTAAAAATAGTTATCAATATATTTGTGTATAAATATATATATGATTTAATTTATTTTTAATATGTGTTTATATTCGAATATATATTTTATATTAGTAATTGACTTTGGTGGTTAATTTTAATGTGCACGTAATATAGTCGTCTTTTCAAACAGATTTGGCTAGTATTAACTTTTTTTTCCCTTCATTTTGATAATATTCAATACACTTGAAAAAAATAGGCATGAATTTTGACTTTGATATTTGGTATGAATATATGATCTCTTTTGGGTTTTAAGATAATATTTTTGAAGGAGATGATTGAAATTTTAAATCTATTTGGTAGTAAGAATTAAATAATAAATAAAATTTGGATTTAAATTTTCTAAAGTTTGAATTTCATTTTAGAAAGTAAAGTGTGATCTTCTACCCTTGAATAATTTTTCTTTCATATTTATTTTTGGTCCCACCTATAAAATTAATAGTGAGAGATCACATTTTACTCTTTAAAGTGAAATTTAAACTTTAGAGAATCCAAATTCATAAAATTCTATATGGCTATCTTCATTATACTGTTGGCATAAGAGCAACTCCAATAGAATTTTTTTATATCAATTCTGACATTTATAGTAATTAAATTGATTTAAAATTAAAATTTGCATCGGCTGCAATATTTAAAATAAAATTGGTATTAATAAAGAGAGACGGCATCAATTTAAAAAGATTAATTAAATTTTATTATTTAGATAATTTATTAAATAAAATAATTAAAAATAATATAAATTTTAAATTGAGTTGAGATCAAATATTTGAGTGATAAATCTCATTGAATCTCAAATTAATTTTTACCACAAATGTTTATGGTATTTTATGGGATCCAAAATAAAATTAAACTAAAACCAAATATTAGAAATGCTTTAATAATTACTGTTTAAAAATAACATAAAATTAGATTTAGTATCGCACAATACATAAAAAATTAATATTATAAATCTTTTGTACATAATCTTTTAGATAATTAAAATATTAGATGGGTTTTTGTTTTATAATTAATTATAAAATAATTTATATAACTCTTAAATAAACAAAATTTTATCAAAATAAATTCTATGATAATAATTATAAAAAATTAATTTAGCAATATATATAAAATATATATTAAAGTATTTGCTCCTTTTGAATTTGTAAGTTATATTTTTCTTCATAATCACAGGAAGAGGTAATACTTGTGTTGTTACAGGATCATAATTAAAAATCAATAAATAAAGTTCATCATATCTAATGTTTATTAGCTGTTTTTAAGTGTTGTTATATTTGATTATTTTGTACGTATGGCACTAAAAACACTTATAATGTAAATATAAATATTTGTATTGTTTCAAAAGTTATTTGAAATTGGGTTATTTTTGAGTTTTGAGGTTCAGAAATTTTCTGTGCAGCATTCAATTTACGTTGGTGCCGAAGTGCTCATTCGAGTTCTTCATGAGTAGGTGGGGGATGGTATCTGCAAAAAACTCCAATGCTTAAGCTAGTAAAAATTTAAACAGGTTTTTGATAGATTGGGATATGAATATACCTAAGAAATATCAATGTATTTATAGTAAAATAAATAATAATTTTTTAGTATAGTTTTACTTTTGATAATGGTGAATAACCATTCTCTTTTTATAAAAAAAGTTGTTGAGATTTTTTTTCTTAATAAATAGAAGATATTTTAGGAATTAGTTGCTTATTTAATAAGATAAGTAGAATTAAGCTGTTGTTCTGGTGCCCCGGCTTATATAAGTCGAGTAGGTGTAGTGAAGGCGGTATTTTTTTGTTCGCCTTTATTTGTTTTAGGTCTGACTTTTGTTTTTGGCGTAAGATATGAACATTTATATATGTTAAATGATGATTTATGGTATAAGTTTAATGTTCTTGTGTCAAAGCTAAAAAGTAGTTAAAATTTTTTTTTGACAATCTTTAAGAAATGTAAGTGTTATTGATTGATTATATATATATAATTTAAATATTTGTAATTGAAAATTGTTATTGTTATTATTATTATTATTACAATTTTAATATGTATATTAATTATATATAGCCTTTAATTTATAATTATAATACTTAATGATATATTGTAAACTCAATTAATTAAGGGTATCGATTAAAGAATATATATATATATATATAAAAGAAAATATAGGGGCGGAGCTAGGTGGTGGGAAAAGGGGGGCGATGGCCTCCCCTAATTTTAATTTTTTACATGTAAATTATATGTAAATTTCAGTTTAGCTCCCTTTAAAATTTTATTTTAGTCTTAATTTATTGTATAAATATTTTTGGCCCCCTCTAATATTTTATCTAGTTCTGCCCCTGAGAAAATATATAATATAAGAGAATTTTTTTAATAATTGTTACTTATTTAAATAGGTGATATAATTCAATGACTTTTTTTTTAATTTTTATATAATAAAAATAGAGAGATGAAATCCTGATTAATGCTAGTCAAATGACAAATAGTTGAAAGTCAATCTATTCAAAGATGTTTTACAGCAACATTCATCGGCAATTAATAAAATTAACATTTTTTTAGAAAGCGTTGAACAAATGGAATCCTAACACTACTGATTAGTTATTAACATGTATTTTTAAAACTCATATTAGTATCCTGGCAGAACATATATCAATAACATATTGGTTGGCATTATTACCAAACAAAATAACATATTGGTTGGCGTTATTACCAAAAATGGAAATATGCTGATAAGAACACATGCAACATGCTATATAAGTCATGAGCCATGAGCCATGAGCCATGAAGGTTGAAGAAGAATTGATTGGTTCAAAGATTAACGAGAGAGGCAGGTGAATGGCGATGCAGGGCAATACAAGCCCTTGCATCGAAGAAGTAGCAAAAGATGGGTATGACTCTAATAAATTTGATGACGATGGTCATCCAAAACGAAAAGGTGATGTTTTCAATGGAATTGTGCTTCAAATTGTGTTACATATTTATATGACTAAATGAAGTTGCCAAATTTTATGGTGTGATGAAGGAACATGGATAACTGCGAGTGGACATATTTTGACGGCTGTTATAGGCTCAGGGGTGCTATCTCTTGCATGGGCCATTGCCCAGTTGGGTTGGATTGCAGGACCCATTGTCCTCATGCTCTTCTCACTCATCACTCTCTACACTTCTTTTCTCCTCACCGATTGTTATAGGTCCCCTGACCCTGTTCATGGAACCAGGAACCACACGTATAGGAACATGGTCAAGAATATTCTAGGTAACTGCAAGTTTCTCATTTAAGACATGTATTAAGATAAGATGTGTGATTATTGAATCGTAGTGTTTGTTTGTTTCCAGGAGGAACTCAACACCATTATTGTGGATTGGCTCAATACATAAATCTGATTGGAGCAAGCATTGGATATACTATCACTGCAGCCATTAGTATGGTGTAAGAACATTAAAAGCTCCCCATAGATCCTTTGCCAATTTAGTCATTGTTTCTTGGAGATTAATTAAAATTGTTATTCCTTATTTCTTGGTAATCAGGGCTATACAAAGATCCAATTGTTATCACAAAAATGGGCATGATGCAGTGTGTACTATGCCAAACTACCCTTATATGATCATGTTTGGGATCATAGAGATTATATTAAGCCAAATCCCAGACTTCCATGAACTTTCATGGCTCTCTGCTCTTGCTGCTATCATGTCTTTTGGTTATGCTACCATAGGGATTGGTCTCTCCATAGCCAAAGTTGCAGGTTCAGCATTGCCATTGCTAATGAACACATTTATGATTTACTCATCTGAATTTCTTTGCATTTTATGAATGATGGATGTTTGTATTGTTTTGGAGGGTATAGGGAGAAGCCATGCCAGAACAAGCCTTACTGGGGTTACCATTGGAGTGGATGTGACAAGCAGCGAGAAGCTATGGAATACTTTTACAGCTTTGGGAAACATTGCTTTTGCATATAGCTTCAGTTCTGTCATTGTTGAGATACAGGATACATTGAAATCGGGTAAACCGGAGAACCAAGTGATGAAGGTGGCTGCTTCTACATCAGTGGCAGTCACCACTGTCTTCTATAT
Source organism: Arachis hypogaea (assembly GCF_003086295.3). Lineage (NCBI taxonomy): Eukaryota > Viridiplantae > Streptophyta > Magnoliopsida > Fabales > Fabaceae > Arachis > Arachis hypogaea. Next base: position 111,671,561 of record NC_092044.1, read on the forward strand.
GCTATGTGGTATGATAGGCTATGCAGCATTTGGGAACGATGCTCCTGGAAACTTCTTAACAGGATTTGGTTTCTATGAGCCATTTTGGCTTATTGACATTGGTAACATTTTCATCGTCGTTCATCTCGTTGGCGCCTATCAGGTGTACACACAGCCCGTGTTTTTGCTTGTGGAAAATTGGTGCAAGGAGCGTTGGCCTGAAAGCAGCTTCATGGCAAAAGAGCATCACATAAAGATTCCATTGGTTGGAACCTATAGAATGAATCCTTTCAGGCTAATATGGAGGACATTGTATGTGATATTGTCAGCAGTGATTGCTATATTACTTCCTTTCTTCAACAGCATTGTTGGTTTGCTTGGAGCTCTTGCATTCTGGCCATTGACAGTGTACTTTCCAACAAAGATGTACATGGTACAATCTAAAGTGCCAAAGTTCTCTATGAGGTGGACAGGGTTGAAGTTGCTAAGTGTGTTCTGCTTGCTGATTTCAATTGTTGCTGCAGCTGGATCAATTGAAGGAATTATTAAAGAACTTAAAGTTTACAAGCCATTCTAGTCTTAATCTCCCACTTGTTTCTCAACAGGATACATTTGGCAACCTTTTGATGGAGTTCATTTATTTATTTATTTATGGTAGCTATTTTGTTGATGAAAACATGTGTAATTTGACTCTTGGGATTCTTCAATCTTTTTAAGTTACAATAAATGGATATTTTTTTGGAGGATTTTGCAATTCATCATTCCATGTTATGGACTTATGGTGTGAACTGTGATTCTGTGAAGCTACCTCCTATTTATTAATAGGATCCTCTTAAGAGCATTATTCATATGCTTGTCCAAAAAGTAATGTTGAGAGAAATTCCTGTTTAAGACACCATATTATATCCCTAGAAATTAGTCAACCCTTCAATGTTTGTCAGTTTCCGGACATTTCAAGGAAAATTAAAGAATATTTAGCAATGCTTCACCTGATGAGCTTTCATTTGAATTTCAAATTTACATATCATATATTATTCATATATGCAAAAAAGAAAAATGTAACTGTAAAAAAATGAAGTCAGCGATGAATGCACAATACACAAGAAGTAACAAGTTCCAGGGTGATGATATTTTACAAAGAAACTACTCAGCAAAGGCTAAAGTACACAGAAACTTGATATCTGTAACGAGATTCCTAACCTAAATATGTGAAATGCTGCTTTTTATTTTAGCTGAGGTGCTATCTGAGATATCCTTTCATCTTCTAAGAGTGCATAAGGATCCACATACTGAGGAGGTGATAGTGACATCTTGCTTGCATCATGGACAAAAGTTGGTCCAAAATACTGTACACAGTACACATCAAACCATCAAATCCTACTCTCTAAAAGATTATATGCATCAGCATTCAATATTACAAAATTATAGGTTAGTGTAAGACAAACATGTCATAACTAACCAGTCAATGGCTGAAAGAAAAATCATGATGGCCAAGATAATATATGCATTAATTAACAAGCAAATAGCTGCATGAAAGAGTCATGCAGAAGTTGAAAGGAAAAGATCTTACCAAGTAAAGAGCTGAAAAAAATGCAACGGTTATGAGGATCAACGGTCCAAATCCCAAGAAAAATGTTCCTCCAAGTGACAGCAGAAGTTTAGCGCGAGGGACCAGTCCCTGCAATGGATAATACATAAGTCATTACTATATTTCAGCACAGAAAATGGCATCACAATTATATATAAGAATCTAAGCTCACTAATGTCACTCATACATGAAACTGGACCTATTTCTATTCTAGATGACATTTGCAAGATGAAAGAGTGTGAAATTGATTCGGGTATGATGTTGAAACTGCAGCCTTGTTGCCATGTTAAAGTTATAAATGAGTTTCTGTATTCCTCTTCCCCTATTCATAATTTGTTCTCTTGTTTCTTGTTACTCATTAAAAACGTCCCAACAAAAAAAATTGAAAGACTATTTTCTTTAAAAAATGAGACACCCTTGGTGCAGTGCAAACAATGGAACACGTGACCGACAAATATAAACTAATTACTGGCAAACAATGAAATCATTGCAGCAAAATCTCAGATATATATATATATTTAATATGGTATTGAAGAATCGATAAATGTTAACAATGAATCAACCTCAAGACCTTCACTGTTCAATGCCATGGATCGCTCCCTCTGATTTTCCAGACTCCTCTCTACATCGGTTGAGACAACATTTCTCCTCGGGAGACCTCTATCTTGTTCATTCACAACCACCTCTTCGTCAACTCCAGAGTTGCCCTGCTTGTAATCCTCAAGCAATGATGTAGGAGTCATGCCCCTCCTCTTCAATTCCTTCATAAACAACGATTCCGGAGGTTCTTCTCCTGAAAATTCAGTATCAATAGCAGCATTAGCCATCAAAAGGTGAAGTTAAAAAATTGAACTCCGAGCTGAAACACTACTACACAATAATATCTACTTATAATGCCAAAACATAATGATAGACAAGTTTTTCATGCTAACCAACACGTGAAATTCCAAACAACATGGGCCTAGATGTTTCATCTTGAGATAATAGCATTCAAATCAAGCTGAGAAAACATACTCAATATCACAAGTACTCATCACTAAACAGCGGTCCCAGCAAAATTTTACATTCTCTAATCTCTGCTATTTCTAATTTATTAATAACAGTCCTTGCCACGTATATAAACTAAGAAAACTGAAAATTGAATAGCAAAAATCCATTGGAAAAATCCAATAATACAATCCCGATTAACATCAAATTACATCAATGATTAAAAAAAAAGACTTGCCATTGTTTTGGTTCTCGCTGCCTTGCGCTGCACAACAGACTCTGTTCAAGGTGGAAGGCTTAGAACCGGTGAAAGTTTTCAACTTTAAGATCCGTTTGGGGAAATAAGGGTATTGGGTGTTCCATGTGGATTTTCCTGGAGAATTGGATTGAGAAAGTGAAAATTGGGAGAGGGTGGGTCTCAGAATCTGCAAGGAAGCCATAACCAACACAGGAACTTCTTTAAGAGAGAGATTTCATTAGGACCCAAATGGGAAAAAACAGGTTTTGATGGGTGGCAGAGAGAAAAAGAAGCTTCTTTCTAGAGGGAGCAAGCAAGTGGAGCAGAAGAAAATGGAGTGTAACGGAGAAGCGTATGTTAGCGCCAAAGAGCCAGTGAGAGCTAATGTGCGCCCAGGAGGGGTTAGTCTGCTTTTGTGGCTAGAATCTACAAGTCGTGGATGTTTTGCTCCTAAATGCTCACATTTTAGAATGCGGCCAAAACAAAACAAAACAAAACATGCCAAATAAATAAATAATGGTTTTTTGTAAACAATTTTGGATTGGTTTTTACTCTTTTTTGGGTCCATTCATTCATGTGAGTACACACACTCCAATCATTCTGTTGCTTCCACGAAAATCTTGGGAAACACATGATGTTATCTGTTATAGAGCTAAAAAAAAAATGTAATTTCTTGGATAAATTAATTTGATTAGTTTTACAGACCTTTCTTTTGGCTTTATTAGCAAATTAATTTGATTAGCTTTAGAGACCTTTATAGTGGCTCTATTAGCTAATGGCAAATTAATTTTATTAGTTTTAGAGACCTTTATATTTATTGCCTTCGGCTTTGTTAACTCCTTTTTTTTTAAATATTATTTGTATATCAAAATTAATCACTAAAATCAATCATTAATATATTTGTGTATAAATTTATATGTAATTTAATTTATTTTTAATATGTATTTTTATTCTAACATATATTTTATATTGTCGATTAATTTTAATGACTAATTTTAATGTATATTACATCATTGTTTTTTTTTTTCGCTCTCTCTCTCACCACGGCAAAAATAAATAAATAAGCTATGAAAGGAAAGTCTTGTGCCCAGAAGGCTTTAGCTTTAGTTAGATTTGCTTGTACGCTGAAAAGCTTGTTCTAGACGTATTCTATTGTTGCTCAAGGCAAGTAAAGCAACTAAGAATTAAGAATCAATTTGATTTAGTTGAGTAGTACCCTCATGCATTTAGTTAAGTCGAAAATTTGAATCTATTTTATGTATATAGTCATTTATCTGTGAATCTTTAATGAATCTTATATTTAATTAATTCTTAATTCATCAAATTTAGAAATATTATCGAAAAAAAACAACTATAGTTAAAGATAGATTTTGGAATTGGATTAACTTTATAAGTATAAATATAATTTAAACTCATAATAAATAGAATCGAATAAGATTTGACTTTATTCTAGTCTTATTCGATAATTTAATTTTATTTTTTAAATTTAATTTTATTCTATTGTAGATTTAGAATTTCTCAATTTTAAGTCTTTAATTTTATCTGTATCTTAAAATTTTATAACTCAAAATAAATAATTTTTTTAATTGAATATAATATTTAATTATTTCATAGTTTATAAACATACTAATAAAATAAAAAATATAAAATATAAAATTAGATCCATATTAAAATAAAAAACAACAAAATCATAATAAAATCTATGTTAACATTATGAAAGGTAGATAATATAAGTTCGATCTCTATCAACTTTGTTATATATGTATGATAATTTTTAATTACATATTATAATATATGAGGAATGTAGATAAATTGGATAGAGTTAGGTCATCCCTGTTAAATCCTATCTGTGACTCAACCCATTCCATTCTCATCTCGATCTTCGACGAATTAAGTTGTCAACCCTATTCAAACGGGTTAGATCGGATTAAATACTTGCATAAAGGTTTTTTTGGGTATTGTATAGGGTTAATATTGACTTAACTCACAAAATGTGGGCTGGGACGTACATTTTTTTTTTTGTGATTATATGTTTGACATACACATTTACACATTGTTTGGATATGTGGAAAATGAAAGAAAAGAAAACCTTTAAAGGAAAAATGAATAAAAAACTTGTTTTCGGTCGTTTGGATGGAAGAGAAAAGAGGATGGAAAAGAAAAAAGTTGCATGGGTTTATTTAATTTTTTTTTCACCCATGACCTGCCAAGAAAACTGGAGAAGGAAAGAGAATTAATAGCAAAATGACTTATATACCCTTAAGTTGTTTAGGATTTGTGTATCATTTTATTATATAGTTTTTGACAAAAAAAAGAGTTAGTTTTTTTTGTTATAGCATTTAAAAATTATTGAACAAGGAAGACAATAACAAAAATATTTATAAAAATAATATATTAAAATCTTGAACATTAAATTAAATAACTCTTTTTTTTTGAAAAAAATAACTTAAATATATTAGTAATATATAATTTATATATAATATAAAAAGGGTATTAACGTAAATTTATTATATTTTCATTTTCTCTCCTCTTAATTTTCTTTTCATCCAAACAAATAAAAAATTTCTTTCTATTTTCTTTCTATTCATTTTCTCTTTATCCAAACAACATATAAAAAATTTACTTTTTCTTTTATTTTCTTTCTTTTTATTTTTTTCTTCTTATTTTTTTTTCTTTCATTTTCCATTCTACATCCAAACACACTGTTAAGAAAGACATGTAACAAAGTAGTAAACTAGTGGGTTTAACTCATTCCATTCTACTCATAAAAAGCCATCGAGTTAAAAATATGTTGCTTGTCCAACCCAAATTGTGTGGATGAGTTGGGTTAAAAAACTGCTTGAAACCCACTCAATCAACCCATGCCTACCCAAAGTCCAAAGATAAGTACACAAAAAAACACACAAAAAGTCCAAAGACAAGCTCCCTTTTTAATTTTAGCTACAAGCACGGGAGGCCTAGCACAAATGATATATCTATATGCTTCATGAAAGCTGCATCCAGATTCGAATCCCAACTGAAATTGAATGTTGTTTAAGAATCTATAATATATATGATAGTGTGTGTGAGTATGTTGTCTGGGTGCATAAATTATGAGACTAATAATGCCTACGATTGAAAACTGTTCAATCCGTTTGACCAAAAAACAAAACAAAAAAATAGCTAAAAAAATAAAGTTCTTTCTTTTCTTTTGTAAAGAATATTTCACATTATACAAACATAAAATTATTTAAATATTTTGATTTAGAAAAAAGATATTTGGATAATTTTTTATATACTTTTTGCACATATTTTTTTTATGATATAGAAGATAAATATTTTTATCTCTACTCATTTATTATCAATCATTTTTAAGATCAAAAGTAAAATGTATAAAAGAAAATATGCATAAAAAATTTTATTTAATAGTTTAATCAAGGTACGTCGTAATAATTTTGAGAGTTTCACTAGCTAATTAGTAATTTTGTTTCACACATGGTGACTTGACGTGGTTTACAAAACTTGTTAGACTCTCAAACAGTACACGTTTTCTTCGTCAAGCTCCAAACTTCCTGATTTTTTGGGGAGAATAACACAGAAAGAAGATCTTAAATTTGGTCTGAAAAATTTTATCCTTATTTTAAACAGAAAAGCTCTGCAAGTATGCTTTACAAGTTCATTAAGCAATAAAACAAAAAAACGCGCTGCTCCACATACGTTGTATACACGCGCTATATAAGATCCTGCGTATATCTAACTACCAAATTTAAAAGAATTGTTTTCTTCTTCGTTTTCGTTATTTTGAGATTTGGTTGTTCTTCTTCTCGCGCGTCTTCCCTCCTTCTTCTCCATCGTTCTTTTCCTCTCCTTTTATCACTGGTATGTTCTTCGTTTACGTTACTTTCCTCTCTCTGTGCAACTCGAGCTTCATTTTTTATTTTGATTTGTTGTTTTCTGAAATCAAAGTTTGAACTCGTTTTGAAGATAATGGATCATTCAACCTCGGATTGTCAGCTGAATCCTGGCGAGGTGGATTATGAATTTGAATCTAACGAAGTTCCTGAGATTTGATTTACATAGGATTAGTATGAATTTTCTTGCAGTAATTTGTATAGCATTGTGTAGTTGAAAAATTGCTGAACATTGACTGTAAAACTAACACGTTAACATGAATCTGTCGATTCAATGTATTAGTTGTGATTAATTATCTGGAATTTATAGCAGACGCTCGGGTGTAGATCAGGTCTTTTTTGGGTGTATTTTTGCTAGAAGTGTGGGTGTATTTACACTTTACTGGTTTTTTGTTATTTTAATTGAGTTGTTGTTGTTCAGGTGTATTATATCAGACATGATTGGGTGTGTTTTTAGTTTTTGACATGGTGTATTTTGCAGCCTGTGTATTTACAGTTTATGGCTTTTATTGTCATTTTAGTTGAGTTGTTGCGGTTCGGGTGTATCATATTAGACATGATTGGGTGTATTTGAATCATATCTATGGGTGTATTCACAGTTTTTGACATGGTGTATTGTGCAGCCTCTCTCGGTTGTTGATGACGAGCTTGTTCCGAAGGTTGGAATGACCTTTACCACCCTTGAAGATGCTGAAAAATTGTACAGGAACTACACCAAGGCTGCAGGTTTCTCTACAAGAGTTCGGTGCACAAATAGGAAGGAAAACGAGATTAAGAATCAACTGATTACATGTAGCAGAGAGGGAAAATGGAAATCTAAAATATCTCCGACCGAGAAGACCAATCCGACAGCCGGTCTAAACTGTCCTGCAAGAATTTATATACACACATTGAAGGATGTCGGTGCTTGGATCATTTCAAAGGTTGTGCTGGATCATTCACACCCCTGCTGTCCAAGTAAAGCAGAGATGCTCAAACAGCACAGGGAACTAAGCATGTCCATTCGTCGTACAATAGAGAATAACGAGGAGGCCGGTATCAGACCAAGAAAAACCTATCAATCATTTGTTGCGGTTGCCGGGGGTCACCGCGAGTTAAAATTTATCGAAAAGGACGTGAGGAATTACATTACCAGGGAAGTGCGGAATGTTTCCGAACAAGAAGATGCAAAGGAATTCGGAAAATATTTGTTAAGGATGAAAGAGAAGAATCCGAATTTCTTTTTTGAGCTCGAACTCGAGGAGGATCAATCGATTAAGCTGGCTTTTTGGGCCGATGCAAGAAGCAGAGCTGCCTTTGAGTATTTCGGAGACGTCATTTCATTCGACACCACCTACAATACAAACAGGTAACAAACTGCCCCTGTTTATGATGCTAAATTAATGTATTTTTATGAATCTGCAGCAGAGGTGTATATTGGCTGTTTCTTTGGGTGTATACGAAGCATTTGTTGGGGTGTACCTAATGAGTTTGCATTCTGCACTATGGTAATTTGTTTCAGGTATAATTTGGTATGTGGTTCTTTTGTCGGGGTGAATCACCACGGTCAGTCAACACTTCTCGGATGCTCTTTGATGAAGAACGAAGAAATTGAATCATTCAAATGGTTATTTCAATGCTGGCTTCGTTGCATGGGAGAAAACGCTCCGAAAGGGTTTCTCACCGATCAGTGCGCATCAATGAAAAGGGCTTTAGAGGCCTATATGCCAACAACAATTCACCGTTGGTGTATTTGGCACATCATGAAGAAGATTCCAAGCAAATTAAACGGGTACAAGGGACATGCCGATATTGAACAAGAAATGAGCCAAGTTGTTTGGAACTCTCATAGCAAAGACTCATTCGATAGGAATTGGAATGATTTTCTGCTGAATTTTGGTCTTGCGGACAACAAGTGGCTTTCAGGTAATGTTATTTTAAAATCTGCAGCAGAGGTGTAAATTGCATGTTTTATCGGGTGTATTCATAGTCTGTGTTTGGGTGTATTCTTCAGATCTGTATGAAGACCGTCATATATGGGTTCCTATCTATCTGGATCACCACTTTTGGGCAGGGATGAGAAGCACACAAAGGAGCGAGAGCATGCATTCATTTTTTAACAAGTTTATCACCCGGAACAACTCGCTTATTCAGTTCATCAAACAATATGATAATTGCCTCGGAAGCAGGGAGCAAACAGAGAGAGAATCAGATGCTGCAGATTTTCATACGGTCATACCGTGTGCAACCAAATCCTCCATTAAAGCTCAGTTTCAAGATGCGTACACTCATGCAAAGTATAGGGAAGTCCAAGCGTAATTCAGAGAAAAAGCGAATTGCATCACCAGATTAAAGAATTTCACTCTAGGCTATTCAGTATACGAAGTCGGAGAACAAGTTTCCAGCTCAATATTCAACAAGTTTGTGGTTACTTACGACTCAGTAGCAGCTGAGGTAAAATGCCAATGCTTATTATTCGAGTCGAGAGGGATACTGTGCCGTCACACACTAAGCGTGTTAAGCTTCGAACAAGTAAGCCAAGTGTCACCTAGATATATACTGGAACGATGGAGCAAGAAGGTAAAGAGGCGACACACACACATCAAGAGCAGCCACGACGAGCCACTGATGGAGCCAAGAAGCAAGAGGTTCGACCAATTGGTTTTTCGTTCGCAAAATATTTGCGAATTTGCATCCGAATCGGAGGAGCTGACTGCAATTCTGCACCGTGCGTACGATAACGTCATGGCTGAGATGGAATCATTAAAAGCCAAAAGGAAGGGGACATCTTCTTTATCCCACGAAGACGCCAACTTGGAATCCGTTAACGAGCTTCAAAATCCACCAAGGATTCGAACAAGAGGACGTCCAAAAAATAGGCTAGGTTCAAAGTTGGACAAACAGATTGCAAATGCCACAAAGAAGAAGAAAACGAAAGTTTTAAGCGAGGTAAAAGTGATGTTCTTTAAATTTGTGGCGATTGAGTTTATTTTTCTCGTTAATAGTTTAGCTAATGTGTGAGTGTTATATTCAGATAAACCTGTTTGATGCTGCATCAGCGGTGCATTCAAATTCCAGCCAATATCAAGGACACGTTATGAATAATCAGTTCAGGGTACTAGCAGCAGGGGATAACTCTTTGGGTGTATAGTTTTATAGAATATGGGTGTAAAAGCACTGTTCTTTTGGGTGTATTTTTGTTAATTCACAATTTACATATAGATACATATATAGATACATATAGAACAAAAGCTGTAAAAATTCGCAGGTTATGGGTGTATATTTGATTTGATGTATTATTAGACTTGGGTGTATTATTAGACTTGCGTTGGGTGTAACAGTTTATAATTTGCGTTTATATATGCCTTGATTTTTTCCTTCATATTTTACCACCTGTAATACAGCTTTTGAATACAGCACAGACAGTTTAACAGCACAGATAATTTAACTATGGAAAAAAATATTCATGGAATAGAAATTGTTGATAAATGGCAAATATTTACAGCATTTGTTCAATTTACAAACTACCCAGCAGTTGGATTACACAGTTTCTATATCAGCAGAATTTATCTGACAAAACGGACTTAATAATACAGAGGATGGCTTCGACAGCCTTATAGCATTACTCTCTCTAATTGCCTGATCTCTTTCTTTATTCATCTCACTCAATAGTATCCGCGAAGCATACTCCACTCTATAGTGGTCCACCTCCTCCTACAATTAAAAAATATATTCTGTTTAAACAGCAATATTAATTCAGTAAAGTAGTACATAGTTATATAGTTCTAAAGACAGTTACCTGTGGCCAATTATCCCATTCATACTTCCCCTTTTTAATGTTTTCCAGCTCAATTAACTCAAGCCACTTCATAACATAGATAACGCAGTCATAGCTGAAAACGAAAAAAAATAAATTACAAATCTCATTTACGAAAGTTTAATGTTCAAAGTCACAAATTTATACCTTGTTTTTTGGCCTGATATTTTAACATATGATGCTTTAAATTCTTTCTCCTTCTCGCCTTTCTTCAGAGGTTCTCCGCCGGCATATGTTATCAATTTTGAAAATACATATCTCTTAAATACCAAAACAAATCAGTAATACACTCGAATGAATGCACAAGATACACCCAACTGAATGGACAATATACACCCAACACAACCTTCGAAATAGACCTATCTATTAAAGTAATGAAGACAGAGGCAACTTACAGTGAATTTATTAAGCTGCTTTCTCTCTTCGCTTGGAGCTTTTTTATGTAGCGGGTCAAGTATATGACATCTCCGCTTTGTTGTATCTATCAGCCATAACCACCAATGGCCCGTGTAGCAAACAGGTGCAAAAATCTGAAGGATTGCCACATTTCAACAGTGTGTTATTTTATTTGGCATATAAGTAAAGAAGCATACTAACAAATTTAGCAAATGAAAACTTACATATGGATGCGAAGTTAATTTTTTTGCATCTATAAAGTGAATAAAACTCGGGTAGTCTTCCACCCTGAATTCTTTATTTGTTTTCGGTGATATGAATTCCCCGTTTGGGTGATCCGAAAGGGCCATGTTCTGCAACAATTGCGAAACAAGAAATGAAATACTGAAAATACACCCAAGTCAATACTTTAAATACACCCAAATGACTACACAACTTAAACCCAATCGAACGTAAAAAATACACCCAAAGTTCGTAGAAGTAACACTTACCACAATATCGGGGGGATACAGTATATTTGTTCTTGAAACCTTTTTTCATTTTTCTGGTTGAGGATGAGGCAGATGGCAGATACAATCTAGAAATATATGCCAAAATCAATTTTACATTAATAAACATTACAGTTGACTTTGGTGTAAAAACATTAATGTTATTCTAATATTACCTCAGATTCTATATAACTTTTTGCCTGGAGGGATGCAAGGTGCATTCTAATCAAAATGTATTTATCTTGGGCAATCAGAGTGCACATGTGCTCATACTCGTTAGTATTGCCATCTGCGTCTGTCTTCAGTCGCGTCCCCCAGATGTAGCACTTTTGTTTCATATCATCCGTAATCTGATTTATTCCCTCAGGAGTTTCAAACTTCCCAGAACTTTTTCCCCCAGTCTCCCTTTGAATTTCTGGACTTTTGTTTTTTCCCTTCGCCGCACTGCTTGCTATTTTTTGGACCAAATTGTCTAATTGTTCTAGCAAATTTGCAGCTTCTAGAGATTTTTCCCTTTCTGTCTCCTGCGTTGATGCTCCCTCCTGGCTTGAATCAGTCAAGCCAAGGCTGAATGATGGCACTGGATCTGTTTTAGGAACATATGATGCTGTCCGTGCCATCATCATAAGGGCAGCAACGTCTTCTGCGGCTGGATGACTGCGTCATCATGTATAACGTATTATAAGAATAAGAATATATGGATGATAAGCAAAGATTGATTTTAGTCTGATGAACTTACATTTTAGTTGGAGATGGGGGAAGCGTGGGTGTGGTTTCTTGAAATTGTTTGGGGGGGGGGGTTCAGGAGTGCTGCACAGTTACACAAAATTAATCATGGCGTAAAAAAAACAAATCAAGAACAATATACACCCAAACTGTTACCAACTATACACCCGAATTTTAACCCAATATACACCCAATACTATTTCTTACGTTTCTGTAGTTCCTTCTATCTGAGGCAAAGGGGTTGGTTCAAAATCTGACTCAGGTGTTTCTTGAAGTTCCGGCACACTGGTTGTTTGGGACGCCGGCACAAAAACTTGAATCGGGACTCTAAAGAAGAAGAAAAATGAAAGGTTAACAACGCCTTTGAAAATAATAAGGTTATAAGGTTGAAATATTCTTGAAAAACTCACATTACAAGCGCATCCGATGGTGTCTGTTCCCTCACAACCATCATATTCGAATCATCCGGACTCAACCTAAAATACACCCAAAGAAAGTCAAAAAATACACCCGAACAATTCAAAAAGAAGACAGAGTTTGTTTTTTGAGAACTTACATACTTGTAGTTTTTGCTTTTTTTTCCTGCTTTTTTTTTCGAATAAAATAATAAAGGGCTTTTTTTTCTAAAAAAATATATACAGAATTAGAAGTAGAAGGTAATAGAAGAACAAAAATAACGGTTATTTGAAAGAGAAATTACATGCTCTGTGACGGCTGGTTTACACTACTCTGTTCTATGCGTCCTTGAGAGGAAGGATCATCACTTCCTAAGTTCACAGCCGGTATTCTAAATAGATTTCATGTTATTCAGACAAAATAAGAGACAGGTATAAAATACACCCAAATGAATGCACAAGATACAACCAACTGAATGGACAATATACACCCAACACAACAAACGAAATATCCCAACTTAATAAACAACATACACCCAACTTGATCAACAAGATACACCCAAATGGTTCCACAAAATACACCCAAATCATGATAACAAGATTTTATTAAATAAAGCATCTTACGTTTTAGAGGAGACATAGGGACCTTTTGTCGATCGCAGGTCAGCTTCGTTCTCCCTGCGAAACAAGAAACAATCATTAGCAAAGAAAACACACCAAAATCTGAAATAGACATCCCAGCAAGACATACCTCTCTGCAGCAGATTTATCAACATTTTGCCTTAGTAATTCATCTAGTTCTTCACTTGATATTTCATATCTCTCACTACATTCATAAAAGAAGATGTTAACAAAAATAATTACGATGATAGACGGTAATATAGCTTACGAGGTACTGTACCCATCAAAGTATTGATCTTCTTCAGGAGATGAATCCTCTACAACAACTTTTTTCTTTTTTGATTGTGTTCTGGGTGGAAAAAAAAAGTATGAATTAGAAATAAAAAATTAATTTTATCACAGAATATTTATCCAAAGAAGTGCTTACTTTTTTGGTGTTGTTTTTGTCTTTTTCTTTTTCTTTTCCTTCTCCACCGGTATTGATTCTTCGCTTCTATAAGTTAATAAGAGACACTTCAGTTAATACACGAAGTTTTTATAATCAAGCCAAAAGAAAGGAGTAATAATTTCAGAAGATTACTCATCACTTGATTCAGATTCAGATTCTGAATCAGAGTCTGACTCCTCTTGACTCTTCTTTCTTTTTCTGGAGTCCAATCTGGAAGGCAAACAATCATTATTTAGAACATACTAAAGATATAAAATACACTCAGATGAATGCACAAGAAACACCCAACTGAATGGACAATATACACCCAACGCAGCAAAAGAAACACACCCAACTTAATAAACTACATAGACCCAACTTGATCAACAAATTACACCCAAATGGTTCCACAAAATACACCCAACTCCAAAACGTAATTACACCCAAGTATGGTACTTACTTTTTCCCCTTTTTGCTGGGGTGTTTCCTTGGTGAATCCTCTGAGTCTTTTTGAGTCTCAGACTCAGAGGTAGAACTGTCACTCTCAATAGTTGTTTGTGTCTCCGAAGACGAACTCGCCTTTCTTTTTTTGTTTTTTTTATTTCTTGTTTTTTTTCTTTTTTTTTTCTATTTTTTCATTTTTTCTCTCGTCTCCGCCATCTTTACAATCCCCTGAAACATTAGATATTTTAGTTAGCAACATTCAGGTAAATAAAATACACGCAACATATTATGTTTACTTACCAAAATTTCCTCTGTTTCTGCACTCATTCTTTCCACCAACTGCTCCTTACTCCAGTTGGTAATCCAGGGTTTTGGTGGTCTTTCAGCTCTCTTCTTGCCTTTGTTTTTTGAAAGATGAAAGTAAATTATCATCAGGGCAAACAGGCAGCCATCAATTGCCTTCTTCTTCTTTTTCTTGTAGTCTGTGATGCCCTTGACGATGAAGGTCAAAACATGCCCCGCCCAGTTTCGCTCCGTGATGCCGTCCATCTCAAAAATTGGGGCTAGGTACACAGGCGAGATTTTGTTTATCGTCGTTGGTAAAAGGAACGCCATCTGTATATAGAGGATGAAAATCCTCTTGAACATTAGGCGTTCCTCTTCGTTACCAACGCCGATATCCATCATCTCGTCGGTAAGACTTTTGAGGGTCTTACCCTGGAATCTTCTAAATATTATTTTGTCATCCTTAGAAAGTTTCTTATACTCGACTTTCTGAGGAAATAGATCTCCTACAAAAAGGAAAACAACAAAGTATCAAAGTCGGTTCAAATACACCCAAGCATCAACTTAAATACCTATAATTTTGAGCTAGTTACCTGTTGCATTGATGCCAAGCGCATGACCTATCTTTCTTGGTGTTATTTTGAAAGAACCATATCCTGTTTCCAGTCTATTCTCCCCAAGTTTGAAGTTGTTTGCCAACTCCCTTAACAGTTGGTGATGCACCCTTAGTGGTGGGATGTGCATCAACCCACCGAATCCGAGATCCCTCACAATCGCCTTCTTCTCCTCACTCATGTTTCTGAATTTATCACTTAGGAGATGTGTGGCACACTTAAGGTCTTTTGTTTGGTTTCTTGCTGCCATTTTCTCTGAAACGAAAAATACACCCAAAGATATCAGTAAGATACACCCATATATATGAGTCAGATACACCCATTAATAACAGTAAGATACACCCATTGATAACAGTAAGATACACCCATATATATGAGTCAGATACACCCATTAATAACAGTAAGATACACCCATTGATAACAGTGAGATACACCCATAGATATAATTCAGATACATCCATGTATATCAGTCAGATATCACTCAAACATGCTTCAATATCAAGCAACATTACAAGGTCAAGCAGTATACACCCCCTAATATACGGAATATACCCCCAAAAATCAATTACCAGAAGATCTAGAACAACAAGAATAACGGGAGAACTTAGAACAACAACGTAGAAGAACAGTGTAACAAAGAAGCAAGAATAACAGTAAACCCTAGAACAACGACGTAGAAGAAAAGTAAAACCTAGTTCGTAATCTGGAAAATATACAGGAATCTTAATGAACTTACCTTGAGTATTGTTGCTTTGTTTTCTCTTTAGATTCTTGATGGAGAGTTTGATGGTGTGTTGATGGAGGTTTCGAAGGTTAGCGACGACTTGTATATTTTGAACTTCGATTTTCGCTCGAAAATGGAAGGGTTGCTTTGTTTTCGAATCGCTTTGGGAAGTGGAAGAAGTGGAAGAGTCTGCCATTACTCGTAGCGTACGTAACCGTTTGAGTGGCGAGCGCGTGAATGTGACGTTCCATTCAATCCCTCTTCATGCGCGTGAGTTGTATTTGGACTGGGCCAACTTGTAAACTTGTAAGCTTGTATGTGTAGCAGGCCTCTATTTTAAAATAGGTTGCTGCCTTTCTATTAAAATTAAAAAATAATAGTTAATTTAATATAAAAATAAAATTAAAAAATACTTATTATAAAATTAATAAAATAAAAATTTATATAATTATTTAATTATAACAAAATTTACCAATTTAACTAGTAATCAAACTGAACCAGTAATTCATTGATTTAATATTTTGACTAGATCGATTACTAATTCGATTTTAACAACTAGGTTAATCGTATAGTTTTGCCAACAAAAGACATAATCTCCCATTAGATTATGTCTTTTCTTTCAAGTTCCTAATGAAATTCGAGTGTTAGTAAATGATAATGTTAGGGGAATTTTATTTCCCCATTTAATAGTGTAATCTGTATTTTATTGGATTTTAGCCCGGTTTCGTAACAAAAGAAAAGTAACACATAAATGAAGTTAGCGATTACTATTTTTTCTGTCAAATAAAATAAGATGGACAAGTATAGTCAACTTTATATGAAGTTGATAATTGAAAATGATTAGATAAAAATTTAGTCAAATTATTTAAATTATTTAACGGCTTTCATCTATCAACTTCACGTGAGTTTTCACTGTAAATTAATTTTATGGTTATGTCTATTCTTAGTATGTAGTTGCACTGATCCAACAAAGTAAACGATGCTTCCTTCCTCTTTTTCTTATGATATAATGAAATATACAATGTTGAATAATGTTAACATCACCATATTAGTTTCAAACATTACTTAATTAAGTGTCTTCGTTCCAGGGACGGCAATAAAGTAGCACAAAACAAATATTTAAGTACCCATATTCGTCTTAAATATTTTTGTATTATCGACTGAGTAACCTAACTTAAAAAAACCATTATCTATTTAATTTCAATAGAAATATACAAATAATTGACTTTATTTACTATATCAAGTATATAAATAATTTCCTACTAATAAATTATTTCAATATCTTTATATTTGTAAATAAATAATATAAGAAATCGGATCATTGTTTTGGATTCTTTTATTGGTACAAACTTAATTAGCTAGATTTAATATATATGTAAAAGAATTTTTATAAATGCTAATATATTTTATGATAAAACGGATAACAATAATTATAAAAATGACATCACACAATGATGCGTGCATAGCATAACAAAGTAACATCATTTTATAAAATTAAAAAATAAAAAAATTGAGAATAAAACATTTAAAAGAGTTACTACAAGATTAAGAGTGGTGAATGTGATGAGTTTCTTGAATATTTGCCAAGACATTTTACCCAAAAACTTTGGCTAAGATAATATAACATGATGAAGTGCAATAATGAACGGGAGCCCCTAAGATTCTCCTTTAACATTATCAAATCAAGTTCCTACCATACAAACCATGAAAAAAGGGATTTTCAGAATCTCTAAATCCAGAAACAATTAATGCAACCAATACTCCGAAACGATGCAATCTTTTTTTCCAGCCAAGTATTTTCATAGATCATAAAATATCTATGCAAAACCACCTATAAATAAATAAATAATTAACCACTTCCCATAGTTTCATACCGACACACATACACATTGTCCTCTGTTTCTTTTTCTTCTATCAAAAATCTTCCTACTTGATCATGTCGAGTTCAAGAAGCGGTGCAAGGAAAAGCAGGGGTCGCCAAAGAATTGAGATGAAGAAGATGAGCAACGAAAGCAACCTCCAAGTCACGTTCTCTAAGCGTCGCAGCGGCTTGTTCAAGAAAGCAAGTGAGCTTTGCACCCTCTGCGGTGCTGACGTGGCACTCGTCGTGTTTTCTCCTGGCCAGAAAGTCTTTTCCTTCGGCCACCCAAACGTGGAAACCGTTATAGATCGTTACCTGTCGCGTGCATCTACTCTCCCAAACTTATCCGGCACTTTGCAATTCATTGAGGCGCACCGCAACGCCAATGTGCGTGACTTCAACTCTAGACTCATGCAGGTGAATAACCAACTTGAAAGTGAGAAGCAACGTTCTGATCACTTGAATCATTTTCATAAGGTTGCCATGAATCAGTTCTGGTGGGCCTTGCCAATTGAAAATATGAGCAAGACCCAACTAAACCAGTTCAGGGCGGCACTTGAGAACCTTAAAAAGAGTGTCGCGCAACATGTCAATAGCCTCTTCGTTCACGAAAGTATTAACAACCCTACTCAATTCTTTGGTCAGTCATCTTCAAATGCTCTAGTGCCACATCAGCCTTCTCCTCCTCCTCTTCCACCACCACCAACTTCCGCTCAACTAGTTCCTCAGTTGTTTGGTAATGGTCCACACTTTCTACAGCATCAGAGCCCTATGATGCTTCATGAGAGCCCTATGATGCAAAATCATATGTTTAACATGAACAACATTGGACAATTTGGATCTTCTGCTGCTGGATTCCTTTGAATCTCATATATATCGGAGATGCCCATTTAATTTATTATATTTGTTCAATATATGTGTTTTTAATTTCCATGGAGAGGGGTCTAAATAGTCATCAATTAGGACAACTCCTTAGGGTTTAAGATTCTCTCACCCATCCAATCCGCTAGTATGTGTTGAACCATATGTCCTTATTATGTATTGTGACTTTTAATTTTTCTTTACGTCGTTTCTTGTATTTGTAGTTACGTTGAGCCCTGGCCTATTGTTGTTCTATATGTATTATAATGAATGCTCGTTTTGATAAAGTTGATAATTAAAAACGGTTAAATAATTAGTTAGTTAAATTTATCAAATTATCTAACAAATTTTTAGATATCATTTTCATAGATTAAGATAGGTGCATGTGAGTTTTCTCTCTATACTATGTAGTAAAGTATTGTTATTCAAACGGCGGGCATGGAATTGAAATGCACTTCTACCCCATTCATGATTGGTTAGAAATAATCCCCTCACGACTATGGCATGAAAACTAGTTTGTGCCATGCATCATTACTACATACTCATAATAATTCAAACAAGATATATGAAATGGTGATGAGTTGCATTAGTTTGCTATAATGGATACTTCTGAATGGTGATGATTTACATGTTTCAAACAAATTTAAATTTATCGGGAAATAATTTTGCCCGCGAAAATTTTATTCGAATAATATGTAATAGATAATTAGTTTAAGAAAAAGACTAAAGAATCAAATATTAATTCACTCAATTAATTTGAGAATCAGTCAATGGTTGAAAAGAAAGGTAGAGTGTAATGAGATCTTGTTAATCGAAAATATTTTTGATTAAGGAAAGTTAATTCGAAATAGTGAAGAAGTCGAAGATATAAATAGTTGTCGAAAAGATACACATGCAAGTATTGGTCGGAGATATCCAATAGAGGTTCAATTTTGAAATACTTTATTAAATCGGACAGGTCCAGGTGGGTAAGTATTCGAGACAAGTAATCAAACAAGATATTCGAATAAGCGGATTGAGCAGTTACGGTAGTGGAGGAGTTAAAGGCTTTTACCACGTGAGGAATTTCTGAGTGAACGTTTATTAGCCAAAAGGGCGGGAACGGTTAGTAAGGAGTGCGCATAGAAGACTGTACCTCGTAATTAATTATTAGTTACAGAAGTAGATTATAAATACTAGAAAGTTTTATAGAATAAGAGTTGGAACTTTAACTCAGAAAACACTCAAGCACACTCACATCCCCAGCGAATTCCTGAGTCTGCGATCGAGTCTCTTTTCTGTAGGGTTCCTTCCATGTTTTTACTTTTTCAATTTATCTTCCTGTAAACTTTATTTTTCAAGCAAATTTATCTTTCAAGCATTTCTTTAATTTCAATGTTTAATTTACATTTCAGCATGTTTAAGTTTCATGTCAAAGCCCTTTGACTCAGTCGAAGGCACTTTACTGCTTTCTTTTAATTTCAACGCAAACGCTTTCGATTCATTCATTTTCTTTTTCGAATTTATGGTTTTAAACTTCCTTTATCCTTTTACAAACTTTAATTTATTTTTATTTTCAATATCCATCTAATCAAAGACACTTTGATACACATTTTAGAAAACTTGTACCTGCAAGAGGAGTAGATTTTTCTCCCAGATCATTAGATATCGAACCACCATTAATTTGCTAAAAATCGAGAAAACAAATTGGCACGCCCGGTGGGGCAGTTTTAAAATCGAAGTGTGTTAAATTAATATTTTAGTGTCATTTGGTGTATGCGATTGCGAAGTAGAAAAATCATTCACATGGCTGATGAATTGTCAAATGTGAATGGTGGTTCAACCACCAATGACAGCATATATACCGGTAATTGTGCAATCTGCGGACGTGACTTCACGTTGGGAAGGTGCAATTGGAAGTGAAAGTATAGCAGTTACTACTGTACAGACTGAAAATGTTGGACGTAATATTCATCCACGTGGTAATGTACCACCAATCCAGCTCCCATTAATCACTGGATGGCCTCCATAAGGTCTTCCTCCTGGTTATACTCCACCAGTGAGTGGTTTTGCTCCTCATGTTCGTTTCGGGAGTACAAGTGAGGTGAATAATGCTCAAAACCCACAACAGCATTCCGAGTATTTTCGTGATTATAATGTGGGCTCTACATCAAACGCCGCTAATTCCATGGCAATGTATCGACAACATGTAGAAGAAAGTCATCATGACTTAGTCAACTTGTTGACTCAACAAATGACCACAATTCTGAATCCTATGATGGCAGATCACGAATCAAAACTCGAATCGCATAATTATGACAAAGGTGAAAGGCATAATGCTAGGGGAAATAATGAAGGATTCGAAAATGGATTTCAAAATGAAAATAATATTTTTAATGGAGAGAATCCTCATATAATTCCCCATGGGCAAAATGCGTATGAGGTTCTAGCCAGGTTACGTGTTAATCGTGGTGGTGAACGTTATCAAATCACCCGAATTGTGGAAGAAGTGCTTACTCGAGTGGGTTTGAATGTTAGTTTCATGAATCAACCCCATTTTGTGTCTGCTTTTCCTCAAGTTGTTCAAATGGCTGAAGTGCCAAGAGGGATGAAAAATCTAAAAATAATTACAAAGTTTGCAGGAGAAGTAGGAGAGTCGATTACTGAACATGTTGCTCGATATTTGGTCGAGATTGGGAATTTAGCCAATGATGAGAATTTGAAAATGAAATTTTTTTCCTTCTTCATTAATGAAGAAAGCGTTTACTTGGTTTTCGAATCTCAGACCAAATTTGATAACAACATGGAATCAGTTGGAAACTGCTTTTCACGCTCAATTTTATCGAGGGGAATTAAATGTGGCAGTTACTGATCTGGTAGCTTTGAAATGGGAAGATGGTGAAATTATTGATGATTATATGATACGTTTCAAAAATGCTAGAAGTAGATGCTATGTTTCATTACCTGAAAGTGAAGTTGTGAAAATAGCGGTTATGGGGTTAGGATTCTATATGCGTCGGAAGTTACTTAATGTGCATATCCCTGATCTAGCTCATTTGGCTGAAAAGGTTCGTCAGGTTGACCTCATGAAAAAAGAAAAGGATAAGCAAAGGAATGAGCAAAAATCGAAGAGTAAACCTTTTACTCGAAAAGAAAAAGTTGCTTATGTGACTATGGAGTCCTCAGAAGAGGAACTCGATTTCGAAACAGAGGTCGATTGGGCCGAACTTAAGAAGGGTCCTCCATATGTTTGTTCTTTACTTATAAAGCTTTCTAGTAATGAGAAGTCGAATGATTCAAAACTAAAAAGTGGAAAGAAATACAGTTTTGATATTTCGAAACCTTATCAGATTTTAGATATGTTGCTCAAAGATAAACAATTAGTTCTGCCTGAGGGTAGAACCTTACTTTCGGTGAAAGATTTAAAAGGGAAACCTTATTAATAATTTCACCAAGCAACCAGTCATTCGATTAATAGTTGTGTTCGTTTCAGGGACTTAATTCAGGAAGTTATAATGGAGGCACGGTTGAAGTTTGATGATGGCAAGAAAGAAATGAAGGTTGATGTTGATCCCTTCGATGCTGATGCGAGCTTCTTTGAACCATGTTTCGGAGTGAACATGGTTGGAATGTCATATGATTTTGATGTGGCTCTTGATGATTATGAGTCACAAGTCCAATCTGTGTATCCCCGAGCGGGTGATGGTTTGTTGGATTTCTTAATTCAAAAAAAGATTAAAGATCGAGACATATCTCTTTGTCCACGGTGTAATGCTGTTTTCGATGCTGAAGCTGCAGCAATTTTCGAAAAAGAGAGAATAAAGAAAGAATTGGCTCATAGAGAATAGCATGCTCGTCAGAGGGAGCTGGTTCGGCACATAGAGGGTCAGAATTCTAAGACCCCCCAAAAAAATGTAGTTACACCTTTAAGCCGATCTCAGGCTATAGGTGTTCAGTGGATTCAGAACTATCAAGAGTTCCAGAAGCGAGATGCTCTTTATCGACGCAACCCACAGTGGGGACATCAGGGACCTCCTCGAAACCAATATCCCTACTATCGTGGTCGAGCCAGAGGGTATCCAAGAGGTAGAGGAGGAAGAAGAAACTTTAATTAAAATAAGAAGTCTCAGGCAGAAGTAAGCAAGGGGCAATGTCTGTGCACTCCCGAATTGTCTTCCCTTCTGATAGAGAGACGTGTCCGAAAAGAATTCCATCTCCTGCAAGGATGGAAAAAAGGAAAGCAATAGCTCAGTCTTCAGGAGTCGACAAAAGCAAGGAAGTTGATGTCGATGAAGAATACTTTGAAGAAGGGGACGATGATATGGTTAGGACAATTTCAATTATTCCAACTGAGTATCTGGGAGAATATGAAGGTGTCCCAGAACAAGATTATGATATGGAGGATGAGGAAGCTTTTTCGCTCATCCGAATTGAAGATGAGCCAGGGTATTTTTTTGACCTATTGAGAAACAAATGTCTCATCTTTGCCCACTCCACATAACCACTACTCTGAGTGAGATCAAAGTAAATAAAGTCTTGATTGATGGCGGGGCGTCAATTAGTCTCTTGCCGGAGAGAATGTTAATGAAGGTGAGAAAACATCCTAATGATTTGGTCCCCACAAACATTGTTGTGATGGACTTTAGTGGGGCTTCGACACCGGCAAAAGGGCTGGTCACTTTAAGTGTAAAGGTTGGATCATCTGAATGAAACATTGTGTTCGTGGTGGTTCCATCAAAGGCAAGTTAAAATGCTTTGTTAGGACGAGACTAGATCCACGGTGTGGGAGCTGTACCTTCTACTGTGCATCAAAGCGTTCTTCTTTGGACGAAGGATGGCAAGCTTGAAGTCATTAAGGCAGATTCGAACCTTTATGTTGAATAGCTGCATGTTGATTTCAGGATGTACAATCCTAAGTTGAAACCTCTAAATGTTTAAAGGACACTGAACTCTTATAATTGTAAAGGTTGTTATTTGTCCTCGGAAGGTGTTCCGAGGGTTACCTGAAACTAGAGGTCGATCTCGGACGAGATCTTCTATGCTGGTCGGAGCTGCGGAGTCCGATCTAATGATGGTGGTCGGAGTCGCTGTGTCCGACTCGTTGGACTTGGTGATGATGCTGATCCTTCGTCCCCGGAGGGTGGGGGTATCTGCAAGGGACTCCGATGCTTAAGTTAGCAAGGGTATTAAACAGGTATTGAGTAGAATTAGAGTATGAGTTATACCTGGGTGCTCCAGTGTATTTATAGTGATGGGGCGTGACCTTTTTAGATAAGATAAGTTAGTTATCTTATCTTATCTTACCTTCTAGGTGAGGTCAGCTTATCTTTCATGGGAACTGCCCTTCCCTCTGTAGGTTTGGGTTGCCTTAGGATTTGGGGCGTGTTCCTCTATTTGGGCCCTTCTTTGGGCTTTTCAGATGACTTGGCCGAGCTCTTTGAGAAGAGGTCGGGTTGTCCTGACCTAAAGAGGTCGGTCGCTTTGCCTGTAGAACATCCTGGGTCGGCCAGCTCGACCCAGGGTATGAACAATTCCCCTGCTCGAGCTTGGTCTTCCTTTTTGAGGTCGAGTCTTTAATTTTAGGACTTCGATCCTTCTTTGGTGAAGTCGAACTCAAGCATTTTGTCGATTTCTTTTTGTAGAGTTCTCCTTTTTTGAATGCAGAACATTTCGCTTCCTTTTAAAAACGCGCGCTTTTGGATAAGCATCCTGGCCTTGGGAACGTGCGAGGGTTTTTATTGCCCCATTAATTGGTTTTTGATGCTCCGTTTCTCTTGGCTTTTATTTTGAATTTTACTCTCAAGAAACGTTTTCTCTCCTCATCTGTTTTTGCTATGACTTCTCTTTTTCTCCTCTCCTTCTATTTTCTTTTGAAAACCTACATTCCTTGGTGTTTCTTCTTGCAACGTTTGTTCGGCGATTGTAAGTGCTTTTGACGGCGATCTCTAACCTCCTCGTCTTCAACCCTCTTGCGTATTCTTCTCCTTTCTCAGGTTGGTTTTGCTTTTCCCTCGCCGTTTACTTCTGCTGTGTTGTGTTTTGATTTTGAAGCTTTGATTTTGACTGAGTGCATGTTGGAAAGCTTGAATTTTTGTTGCGCCTGGTTTGTTACTGTGATGCATGTTTTTTCCCTTTTGACCTTATATATGCTTCTAAGTGTATTTTCTTGGTTTGGCTCTTTAGGGCTTTGTATGCTTCTGCCGATTCCTGAACTGTTGTAGCCTTTTCTTTTGGCGACTCGTTTGATCTTTTTCGCATTTGTTTTTCTTGAAAAGGGTTTCTGTTGAGACATTAGTCTTGTAGATTTTTCTAAATCTTTATTCCCTGATTGCCTCCAAAGGATGCCTCTGGACCTTGGGTTGTGTCTTGGGGTTTTCCTTTTTATCTGCTGTACCGCGCTGGAATGTACTGTCCGAGTTGTTTTGATTTTGTCTGGGATGTCTTTGCCTTTTTAGTAACCCAATCTTTTTCTTGCTTTGTAGGATTAGTTGGCCATGTCTTCTCGAAAAAACATTGTCGAGGCGTCTTCTGAGGTTCCCGAAGGGATGTCCGATTGGCTGGACTCTCTTGTCTTGCTGTGTGTTTCTTTAGTTGATTCAGAATTTTGTGCGATGCTTAGAAAGCATCATCATGTCTGTAGCAGTGCGGATCAGGAGGGCAATTATGAGTTGGTAGCACTCGATTCTGGTGATAGAGTCTGCTTCCCAGTCCTAATCCAGCGGGAGCATCCCTTCTTCTATGCTTATGACTTCTTTTTTAGCCAAATAAACATCACCTTTCCTTTTACTTCTTTTGAAACCGACCTGTTATGGTCATGTAATGTAGCCCCTTCGCAGCTCCATCCGAATTCATGGGGCTTCATAAAGATTTTTCAGCTTGTTTGTCAAGAATTTGGTGTTACGCCTTCTCAAACTCTTTTTCTGTATCTTTTTGTGTTGACCAAACCTAGGACTACCAAGAAGAAAGCTTCTTGGATTTCTTTTAGGTCTGCCCAGGGACACAAGGTCTTTTCCATGTATGACGAATCTTTTCGGGATTTTAAGAACTACTTCTTTAAGGTCCGGGCTGTTGAAGGAGCCCGACCTTTCTTTCTGGATGAAAATAATGAGCCCTGCTTTCCCTTAGAGTGGCAGAGGAATGTAGTGATATCCCGATATACTTGGAAGATGTTGAGCGAGGTCGAGCAGTCCATTGTGAACGTTTTGGAGGATATTTGGGGAAAACCTCCCCATTTGGATACTAAAAAGTCTTTGGGAGATCCGTCCCTTATTCGAACTGCTTTGGGTACTGCCTTGATATATCTTGTTATCTTTGTTTTTCTCCTGTTTTTCTTCCTGGCGTGATAAATTGTTATTTTTCATTTTGCAGAGATGGCCAAGAATAATGATGCCATGAAGGCCTTCAAGAAGGCGAGGAAAGCTACTGCGGCTCAAAACATCTCGGCCCGGGCTGATGGAGAAGGAGCTTCCCAAGCTCCTTTGAAGCCATCCGTGCCGAGCTCTCCTGGCCCGAGGAGAATGATCCCTACACCTCGGGTCCGTTTAATGGATCCCCCTCAGTCTTCTACCGCTGCTGTGATTTCTTCTTCGGCCGCCTCTCCTCCAAAAAGACCTCGAACTGTTGAACCTTTCAATCTAGATGCCCCAGATTTTGATCCTATTGATTTTGTGGACCAGCAGATCGCACCTTATGGTGCTCTTTCAATGGATGATGTATCTCTCCTTCATCACTTGGATTTTATAACTCAGAGTAGTGTCAAGATGGCCCATATGGGAGTTGCTTTGTATCGCACTGCCCAAAATCTACCTCTGCATGCTACCAAAGCTTTTATGGAGGAAGCTAAGCGAGAATTTGATCGGATGAAGGGTCTCAAGGAGGAGTTTGAAGCGGAGGTGACTCAACTGAAAAAGGAGCTGGAAGGGGAGAAGGCCAGCTCTCTTGCCCTGGTGGCCTCTGTGCGATTGGCTGAGGATGTGGCTTTGAAGCACAAAGAAAGCTATGTCGCATCCTACCGAGAAGTGATGCATCTTCGGAATGAGCTAGCGTCGGTCCGGGTTGATTATTCCGAGCTCCAGGATTATCTTGTGGGCAGCGTAACCGCTGCCTATAAGAACCTGAAGGAACAAGTTCGGGTTATTGCCCCGGAGGCTGACCTTGCCTTGTTTAGCTTGGATAATGTTGTGAAGGATGGAAAAATCGTTCCCGAGGACCCTGATGATGATGATGTTGAGCCTCCTCCTGTTCCTTCTACCAAAGTCTCCGTTGTGCCGCCCTCTTCCTCTCAGGCTGCTGAAGTCGTTCAACTTGAGTCCGATCCTGATGTTCAGATCCTGAATTGGGATGATGGGATGGTAGATGCAGTACCTCTTCAGACTCGTCCTCCTTCACCCCGGGATGCTGCTACTGGGAAATCTTTGGACTCTCTTTGATTATTTCTGATGAATTTATGTATAGCCCGGCCTGTGGGCTTTGAACTCTTTTGTTTTGTAAATGGTGTTTTATTGACTGTTGATACTTCTATTGCTTGTTTAGCAACTTTGCTTTGAAAAACAAAGTTACTTTTGAGCTTCCTAGGCTGATTTTGGCGGCCTCTGAAGCTTCCTGTTATCATAACTTAGTAGTTTTTGTATCTTGTCTTCTTTGCACTCGTCTTGGCACCTTCGTAGGTTTTTATCTGTCATGATTAACTTGATTCTTTGGCCTGACGCTGCTCTCATCAATCTTAACTGTTGTTTATCGTAATACTGAGATTGCCGATTTTTCAACTTGGTTTTTGTTTGTTTTTAGCCCTTCCTTTTTGGACCTTACTTAAGGTCTCTTCCAAGGGTAGCTTTATCGTGTCAGTTCCTGTCAAATTACTCGGTACTCCTCTTTCTTGGACTTTGTTCAGGGCTCTTTCAGGGATTACCTTTGTAGCTTTGTATCTTGGACCGACTTCGTCATGTCAGGCTTTGTCGAGTCACTTGATAATCCTCTTTCTTGGACCTTGTGCAGGTCTCTTTCAGGGATTTATCTTTTGTAGCTTTATCTTTCTGGGCCGACTTTGTCACGTCGGACCCTGTCGAGTTACTTGATAATCCTCTTTCTTGGACTTTGTTCAACTCTCTTTCAGGAATTTATCTTTTGTAACTTTATCTTTCCGGGCCGACTTTGTCACGTCGGGCCCTGTCGAGTTACTTGAGAATCTTCTTTTTTGGACTTTGTTCAAGTCTCTTTCAGGGATTTATCTTTTGCAACTTTATCTTTCCGGGCCGACTTTGTCACGTCGGGCCCTGTCAAGTTATTTGATAATCCTCTTTTTTGGACTTTGTTCAAGTCTCTTTCAGGGATTTATCTTTTGTAACTTTATCTTTCCGGGCCGACTTTGTCACATCGGGCCCTGTCGAGTTACTTGGTAATCCTCTTTCTTGGACCTTGTTCAGGTCTCTTTCAGGGGTTATCTTTTGTAACTTTTGTAGGAGTCCAACTTCCTCATGTCGGGCTCTTCGAAGTTATAGAAATCCTCTTTTATAGGGTTGGCCATACCTCTTTCCAGGGCTTTACTTATAACTTGGGTTGTTGTGGCTGGTCCGACTTTTTGTGCCGGCCAGTCTTTAAGTTATTTTATAGCAATCCATTTTATTAGGTCCTCGTCAGGTCCTTTCTATGGATCACTTTCTATAACTTCTTGCAGTATTCTGTTTTCATCTTTGCCGATTTTGTAGAATTTGGGTTTTTAGCCCTCGTTTTTATCGTGATCGCGCAGTGAATTCGATTTTCACTTTTTGTTGATCTGTAGCTTTATAATCGGGCGATGAATCTTTTCAAAATAATACGACTTGAGCGTTTGTAGAGAATCTGAACAAATTTTATTAAAAGAAAATGCAAATATACACGAGGAGTTAATTTCCTAAGTCGGGTGATTTGTAGGTCTTGGCGGGGCGTCTCGTTAAAAAACCTTTTTCAGGAAAAAGAGTGCGCCTTGTCCAAGATCTTTTATCTCCCCTAACTATAGTACCTTCTTAGGTTGCAAGCGTGCCATGATCTAGGAAGCTCTTGTCCGTCGAGTTCGGAAAGTTTGAGTAGCCCTTTCCCAATACTTCTATGACTCGGAAGGGTCCTTTCCAGTTTGCTGCCAGCTTTCCTTCTCCAGGTCGAGTTGTTCCTATATCGTTTCGGATTAGGACAAGGTCATTTTCAACGAAGGCCCGCTGTATTAATTTTCGGTTGTATCTGGAGGCCATTCGTCTTTTCAGCGCCTCTTCCCTTATCCGAGCTTTCTCTCGAATTTCTGGAAGTAAGTCGAGCTCTTCCCTTTGAAGTTGGGAATTGACTTTTTCGCTAAAATGGATTACTCTGGGTGATCCTTCTTCGACCTCCACTGGAATCATTGCCTCCATTCCGTAAGCTAATCGGAAGGGTGACTCATTTGTCGTGGAATATGGAGTCGTTCGGTACGCCCATAGGACTTGTGGGAGCTCCTCGGCCCAGGCTCCCTTTGCATCCTGTAATCTCCGTTTCATCCCTGCTAATATAACTTTGTTAGCAACTTTGGCTTGCCCATTGGCTTGGGGGTGCTCAACAGAGGTGAATTGTTGTTTTATATTCAGGTCGGCCGCTAGTTTTCTGAAGCCTGCGTCTGTGAACTGGGTACCATTGTCTGTAGTGATGGAGTATGGGACTCCGAACCTTGTGACAATGTTTCTATATAGGAATTTCCGACTTCTTTGAGCTGTAGCATTGGCTAGGGGTTCTGCCTTGATCCATTTTGTGAAGTAGTCTATTCCTACTATGAGGAATTTGACTTGTCCTGACCCTTGAGGGAAAGGTCCGAGGAGATCGAGTCCCCATTTTGCAAATGGCCAAGGTGAGGTTACGCTGATGAGCTCCTCTGGCGGAGCGGTGTGGAAGTTGGCATGCTTTTGACATGGCGTACATGTCCTTACGAATTCTGTGGCTTCTTTTTGTAGGGTTGACCAATAGGATCCTGCCCGTAGTACTTTTTTGGCGAGTGCTTGCGCTCCGAGGTGATTGCCACAAATGCCACTGTGTACTTCTTCTAAGATATCCTTAGTGTTGGAAGTCGGTACGCATTTTAACAATGGTGTTGAAATCCCTCTTTTGTATAAAGTATTATTTATGATGGTATAGTATTGTGCTTCCCGTTTTAACCTCTTTGCCTCTTTCTCATCTGTAGGGAGGTCCTCTGTTGTGAGGTAATTAATTATGGGAGTCATCCATCCCTGATCGCGACCTATTATGGCTAGGACCTTTTCTTCTTCTGAGATTGATGGCTTCTGTAGAATTTCTTGGATAAGGCTTCTATTGTTGCCTCCTGATTTGGTGCTGCTAGTTTTGAGAGTGCATTGGCCCGGGCATTCTGTTCTCGGGGTATGTGTCGAATCTCATACTCTCCAAGTTGTTCGAGCTGTTCCCTGGTTTTGTCCAGGTACTTTTTCATAATGGGATCTTTGGCTTGGTAGCTGCCTGTTATTTGTGAAGTGAGTACCTGTGAGTCACTGAAGATGATAAGTTTTTGAGCTCCAACCTCTCTAGCCAGCTTCAAACCAGCTAGTAGTGCCTCATATTCCGCTTGATTGTTTGAGGCAGAGAACCCAAATTTGAGGGAGAGTTCGATCTGGGTCCCCTGGTCGCTTTCAATTATTACGCCTACGCCACTTCCTGTGGGGATGTCTGGTGTGTCCGTAAATTCCGCAATGAAGTCGGCCAGATATTGAGATTTGATGGCCGTCCGAGCTTCGTATTGAAGGTCAAATTCGGACAACTCGACTGCCCATTGTAAGATTCTGCCTGCCAAGTCTGTTTTCTGTAAGATTCTTTTTATGGGCTGGTTGGTCTGAATTTTAATGGTATGAGACTGAAAATACGGGCGAAGTCATCGAGATGTTATTATGAGAGCGTAAGCGAATTTTTCTATTTTCTGGTAGTTCTGCTCGAACCCTTGTAACGCTTTGCTGATAAAGTCTATGGGTTGTTGCCCACTGTTGTCTTCTCGGACCAGTGCTGAGGCTATTGCCCGATTTCCCACTGCGAGGTACAAGATGAGTGGTTCCCCTTCCCGTGGTTGACTTAATATAGGTGGCCGTCCCAGAAATTTTTTGAAGTCTTGGAAGGCTTGCTCGCATTCAACTGTCCATTCAAACTCCTTTCCCTTCCTTAGAGTGGCGTAGAAGGGGAGATATCTTATTGTGGATCCCGCCATGAATCTGGACAAGGCTGCCAACCGCCCGTTGAGTTGTTGTACCTTTTTGATACAAGTCGGGCTTTTGATGTCGAGTACGGCCCTGCACTTGTCTGGGTTTGCCTCGATTCCTCTCTGTGTGATCATAAAACCCAAGAATTTACCAGCTTCTACTGCGAAGGTACATTTTGTGGGATTGAGTCGCATGCCGTGTCGTCTTATGGTGTTGAATACTTGTATCAGGTCGGATAATAACATCTCTTCATTTTGCGTCTTCACTAGCATGTCGTCTACGTAGACCTCCATGATCTTTCCGATGTGATCCGAAAAAACTTTGTTCATTAATCTTTGGTAAGTGGCTCCTGCGTTTTTGAGACCGAAGGGCATAACAATGTAGCAGTAATTTGCCTTTGGGGTGGGGTTAAGAAAGAGGTTTTTTCTTGGTCGGGTGGGTACATTGGGATTTGGTTATATCCCGAGTATGCGTCCATAAAGGAGAGGTATTTGTATCCGGAGGAGGCATCTACCAGTGCGTCGATGTTTAGAAGCGGATAAGGATCTTTCGAGCAAGCTTTGTTGAGATCGGTATAGTCTGTGCACATTCTCCACTTCCCATTTGACTTTTTTACCAAAACGATGTTAGCAAGCCATAGCGGGTATTGGACTTCTCTTATGAAGCCTGCCTCCTGTAGAGCTCATACCTATTCTTCCACCGCTTGAGAGCGTTTTGGTCCTAGCTTTCTGCGCCTTTGTTGTACCGGCCGAGATCCTGGGTAGACTGCTAGCTTGTGGCACATTAGTTTGGGATCTATGTCTGGCATGTCTGCGGCTTTCCACGCAAAGAGGTCGGCGTTGTCGCGTAGGAATTGTATGAGTGATTCTTTTATGTCCCCTTTTAGGAGTGTGCCGATGTTGGTTGTTTGGTCCGGGGTGTTCCCGATCTAGATTTTCTCTATTTCTCCTTCAGGTTATGGGCAGAGCTCCTCCCGCCTCCGAACTCCACCGAGCTCGATTGTGTGGAATTCTTCTCCTCTGCCTCTGAAGTTTAGACTTTCGTTGTAACAGCGGCGCGCCATCTTCTGATCTGCCTTTACTGTGGCTATTCCTTCTGCGGTTGGGAACTTCATCCATAGATGCGGAGTCGAGACTATTGCGCCGAGTTGATTTAACGTTGTTCATCCTATTAGGGCATTGTAGGCTAAGCTTACGTCAACGATGATGTAATCTATTTTGAGTGTTCTTGACTGACTTCCCTTTCCAAAAGTTGTGTGGAGCGGGAAGTATCCCATTGGTTGAACCGGGGTATCTCCTAACCCGAACGGGCTGTCCGGATATGCTCTGAGTTCTTTTTCTTCCAAGCCGAGTTTGCCGAAGGCAGTTTTGAATAAGATATCGGCAGAGCTCTCCTGGTCTATCAATGTGCGGTGAAGATTTGCATTTGCCAGTATAATAGTGATGACCATGGGATCGTCATGTCCTGACGTGACGCCGGATGCGTCTTCCTTGGTAAAAGTGATAACCGGGATGTCGGGTGTTTTCTCCTTTTCGGCGACGTGATATACGTCTTTGAGATGTCTTTTACGAGATGATTTGGAGATTCCTCCCCTGGCAAACCCGCCGTGTATCATGTGAATATGTCTTTCTAGCGTTCGAGATGTCCGCGCGGTTGGTCCGACATTTTCTGCTCTTCTTCTTTTTCTTTGATCGTCATCATGGGTGGCCAGATATCGATCTAGCTTTCCTTCTCGTACGAGTTTTTCTATGACATTTTTTAGGTCGAAACACTCATTGGTGGAGTGTCCACAGATCCGATGGTATTCACAATATTCAGCCCAATTTCCTCCTCCCTTTTTGCCTTTGAGTGGTCGAGCTGGTGGTATTTTTTCCGTGTTGCAGACTTCTTTGTAGACATCCACAAGAGACACCCAAAGAGGGGTGTAATTGTGGTATTTTTTATTTTCTCTCCATGTCGATCTTCTTTTTTTCTAGAATCTTTGTCTTTATCTCGAGGGGTGAACCCTGCTTTTGAGGTCTCTCCTAATCGGGAGTTTTCCTCCATGTTGATGTACTTTTCCGCTCGCTCCTACACCTTGTTCAGAGATGTGGGGTACTTCTTTGATATGGATTGACTAAAAGGCCCTTCTCGTAGGCCATTAATGATATCCATGCATGTTTTGTTGAATCTCTCCATGTAGTTACGCAGGGTTTCCCGCTTTCCTTGTCTGATTCCTAGTAAGCTCAGAGCATGTTTAGCTTTATCCTTCTAGATGTAGAATCTGGTCAGGAATTTTTTAGCCATGTCATCGAAACTCGAGATGGACCTAGGAGGGAGATTGTCGAACCATCTAATTGTTGTTTTTGTTAAAGTAGTTGGAAAGGCTTTGCAATGAACTGCATCTGAGGCATCGGTTAGGTACATTCTACTTCTGAAGTTGCTGAGATGATGGCTGGGATCTGTGGTGCCGTCGTACAAGGTCATGTCTGGGAGTTTAAACTCCTTTGGTATTTTTGTCTTCATGATTTCTTTGGTGAATGGGTCTTGTTCCTTTCGTACGTTATCTTCGAGCATGGATCGGCTGGCTTTCATCTTGACATCGGCTTCAATTTTTAGGAGTTTGGTTTCCAGTTCCCGGCGTTGCCTTATTTCTCTTTGTAGATCCTTCTCATCCTCTCGGTTACGTAGAGCGTCTTCCTCAAGTTGTTTTAACCGATCTTGAAATGCCTCTAAGGCTCCCTCGTTTGGGGAGTTCTTATTGTTGATTTGGGGAGTATCTTTTGGTGTTGTGTCCGCGTTTTTGTGCGGTGTTCTATCCTCTAGATCTGAGGTGTGATCGTTGTCATGGTCGTCCGCCATGGTAATGGGATGACTTCCAGGTTCCCCGGCAATGGCGCCAATGTTCCGAGGGTTACCTGAAACTAGAGGTCGATCTCGGACGAGATCTTCTATGCTGGTCGGAGCTGCGGAATCCGATCTAATGATGGTGGTCGGAGTCGCTGTGTCCGACTCGTTGGACTTGGTGATGATGCTGATCCTTCGTCCCCGGAGGGTGGGGGTATCTGCAAGGGACTCCGATGCTTAAGTTAGCAAGGGTATTAAACAGGTATTGAGTAGAATTAGAGTATGAGTTATACCTGGGTGCTCCAGTGTATTTATAGTGATGGGGCGTGACCTTTTTAGATAAGATAAGTTAGTTATCTTATCTTATCTTACCTTCTAGGTGAGGTCAGCTTATCTTTCATGGGAGCCGCCCTTCCCTCTGTGGGTTTGGGCTGCCTTAGGATTTGGGACGTGTTCCTCTATTTGGTCCCTTCTTTGGGCTTTTCAGATGACTTGGCCGAGCTCTTTGAGAATAGGTCAGGTTGTCCTGACCTGAAGAGGTCGGTCGCTTTGCCTGTAAAACATCCCGGGTCGGCCAGCTCGACCCAGGGTATGAACAGAAGGTTTGTCAGTGGAGTTGTGCTATCCAGAGTTGAATTTCACTCCAATTGGCTGGGATTATCTCTCTTGAAGATCTCTCGAAAGATTACTCTATGGACCATGTTGAGGGAGTTTCTGATTACTTGGTAACTTTGCGTAATTATTTAAGTAATTTTCTTCCTGCTGAAAATAAAGATGATTCTTCTGATGAAGTATGATCACATAGGGTTAGAAGTTCTTTTAATACTGGTTGTATTGACTCGGCGTCTTTAGTCGAGTTTAGTCATAGTTTATATGTTCCTTTTTCATGTAATGAACATCATGCTATAAGCCAAACTGCCGATTTAGTAGTAGAGGCACATTGTGTGGAAAACTAAAGTAATATTAATTTAGTAAATGATCAAGTTCCTTCTATTTCTAGTGACATTGTTGATTTCACTTTTGACTGCATTTATGATTTGGAACCTTTGGGTTTTGAAAAACAATATGTAAAAGAGGAGGAGCATTTTAAAGGATTTGAATCTCAAGATCCCTTAGAAGAAATTAATTTGGGAACCTCTGAGGATGTTCGAATCACTTACATTTGTAAGGGTCTTGTTGATCCTTTTCGAACTGGATTTTTCCATCTTTTACATGAGTTTAAAGATTGTTTTGCTTGAGATTATCAAGAGATGCCTGGTCTCGATCGTTCACTTGTGGAACATCGATTAGCATTAAAACCGAATGCTAGACCTGTGAAGCAAACTCCAAGACGTTTTGCTCCGGAAATCAATGAAAAAAATTAAAGAAGAAATAGAATGCTTTGTTGAGTTAAGAAATTAACTAAATTAATTAGTGATGACAAACATTATTTTTGGGCAAAATAAATAATTAGTGTTGATTATTAATAATTGTATATTGCTAATTATTTATTAAATGTTGCAGGCCAAAATTCAATTCAGCAGCCCAAATGGAATGAAAATAAAGATAACAAGGCTAGTGGGCTGATAACTCAAACGAAGCCCAAAAGGAAGATAAGCAAGAAACCAATGGGCTGAACTTAACTCAGATCCGATCCAAGCCCGGTTACATCTCTCAGTTCAAAAGCTTTCAAATTAGCTTTCCCCAAAAGCAACGTCTACCTACTTCCTCATGGTCAGAACTCAGAAAATGTAAGAAAGAGAGCTTAGTCCCTAAGCTAGTCACATAAGAAGAAGGAAAGAGAAGGTTAAGCAAGGAAGGGTAAGGTCTAATCAACCATTTCAAACCAAATCAAGAAAAGATCATAAGCTAAAAGGTAATCCATTTCCTTATACATGCAACATATCTTCTTCTCCTCTTCCCAACTCTCTGCTCAGTCCGAAATGGGATACAAAAAAAAGTTGATTTGTGTTCTTCACTGCTGTGTATCTACGGTCATAAGTGATTCTTGGGGACCAAGTAGTTTCTCAATGGCTCAGATTCGGTTTACCATTGGAAAACTTTTGTGGTTGCTGTTTTATGGCTTTCGGTCAACAAGAGAAGGCCAGAAGCAAAGTTTCTACTCTGAGGATTAATGAGAAAAGGTGAGTTTGTGGGTTGGTAAAGTACAGTGCTCAAGAAGTTGACCTAGGAAGAAGAACCCAGCAACATGCAAGGAGATAAAAGAAGCTTGTTGTTCATTCAGAAGGTAAGGAGAGAAAACCAGAGTTTGGTGAGTTGTGTTCTGTGAAGAGTTCCCTGAAGAAGTTCCTCTACTTGGATAATATTTTCTTTCAAAGAAGCATTCTGCCAATATTGAAGAACCAAATCAGAGGCTTGCAAATCTGGTTTACCACATAGCAAAGAGGCTGTTGATGAAGTCAATCTCCTTCATGTTTTATAGATTGTAATTTACTTTTCAATGTTTATCTTTCTGTAATTTCTTGAGTGAAAAGACATATTGAGAGAGCTCAAGTAAAAAGCCATGAGTGGAAAGAGGCTGAGTGATACACTTGAGAGAAAAGCCTAGAGTTAATTTCAGATTTCTTTAGGTATGTTTGTGTCTTATATCTTGTACCTGTGAGGTATCCCTTTCTTAGTTGGGTTAGCACTAAGAGTGAAGAGTTAGGTATTAGCATAGCCAATGTCAACTTAGGTTAGAACTTGAGTGTGAAAGGATTGTGTCAATACTGTGGAATTTGTGTATGTAATACTTTTAACTATAGTGAAAATTCCTCCATTGTTGTGGAGGAGACTGGACGTAGGTTGCATAGCACAAGGCAACCGAACCAGGATACATGCTAGTGTTAGCTTTTCTCTTCTCTGTTGTGTTCTGTTTTCTGATATTCATGAGACAAAAATAAATTGTCTCATAAATTTTCTCTGCTGAGTTCAAATAGAATCAGAATTAAAATTTTATTTTAAAAGGTCATAACAGCAACTTCAAAGGAAGGCATAGATTCAACCCCCTTCTCTAAGCCTACCACAACCTTCACGCTTGATTAAAGTGAAATTCATTCGAGCTGCATGCTATGTTGAGTGGGTTTCGGATATTGTACCTGTGATGAAGAAAAACGGGAAGTTAAGAGTATGCATTGATTTTTGAGATTTGAATAATGCTACTCCAAAAGATGAATACTTTATGCCGATTGCAGATATGTTAATCGATTCTGCAGCGAGAAACGAAATTTTAAGTTTTATGGACGGTTATTCAGGATATAACAAAATCTTCATTGTAGAAGATGACGTATCCAAAACTGTCTTTCATTGTTCTAGAGCATTAGGCACTTATGAATGGGTGGTTATGCCTTTTGGTTTGAAGAACGCTGGTGCAATGTATTAGCAAGCAATGAATGCTATATTCCATGAGTTTATTGGAAAATTTATGGAGGTGTATATCGATGATGTCATGGTTAAATCTGTTTCAGTGAATCAGCACATTAATCACTTAAGAAAGGCGTTTGTGACCATGATAACAAAGAGATTAAAGATGAACCCATTGAAATGTGCATTCGGCATGTCTGCTGGGAATTTCCTAGGTTTTGTTGTTCATAAGAAAGGAATTGCGATCGATAAAAGCAAGCCTGATGCTATATTAGCGTTATCCACGCCTAAATAAAAAAAAAGAAGTACAATCTTTCCTAGGAAAGGTGAATTATCTTAGAAGATTCATTTCGAATATTTCTGATCGAACTCGAGTATTTGCACCTTTAGTTAAATTAAAGAGTGATTCACAGTTCGAATGGAGAAATGAGCATCAGCAAGTGTTTGATTCAATAAAGGCTTATTTATCGAAGGTTTCGATTATGGCAAATGTTCGCCCACATGAGCCTCTAAAATTATATATTGCAATATCTGTAAACACAATTGGGTGCATGTTAGCCCAGGATGATGAGAATGGGCATGAGCGGGCTGTTTATTACCTCAGTCGAGTTCTAACTGATATTGAAACGAGGTATTCCCTGATAGAAAAGTTATGTTTGTATTTATATTATGCTTGTATGAAATTAAAATGTTACATGGTAGCCAAGTCAGTAAAAGTTATAGCACAAACTGATCTCATCAAGTATATGTTGAGTTTCTCGATGTTGTGTGGTCGATTAGGGAAATGGAAGCTGGCTTTGACAGAGTTTAGTTTGCAATACGTCCCAGCCAAGGCTGTAAAAGGTCAGGTCATTGCAGATTTTCTTGTAGAATTCGAAAGATCTGAATGACCAGGGGGCAAATGTA
This sequence comes from Arachis hypogaea, assembly GCF_003086295.3. Taxonomy (NCBI): domain Eukaryota; kingdom Viridiplantae; phylum Streptophyta; class Magnoliopsida; order Fabales; family Fabaceae; genus Arachis; species Arachis hypogaea. The sequence continues at coordinate 111,709,128 of NC_092044.1, forward strand.
ATCGACATTGAAGTCGATTATTGGAGCTATATTTTGATGGATCAAAGCATAAAGATGGTGAAGGGGTTGGAATTCTTATTATCTCACCAGAGGAGATACCATCAGAATTATTGTTTGAATTAAAGTATTCCTGCTCGAATAATGTGGCAGAGTATGAAACTTTGATTTTGGGCCTCGAAATATTAATTAGTAAAAGGGCTTTGGAAGTTCAAATATTAGGGGATTCTCAGTTAGTTTTAAAGTAGTTATCGAAGGAGTTTAAATGCAATAATGAGACATTGCAAAAGTATTTAACAACTACTTGAAAATTGTTAACCTCCTTTCAAAAAGTTTCTTTGATTCACATACCAAGGGTCCATAATGAAATTGCTAATGAATTAGCCCAAATTGCTTCGAGATATAGAATCGGTCCAGAAACTCTTAAAAAATTGGCTAGTATCCTTCAGATTTTAGTACCTGCGAATGAAAGGGAGGCTTTGTGCATAGATGAATGGGAAGATACTAATTGGAGGAAGTCTATTGCTCAGTACTTAAAGAATCCCAGTATACCAGTCGATAGAAAGGTAAAATTGCAAGCAGTAAATTTTGTCTTGATGGCTGATGAGTTGTATAAGAAAGGGATCGATGGGAGTTTGTCGAGATTTTTAGGCCAAGATGATCAAAATATTGCTTTGGGCGAAGTCCATAAGGGGATATATGGTGCCCATCAGGCTGGAAAGAAGATGAAATGGGTGTTATATCGCAATCATACGTATTAGCCATCTATGATAAATGATTGTATTGACTATGCAAAGGCATGTCAAGAATGCTAGAAACATGGTTCGATACAGCAGATTCCAGCATCTGAGTTGCATTCGATAATAAAACCATGGCCATTTAGAGGTTGGGCTTTAGATTTGATTGGGTTGATCCTCCATCCTTCATTAAAACAGCACAAGTTTATCTTGGTAGCAATTGATTACTTCACAAAGCGGGTTGAAGCAATTCCCCTAATAGAAGTTGGTCAAAGTGAAATAATAGACTTTATAGAGGAACATATTATCCATCGATTTGGAATTCCTCAAACATTAAGTACTGATCAAGGAACTATATTTACTAGTCAGCGGATTAAAAATTTTACAGCCTTGAGGAATATCAATATGGTTACCTCAACCCCTTATTATGCACAGGCTAATGGGCAAGTTGAGGCAATGAAAAAATCCTGATAAGTTTGATCAATAAGCATATCGGGAATAAACCTCGAACATGGCATGAGACTTTAAGCCAAGTATTATGGGCTTATTGAAATTCACCAAGGGGGTCAATGGGTACTTCGCCTTATAAATTGGTTTATGGCCATGGTGTGGTGCTACCATTGAAAATTAATTTGAATACTTTGAGAGTATTAAAATAGAATGATTTGCCAGTCGATGATTACTGAAATGCAATGTTTGATGAGTTGAATGAATTAGACTCAGAGCGAATCTTAGCACTTGAGAATATGATTCAACAAAAAGAAAGTATTACTCAGAGTTATAATCATCGAATAAGAGAAAAGCATTTCGGTATAGGTGAGTTGGTTTTGAAAGTTATTTTTCTAATGGAAAAGAAATCGAGATTTCTCGAAAAATGGTCCCATACTTGGGAAGGTCAACGGGTACTTGGTGCACGAAATTGTGATCATCAATGGCGCCATCAACATTGTACGCTCAATTGCAATCTCAACTCTTTATCACAACTTCGCACAACTAACCAGCAAGTGCATTGGGTCGTCCAAGTAATAAACCTTACGCGAGTAAGGGTCGATCCCACGGAGATTGTTGGTATGAAGCAAGCTATGGTCATCTTGTAAATCTCAGTCAGGTAGATTCAAATGGTTATAGATGATTTATGAATAAAGCATAAAATAAAGATAGAGATACTTATGTAATTCATTGGTGAGAATTTCAGATAAGCGTATGGAGATGCTTTGTCCCTTCTGTATCTCTGCTTTCCTACTGTCTTCATCCAATTCTTCTTACTCCTTTTCCATGGCAAGCTGTATGTTGGGCATCACCCGTTGTCAATGGCTACAGTCTCGTCCTCTCAGTGAAAATGTTCAACGCGCTCTGTCACAACACGGCTATTCAGCTGTCGGTTCTCGATCATGTCGGAATAGAATCCAGTGATTCTTTTGCGTCTGTCACTAACGCCCCACAATCGCGAGTTTGAAGCTCGTCACAGTCATTCAATCCTCGAATCCTACTCAGAATACCACAGACAAGGTTTAGACCTTCCGGATTCTCTTGAATGTCGCCATCAATTCTAGCTTATACCACGAAGATTCTGATTAAGGAATCCAAGAGATAAACATTCAAGCCTTGTTTGCTTGTAGAACGGAAGTGGTTGTCAGGCACGCGTTCATAAGTGAGAATGATGATGAGCGTCACATAATCATCACATTCATCAAGTTCTTGAGTGCGAATGAATATCTTGAAACAAGAATAAGCTGAATTAAATAGAAGAACAATAGTAATTGCATTGATACTCGAGGTACAGCAGAGCTCCACACCTTAATCTATGGTGTGTAGAAACTCCACCGTTGAAAATACATAAGAACAAGGTCTAGGCATGGCCGAATGGCCAGCCTCCCATAATCTAAGAACTAGACGTCCAAAGATGATCCTAAGATCTAAAGTGATCAAAAGATGAAAAATACAATAACAAAAGGTCCTATTTGTAGAGACTTAGTAGCTTAGGGTTTACAGAGATGAGTAAATGACATAAAAATCCTCTTCCAGGTCCACTTGGTGTGTGCTTGGGCTGAGCATCGAAGCTTCTATGTGTAGAGACTCTTCTTGGAGTTAAACGCCAGCTTTTGTGCCAGTTTGGGCGTTTAACTCCCATTCTTGTGCCAGTTCCGGCGTTTTACGCCAAAATTCTTGAGCTGACATGGAATGCCTGTTTGGGCCATCAAATCTCGGGCAAAGTATGAACTATTATAAATTGTTGGAAAGCCAGGATGTCTACTTTTCAACGCAGTTGAGAGCGCGCCAATTGGGCTTCTGTAGCTCTAGAAAATCCACTTCGAGTGCAGGGAGGTCAGAATCCAACAGCATCTGCAGTCCTTTTCAGCCTTTGAATCAGATTTTTGCTCAGATCCCTCAATTTCAGCCAGAAAATACCTGAAATCACAGAAAAACACACAAACTCCTAGTAAAGTCTAGAAAAGTGAATTTTAACTAAAAACTAATAAAAAATATAATAAAAACTAACTAAAACATACTAAAAACAATGCCAAAAGGCGTATAAATTATCCGCTCATCACAACACCAAACTTAAATTGTTGCTTGTCCCTAAGCAACTGAAAATCAAATAAGATAAAAAGAAGAGAATATGCAATGAATTCCAAAAACATCTATGAAGATCAGTATCAATTAGATGAGCGGGGCTTGTAGCTTTTTGCCTCTGAATAGTTTTCGCATCTCACTCTATCCTTTGAAATTCAGAATGATTGGCTTCTATAGGAACTCAGAATCCAGATAGTGTTATTGATTCTCCTAGTTAAGTATGATGATTCTTGAACATAGCTACTTTATGAGTCTTGGCCGTGGCCCAAAGCACTCTGTCTTCCAGTATTACCACCGGATACATACATGCCACAGACACATAACTGGGTGAACCTTTTTAGATTGTGACTCAGCTTTGCTAGAGTCCCCAATTAGAGGTGTCCAGGGTTCTTAAGCACACTCTTTTTGCCTTGGATCATGACTTTGTTTTTTTTTTCTTTTTCTTTTTTTTTTGTATTCACTACTTTTTCTTGCTTCAAGAATCATTTTTATGATTTTTCAGATCCTCAGTAACATGTCTCCTTTTTCATCATTCTTTCAAGAGCCAACATTCATGAACAACAAATTCAAAAGACATATGCACTGTTTAAGCATACATTCAGAAGTCAAAGTATTTCCACCACATCAAAATAATTAATCTGTTATAAAATTTAAAATTCATGCAATTCTTCTCTTTTTCAATTAAGAACATTTTTTATTTAAGAAAGGTGATGGATTCATAGGACATTCATAACTTTAAGGCATAGACACTAAGACACTAATGATCATAAGACACAAACATAGATAAATATAGGCATAAAAATTCAAAAAACAGGAAAATAAAGGACAAGGAGATTAAAGAACGGGTCCACCTTAGTGATGGTGGCTTGTTCTTCCTCTTGAAGATCTTATGGAGTGCTTGAGCTCTTCAATGTCTCTTCCTTGCCTTTGTTGCTCCTCTCTCATGATTCTTTGATCTTCTCTAATTTCATGGAGGAGGATGGAATGTTCTTGGTGCTCCACCCTTAGTTGTCCCATGTTGGAACTCAATTCTCCTAGGGAGGTGTTGATTTGCTCCCAATAATTTTGTGGAGGAAAGTGCATCCCTTGAGGCATCTCAGGAATTTCATGATGAGTGGGATCTCTTGTTTGCTCCATCCTTTTCTTAGTGACGGGCTTGTCTTCATCAATGAGGATGTCTCTCTCTATGTCAATTCCGACTGAATAACAGAGGTGACAAATGAGATGAGGGAAGGCTAACCTTGCTAAGGTAGAGGACTTATCCGCCACCTTATAAAGTTCTTGGGATATAACCTCATGAACTTCTATTTCCTCTCCAATCATGATGCTATGAATCATGATAGCCTGGTCTATAGTAACTTCGGACCGGTCGCTAGTGGGAATGATTGAGCGTTGGATAAACTCCAACCATCCTCTAGCCACGGGCTTGAGGTCATGCCTTCTCAGTTGAACCGGCTTCCTTCTTGAATCTCTCTTCCATTGAGCACCCTCTTCACAAATGTCTATGAGGACTTGGTCCAACCTTTGATCAAAGTTGACCCTTCTAGTGTAAGGGTGTTCATCTCCTTGTATCATGGGCAAGTTGAATGCCAACCTTACATTTTCCGGACTAAAATCTAAGCATTTCCCCCGAACCATTGTAAGCCAATTCTTTGGGTCCGGGTTCACACTTTGATCATGGTTCTTGGTGATCCATGCATTGGCATAGAACTCTTGAACCATTAAAATTCCGACTTGTTGAATGGGGTTGGTAAGAACTTCCCAACCTCTTCTTCGGATCTCATGTCGGATCTCCAGATATTCACTCCTTTTGAATTTGAAAGGGACCTCGGGGATCACTTTCTTCATGGCCACAACTTCATAGAAGTGGTCTTGATGCACCATTGAGATGAATCTCTCCATCTCCCATGACTCGGAGGTGGAAGCTTTTGCCTTCCCTTTCCTCTTTCTAGAGGTTTCTCCGGCCTTAGATGCCATAAATGGTTATGAAAAAACAAAAAGCAATGCTTTTACCACACCAAACTTAGAAGGTTTGCTCGTCCTCGAGCAAAAGAAGAAAGAAGAGAGTAGAAGAAGAAGAAATAGAGGAGATGGATGTGGCTTTGTTTTTCGGCCAAGGGGGAAAAGTAGTGTTTAGGTTGTGTGAAAATGAAGGAGTGAAGATGGGTTTATATAGGAGTAGAGAGGGGTGTATGGTTCGGCCATTATGGGTGAGTTTGGGAGGGAAAGTGGTTTGAATTTGAATGGTGAGGTAGGTGGGGTTTTATGAAGGATGGATGTGAGTGGTGAAGAGAATAGTGGGATTTGATAGGTAAGGGGTTTTTGGGGAAGAGGTGTTGAGGTGATTGGTGAATGGGTGAAGAAGAGAGAGAGTGGTGGGGTAGGTGGGGATCCTGTGGGGTCCACAGATCCTGAGGTGTCAAGGAAAATTCATCCCTGCACCAAGTGGCGAGCAAAAATGCTCTTTTTGCCAATTCTAGCGTTAAACGCCGGGCTGGTGCCCATTTCTAGCATTTAACGCCAGCTTCTTGCCCCTTCCTGGCGTTTAACGCCAGTCTGGTGCCCCTTTCTGGCGTTAAACGCCCAGAATGGTGCCAGACTGGGCGTTAAACGCCCATTTGCTGCCCTTACTGGCGTTTAAACGCCAGCAAGTTTTCCTCCAGGGTGTGCTATTTTTCTTTCTATTTTTCATGCTGTTTTTGCTTTTTCAATTGATTTTGTGACTTTTCATGATCATCAACCTATAGAAAACATAAAATAACAAAGGAAAATAGATAAATATAACATTGGGTTGCCTCCCAACAAGTGCTTCTTTAATGTCAGTAGCTTGACAGTGGGCTCTCATGGAGCCTCACAGATACTCAGAGCAATGTTGGAACCTCCCAACACCAAACTTAGAGTTTGAATGTGGGGGTTCAACACCAAACTTAGAATTTGACTGTGGGGGCTCTGTTTTACTCTATTTTGAGAGAAGCTCTTCATGCTTCCTCTCCATGGTTACAGAGGGATATCCTTGAGCCTTAAACACAAGGGGTTCTTCATTCACTTGAATGATCAATTCTCCTCTGTCAACATCAATCACAGCCTTTGCTGTGGCTAGGAAGGGTCTGCCAAGGATGATAGATTCATCCATGCACTTCCCAGTCTCTAGCACTATAAAATCAACAGGGATGTAATGGTCTTCAATCTTTACCAGAACATCCTCTACAAGTCCATATGCTTATTTTCTTGAATTGTCTGCCATCTCTAGTGAGATTCTTGCAACTTGTACCTCAAAGATCCCTATCTTCTCTATTACAGAGAGAGGCATGAGGTTTATGCTTGACCCTAGGTCACACAGAGCCTTCTTGAAGGTCATGGTGCCTATTGTACAAGGTGTTGAGAACTTCCCAGGGTCCTGTCTCTTTTGAGGTAATCTCTGCCTAGTCAAGTCATCCAGTTCTTTGGTGAGCAAAGGGGGTTTATCCTCCCAAGTCTCGTTACCAAATAACTTGTCATTTAGCTTCATGATTGCTCCAAGGTACTTGGCAACTTGCTCTTCAGTGACATCTTTGTCCTCTTCAGAGGAAGAATACTCATCAGAGCTCATGAATGGCAGAAGTAAATCCAATGGAATCTCTATGGTCTCAGTGTGAGCCTCAGATTCCCATGGTTCCTCATTAGGGAACTCATTGGAGGCCAGTGGACGTCCATTGAGGTCTTCCTCAGTGGCGATCACTGCCTCTTCCTCCTCTCCCAATTCGGCCACGTTGATGGCCATGCACACTCCTTTTGGATTCTCTTCTGTATTGCTTGGAAGAGTACTGGGAGGGAGTTCAGTAACTTTCTTACTCAGCTGACCCACTTGTGCCTCCAAGTTTCTAATGGAGGACCTTATTTCAGTCATGAAACTTTGAGTGGTTTTGATTAGATCAGAGACCATGGTTGCTAAGTCAGAGTGGCTCTGCTTAGAATTCTCTGTCTGTTGCTGAGAAGATGATGGAAAAGGCTTGCCATTGCTAAACCTGTTTCTTCCACCATTATTGTTGTTGAAACCTTGTTGAGGTCTCTGTTGATCCTTCCATGAGAGATTTGGATGATTTCTCCAAGAAGGATTATAGGTGTTTCCATAGGGTTCTCCCATGTAATTCACCTCTTCCATGGATGGGTTCTCAGGATCATAAGCTTCTTCTTCAGATGAAGCATCCTTAGTACTGCCTGGTGCAGCTTGTATTTCAGACAGACTTTGAGAAATCATATTGACTTGCTGAGTCAATATTTTGTTCTGAGCCAGTATGGCATTCAGAGTATCAATCTCAAGAACTCCTTTCTTCTGATTCATCCCATTGTTCACAGGATTCCTTTCAGAAGTGTACATGAATTGGTTATTTGCAACCATTTCAATGAGTTCTTGAGCTTCTGCAGGCATCTTCTTTAGATGAAGAGATCCTCCAGTAGAGCTGTCCAATGACATCTTGGACAGTTCAGACAAACCATCATAGAAGATACCTATGATGCTCCATTCAGAAAGCATGTCAGAAGGACACTTTCTGATTAATTGTTTGTATCTTTCCCAAGCTTCATAGAGGGATTCACCTTCCTTCTGTCTGAAGGTTTGGACTTCCACTCTAAGCTTACTCAATTTTTGAGATGGAAAGAACTTTGCCAAGAAGGCATTGACTAGCTTTTCCCAAGAGTTTAGGCTATCTTTAGGTTGTGAGTCCAACCATATCCTAGCTCTGTCTCTTACAGCAAAAGGGAATAGCATAAGTCTGTAGACCTCAGGGTCAACCCCATTGGTCTTGACAGTGTCACAGATTTGTAAGAATTCAGCTAAAAACTGATGAGGATCTTCCAGTGGAAGTCCATGGAACTTGCAACTCTGTTGCATTAGAGAAACTAATTGAGGTTTAAGCTCAAATTGTTTGCTCCAATGGCAGGGATAGAGATGCTTCTCCCATAGAAGTCGGGAGTGGGTGCAGTAAAGTCACCCAGCACATTCCTTGCATTGTTGGCATTGTTGTTGTTTTCGGCTGCCATGTCTTCTTCCTTGAAGAATTCTGTTAGGTCCTCTACAGAGAGTTGTGCTTTAGCTTCTCTTAGCTTTCGCTTCAAGGTCCTTTCAGGTTCAGGGTCAGCCTCAATAAGAATGCTTTTGTCTTTGCTCCTGCTCATATGAAAGAGAAGAGAACAAGAAAATATGAAATCCTCTATGTCACAGTATAGAGATTCTTTGAGGCGTCAGAGGAAAAGAAGAATAGAAGAAAGAGGTAGAAGAATTCGAACTTAGAAAGATAGAGTTTGAATTGTGCATTGAGGAGGAGTGTTAGTCCATAGATAGAATGATATGAGAAGAGGGGAAGAAATTTTTGAAAATAAATTAAAAACATTTTAAAAACATTTTGAAAAAATGAAGAATGATTTTTGAAAAAGATTTTGAAATTAGAAATAAAAAAGATATGATTGAAAATTAATTTTGAAAAAGATGTGATTAAGAAGATATGATTGAAAAGTCATGGTTTTAAAAAGATTTGATTGAAAAATAATTTAAAAAGATTTGATTTTTAAAATTAAAGACTTGGCTAACAAGAAAAGATATGATTCAAACATTAAACCTCTCTCAACAGAAAAGGCAACATACTTGAAATGTTTGAAAATATATGATTGAAAAGATATGATATGAAAAAGATTTGATTTTGAAAAATTATGGAAACTTGAAAAAATTTGAATTAAAAACAAAATCTTCCCTCTTGTGCCATGCTGGCGTTAAACGCCCAGAATGGTATCCATTCTGGCGTTTAACGCCCAAAATGCTACCCTTTTGGGCGTTAAACGCCCAGCCAGGCACCCTGGCTGGCGTTTAAACGCCAGTCTTCCTTCCTCACTGGGCATTTTGCACGCCCAGCTTTTTTTGTGTAATTCCTCTGCTGTATGTTCTGAATCTTCAATTCTCTGTATTATTGACTTGAAAAGACACAAATTAAAAATTTTTTGGATTTTTAATAATGAGGAATAATCAAAATGAAACTAAGATCAAATAAACAATGCATGCAAGACACCAAACTTAGAAGTTTGTATACTACTGACACTAACAAGTTGAGAATGCATATGAGAAACAACAAAACACTCAAGACAAGAGAATTTAAAGATCAGAGCAATGAAATCATCAAGAACAACTTGAAGATCAATGAAGACACATGATTGAATTCAAAGAATGCATGCAATTGACACCAAACTTAAAATGAGACACTAGACTCAAACAAGAAATATTTTTGGTTTTTATGATTTTGTAATTTTTTTTTTGGATTTTTCGAAAATTATATGGAGATGAAAATAAAGAGATTCAAAAATTTTTAATAAGAATTCCAGGAATCATGCAATGTTAGTCTAAAGCTTCAGTCTAAAGAAATTAGACATGGCTAGCCAAGCTTCAGCAGGACATTGCATTCAAGAGCTAAATTGATGAAAATCAATCAGCTTTGGTGATGATGAAAACATCACCTTGAAACTCTAGAATTCATTCTTAAAAATTCTGAAGAAAAATACCTAATCTAAGCAACAAAATGAACCGTCAGTTGTCCAAACTCAGACAATCCCTGGCAACGGCGCCAAAAACTTGGTGCACGAAATTGTGATCATCAATGGCGCCATCAACATGGTACGCTCAATTGCAATCTCAACTCTTTATCACAACTTCGCACAACTAACCAGCAAGTGCACTGGGTCGTCCAAGTAATAAACCTTACGCGAATAAGGGTCGATCCCACGGAGATTGTTGGTATGAAGCAAGCTATGGTCATCTTGTAAATCTCAGTCAGGCAGATTCAAATGGTTATAGATGATTTATGAATAAATCATAAAATAAAGATAGAGATACTTATGTAATTCATTGGTGAGAATTTCAGATAAGTGTATGGAGATGCTTTGTCCCTTCCGTCTCTCTGCTTTCCTACTGTCTTCATCCAATCCTTCTTACTCCTTTCCATGGCAAGCTGTATGTTGAGCATCACCATTGTCAATGGCTACAGTCCCGTCCTCTCAGTGAAAATGTTCAACGCGCTCTGTCACAACACGGCTATTCAGCTGTCGGTTCTCGATCATGTCGGAATAGAATCCAGTGATTCTTTTGCGTCTGTCACTAACGCCCCACAATCGCGAGTTTGAAGCTCGTCACAGTCATTCAATCCTTGAATCCTACTCAGAATACCACAGACAAGGTTTAGACCTTCCGGATTCTCTTGAATGCCGCCATCAATTCTAGCTTATACCATGAAGATTCTGATTAAGGAATCCAAGAGATAAACATTCAAGCCTTGTTTGCTTGTAGAACGGAAGTGGTTGTCAGGCACGCGTTCATAAGTGAGAATGATGATGAGCGTCACATAATCATCACATTCATCAAGTTCTTGAGTGCGAATGAATATCTTGAAACAAGAATAAGCTGAATTGAATAGAAGAACAATAGTAATTGCATTGATATTCGAGGTACAGCAGAGCTCCACACCTTAATTTATGGTGTGTAGAAACTCCACCGTTGAAAATACATAAGAACAAGGTCTAGGCATGGCCGAATGGCCAACCTCCCATAATCTAAGAACTAGACATCCAAAGATGATCCTAAGATCTAAAGTGATCAAAAGATGAAAAATACAATAACAAAAGGTCCTATTTGTAGAGAACTAGTAGCTTAGGGTTTACAAAGATGAGTAAATGACATAAAAATCCTCTTCCAGGCCCACTTGGTGTGTGCTTGGGCTAAGCATTGAAGCTTCTATGTGTAGAGACTCTTCTTGGAGTTAAACGTCAGCTTTTGTGCCAGTTTGGGCGTTTAACCCCCATTCTTGTGCCAGTTCCGGCGTTTTACGCCAAAATTCTTGAGCTGACTTGGAACGCCTGTTTGGGCCATCAAATCTCAGGCAAAGTATGGACTATTATAAATTGTTGGAAAGCCCAGGATGTCTACTTTTCAACGCAGTTGAGAGCGCGCCAATTGGGCTTCTGTAGCTCTAGAAAATCCACTTCGAGTGCAGGGAGGTCAGAATCCAACAGCATCTGCAGTCCTTTTCAGCCTCTGAATCAGATTTTTGCTCAGATCCCTCAATTTCAGCCAGAAAATACCTCAAATCACAGAAAAACACACAAACTCCTAGTAAAGTCCAGAAAAGTGAATTTTAACTAAAAACTAATAAAAAATATAATAAAAACTAACTAAAACATACTAAAAACATACTAAAAACAATGCCAAAAATCGTATAAATTATCCGCTCATCAATACTTCGCCTTATAAATTGGTTTATGGCCATGATGCGGTGCTACCATTGAAAATTAATTTGAATACTTTGAGAGTATCAAAATAGAATGATTTGCCAGTCGATGATTACTGAAATGCAATGTTTGATGAGTTGAATGAATTAGACTCAGAGCGAATCTTAGCACTTGAGAATATGATTCGACAAAAAGAAAGTATTACTCAGAGTTATAATCGTCGAATAAGAGAAAAGCATTTCGTTATAGGTGAGTTGGTTTTGAAAGTTATTTTTTCAATGGAAAAGAAATCGAGATTTCTTGGCAAATGGTCCCATACTTGGGAAGGTCCCTTCCAAGTGATAGGATTATATTCGAGAAACACATATCGAATCAAAGACATCGAATCAAGACATATAATTGATTCGATCAATAGAAAATACTTAAAGCAATATTATTGTTTGTTAAATTAAAGTCAAAGTGCATAAGTCCGAAAAGGAATTGAAACTATTACAGATACTAAAATTTAAGGGGTGTGAGGTACTAGGAGTTTTGCCAAGTCTGAGCGTAGCTTTGCTCTTTTGTTGTCCAAAGCTGAAACTACCTCAGCGTGCTTGAACTTGTCGAATTGGACTTTCTCAATTTGTTTCTCATATCCTTCTCGCTTGGTCTCAAGTTGTTCGTGCTGGGTAGTAGTCAGAGGTTTGGCTATATCAGCTCGTCTCTTATGTATCTTGCCAAGCTTTTCAATGATCTGGGCTAATTCTATTTCAAGTTTTGTTTCTTCCTTGTCATAAAAAGTTTGAACAGAAATAGCATGAGAAATCCTCAAATCGAATTCTTCACGAGAAGTTTTGATTGGTCGGAGGGCTGCAGCACAACTTTCTACATCAATTTTGATCTTAGCTTTCTCGTTCTCGATTTCCTGGAGTTTATTTTGAAAAGCTACGCTATTGTTGGCAAGTTGCTTGAATTCTTGGATTAAGGCAGAATGCGGAATAGTAGATGGCAGTTCAAAGGTAGAATTTAAAAGATCAGATAAAAGCTGGTTGAGAATTGTATCATTGACCGACGCAGTAGGTGGATGGTCCAAGAGTTTAAGAAGTGACCAAAGTTGTTCTCGAGTATCAACATTCAACTCGAATGAAGGACTGGATGTGGAAGGTCTTGGAAATGTTGGGACAGGTACAGGCACTTCGTCCTCCTGGATGACTTGATTTAGGGTGTGATGGACAGAGATCAGGCTGGCCAATGTAGCACTTGTAGGTGTGATAGACGCACCCAAGTTTCCAGATCCTTCTCCAGGGAGAGCTTGAAATTTAGCCTGTTGAGGAGGACTGGAGAATCCTTGAGGAGTTTCTAAGACCCTGGATCGAGGAGAATCTGAATTGGAAGTTTCAGCGACTCTAGAGACAGAGTCGAAGTCTGGAGCCACTTGGTTTTCTGCAGAAAGTGCAGCCTGGTTGTTTGGTGAGGTTGTCCCAAGTACTTGAGTCTGTGTTGGAGAATGCTGTGAAGGATCTTTTGTCAAATCAACCACCTGGGTTACACGGTAAGGTGGAAAGGCAGTTTAAAGTGGCTGAGTGGACCCTGTAACTTGGATTGAATCATGGGATGTGGAGTTTCCATGATCATGATGTTATTATAGAAGTGGTTGATTAGACGCTAAAGGAGATGTGATTGAGTGAGCAGCAGTGGTGGGCTGATATGAAAGGTACATAGTTATAAGTTAAGATTTATTCTAACTCAAATTAGATATTTGTAGAAATGATAATATTACCAGAATGAGTTTTGGCTTTTGAATTAATCGAGCACCAGGATCTGAATCAGCTGAATCCTCTGATTGAGAGAAGTAGCAAGAATGTTCCAAATGGTTTGCCTACTTCCATCAGAGCTTTCACTTGACGATTGCAGCCATAACTGATAAAAAACTCAAAACCGAGAGTTATTAAATAAATGTGATTCTCATAATATTTCAATTTAAAGTGCATGAATATGTAAAGAGATTATTACTCTTCTAGAAGTCCTGGCAGGAGTCCTTCGACTTTTGTGTTGTGGTTGTCGTGAGGAGGTTGTGTTGTCAGCTTTTATTTTTTGGGTTCTTTTAGGAGAACCTTCAACAGCAGGAGTTGTTCGAATAGCAGATCGCTGAATTTTCTCTAAAGTACGAGTGTACTTAGAGTAGTAGGCAGTCCACCATTTGAAGTAAGACTTGGTGATGTATGAGTTGCGGTCATAAACAAGGAAATTGAAATGTTCCCTGTGTTGTTGATTTTTTAAGAGGCAAGCGTCGAGTGCTTCTTGGGAAGTCAGAGTGATGTGGCAGAATGGGTCACTATTTTGAGGCAGTGGAGTTGGAATGGCTTGAGAAAACCCCAGTTGTCTGGCTGTAAAATGAGGGGTATACAAGGTCACTTTGAACCTTTCCTTCTTGTGTTGGGGCAGCGCTGTAGGAATTATTTGGATAGCTAGCAAGTTCGCCCAATTCTGATTTGCAAGTTTATTTTCCTCAGTGTCATTTGGGAAGAGTAAATGATCAAGCCATGCAGGACCACAATTTCCACGCATGAAAGGAGTGAAATTAAGGTTGTCATTGTAAAAATCTTTACAGGAATGGAAGAGAGAAAAAATATCCCAAAATCAGTCTTCATCCGATTGTGTATTTGGAAAATTGGGTTTGTAATCAGCTAGTCGGAAGCCTTTGATGTGCTGTTTATCAGTAGCGCCACTTCCATGCTTTGTCATATATTTTTTGAAAATGGCTTTGAGCCATAGTTGGAGAAGCCAGAGTGGGTCACCTGTATTGATTAGATAATTATTGCAAAGACAATTCATAAACTGGCTAAGCTCTTCGAAAACGTGCCCTAGAAGAAGTTTGGCCAAGTTAAGATTATTCCCTTTATGAAGTAGAGTAGCAAGGGAAAGGTAAAGCTTTGACATTTGAACACTCCGAGAGCAGAAAATGATGGCATTTGACCAATAAAACAGAAAGGTTACATGTTCTTCATCTGTAACAGCAGTGCCTTCGGCATCCATGTGATGTGCAATAAAATCACTATAAGAAGTGGTAGCGGTAATGTCATATTGTTGCCTAGTTGCATGGTGGAAGTACAGTCTAGAAGATTTATCGGAAGTCTTGTAATAGCGGCTACATCCAAAAAAGACATACCAATCATCCACAAGGAAGGTGGAAATTGTTGGTAGTCCTATTCTAGAAACAAGTGACTGCTCCGATCATCCACGGCAGTGTTGAAGGTGAAAAGTGGGAAAGGCTCAGTAGTTCCTGAATCCCCAGAGCCCCCAGTCAGCGTTCTTTGTAGAGGCAAGGTGTTGATACCAGGCCGTGAAATCGGATCCTCGAGGATTAATCTTTGGATTATTTCTGAAAGGTTTCTGATTAATGAAGAACGAGATATCGAGGGCTTGGTTAATCAACAAATCTTCCTCTTGAGCACTAGGAAAGAAAGGTAATTTTTTGTTCGTCCTTTCCAGGGATTCGACAGGCCCAAGGAAACAATGGGTATCTTCCCCTACTGTGAAAGGATTAAGATTCTGGTATTAATTTGAAGCTGTGGGTCGTCAATGACTTCATCATTGACTTGATTCAGTATATGAAGGACTGGTGGTGCTACCATGGGACCTTTACCCTTGTCTTGAATAGCAACATGAGAAGAATAAGTGGCCATTGCGGAACAGATAGAAAGGAAGTTTTGAAAGGTTAAGGTTACGCAAGAGAGATTGATGCAAGAAGAATTCAGAAATCAAGGGTTTAAGAAAAATTGAATAAGGGCAAAAATGTCGAATTGAAAGGAAATATTGTAGCCGTTATTGCAGAAAGAATGTGAAAAGAGGTAACTTTGCAAAGAAGGCAAAGTAGTGGAAAGAGAAAGCGTAAGTCTCGGAAAACGTGTCGAGTGGATCAGTATTAATGGGAAGTTAAATTGTAATTATTGCTAATTTAAGAGATTGAAATTTGAATTTGGATTAACTGTTTCATCTTCCAATAATGTTATCAAAAGTAAACACATTAATCTAATGGGGCAATTTGTTAATCAAAAAATATTTTTGATTAAAGAAAGTTAATTCAAAGTAGTGAAGAAGTCGAAGATATAAGTAGTTGTCGAAACGATGCACATGCAAGTATTGGTTGGAGATATCCAATAGAGGTTCGATTTCAAAATACTTTATTAAATCGGACAGGTCCAGGTGGGTAAGTATTCGAGACAAGTAATCGAACAAGATATTCAAATAAGCGGATCAAGCAGTTATAATAGTGGAGGAGTTGAAGGCTTTTACCACATGAGGAATTTATGACCGAATGTTTATTAGCCAAAAGGGCGGGAACGGTTAGTAAGGAGTGCACATAGAAGACTGTACCTTGTAATTAATTGTTAGTTACAGAAGTAGATTATAAATACTAGAAATTTTTATAGAATAAGGGTTGGAACTTTAACTCAGAAAACACTCAAGCACACTCACATCCTCAGCAAATTCCTGAGTCTGCGATCGAGTCTCTTTTCTGTAGGGTTACTTCCATGTTTTTACTTTTTCAATTTATCTTCCTGTAAACTTTATTTTTCAAGCAACTTTATCTTTCAAGCATTTCTTTAATTTCAATGTTCAATTTATATTTCAGCATCTTTAAGTTTCATATCAAAGCCCTTTGACTCAGTCGAAGGTACTTTACTGCTTTCTTTTAATTTCAACGCAAACGCTTTCGATTCATTCATATTCTTTTTCGAATTTATGGTTTTAAACTTCCTTTATTCTTTTACAAACTTTAATTTATTTTTATTTTCAATATCCGTCTAATCGAAGACACTTTGATGCACTTTTAGAAAATTGGTACCTGCAAAGAGGGATAGGTTTCGCTCTCATATCATTAGATATCAAACCACCATCGATTTACTAAAAATTGACAAAATAAATCTATTTGTTTATATATATATATATATATATATATATATATATATATATATATATATTATGTATGTATGTATGTTTGTATAAAGAAAAAATATATCTTTGATTTTCTAAAAAAAAGTCGACGTAATTTTCAGTAAAAAATTTATAGAGAAAATTTCAATTCCCTCTCCTGCGAGATGCTAAAATGACACTTTCTTCTCCTCTATTTTATGAATGTACATTTTTTTCCTTCTAACTCTTAAAAAACCTCCTCTTTAATCTATTTTAAATTTTTTGTGTTAACTAATATTAACTTTATCCATTTTTTGAGAAAAAATAAATTATTTTTGAAAAAAATACCCATTAGCAAAAATTTTATTTTTTATCATTAAATTTTGCTTACCAAAATATTCTTTAATAAATTATTTTTTTATTGATTAAATTATATTTTTACTAAAATATTTTAAAAAAAAATAATAATTAAATTATTTTTTCTAAGATACCTATCCTTCAATAATTTGTTAATTATTAAATTGTGATTTTATAAAAAATTTTGTTAACAAATATTTTTATATTTTACTATTAAATTTTTTATATCAATATATATTATTTTAACAATAAAAAAATATTACTACTGTTAATATGTATAAGAATTAATATATATTGATATTGAAAAATAATCTTACTGAAATTTTTTATTTAATGTTAAAATAATATATATAGATATCGAAAAATTAATAGTAAAATATAAAAAAATTGTTAACGAAAATTTTGGTAAAATTATAATTTAATAATTAAAAAAATTATTGAAGGAAATTTTAGAAAAAAATAATATAATTATTAATTTTTAAAAAAAATATAATTTAATCAATAAAAAAATAATTTATTAAAGATATTTTGGTAAACAAAATTTAACGGTAAAAAATAAAATTTTTGTTAATAGGTACTTTCATAAAAATAATTTATTTTTCTTAAAAAATGAATAAAGTTAACATTAGTTAATACAAAAAAATTAAAATGAATTAAAAAAAATTTAAAAATTAAAAAAATATATATATTTATAAAATAAAAAATATCATTTTAACATCTCTTAAAAAAAATTCTCTCAAATTTATATTACATAAATATATGTTTAAAGTAGTAGAATGTTCTCGTTATTAAAATAGGCAGTCGAAAATGTAACATTCTGATCACAAAACTGTTATATATTCATTCATTTTTCATTAGCCAAAGTCCAGTCCAATCTCTCTATGATAAGGTCCGAACCGCCTTTTTTATTAGACCATGTGTGTAACCCCTTCCTACCATTCCCAAGTCCATGAGACCATTTTCATCAATGAAATTAATAAATTCAGAAATTGATGACCAGGATTTTAGGCCTCCGCCCATCTGCTCTTGCTGGCTAATTATTGCATTAAAATTACCAATAATCACATTACCTTGCAACTGTTGAATGACTTCTGAAATAAACCCAAATATTATTTAGTTAAGTGAATATTGCACACTTTAATAGTTTTATAAAGTTAACTATTGATGAAATATTTGCAGATTAAAAAATTACTAATTCCACCAAAATTGGACTTTATAACTTAAAGTCATATTTTAAAAATTATTTAGCTCTAGTAATTAATTACCAAATTTCAAAAGAATATGTGCTGATGTACTTCATGTTTTTATTTAAATTTTTAGTGACAAAAAGATGTTATGTAATTGACAAATAACTTTAAAATAATATACTATTTATTATTATGAACTACATTCTGCAGTATTTGTTACTACTTTCATATATTTATTTATTTATTAAGTTATTAAATTATAAATGCTAATCTAGAGAACATTGATTGAAGATCCTAAAAGTTAAAAAATTTATGAAACGTTAAGGAATGAATGAAAATACATTAATTAAGTTTAGTTATAAAGTTTATTCTTGTAAGTTTATTTTTTAATTATATCTTATTATTGCCCATTTTATTTTATTATCAAGAACCAATTAGTAATTATATTTAATCTAATTATAATCAGTAATTAAAACAATAAGAATATAAGAACATAAGTTGTATTAGCTAATCATCCGTGGTAATTAACAAAAATGAATATTTTCAATTTATTTTTTAATTATTTTATAAAATGTGATCTTCTATTATTTTGTTTCGGAGAAGGAGTATAAGATGAGAAATTATCATTTATAAAATAATTGAAAAAAAATAGGGCGAATCACAATAATAAATCAAGAGAGTAAAATTTTACACAAATCTGCCAAACCAAAATCTGTTTCGTGAATCCACCAATGCACATTTATATGTAATTCGAACTAGCCTGATTCGAATTCCATTTCTACATAATTCGAACCAATTTGGTTCGAATTATACACAAACACATGCACACACTAATTCGAACCAACTTGGTTCGAATTATACACTTATTAAAAAAATTAATAATTTAAAAATAAAAAATATATATTTTATTTTATACATTAAAAAAAAGCTAACAAAATATTTAATTATGATACTTCTTTAAAATATTAATGAGCTATCAATTCGAATTTCATACAATACTCTTTTGTCTATTTTTAATAACTCATGGATATTTTTTAATAAATTTTTTAATAAATTTATTTAAATTATACTACAAAAAATATTTGATCATATGCAAAACGATTTAAAAAAATGGCTTAAAAAATGTTAGGAGTACTATAAAAATTTGTAATATCCTAATGACTTAGGACATTAAAGAAATATTCTACATAGTCAATAATAATTTAGAAATTAAAAAAAATATTTTTATCATGTATTTACCTAAATCACTAGAATATTACAAACTTTTATAGTACTCATAACATCTTTTAAGCCATTTTTTTAAAATTATTTTGTATAGAATAAAATATTTTTTAATTATTTTATATGGAATAAAATATTTTCTTTCATTTCTAAATTTTTATTGACTATGTAGAGTATTTTATTTAAAATTTGAGTACATGCATGTATTTATCTAAGTTATTAGAATGTTACAAATTTTTATAGTACTCTTAACATTTTTTAAGAATTTTTTTTAAATTATTTTGCATAGGATCAAATATTTTTTGTAGTATAATTTAAATAAATTTATTAAAAAATTTTATTAAAAAATATTTATGAGCTATTAAAAATAGACAAAAGAGTATTGTATGGAATTCGAATTGATAGCTAATTAATATTTTAAAGAAGTCTCGTAATTAAATATTTTGTTAGCTTTTTTGTAATGTATAAAATAAAATATATATATTTTTTAATTTTTAAATTATTAATTTGAGCAATGCTAGGGGTCAGTAACTTTTGTGATTGTTAGCCATTAACTAGCCATCAATAATGATTTGATGGTATGAGATTGGTGTGAGATTTCATCCAATGACTTACCTTTTTTTGCTGGTTACATGCTGGCCAAAATTCAATAGAATTGCTGGCCCCTAGATTTTTCCTATTAATTTTTTTAATAAGTGTATAATTCGAACTAAGCTGGTTCGAATTAGTGTGTGCATATGTTTGTGTATAATTCGAACCAAGTTGGTTCGAATTATGTAGAAATGGAGTTTGAATCAGGCTGGTTCGAACTACATATAAATGTGCATTGGTGGATTCACGAAGCAGATTTTAATTTTACAGATTTATGTAAAATTTTACTCGCCTTAACTTATTTTAATTTTTAACCCAAAAAAATATATTAAAGGATTCATTCCCACAATTAACACATTAATTTGCCTTTTTGATTAAAAAACAGGAAAACACATTAAAATATATTAGCATTAATTTGGGTTAAGGTTGTGAAAGCAATGATTGTGTCCAAATGCATTGCATGGGCATTGCAAATCTCACGACGTCCTACTACCTACCTCCACTGACATTCCAATTCATTTGATTATTCCATGCCCCTATAAAGATTTCATTTATGAAAAATAATTTAGAATTATAATTTATCCTTCTAATTATTTTTTAAAGTTTTTTTTAATGAGTTATAACTCAAATGACATAGTCTTTTTATACTCATCTATGAAGTCGCGAGTTTGAGTCCCTCTATCTTTAATAAAAAAAAGTTTTTAATATTTTTATCTTTTTGTGATATGTGTTTAAGAAAGTATATTTTTATTGCTTTAAAATTAAAGGACATAATGATAATTTTATCACTTTTAAAGATTTAATTACTAAAATAATTATATTGTACCAATATTAAAAATCAAGCATACTAAGAATTCATAAAATGAATAATAGTGTTGACTTGACTACATTCATATATAAAAAAAATGCATCAATTATTAATAAAAAAAAGAGAAGACAAATCTCAATGTGATAAGTAAGGACAAAAAAAGTCCAATGATTATCAAAATTCGAATTTATTGAGTTATATTTAAATTAAATTAGATTTGTTGTTAGAATTTATCAAAAAATTTGATTTGGTTTAATTTATTTAGTAGTATTTTTAAGAGTTTAAAATTTAAATTAAATTTGATCTAATCTAATAAAATCTAATCTGATTTAAATTAATAATCATATCTTTAAGTATTTAATATTTAAATCAAATACGATCAAATCTAATAAAATTAAATATGATTTAAATTAATTAAAATAAATTTTAGAATTATATCTTTTATTTAGTTTCAAATTTTATGAGAAGATTTGGTCTTCATCACTGAGAATAATATATTAGGAAACTATTTAAATATTTTTGTAAGATAATTTGTACAATTTTTTGTGAATAATTTTATGAGTATCTTATACACGTTTTTTTATGTATATTCAAGTGAGGTGTGTAACACTGTCACTGTCAGAATATCACACTTTCGGTTGCGCCACTTTGATAGCAAGAAGTATTACGACGATATCATATACTTAACAATAAAATTAAATAGGAGTCTTTGATTCGAGACCGTATCGCTATTTTTTTTTTAAAATTGGAAAAATACTTTATCAATTATATCTGTATTTTCTTTCTGGTTGTAAGGGTGATAGGACACTTATTCTCTCTAATGGTGACAAGGCACATAATCCCTCTAATAGTGACAGGGTACGTATTTTCTCTAATGATATTAATGCACAACATAGAGATAGTGTCCGGGTTAGCTACCAGACATGTCAGATTTGACTATATAACTGACAAATGATCTCATTAGCCATAGGACAGATATGCATCATATGCATTTGGATGCTTTGTCTGAGTTTGAATTAGTTTTGGTTTGCCTAACTGCTTAACTGTCTTTAACTGCTATCTGAGTTACTTGCTGTAACTGCTATCTATACCCGTTTTTCTTGTCTATTTTGTCTGTGTTTATTATGGTGTGATACTTTTGAGATTGAATTTTGGTTGAAGGTTTTGGTAGGCTTAGAGAAGGAGGGTTGAATATATGCCTTCCTTTTAAGTTGTTGTTATGACCTTTTAAAACAAATTTTTAATTCTGATTCTGTTTGTACTCAGCAGCAGAAATTTATGAGACAATTTATTTTTGTCTCATAAATATTAGAAAACAGAACACAGCAGAAAAGAGAAAAGCTAACACCAGCATGTATCCTAGTTCGGTTGCCTTGTACTATGCAACCTACGTCCAGTCTCCTCCACAACAATGGAGGAATTTCCACTATAGTTAAAAGTATTACATACACCAATTTCACACTCAAGTTCTAACCTAACTTGACATTGGCTATGCTAATACCTAACTCTTCACTCTTAGTGCTAACCCAACTAAGAAAGGGATACCTTACAGGTACAAGATACAAGACATAGACATACCTAAAGAAATCAGAAAATAACTCTAGGCTTTTCTCTCAAGTGTATCACTCAGCCTTTTTCCACTCATGGCTTTGACTTGAGCTCTCTCACTATGTCTTTTCTCACAATAAATTACAGAAAGATAAATATAGAAAAGTACATCACAATCTGTAAAACATGAAGAAGATTGACTTCATCAGCAGCCTCTTTGCTATGTGCAAAACCAGATTTGCAAACCTCAGATTAAGTTCTTCAGTATTGGCCGAATGCTTCTTTGAAAGAAAGCATTATCCAAGTAGAGGAACTTATTCATAGAACACAACTCACCAAACTCTGGTTTTCTCTCCTTGCTTCTGAATGAGCAGAAAGTCTTCTTTTATCTCCTTGCATGTTGCTTGGTTGCTCTCCCTAGGTCAACTTCTTGAGCCTTGAACTTCACCAACCCAGCCTTTCACTTTTTTCCAGTAATCCTCAAAATGGGACTTTGCTTATGACTTTTCCATCTTGACCGAAAGCCTCAATATAGCAACCACAACAAGTCTTCCAATGGTAAATCAGATCTCAACCTTTGAAAACCAACTTGGTCCCCAAGATTCATTTGAGACCGTAGATACACAGCAGATTAGAGTAGAAATTAACTTTCTCTTGTAACCCATTTTTGGAATGGCTGAGTGTTGGGAAGAAGAGAAGAAAATGAGATGCATATAGAAGGAAATGAAAATCACCTTTAGCTTCTGACCTCTTCTTAATATAGATTGATGATGGGTGATTAGACTTCTATCATTTGCTTAATCTTCTCTTTCTTGCTTCTTCGGTAAATAGCTTAGGGAAAAAGCTCTCTCTTTCTTTTTCTGAGTTCTGACCAAGAGGGGATAGGTTAACGTTGCTTTTAGGTGAGAGCAAAATGGAAGAGTTTGAATGAGAGAGGCAACCGGGCTTGGATCGGATATTTTTCATTCAGTCCATTGCCTTGTATTCTTTGTTTCTTTTGGGCTTAGTTTACATTTTAGCCCACCAGCCTTGTTTATATGTTTCTCTCATTCACTTGGGCTGCTGCTGTATTATATTTATTTTTGGCCTGCAACATATCATCATAAATAATTAGCAACATGTAATTATTAATACTCAACACTAATTATTTATTTTGGTTTAGTAAAGTATGAAAATATCAAGCTGGTTCAGCATAGGCTTATTGAACCTATGTTTGGAACAGGTTGGTCATTCATACTGTTAGAAAATTTTTAAGATTTTTTTATAAGAAAAGTGAGTTTTGAATTTTAAGATACCTAACTGATTTTTTTAAAAAGGTTTTGAATTTTTGAGTAGTTAAACCGTCAGTTTTTAAAAGATTCACAAGACATCGATAATCACTGAGCTTGAAAATAGATTTCTCTTTAAATATCTTCTTATGACAATTCTGAAATTCCATGGTGAGACCGTGTGGTTAAGTTCTTACCCCCTTACAGATTTATCTTTTCAGGATATGGATGACGAGACTCACGAATAGTTGTATTATGTTTTGCTTATTCGATATTGTTGTTTTAGTTATTATTTATTTATCCCTCACCATCAATATTATATTTTTGTAAAAGGGATCTGAATTGTATGTTTTGTATGTATACTAAATTCATAAGCTACTTATGTATAAAGTGTTGTATATACGTACGTGTTTGTTGGTTTGCAAGATAAAGTATTTTTTTAGTTTTTTCAAAGAAAACAGTGATACGATTTTGAGTCAAATGCTTCTATTTTATTATTAAGTATATGAAGTCGTCGTAATACTTCTTGCTATCAGAGTGGCACAGTCAAAAAGCATGACATTCTAATAGTAAGGGTGTTACAAAGTGAATAATTTGTTTTTATTATTGTACAAAAAAATTGAAAGATCTAGTCTATAGTAACTCTTAATATTAGTTCCTTTAGTTTTGTCTTTTTTTATCTAGGTTGTTAAATACATATTCTTTAAAAGTCTAATAAAAAAAATTCTTTCCATAACTTAGGTTGTTAAAAATAAATTTCTTAAAAATCTAATAAAAAAATTATCTATTCACTTTCTATTTTTGTTTTTTTGTTTTCGTTGTGTCTTTTATTCTTTTTTTTTCCCTTATCGTTTAGGACTTCTAATGATCACTCTTCAAATAGTAAGTTGTTATCAAAATTATTAGAGACTAGAGTTATATAAAAATTTAAAAACAGAATATATGACTCATTCATATATTTATTCACTTATTATTATAGATAAAATGTGATCTTTTTATGGTAATAGTTATATATGTATAATAAATTTCAAATTATTAGGTAAAATAGATTATATATATATTACGTATACACTAAAATTAGTTATCAAAATCAATAATTAGTATAAAATATATATTGGAATATAAATATACATTGAAAATAAATTAAACTATATATATATATATATATATATATATATATATATTTATGCACAAATACATTGGTAACTATTTTTAGTGGTTGATTCTAATGTACAAATAATATTTTTGAATAAAAGAAAGTGGAAGAGTGTGGCTATAACAAATAACATCTATTGTGTAAAGTGAATCACATAGATATAACTGCATGATAACAAAGGTGATATGAATGAGGTGAGACTATGAAATTAGAAGGGTTAAGTATTTTTTTTTTTCATGTCTTGAGTCAAAATTAAAATCATTTTTAACTTTTTTTTTATTAAAATCATCCTTAACGTTACAAAATGTTATAAATTCATTCTTTTGTCTATAAACGACATTTTTCGAACCATTTTATCCTTAAACAAAAAAAAAACCTTCCCTCGCCACTAACCCTTTGTATCATTATCACCGTCGCTATACATCTCCTTCTCTCTCACCGCCACCCCCACCCCCATTACCCTTTTTTTGTCGTGGGTTAAGGCTGATACAAGCTCAACCCGAAGAAGCTGTGTGAGATGCACTCGACCCGAACGACGCGCTCTCTCTATCTTTGGCGATGATCCATGGTTGATGCTTCACTGTGATGCCGTTTGAAGCTCCGCCGTCGGTCACTGCTATCCACTCTTTTTGCTACTTGAATCTCCATCATTTTTTGTCTTTACAACTTCAACCCCTTTCGCAGAAGGCAACGATGCTGTGTCATAGAACCTTTTTTGCCCGATTTTGATGGATCAGGTTGGATCTCTCTCGACAGAACCAAACCGATCATCCACAGGAGATGGCGACTTTGACAACATCATCAATGGCAGAAGTCAGTCAATTTTTTTTGCCACTAGATCCTCCTTGACCCGCATTTCCTCCTTTGATTCGAAATTGCTCGTTCATCTTTAATCACCATCTTCCTTTTCAAGTATGTGATGTGCTACTCATTCCTGATAGCTTTGAAAAAAACAAATAAATGAGAGTAGAAAATGAAAAGATTGATTTACGGATATTAGGGGGATTTTACTTCTAGCAATTGAGAACATCAGGGTTAAGAGATTGATCTAGAAGGTTTGAAATAATGTGGATGTGGCCTTTGACAGTGGCGATCGTAGACAGTGGTGTAGGAGAGGAGAGAAGGGTCATGGTGGGCAGTGAGAAGGTCACCGTGGTGGACGGCAGTGAAGAGGCCATGCTCGTGGTTGCCTTCTTTGCAATATGAGAGAGAAAGAGAAGGGTGCGTGTAGTGATCAAGGTTGCGAGAACTGAACCGGTCAATAAACCAATGAGGTTATTGGTTCAATAATTTATTGGTTCGACCGGGGTTCAACTGGTTTAATTAAATATTAAATAAAATTATTAAAAAACATAAAAATAATTTTAAATATATAAATTCAATAATTTCTAACTTAATAAAATTTAAAATTTTACATAATAAATTATCCATAACTTAATATTAGAGATTCACAAACAACTTCAAACATCAAAGTTTATAACTAAACAACTTCATAGATCATTAAGAAAGAGAAATATAGTCATACTAAGAAACCCAAAAGAATATTTAAATTGACATGGTTTGTGTACATATCATCTAACAATACTTAAATTGTGGCTATAAAGTATAAATAGATTGAATGATACTATTCAAAATAAAGATATATTTGGAGAAAAAGAATTGTATGTGCAATCAATTAGGCAAATTAAATTTAAAATTCATATTAAAATAAAATTATAACAAAAACAATTACATGTATGCATCAGGTGGAAAAGATTTGTTAGACCAACCTCTTGGTGTGCTGTATGTTTGAACTTCTCAGTTTGTTTTGCCAAGCGAATCTTTTTCAACACATATCTACCAGCCATTGAAGAAATCATGAAAAAAAAAGAATAACAAATTGGACTTCACAGTCTAACTACTACTAAATTGATACAGTTTCTCACATAATTCTAACAATTAAAAACACCAAAATCTAAAAACAGAAACAAAGAGTTAAAAAAATGAAACTTTATTTGTTGGATTGTCCATTATATAAATAAAAATCAATCTCCTTCCCTTTATGTTGCATGGTTTGGCAGTTCACATCATAGCTACAGGAATAAAACAACCGAACTCGAAGAAAATATTGAATTTTTGTTCATGGGGTTGTCCAATTTTTCACTGAAAAAATGATCTTCATTCTTTTCTAAGTGTTCATACTGCATTGTTTGAAGAAAAACAAAAAGATAAACAGTGGCTTTTGTGTGTTCTCACCTCTTCTTCTCAGACTTGTGAAGAACCAGAAAATCAGAACCAAATGCTCCTCTTCCAATTTGTTCTATCACCTCATAAAATCATAAACAAATAAATAATCCAGTAACCAAAATCATGAAGCAGCAAACAAATAAATCATGAACAGATAACAAATAAATCAAAATCTTGAATCCAGCAAAAAAATAAATCAGAAAATCATGCACAGAAAATTAGAGGACAGCGAGGAGGAATAAGTGAATAACAGAGAATTACTTACCGGCGGCGAGTAACGGCGACGAAAGAGGAGGCGAGTTCGGCGACGAAAGAGGACGCGGTAGTGGTTGCGGTGCCTTTGCCGTCGCTGCTCGATGGTGGGATGTGGTGGCAATGGCGATGGAATGCTCGATTGGTGGCGATGGCGGTGGGCTGCGAAAAGAGGCGAGCTCGGCGACGAAAGAGGACGCAGTGGTGGTTGCGGTGCCTTTGCCATCTCTGCTCGATGGCGGGATGCAGTGGCGATGGTGACGGACTGCTCGATTAGCGGCGATGGCGGTGGGCTGCGAAAAGAGGAGAGATTATTGATGTGGGTGCTGGGGTGATTACTGATTAGGGTTCAGCTTGTCTACGTTTGTTTAGCCTTTCCTTTCTTTTCTTTTTTTTTATAGAGGCAAAACGACACCGTTTAGGGGTTATACTTGCAAACCAAAAACTCGCTAAAAAATCGGACGATTCTGTCGGTTCATCGATTAACGCCAGTTCAATCAGTTTTTTACCGATTTTTTGCCAAGCGGCTTTTAGCCTTACCCGGATCGGTTAGATATCGGTTTCCGATTAATCCGGTTGAACTGGCCAATCCAGTTTGATTTTCAGAACCATGGTAGTGATTGTGATTGTGATGCAGGGGTTAGTGGTGAAGGAAGGTTTTTTTTTTGTTTAAGATAAAAATAGTTCGAAAAATATTATTTATAGATAAAAGAATGATCTTATAATGTTTTGTAATATTGAATATGATTTTAATAAAAAAATGTTAGGGACAATTTTGATTTTGACCCAAAATTTAAAGACGAAAAAAGTACTTAACTCAAATTAGAATGATATGAATAGTTAGCATGGTAAAATCATTTGGAAGAAAATCAAAACAAGGCAAATATAACTTTTAGAGTGCTCAATAACGTATGAATAAAAATTTATTTATGTTTTGTCATGTAATTTTAATTTATTTATTTGAGGGTCTATTATTATAGCTTATTAGTTGTTACTTTTTTTTAAATATTTTAGTATGATGTATATTTTATTTAATTTGTGTTTATCTTTGATAACATTGTTAAAAGAGATAATTCACAAATTGAATTCTTTCTCTCCAACTTTAAATCTGTAGCAACTATTTAAAAAATTCAAATTATTTTTTATTTTCTGTAATTATTCTCATTAAAATTACTTACAGAAGTCTAATTGGCGGCGGTGCAACACGACAGTTGCAAGGTGATATTCTTCCAATCTTAATTGTTTTTAAGGCCAATTTTTTTTAAATTGATTTAGGGTTGGTGAATCACTTAAATAGTAGATAATTTAGTGTTTAATAAATTTATGAGGATGTTTGTGACATAAATAATTTTTGAGAGCGTATTGTAGGAGAAGAATTTTTTTATTTATTTATAAAAGTATAATTCAGATTTTGTTAGATAGACAATAATTTTTGTGAACAATTTGAATAATGGCCTTTAAAATTGATTCAATAAAGTAAAAACACATTACACTCCCAAATTATCCACCTAAATCTTAATATTAAGATAATCATTCTCATACCTAATGAATTGAACATCCGATATATCCATTGTTCACATTGTTTAGTATTTTCATTATCTACCTATACTTTTTCATTCGATAAACACTCTTCTATTCAATATGTGCGTGTTTCACGCTATTTTAGAATATCAAAATAAAAAAAAAGTATTAGGGGCAACAATTTTTGTAATTTGTAGTCACCAAGTAGCAATGAATGATGTTTTTAATTGTGTAAGATTTCATTTAATAGTGTGAAATTACTCACTTTTGTTTTACTGGTTACATGTTGGTCAGAATTTAATAAAGTTACTGGCTCTCTAAACTTTTTCATAAAAAATTGCATTTGAAACATGGATTAAGATTTCAAAAAAATTATATGAAGACAACAAAAAAAATATCTATTATAGTTAAAATATAATAAAGTAAATACAATAATAGAATAAAATATTAACTAATTGTAAGTAAAAAACTAGTAAAATTAATGTAAAAAGACGAAAATTGTTCATGTCAAAATTCTGAATTTGCTTGTTAAATATTTTATCCAGAAACTGTTGAATAGGCTAAGCTAGAATATGAAGTGCACACAATCCTACTTTTTCCCTTTACATTAACTCCCTACTATATACTCCACACAATTGAGATTTTCAGAATCTCTTAATTCAGAAGTAATTTTAATGCTAACTCTAAAGGCGTCCTACCTTTTGCCAACTGTGTGTTATCAAATGGTAGGATATCTATGCAAAAACACCTATAAATTAAAGCCCTCACCCTCATTTATAATTATCTTATTACATACATTGCCAAATACACTTAATTAGTCATATATCATTTTTTTTTCTTCTCTAGTAAGCTAGATCATTCTCTTGACCATGTCTACTGCTAGGAAAAGCCGTGGTCGCCAAAAGATTGAGATGAAGAAGATGAGCAATGAGAGCAACCTTCAAGTCACATTTTCCAAGCGCCGTGGTGGATTGTTTAACAAAGCTAGTGAACTTTGCACTCTGTGTGGTGCTGAAGTGGCAATCATCGTGTTTTCCCCAGGACAGAAGGTCTTCTCCTTTGGCCACCCAAGCGTTCAAACAATCATAGATCGTTACCTCATGCATGCGTCCATGCATAACTCTGGCACCATGCAGTTCATCGAGGCCCAGCGAAGTGCTAGTGTGTGTGAGCTGAACGAACAGCTCACACGAATTAGCAACCAACTGGATGTCGAGAAAAAACGTAGCGATGAACTAAGCCGCCTTCAGAAAACTGTCATGACACAGTTCTGGTGGGCTTTGTCCATTGAAAATATGGACAAGACCCAACTCAACCAACTGAAGGCGGCTTTAGAAAAACTCAAGAAGAGTGTTATGTATTATGCTGAAAAGCTCCATATTCAAGGCATTGTTGCTAACCCTCCTCAGCCACTCCTTGGTTTGCCATCTTCAAGTGATGTGGTGCATCACCAACCTCCTTTCCCACCACCAACTCATCATGTGCCTCAACTATTTGCGTCCCATATTCGTCAACCTCTGATGCTTAACGGCGAAAACCGTTTGATGCATAATCCCATGTTTGCTGATTGGAGCATGTTGCACCAACATGGTTTTAACATCAACACTGGTATGGGAGGGTTTGGAAATATGGGTGGATTGTTTTGAATTTCTATTATTCATAACAATAAATATTATAAGTACTACTTTTACTTATATTTTTTTTGTATACCTTCTTTTTTTTGTATTAAAAGTGATTAGTATAAAACTTATCCTTTATAATATGAATAGAAGATATACAAAAAAGATATATACAAAAAAGTGATACAGATATCATTTCTTTCTTCTAGTTTATGTTAATTTTTTTTAGCTTATGTAGAAAATAAGTCTAATTAGTTTCATGTTTGTTACATGGATATAGGACCTATTATTAGGGTTTAGGATTCATCTCATCTTAGCAAGCTAGCTAGCTAATTGGTCTTGAACCATATATCTTCATGTATTGTTGATTGTGGCTATCATTTCTATTTTAATTTTCAGTTGCGATATTGTTGCTCTATATGTATACTATTCTTGTTGTGGTTAAAATAAATTAAAGGTCATCTTTTATTAATAATGTTTTCCATATCCTTTAATTTTGCAATAAGTTTTAAGTCCATCAAAAGTCCTCAATATATGATGAGAGAATTAGAAAAATAAGAGTTTTGTGGAATTGATGAAATATTTAAAATTTTTTAGTTTCAAATGATAAAACTCATAAATAAATTTAAATTACCAAATTACCATTAAAAAGTAACCCTTCAATTGGGGAAATAAGATAAATTAGATAAAATTATATTATAACCTATCAATTTGACAGACTTAAAAAGTTTTTTTTTTAAATTACTGTACACAATATTCGCACACAATATATTGAAAGCTCTTTTTCAACCGCTAAAGATCGGAGTTGGTGTAATTTTTTAGGAGGCAAACATATATTATCAAGCAAAAATTTAGGGGTCAGTAATTTCATTAAATTTTCGCCAGCATATAACTAGTAAAAAATAGAGTTATTGGATAGAATTTCACACAAATCTCACACTATTAAAATCATCATTAATAATTATTTAATAGCTACAAATTTCAAAAGTTGCTGAACCCTAATACTCCTCTTTTATCAATAACCAATTCAGTTTCAATACCTTTCTTATCAGGGCTTCAACAGGGGGGAGATCAGTTGCGGAGTAGGAAGGGGTGCGACTTGATAACAGGGGAAAGAGCGCCGGGGGATCAGTTGCTGAGTAAGAAGGGGTGCGACTGAGTCAAGTTGGATTGGTTTAGTGGTTAATTTACTAGTTTGTTTAAGTGAGTGTCGGGAGTTTGAACTCCATTTTATGTATGCAGCAATTCATTGATCAGCAATTCATTGGTCGACAATAAATTCTTAAATAGAATTCTAATTTGCGATGGATTAATTTTTATCTTACAGCTAGACTAAGAAATACCGTTAAAAAAAAAACTATTGTGGGTCATGACCTTCTAGTATTTTCAAACTTGATTATATATTATATGATGTCTCAGTATTTGACAATGTATATTACATTCTAGTGGTTGATTGATGATATTATTAATTTATTATACTACAAATATATATGGGTACGGTTCAAACTCCACTTGTTACACTTTATATTCATTTTATTCATCAATGAATCTAAATTTTTTTTGTTGTTCTTTCTATTTTTTTCTTAACTTTTATAACATCTATCTATTATCAATTTATCATATAAAAAATACTTTAATTTTTATAACAATTTCTACCTGAATATAATAAAAAAATATATTCATAAATTTAAATTATATTAATATTTATTTTTTTATAATATTAAAATCAGAACATACTAAATAAATTATTTATTAATATGAATATATTTTATATATTGTATTTACTAATTTATTTTAAATGCATATATTAAAAGTATTAGTGAAACTATGATCTATATTATTCATGCTATATCTTTATAATAATAAAGGACAAAAATGAGAGTTTTGTGCGAAAAAACTTTGATATAAATCAGTTTTTTAAAATTAATTTAGTTATGAATGATATTAAAATATGAAATTCTTATTTTTTTTGGTAAAACTTTCGATTTTAATATGATACTTGAAAATTTTTAATTAAAAATAATAAAAATCCAATATCACTAAATATATAACACAATATTTAATTTATACAGTTTTTTATTTTTGACCCTTCATAAGGTTTTTGGATTTGCCACTAAATCCAATGAAATATATAGCACTAAAAACTTGATTAATGAATCATACCAAAAAAAAAGGACAACCACAAGTCCTAAATTAAATTAATCAATTTTTATCAACCATATATATATTATTCAATAAAACTAAAAATATCCAAAATATAAACCAATAAGAATTAGATTAATAGTCAAATTAGTGTCTAAGATAATTAGTTTTTTAAATTTACTCTTAAAAGATTTTATCAATCAAATTGATCTTTCAAAAATTATAAATTAATTATTTTTGTTCTTCAATCACTCATCAATTAATAGTTTTTGACAACGATTGATGATATGTAATGTTAACTCACATCATACATGACACATAGTATGTCCAATTAGACGCTGGATAAATATATTTATAGAAATTTATCAATTTAGTGTTGTTAGATTATATTAAGATTATGCTTTATATAATTAAAAAATGAACTAAATTGATAGATTTTCATAAAAAATTTGTTCAACGTTCAATTAGACATGCTAAGTGTCATGTATATTGTCAGTTAACCTTTTATATCATCAATCATTGATATAAATTATTAATTAAGTGATGAAAGAACAAAAATTATTTATTTATAATTTTAAAAATTAATTTAATTGATAAATTTTTTTAAAGATAAATTTAAAGAATGAGTCATTTTTTAGAGATAAATTTAACCATTAATTCGATAAGAATTGCTTATCATGATTAATGTATGAATTCATTTATTCCAAAATTAAATATATCGTATATGTACCGTATTTTGTTATTAATCATTAACAAAAAATTCCCTCCGTTGAAAAAAAAAATAATAAGAAGCGAAAATGGAATGAAACACTTTAATACATTAAGGTTTGTGTTTGTTTTAATGAAAATAGATATGCCTCCACAGAAGAAAAACATATTTGGTTAGCCAATTACTATTACAATCTTTTAAAGGATCGAGAGAATTTCCATTTTTGCAAATAAATCAAACATTAAAAGGACCAATCATGTATAAACATTGTGTTGATTGAAAAATAATTCCTATGAAAATATCTTATCAGAAGATGTCTTTTAGGAAATAATTTTATGTTGATGATATATGTTGAAAAACCAATATAATAAAAATGTTTACGTGAGGCTACAAAATTTACTCGATAGTTACTATCCATTTTTATGTGGCGGTAACCTTAAAGACAAACCATTATAATTTACGAGAGTCCAACTAAGATTATGCTAAATAGCAATAAAGAAAATTAACGCGTTGAGTGTAGTTTTTGATAAGCATTAAGAGTGCAGTTTTAAACCAGGAATTGAATGTGGTTAAGATATTGTAGAAGTAAAAATCCATTTTTCCTATGGCTACCAATAATTCCAAGGAGGAGGTTTATTTCATCATTCAATCATGTATTAAGATCAAAGATTATGTAACTTGCTCGTTTTGGGGTGACAATAAAAATTCATAAAACAATGAAATGGAAAATTAATTGACTTTGTTTCTAAGAACCAAAGATGGACTATATATGTATATGTATATATATCTCTCTTGTTAGTTTCCACTCAAGGAACCCAAAAAACCAAAGAGAAGTAGAATCATTTGGGTTTCTCTTTTCTCTTGTTCTTTCTCTCTTTGTTGTGTTCATAGGTTTTGAAGAATGTCTAAGAAAAAATCCAGCTTAGGTCGCCAAAAGATCCCTATTGAGAAAATTCCAAAAAAGAGTCACTTGCAAGTTACATTCTCTAAGAGGCGGTCAGGGCTATTCAAGAAAGCAAGTGAACTTTGCACCCTTTGTGGGGTCGAGATAACGATCGTGGTTTTCTCTCCGGCGGATAAGGCCTTCTCCTTTGGCCATCCGGAGGTAGAATCTATCATCGATCGTTATCTCGTCCTGAACCCTCCTCACGAGTCTATATCGAGTACTCAACAACTGGTTGAGGCGCATAGAAACGCCAATGTCCGTGATCTCAATATGCAACTTACACAACTGCTTAACCATTTGGAGATGGAGAAGAAGCGTGGGGAGGAGCTTGATCATGTGAGGAAAGTGAGGCAGAGGCAGTTTTGGTGGGAAAGCTCTACTGATGATCTTGGTTTTCATGAATTGATCCAACTAAAGGCCTCAATTGAGGAGCTCAAGAAGAACTTGGCAAAACATGTTAGCAAAATCATCATGATGGACCAAACCAACATGGATTCACGAATTATTGGGGTTAATAGTAATAATGGATTACTTAATCGTTATGATCATGCATTTGATAACAACAAATCTGATGCTGCTGCCTTCAATGTTGCTCCTACATTGCCTCCTCCTAATAACAATGCCTATTACATGGGTTTTCGTCATGGTTATCTTTGAAAATTCTCTTTCCAAAAATGAGTATATAGGAACGATCATGATCTTGCATTTCATTGTTTTATTATTATTTGTTTGGTTTAGTTTGGGATCCGAAGAAGTGAATCATCAACTGGTACCTCACTGGTTGTTTGTTTAAGATTCCTATAAATTGCTTTCTTATTTGAAATAAAAGATGTATATATGTTCATTGTGGTTGAAATTATTAAATAATTTGTCCTTTGATGTCATGGACTACTTTGTCCCCAAGAATAAATTTCACTTTTTCTTGCTGTTATGTTACTTTGTTGGATATGTAGATCTAATAATAATAATAATAATAATAATAATAATAATAATAATAATAATAATAAATGTGTGCTTGAAATGGTTACATAGTAGAGAATATATATGTTCTTTCTAGCTAGGACAATGGTAACACACTAACACTAACGTTTCAAGCTTTAATAATGCTTTAACTTCCCTTTAATAATGCTTTAACTTCCTTTTTTTAAAGAATCCAAATTCTTTAGCCAGAAAGAGAGCATCATGAACTTAAATAAATTCTTAATGTTTATCATTGTATTTTTAACTCTTAAACAGTGAATTATTTCTATTTTGATAATGTTATCTATATATATAAAAAACAATAGAAATAATTGGCATATATAGAAAGTATATTATAAAAAAAATAACGCTATTACTGATTAATAAAAAAATTAATTCACCATGTCTAATTTTTCTATAGTATTACTAAAATCAAAATAATAATGTATGTACACAACTACTAACATTAAGTAAAAGTGGATTACTCTCTATAGTGAAATTGGAATGTAACTATTGAATGCATTATCATTGTCCAATAGACCGATACATCAGGTCTAAATTTTTAATTCTCATATATGCATTGAAAGTATATTTTTTCCGGTACAATCAAAGAGATACTGTGAAAATAAAGCACACATGCACCATGTGAGTTGTCCTTGTTTATTGGAAGATAGTTAGCAACTAAATGCATACTGTGACAAAAATATACAGTAAAATCCTAAGAATTAATGTCGATTTTGCAAAAGTCAAAATCTTTCTCATTATTAGAGCAATCTTCAATGCTTGGACAGTTTCTCTTCACACACTTTAAAGGTTACATTCAATATAAATTTTAATTTCAAATCAATTCAATTATTATAAAAAGTCAAAAATGATAGTAAAAAATTCTCTCATTGGAATTGCTGTAACAGTTTATTTCAGTTTGAAATTAAATTTTGATATCAGTTTAATTAATAGGATAAAAAGACACGTCTGCAATAAACGATAAGTATATGATGGTGAAAAACATTTTAATGGCATACATTTCGGAATGACACACATAGGTCAATAACGGATACTAAACTAGGGAAATCTTATGAGCAACAAAACGATGCTACTAAGATGAACAACACACGCAAACAGTTCACAAAGGTTGAAACGATAAAAAGATCATCACGAATGCCAAACAAGGGCCGAGAATCAAGTCTTCTAATAGTCTTCGATATCATCATCTCCACCCTCAGCAGACTCAGCACCAACTTCTTCATAATCCTTCTCGAGGGCAGCAAGGTCCTCACGAGCTTCTGAAAATTCACCTTCTTCCATACCCTCACCCACATACCAGTGAACAAAAGCACGCTTGGCATACATGAGGTCAAACTTGTGGTCAATGCGACCAAACACCTCAGCCACACTAGTAGAGTTTGAAATCATGCACACTGCCCTCTGCACCTTGGCAAGATCACCACCGGGAACAACAGTAGGTGGCTGGTAATTAATACCACACTTGAAACCAGTGGGGCACCAATCCACAAATTGAATGGTGCGCTTGGTCTTGATGGTGGCAACTGCAGCATTGACATCTTTGGGTACAACATCACCACGGTACATGAGACAACAGGCCATGTACTTTCCATGACGTGGATCACACTTGGCCATCATGGATGACGGCTCAAATGCACTGTTGGTGATTTCTGACACTGAAAGCTGTTCATGATAGGCCTTCTCAGCAGAGATAACTGGTGCATAGGAGGAAAGCATAAAGTGGATTCTGGGGTATGGGACCAGGTTGGTCTGGAATTCAGTCACATCCACATTGAGGGCACCATCAAACCTCAAGGAAGCAGTCAATGAAGAAATCACCTGAAATTATAAACAAAATGAACCATTAATCCAAGTTCACATCAGAAAAAATCAACTAAAAAAGCAACAATAATCAGAGGTGCAAAATTGATACCTGCGACACGAGGCGGTTGAGGTTGGTGTAGGTGGGACGCTCAATATCAAGGGAGCGTCTGCAGATGTCATAAATGGCTTCATTGTCCAAGAGAACAGCAACATCAGTGTGCTCCAAGAGGGAGTGAGTGGAGAGGACACTGTTGTATGGCTCAACGACAGAGGTGGACACCTGAGGAGAAGGGTACACTGTGAACCCAAGCTTTGATTTCTTGCCATAATCAACTGACAGGCGCTCAAGAAGAAGAGATCCAAGCCCAGATCCAGTGCCACCACCAACTGCGTTGAAGACCAAGAAGCCCTGAAGACCAGTACAGTTATCAGCAAGCTTCCTGATGCGATCCAAGCACAGGTCTACGATCTCTT
Source organism: Arachis hypogaea (assembly GCF_003086295.3). NCBI lineage: Eukaryota > Viridiplantae > Streptophyta > Magnoliopsida > Fabales > Fabaceae > Arachis > Arachis hypogaea. The sequence goes on from NC_092044.1 coordinate 111,746,388, forward strand.
TACCAACTGAGAGAGAAAGAACACAACGGATACGATATCAGACATATCACAATCACACAAACCAAATTAAGATAAAAAGGAAAAAGAAAAAGCTAATAGCATTTGAATACCGATACTTACTGGTATAATGACCACGGGCAAAGTTGTTGGCAGCATCTTCTTTTCCGCTGATGAGCTGCTCAGGGTGGAAGAGCTGACGGTAAGTTCCAGTCCTCACCTCATCAATGACAGTGGGCTCCAGATCTACAAAAACAGCACGTGGAACATGCTTTCCAGCACCAGTCTCACTGAAGAATGTGTTGAAAGCATCGTCACCACCGCCAACGGTGTGGTCACTTGGCATTTGCCCATCAGGCTGCACAGCAATTCGATTCCAGTGTTTAATTAGTCAGGGAACAAAAGAAATCTTATACAGAAGACCCCTCGAGAGAGAAATTAATGTTTTATTAAATTAAAACTACTAAATTACAAGTTTAGAAGTAGCTAGAAATGATTCCCTATACAAATCCTCGAATAAAATGAGCTAAATTATCAGGTGCATCGAGCTCAGATAAGATCTATACACAAGGATTAATTCAATCTCTCTTAAATTTTCTACAGATCCTAACATTAGAGAGTAAATTCCGAGCCAATATCAGCTTTCATAGACAGATCATAGTCGAAATGTTACAGATCTACACACAAATCGAGCAATGCAAGAATAAACTAAGGCAGATCTAGCAATACAGGCAAACAAACTTTGAAACAACAACACGGATAACGTAGAAACTCTACCTAAACGAGAACAATAGAGCTCAAATTCACTTAGATCTATTAAGTCAGAGCAAAACTTAAGGAGGAAAATGAAGAGAAAATGCTTAATAGAAAATTGAAAAACAGATCTATAGATAAATGAAACAAAAAAGAGAAGTAATGTTGCAGAGAAGGAAGGAAGGAAGGAAGAGGCATACGCCGATGCCGTGCTCGAGACAGTAGAGCTCCCAGCAAGCATTTCCGACCTGGATACCGGCCTGACCAATGTGAACGGAGATGCACTCTCTCATATTCGCAGATCAAACTACACAAGAAACGAAATGAAGAGAGAGTATAGAGAACGAGAGTTGAAAGACAAAGAAGAGAGAAGGCGTTTATGAAGACGCCTTCTTCTGAGAAGCGGAGATGGATAACACAAATGGAATGTGTGCGCCTCTCTGAGAGTTGGGTTTTTTATTTATAGGAGAGTGAGATAAGAGAGACAACTACTATGGTTAGTTGGGAATGCGGGACGGACGGCATGGGTTGAGATGTCTGTTTCCAATTGGCTCCACGGTAACCTAACCTGGTAACCATGGTTAAACAGCCTTTCTCTTTTCCTTTTTTTTCTGTGTTTTTGAATTTTATATTTTTTGCCGCCCCACTTTACCGGTGTTTAAATTGAGCTACTACCAAGTGGCTCAGTGGCTGGCGTGCGTATCTTAAATTGGCCACTGCCGTTTTTGTTTTTTTACCTTTTATCGTTTCTGGATTGTCAATTTTGAAATTCAAAACCATGTATGGGCCAAAACATTTTAAATGGGGTTTATCTAAGGGGTTGATTTAATTCCGGTGGGGCCGAAGATGAAAGTTGTTTGCCAAATTCATCTACCAAATTTATGTGTTTTAATATTGGTAAAATCTCAGACGGTTACAACTAGGGTGGCAAAACGGATCGAGTTCGGATCGATCTACTAAATTTACTAAAAAATGTGAATTGGATTAGGATTTAGAGTCTGCCAAATTAAAAAAATTTGCCAAATTGGCGGATTTTGGTAGGACGGGGCGGACCGGTCTGTCAAGTCGAAGATTTTTTTTATTAAATAAAAAAGTGATTACTATTATAAAATTAATAATTATAGAATTTTTAAACACTTTTTTTTCATTTTTTATTTTTATTCTTCTTTTAGTTATTAACTTTATTTATTTTATTTTACAAGTTCGTATATATGCCCAAATTATATGATTTATTTTTTAAAATAAAGATGATTCTATTAACAAATATTATTTTGAACAATTTTATTGAAGTTAAAAATTAAAAAAAAGTAAAAAAATTAATATTATAATTCAACTATTTTTTATTTGTATTTAATTTTTTAATTATTATTTTTTTGTTAATTTTAATGAATTTTATTCTTTTTAAAAAAAGAGTCAAGCGAGCTAACCCGCCAACCCGCCAATCCGCCATAAAAGCGGGGCGGGTTAGCATTTTGAACCCATTTTAGTTGGCGGGACAGGCCGGTCCGCCCCGTTTATGGGGCAGGCCTAGGCGGGGCGGGGTTGGTTGGGGCGGACTGGCCCATTTTGCCACCCCTAGTTACAACAAGGATGGATAAGGATGGATGCTCATTTATGGGTTGATTTGATTTTCTATGCTGAAAAGAGCAAATTCTCATAACAAAGTACAATTAATAAAGTTTGGAAAGTAGAATTTGTTTGCCTATAAAAGCATGATCGAGGCAAATGAATTTTACACTCACAATTACAAATACTCTCCTTTCTCCCTCTCTCTTTATAGCAATAAAATTATCTTCTCTCTTTATACACTATTAATAATATCTCTCTATCTATCTTTACGTGCATATAAATATATAAATTATTTATCGAGCTAATTATATTAATATTAGAGTTTTCTAGTTACATATCTTTATTTTATATTTAGAACATCTTCCTTATTTATTTCACAACACGTTATCAATACGAGATTCTGATCAAATTTTTAGGAAGACTCAGGTAACAAATTTTTATTATGTCGAAACTCTCTCATCTTGAATTCAATACTCTTGATATATCTGGAAACAATTATTTATTATGGATACTAGATGTTGAAATCTATCTTGATTCAACGGATCTTAGAGATACCATTAAGGCTGAAAATAATGTATCCCAGAAGGATCAAGCCAAGGCCATGATTTTCCTTCGTCGTCATCTTGACGAAGGATTGAAAAATGAATATCTCACATTAAAAGATCCTGCAGTTCTGTGCAAAGACCTTGAAGAAAGGTATAATAATCAAAAGACGGTGATACTTACTCAAGCCCGATATGAATGGACGCACTTGCGTCTACAAGATTTTAAATCCATAAATTAATATAATTCTGCAATGTTTCGAATCACCTCATGAATGAAATTATGTGGGAAAAAGATAACTCATAATGATATGTTGGAGAAAACTTTCTCGACCTTCCATGCCTCGAATGTGCTCCTACAGCAGCAGTATCGAGAAAAAGGCTTTAAAAAATATTTTGAGTTAATTTCTTGCCTTCTTGTTGCTGAACGCAACAATGAATTACTTTTAAGAAATCATGAAGCGCGCCCAGCTGGCGCCGCCCCATTTCCTGAAGTAAATGTGGCAAATCATTACCCCAGAAGAGGTAAATGGCAAGGTTTTGGCAACAAGAAAAATTATGGAAGGAAAAAAAATTATGTTCAAAAGAAAGGATCTCACCAGAAGTGGGATAAAGAAAAGAATAATGGGCAAATTAAATCAACAGATGATAAGTATTTCCGTTGTGGTGGAAAGGGTCATTGGTCGTGTACCTGTCGTACACCAAGGTATCTAGTCGATCTTTACCAGACATCTTTCAAAAAAGACGACAAGGGAAAAGAGTCGAATTTCGTTTCAAATGATGCTGAAAGTTTCCCCACTCATTATGATGTATCTGATTTCTTTGAGGATCCTGAAGGAAATATTGGTAATTTGATCAATAATGGAATAGTTTAATATATGAGATTGTTAAGTATTCATGTAAATAAATCATGTATGAAACTTATTGTTAAGTTTTATTTTCTATGTATTTGAGTTTTAAATATGATGTATATAAATAATGAAATATTAATCTTCATGAATTTTGAAATAATTAAATGTGTCAAGTTTTAAAATAAAATTTTAGTATATGACATTATGTACAGTGTTTCTTAGAAAAATAATTCTAATCAAGAATTCAATTTGACTGTGCATGTATTACTACTCATTTTATTATTATTTGTGTTTGAAGATAATGACAATAACATATAGTGAAGATATTTGTCTTGCGAATAGTGCACACACCATTCTCAAAAGTGATATATATTTTACCCATTTTGTGCCAAAAGAAAAATGTGTTAATACTATAATTAGCTCAGGCAATGTGATTGAAGGCTCCGGAAGAGCTATAATTTTGTTTTCCGGAAGAACAAAATTCATAATAAATAATGCACTGTTGTCTACCAAGTCTCGAAAAAACTTGTTGAGTTTTAAAGATATTCGCCAAAATGGATATCATATTGAAACTATGAACGAGGGAAGTCATGAGTATTTATGTATCACAACTCATGATTTAAATAAAAAGGTTATATTAGAAAAGTTGCCCTCACTTTCATCTGGGTTGTATTATACCAAGATTAGTGTAATTGAATCACATGCCACTGTAAACCAAAAGTTTACTAGTCCAAATGAATTCATAACTTGGCATGATAGATTAGGTCATCCAGGAACAATCATGATATGGAGAATTATTGAAAATTTCCATGGACATTCACTAAAGAACCAGAAGATTGTTAAATCTAGTGAATTTTGTTGTGTTGCATGTTCTCAAGGGAAGTTAATTTTAAGGCCATTGCCAATAAAGATTGGATTTGAGTCCCCTGAATTCCTAGTAAGGATTCAAGGTGATATATGTGGACCTATTCATTCACCATGTAGATCTTTTAGATATTTTATGGTTCTAATAGACGCATATTCGAGATGGTCACATGTGTGCTTATTATCTTCTCGCAACCTGGCGTTTGCGAGATTAATGGCTCAAATTATTCGATTGAAAGCACAATTTTCAAAAAATCTATTCAAAGCAATTCGTCTTAATAATGTTGGTGAATTTACTTCCCAAACTTTTGATGCTTATTATATGGCTAATGGAATAAGTGTTGAACATCCAGTAGCTTATGTTCACACACAAAATAGGTTAGCAGAATCACTTATTAAAAGCCTCCAATTGATTGCTAGACCCTTACTTATGAGAACAAATCTCCCAACCTCGGTTTGGGGGCATACTATTTTACATGCCGCAGCACTTATTCGTTTGAGGCCAACGAGTTACCATCAATTCTCTCCTATGCAATTAGCTTTTGGCCAGCAGCCAAATATTTCTCATTTAAGAATATTTGGGTGTGCGATATATGTTCTCATTGTACCACCTAATCGCACCAAAATGGGACCTCAAAGAAAATTAGGGATATATGTTGGATATGATTCTCCCTCTAAAGTAAGGTATCTTGAGATACAAACTAGAGATGTATTTAAAGCCCGGTTTGCAGATTATCATTTTGATGAATCAAAATTTTTAACATTAGGGGGAGAGAATAAGCTTCCTGAAAAGGAACTTAATTGAAATGTATCATCGTTGATGCATTTAGATCCTCGATCAGCGCAATGTGAACTAGAAGTTCAAAAGATTATACATTTGCAAAGAATAGCAAATGAATTGCCTGATGCATTTTTCGATACAAATAGGATAACCAAGTCGTATATACCAGCGGAAAATGCCCCAATTCGAATTGATGTCCCAGTTGGACAAATTGCCACCGAAGCAAATACACGCCAGAAGCGTGGCAGGCCTGTCGGTTCCAAAGACAAAAATCATCGAAAGCGAAAAGAGATAAATAATATTCCTGTTGAAAAAGACATAGTAGAGACACCTGCAGTTATCCAAAATTCCAATATAGTTTTAACGCCAGAAGACGTTCATGTACCTGAAAATTGTGAAAATGACGAGATCTCGATAAATTATGTCCTTACAGGAGAGAAATGGGACCGAAATAAGACAATTGTCAATGTAATATTTGCATATAATGTGGCATTAAATATCATGCACGAAATTAAGGATCTTGAGCTAAGATCAGTCAAAGAATGTCGACAAAAAAATAATTGGCCAAAATGGGAAGAAGCCATGAAGGCTGAATTAGACTCACTTGCAAAACGTGAAGTCTTTGGACCTGTAGTCCGTACACTTGAAGATGTAAAACCTGTTGGATACCGATGGGTATTTGTGAGAAAACGAAATGAGAAAATGAAGTTGTGCGCTATAAAGCCCGACTTGTAGCACAAGGTTTTTCACAAAAGCCCGGTATATATTATGAAGAAACGTATTCCCCTGTAATGGACGCGATAACATTGCGTTATTTGGTCAGTTTATCTGCATATCATAAACTACATATGCATTTAATGGATGTGGTAACAGCCTATTTATACGGCTTATTAGATTGAGATATCTATATGAAAGTCCCTGAAGGACTAAAGATATCTAAACCATCCAATGAATATTCGCAAGGGTTATACTCAGTCAAATTATAAAGATCTTTATATGGTCTAAAGCAATCTGGATGTATGTAGTATAATCGTCTTACTGAGTATCTGGCAAAAAATGGATTCAAGAATAATAATATCTATCCATGTATTTTCATAAAGAAATCTGCATCTAGATTCATTATAATTGCTGTGTACGTTGATGATTTAAATATCATTGGAACTCGTGAAGAGATTCCAACAATTATAAAAACTATAAAAGAAGAGTTTGAGATGAAAGATCTTGGAAAGACTAAATTTTGTCTTGACTTGCAGATCGAGCATACAAAAAATGGGATCTTTATTCATCAAACAACATACACAGAAAAGATCTTGAAGAGATTTTATATGGATAAGTCACATCCATTAAGTACCCCAATGATCTTAAGGTCTTTGGATGTGAAAAATGATCAATTCCGTCCTAAAGAAGAAAATAAAGATATCCTTGATCCTAAAGTACCATATCTTAGTGCTATTGGAGTGTTAATATATCTTGCTAATAATACGCGATTTGACATATCATTCGCGGTGAATTTACTAGCAAGGTATAGTTCCTCTCCAACCAGAAGACATTAGAGTGGAATCAAGCAAATCTTTCGATATCTTCATGGAACGGTTGATATGGGATTGTTTTATCCCTATTGATCCAAGTCACAATTAGTTAATTAGGCAGATGCTGGATACTTGTCTGATCCACATAAAGGAAGATCTCAAATAGGATACCTATTCACATATGGTGGTACAGCTATATCATGGAGGTCCACGAAACAGACGATTGCTGCAACATCCTCTAATCATGCCGAAATACTAGCGATACATGAATCTAGTCGCGAATGTTTTTGGCTGAGGAGTTTGATTCAATATATTCTGTCATCATGTGGACTGATTGATCATAAGATAGCTCCAACTGTCCTGTTTGAAGATAATACAACATGCATTGCTCAACTTAAAGGCGGATACATCAAAGGTGATAGAATAAAGCATATTTCTCCCAAATTCTTCTTCACTCATAATCTTCAAAATCAAGGGACAATTGATGTCCAACAGATCCACTCAAGTGACAATCTGACAGATTTATTTACAAATTCACTCCCAAAATCTTCCTTTGAAAGATTGGTACATGAGATTGGGATGTGCCGATTTCGAGACATCAACTGATGTCGACAAGAGGGGGATGACTGTACTCTTTTTTCCTTGGTCAGGTTTTTTCCCTATTGGATTTTTCTTGACAAGGTTTTTAACGAGACAGCTCCCGTCACAAAGGATATTGTACTCTTTTTCCTTCGTTAAAGTTTTTTTTCCATTGGATTTTTCTTTAGTAAGGTTTTAATAAGGCATATTTCTAAATTAGCATCAAGGGGGAGTGTTACAATAAGGATGGATAAGGATGAATGCTCATTTATGGGTGGATCTGATTTCTTATGCTGAAAAGAGCAAATTCTCATGACAAAGTACAATTAATAAAGTTTGAAAAGTAGAATTTATTTGCATATAAAAGCATGAACGAGGCAAATAAATTTTACACACACAATTACAAATACTCCCCTTTCTCTCTCTCTCTTTACAGCAATAAAATTATCTTCTCTCTTTATACACTATTAATAATATCTCTCTATCTATCTTTACGTTACTGCATATAAATATATAAATTATTTATCGAGTTAATTATATTAATATTAAAGTTTTCTAGTTATATATCTTTATTTTATATTTATATTTAGAACATCTTTCTTATTTATTTCACAACACAGACAAGAGAAAAGAAATATTGTTCACTGACAAGATCGTTCTCTCTCTTTTTTTTCAATTGATCATTCAACTTATGAGTGTTAAAATGGTTTTTGGTGTTACAAAGACAATATGATGTAATGGTGCAATGGACTCCTGGATTACATTTTTTGATCTTTGGTATTCCCAATAGAATATGGCACCCACAGTCTAGAGATGAGCTTCTAGTTTGCATCACTACAAGGCGTTCATTTCTTTTTCTTAAAGGATAGTTAATGAATGTATTGAGTTTATGGCTTTATGCAATGGGGTATCCTTTTCTATACTTCATGGCTAGCAAGCTCTTCAATCCAAGGAGAAGACTAGAAAGCTTTAATATATCCAATGAGTATTATTATGTGGGGCAGCAGATTGAATATTGAAAAAAGCACATTTGTTAACAGAAAGAGCAACTCTACATGTTTTCTTTTTCGAAATTGCCAGAACAATATTTCCAACAATTTATAGTCTACCCAAGAGAGAGAGAGAAGCATATTCATACATGGTTGATATATCTGCTTACCCTAATCAGTTACTGTTTTTTCTTCTACTATCTGTATATCAATTTAACTTCTACGATCAGTAATCAGCCACGAACAACGTAAGCCCATGCAGTTACTATTTTTTCTTCTACTATCTGTATATCAATTTAACTTCCCTAATGAATTTAAGTTTTAACACGTTTAACTTTGAACATATTTAGCATTTCCCGCATGCCATGCATGGTAGAATCCTATTAACTCGCTTTTGTTTTGGTTCAGCATAATATTCATCCTACCTCTTTAGAGGAATGCATAAGCATAATCTTCGCTGTTGATAATGTTGATACCAACTGGTCCGGCCATAATAAATTCAATATCATAAATCGGCTTTACTATTCATAACTCGGCATTTATCATATCATCAGCGTTACAGTTCGGCATTACAGTTATAACTCGGCACTGCAGGCACTACTTAATAATCAATATCATTTATTGAAATCTGACGTTACAGACCAGCTCAACGGACTACTTCACAAATGTGAAACGTCCAACCTGACATTTACTCTTATTATTACTCTTTATTACAGACAATAAATACAGGAACGTAACCGATCTATACGCTGTCACCTATAAAAAGGTATGATCTTCTATTTTAAAGGACACATTGAATTCTCAATACTAACTTAAGCTTCGGAGTGCCTTTGCAGGTACACTCCCCCCTGTTTCTTGCTCAAAGCTCTACGCAATTGGATATCCTCTTGGAGATAAGCTCGGATTATCGCAAGGCTTGAAGGTCGGCCCCAAAAACAATAGCTCAGCGTCGACTCCCAGAGACCGAGCTCTCCCTCCAGGTATCCATACAAGAACAATTGGCGCCCACCGTGGGGCCGAGAATATAAACCTCTTTCTCTATATATTATCAGCCTCAAGGTTCCCGTCTTGAAGTCATGGCTGAACAACCTCCACCCTCACCATCCGAATTGCTCCGGATGGTGACCGAGTTGCGGCAAGTCGTGGCTGAGGAGAACCAAAGAATGGCAAATCAAATCGCCAACTTGAATAACACTCGGACTGAAAACAATGACCGACAAGAACGGACAGAAGAAGCCGAGCAGCAGTCAGGGCCAACACATGTCTCAGACACTGCTCGACAGGAAGAGGAGCGGCCCGAACATAATGAGCATACTCAGAAAAACATCGAAAATGACGATCAGAAAAGCTCCCCTGGACCATTCACGGCAGAGGTGATGAACTTCGTGCTGCCCCGAAGGTTTACTCTGCCGACCACCCTAACTCCGTATGATGGGTTAGGTGATCCGAAGAAATACATCAAAAAATTCACCTCCATAATGATAGTAAACGGTGCATCTGATAAAGTTTTGTGTCGTTGTTTTCCATCTTATTTAGACGGTCCTGCACTTGATTGGTTTTGTTCTTTGCCTGCAGGTTCCATTTCTCGATTCCGAGACATATCAAAACCTTTTGAGGAGCACTTTGCTGGATCCGCCATCTACCTCCACGACTCCGATTACCTGAACACGGTCAAGCAGGGCCAGCACGAAAGCCTCAAGGACTACATGACGCGCTTCACAAAGATAGCCATAGGCATACCCGACCTCCACCCCGAGGTAGAACTACACGCAATAAAAAGTGGACTAAGACCAGGAAAGTTCCAGGAAACTATTGCTGTGACCAAACCAAAAACAATGGCCGAATTCCGTGAAAAAGCTAAAGGACAGATTGACATCGAAGAACTCCGGCAAGCTCGAAAAACAGAAAAACCTCACTATAAAGACGACGACAAGCCACGGGACAACAAGAAGAATTTCAAACCAATCCCATGATATGAGACCTACACCAAATTTAACACCAAACGCGATGACATCATCAAGGAGATCTTGAATTCAAAGTTAATCAAGCCACCACGAAAAGCTGGTAATTACCCAGATTCAAAAGGCACTGACCGCTCAAAATACTGCTCTTTCCACCAGAAGCACGGACACAATACCGACGACTGTGTCATCGCTAAAGACCTGCTAGAGCGATTAGCTCGGCAAGGTCATCTGGACAAATTCATCAGCGGCCAAATGCATCGGCGCACACCCGCTCTGGGGGACCAGAGCTCGGCTACACAACATAACCGAGACAGAGACCGACCGAACAATAACCACCCCGAACTACCAACACGTACGATTAACTGTATTTCCGGAGGTTTCGCCGGTGGAGGAGCCACAAGTTCGGCAAGGAAAAGATCATACCGAGCTATCCTTTCCATCAACTCCGATCAAAATCAACAACAGTCGCCACCTACATCTCCACAGATAACATTCCAGACGGCCGATCATAACAACATCATAACAAATCTGGATGATCCAGTCGTAATCTCCCTACAGCTCGGAGATCTCCTCATTAAAAAGGTGTTGCTCGACCCAGGCAGCAGCGCCGACGTTCTCTTTTACTCGACTTTCCAGAAAATGAAACTGAGCGATAACATCATTCGACCTTACACTGGTGACTTGGTAGGATTCTCAGGTGAGCGAGTCCCGGTTATAAGCTCTGTGTGGTTACAAACCACACTCGGTAAGTTCCCTTTATCGAAAACTTCAGACATTCAATATTTAGTTGTCGATTGCTTCAGTCCCTATAATATTATACTTGGCCGACCTTTCTTAAATAGGTTCGGCGCTATAGTATCTACAATTCATCTTTGCGTTAAGTTCCCTTTGCAGGACAACACAATTGCAACCATTCATAGTGATGCCCAAGAGGCCAGGGAGTGCTACAACAATAGCCTCAAAAGACCTCATCGTAACACTAAAGCCCAGGTCCATAATATCGACAACACAAACAACCAACACATGCTGGCCGACCTTGATCCTAGAGCAGGAACACTGGAAAGGCCAACCCCAATAGAAGACCTGGATAAAATCTATTTCACAGAAAGCATGGAGAAATTCACATACATCGGATCAACGTTATCTTCAGAGGAAAAATCCACGTTCCGAACATTCTTACAACAAAATGCCGACCTGTTTGCATGGACCCCAGCTGATATGCCAGGTATCGACCCATCCATCATATCACACAAGCTAGCATTAGATCCATCTATCCGACCCGTAGCACAGAAAAAGCGAAATCTCGGACACGATCGAAAGCAAGCTTCCCTAGACGAAACCAAGAAGCTCATTAGCGCGGGCTTCATCCGAGAAATCAGATTCACAACATGGCTGGCAAACGTCGTCATGGTTAAAAAACATAACGGTAAATGGCGCATGTGTGTTGATTTCACCGATCTCAACAAAGCATGCCCCAAAGATTCATACCCTTTACCCTCTATTGATTGTTTAGTTGATAATGCCTCTGGTTTTGAGAAACTCAGCTTTATGGATGCATATTCTGGTTATAACCAGATCCAAATGCATCCATCCGATCAAAACAAGACAACCTTTATTACTGAATATGGAAATTATTGTTATAAAGTCATGCCATTTGGCCTTAAGAATGCAGGTGCAATGTATCAACGTCTAATGGACAAAGTCTTTGCCAAACAAATCGGCAAGAACATTCAGGTCTACGTTGACGATATGGTCGCCAAAACAAAGATCGGTAATAATCACCTTGAGGACCTCACAGAAATCTTCGGACAGCTAAGAAAATATAACATGCGGCTAAACCCTGAGAAGTGTGCATTCGGGGTTCAGAGCGGAAAATTCCTCGGCTTCATGCTCACTAGCCGAGGTATTGAGGCAAACCCTGAAAAATGCCGAGCTATTCTAGACATGACAAGCCCACGAACCATCAAAGAAGTCCAGCGGTTAACAGGGAGACTTGCTGCACTTTCTAGATTCTTACCTTGCCTAGCTTCTAAATCCTCATGTTTTTTCCAATCTTTAAAGGCAAAACAAAAAGCTTTCCAATGGACTGATGAATGTGAACAAGCATTTACAACTTTAAAAGAAACTCTTTCAAAACCACCAATTTTACACACACCCCTACAAGAGGAGCCGTTATTCTTATATTTGTCGGTCACTAACTGGGCTATAAGCTCCGCTCTTGTTGCAGAAAGGGAGAAGAAACAGTTCCCAATCTACTTCACAAGCAAGACCTTACAGAACGCCGAGCTTCGATACCCGCGCATTAAGAAACTGGCACTATCCCTTGCCTTCTCAGCCAGAAGACTCCGGCCATACTTTCAGAGCCATGAGATCCATGTTAGAACAGATCAACCTTTGCGCCAAGTGCTGCAGAAGCCTGAGCTAGCTGGCCGACTAGTGAAATGGTCGGTGGAGCTATCAGAATTCGATATCAAATACGAGGGCCGAGCATCCATCAAATCACAATTTTTGGCCGACTTTGTCGCCGAGTTTTCAATACCCAATATAGCTGAAGATTACATCGAATGGTCTTTATACGTCGACGGCTCATCCAACCCACACGGGTGTGGGGCAGGTATTATACTTGATGATGGTCACGGCAATGTCATCGAACATTCCCTCAACTTCTCATTCAAAGCAAGCAACAATCAAAGTGAGTATGAAGCATTAATTGCCGAGCTTAGACTCGCAGCCGACCTTAACATCACCGAACTTAAGGTATATTGCGACTCCTTACTTGTCGTCCAACAGGTAAATCATCTATACCAGGTAAAAGACCCTTTGCTCTCAAAATATCTGGATGTCGTACACAATCTATTTTCAAAATTCTCCAAATACGAAATACACCACATCCCAAGGGAGAGTAATGGCCGAGCCGACATTCTGTCTAAACTCGCCAGCACTCAACCAAATAGATCCTCACTTTATCAATCAACGCTACTTAAGCCGAGCATTGAACTAAGCCATGTCTTAAGTGTGACACAGGAAGCAGATTGGAGATCCCCATACATACAGTATCTCCAAACAGGGATCTTGCCAGGCGACGTCGAAAATACCCGACAATTCCGTTGACAGGCCTCCTTTTTCACAATTTATAATAATTGCCTATATAAACGGGGATTCTCTCGTCCACTACTTAGATGTCTTTGCAGAACAGAAGCAAAGCTTGCGCTTGCTGAGGCACATGAAGGGATATGTGGAACACACCTCGGAGCCCAAAGTCTGTACTCAAAAATCCTCAGAGCTGGATTATACTGGCCGACCATCAGACAAGATTGTCACACAAAAGTAAAAAGCTGTAACAATTGCCAAAAACACAGCCCGATAACACATATCCCGGCCGAACTCTTACATTGTTCCGAGGTTAGCTGGCCGTTCAACCAATGGGGGATTGATATCCTCGGACCTTTCCCCACAGCCACAGGACAGGTAAAATTCCTTGTAGTAGCAATTGATTATTTTTCCAAATGGATAGAGGCACAACCTCTAGCCAAAATTACATCACAACAAATGCTCTCCTTTGTTTGGAAATATATTATCTGTCGATTCGGCATTCCTCGGCACATTATCACTGATAATGGTCGCCAGTTTGCCGATCAAAAATTCACATCCTTTTTGCAGAACTTAAAGATCAAACAGCACTTCTCATCAGTAGAACACCCACAAACAAATGGGTTAGCCGAAGCCGCAAATAAAGTAATATTACATGCTCTAAAGAAGAAACTGGATGATGCAAAAGGTCTATGGGTAGAGCTTATCCCAGAGATCATCTGGGGGTACAATACAACAACTCATTCAACTACAAAGGAGACACCTTTCCGCTTGGTCTACGGCTCAGACGCAATGATCCCTGTGGAGATCTCCCAATCCTCACTACGCACAGAATTGGCCGACCTAACTACCCAAGACCTCGCTCGGCAAACAGAACTTGATCTCATTGAAGAAATCCGATCATCCGCAGCAATAAAGCATTTAGCAATGCAACAACACATCGCCCGTAGATATAACCAAAAACTTCAACCAAGATCTTTCCAAGTCCACGACCTTGTGCTCAGGAAAACAGAACAAGCCAGGAAACCGACAACACATGGCAAACTAGCAGCTAATTGAGAGGGCCCTTACAGAATCACAAAAGTCATCGGCAATGGAGCATATCGCCTACAAACATTAGAGGGTAAAGATCTCCCTAACACTTGGAATGTATCTTCCTTAAAGTTATACTACAGCTAATACCAGGGACAGGCAAGTACTCTTTTTCCTACTACCAAGATTTTTTCCCACACGGGTTTTGCTTGGAGAGGTTTTAACGAGGCTAGCCTACCTGGGCCTTTAAATTCAAAGGTCTTAAATTAATAAAATTACTTTATTCAGTCAACGTTACTTGCATCCTATACTTTTCAATTTGACAAAAGTCAGAAACCGATATTTACCGCATCCAGATAAAATCATCAAAAACAAAATTACGTCCGACCCACCTCGGACTCCTACCACGTATTCAGTAAAATCCGATCTAACTCGGAATCAGATCACTTCATCAGATAATAATCCGATCTAACTCAGATTCCGACCATGTACTCAGACAAAATCCGATCTTACTCGGTTTCAGATCATTTAATCAGACAATATCCGATACAACTCGGATTCAGATCAGTTAATCAGACAAAACCCGATTTCACTCGGAATCAAATCAGTTCATCAGATAACAATCCGATCTAATTCGGATCCCGACCATTTAATCAGACAAAAAACCGATTTAATTCGGAATCAGATCAAGCAATCAAATTGCCATCCGATCAAAATCGAACTCCGATCATTGAATCCTACAAGATCCGAATACTACTCGGAACCCATTAATTCCAGAAAGCATGAAGAACCTATCTCAGAAGCCAATCATGCTTAACTCAGCCAAATCAAAAACCCGATACCAGCCAAACTAACCTACCAAACAAATCATTGCTGAATGACCATGACAGTTATTACCATCAGCATACCAACTTATCATCCAGCAACAGCATTATATTATCATAAAAAATTTTCTCTACATTTAGTAGCAACATATAGGCTACAATAACATAAAACAAACTACAAATGTCCACAATTTGATATATCAAAAGCTCAACTCAGGAGCAAAACAACCCTACAGACAAACAACCAGAATTACACATTCTCATCTCCCTGCTCTGCAGCACCATCATCCTCAATCATAACACCATCCTGTACTATCTTGCCCGGATCCATAGAGGATAAATCAACCTCGGGAGCCAGAAACCTCGCCTGAAGAACAGCCCTCTCAAAACCTTCAAGGAAGGAATCCAGAATCTCTCCTTGCTTATTCTTCTCCGACTCCTTCATCTGCGCAGTAACCTCAATCATACGGGCACTCAAAGAAGATAAGTCAGCTTCTGTCTTCTTTAAATCTTCAACATCCTTAGCATAGCTCTCCTTCACCTCCTTCAACTGTTTCTCAACCTCAACCAACTTCATCTCAAGTTCAGTAACCTTAGCAACTTTTACAGCCAATTCTTCCTTCAAACTCGGATCCTCCTTCTTTTCAACCACCTTGCGATGAATCTTCTCACGACTGCGCCCCAAACTCGCAAGTCGCAAACCCACCACCTGAAAGAGTAACAGATTAATACCCCAAAACAAAAACCCAAAAAACACTTTCACATCAAAAACACAACTTACCTGCATATACTGATCAATCGCCACATCCCCTACCTCTTCCGCCAAACTAACATCAGAAGGGGTCTGGCATACCTCATCCACGGTAATCATGAAAGGATGATCTCTTCCCCAAAGCGATAACCCCTCACTTCGCTCAACAAAACCATGCAACTTTTCCTGGTTCTCACAAAACCTATGAATATCTTCCATTGGAACATCGTCCTTCTCATCACCAGAAACATCGGACAAATCCACCACATCACCTTTCCTCTTCTTAACAATAACTTTCCTCCTCCCACGTTTTGGTTGCTCAACCTCGCCAACACCAACCTTCTCTGCTTTGGACGAAGATACCTCTTTATCCAAACCCTTGCTCTTCACACGAGACCTTAAACTCGCCGCAGATACACCTGGATACTTGCCACCTGAAAAGCACAAAACATAAAACCTAATCAGAAACATCAGACATAATACAACATCCACAGTCCAAGATCTTACCCAAATATTCCACAACAGCAGCCTTATTCTCCTCCCATTGCAGCAGATCATAAACAGAAATCAAATCTCGCCGATCAATAAACTCGGTCAAAAACTCAATAATGCACTCATCCTTCGGACTTATAGATTCAGGACCCAAAATGTTCTGAGGCTCGGAACACCACCAGAGAGGAAATTTCTCCCCCAAATGCTCGTCAACATAAAAGGGAAAGTCATCTTCACAACTACTTACCTTAAGGTACATTTCCTTAAAATTCTTAAAAGATGATTTGTATAGCTTGAACACAGCAAAATCAGGAGAGCTATTCAAATTTACCCAACCACCTTTCCAAACTCCCTTAGCCTGGAACAGTGAAAAAAACAATTCAACTGACGGATTTTCCTCCAAGAATTCCATCAGAATCTCAAACGCCCGAAGGAAAGCCCATCCATTAGGATGAAGTTGTGAAGGCGCACAGTTTAACTGCCTCAGTACCTTACACTCAAACTCACTGAAAGGGATTCTCACCCTCAATTCTTCCAAAACGGAACTATACATAAAGAAATGCTCAAAACCCTCCCCTCTATGAAAAACCCTATCATCCACAGTACAGGGTAACAGTTCCAATCGAACCCCAGAGTTAGCCCTAACAATCCTGCGCTTATCTATCCGACTCACAACACCAACATCCAGAAACAAAGAAACACGATCTTTCACATCACCATTTACCCAATCATAAGACCAATCTATCCCCCCTCTTGTTTCTTTCTCATAACCCATTGAAAAATCAAAAGCAGAAAACAATAAGAAAAGGCAAACGGTTACACAGAAAAAGCAAAAAAGAAGAAGAAGAGACACACGGTTACACAGAGAAAGCAAAAATAGTCACAAAGTAACTCACCTCTCTTACTCATTGTTTGGATGATAACACTCGAGGAAAATAAAGCAGCAAGCATGCAACCTTTCAGTTTTCCCACAACTTTAAATTAACCCACTTTAAACCAAATACTTTTCCTTCCCATCAAACCCAACGTCTCGGTCCTTAAAAACTAACCTTGGAAACAAGCAAAATTAATACCGCACTTAATTGTTTCTCTTTCCTAATCACGCATGCTTAGCCTCAGTAACTGTTCAATAAAGCATCTTGAACTGGGGGCTACCAGGTCAAACCACAAACCAAAAACAAAGTTAAACCACATGCCGAACTGATCAGCAACCGATTCACAGGTCATTAAAAGCTCAACCTGCTTCATTAAACACTCTCCCAGGCTAAGCTTGGGGCTGTGGTCCGGCCATAATAAATTCAATATCATAAAAAAGGCTTTACTATTCATAACTCGGCATTTATCATATCATCAGCGTTACAGTTCGGCATTACAGTTATAACTCGGCACTACAGGCACTACTTAATAATCAATATCATTTATTGAAATCTGACGTTACAAACCAGCTCGGCGGACTACTTCACAAATGTGAAACGTCCAACCTGACATTTACTCTTATTATTACTCTTTATTACGGACAATAAATACAGGAACGTAACCGATCTATACGCTGTCACCTATAAAAAGGTATGATCTTCTATTTTAAAGGACACATTGAATTCTCAATACTAACTTAAACTTCGGAGTGCCTTTGCAGGTACACTCCCCCCTGTTTCTTGCTCAAAGCTCTACGCAATTGGATATCCTCTTGGAGATAAGCTCGGGTTATCGCAAGGCTTGAAGGTCGGCCCCAAAAACAATAGCTCGGCGTCGACTCCCAGAGACCGAGCTCTCCCTCCAGGTATCCATACAAGAACACCAACTATGCAATTCAGGATTAATAATATTGCATTAGGATCGAAGATGCACCAAGGCCAATGATTCATACTAGAAGAAACCTAGAAGCTTAAGAATATTATCAGAGCACTGGGCTACTAAAACTAAATGCTGTAATTGTATTGCTTCGCATGCTTCATATTTGAAGGTTGAAAAAATAATCATAATATAGTAGACTGTGCACTTCAGAAATATAAGGTTGCATACATCCTTGGATAAAATTGTTCTGAAACAGAAATTGCTCTTACCCAGAATAGTAGAACCAAAGATAGTACATGAAGGCTTATGAAAATAAACTATTCAGAGCCTAACTAAAATGTATATGTATATATCCAAAATACCAAAACAAATGAACAGCTAAAGGGTAAGGATATTAACAACCACCTAAACAAGTAGCCATTCATGTTTGTACTTACAACCAGCCACTTATGCCGAATTTACACTAACAAGATCTTCAAGAAACAAACAAGTAGAAATAGGTAAACTATTACCAAGGATTTGGCCCCAGCACTCAACAAGATATATTTGATTTCGTGAAGAGAAATTCAAATCAGCATACTAGTGATGGAATCCTCCACGGTGACACGGTGGGAGGAAAGTCCGCCTTGGTGAGTATGTAGGGAATTGTTGACCGAATCCTGGGAGCCGATCATAGTCTCCACCCACAATTGAAGGTATTCCAAAAGGATTACGGTCCCTCCTTGCTGGGAATAATGCATAAGGTCGTTGCCTCATTTGAATAGGAAAAACCGGTCGCATCGATCTCTTCCTTGTTCCCCAGTGTAAAGCAAATAACTCCTTAAAGAACACCGCTCTACGCCCATCAACTCCAAACTCCTCCTCAAACTTCTTCCTCCAGAGGTCATTATTGCCAGACAGGTATTCCAGTTCTGTACACAAGCAAGCCATCCTTGCCACATCAACACCAGGAAGACGCTCCAAAATCATGATCTTAAGTTCTGTGGGGAGCCTCATAAAACACGGTGGAGGATCCAATCCAGCTTTGTCACAAAGATCAATCAATAATGGCAATGCAAGCCTATCCTTCACCATCTTCCACAACTCAAAAATCTCACTTTGTTGATCAACAACAGCATCATCATCAAGATTATCCTTGGATTCAAAATTTTCCAGCATCAACTTCAAGGGCTTGGCAAATTTACGCTTATCCAAAGACACCCTATGGACCTCCGACCCAGCATCATCAAACAAAGACCCATAAACATTCACAAGATGCCCTAATGTCTGAAATTTCAATAACACAGTACGCGAAACACCAGAATCACTAGTTAGAATCTCAGGCAGAGTATACCTCAACGATATCGAAGAAGCTGAAGCTGAAGGCCACTCATCCAGAATAGGAGAGGAACCAACCGACAAAGGCGAAATCTTATCAGCACGAACGAACCCAGATTCCAGAATAACAGCATGTACCGCGAGAACCAACAACTTGAGGTCGGTAACGTCATTTCCATTCGCTTCTTTCAACACCCTTTTGAAGAACGAAGCTTCGGAATTGGTCTTCCTGACAACCACTTCCTCTCCACCAGACCCATCAGCCATATCGACGGTTTCCGCAGCTGAAGACTCCAAAGACGGAAGCTTTTCCGCCTCGGGAATCGAGGGAGCGTCAACCATGAGGATTTCAGAAGAGTGTTGAATCGAGGGCACGTCACATGAATTGAATGGTTCTTGTGGGGTGGGTTTGTGAAGGAGGGTTTGAGTTTCGGGGGAGAAGGCGGTGGGGTTGAAGGTGTAGAAGACGAGGTCTCCATAGGCGATGCCTAGAGATTTGATGGAGTCGTCCGGCGAGGAAGCGTGGATTTCGTCCCGCCTGTTGAGGGATAGATGAAGAGAAGAAGATGAAGATGATGAGATGACATGTGAAATGGTGTCTTTGAGTTGCTGCAATGACCAGCAACCGGGGATGTCGATCTTTAGGGTTTCTTTGGATTCCATGGATCTGACTCTCAGCATCATCATTGTTGCTTTTTTGCCAAATTGATTTCTGTTCAGTGGAGAAGAAGGATAACTACACAACCATATATGTCGGTCTCTTTATATTTGGTTAAAACGCTATTTCAATAATAAAAGGTAACTTGCTAATTATCAATGGTTAAATAAATTATTTAAATTATCTTTAGCTATTCAATATTAACAAAAATTAAAATGAAAAAATTGTTAAAAAAAAAATTGATTGAAGATTAAATTATTCAATTAAAAATTCTTATAAGAATGAGTTGGGATATTAGTAGTAAAAAAGTAAAAAATATATAGATCGAACAAAAGGGGGAAGGACGGGGATAGAAGAGGGAAAACCAAGAAAGAGGGTATGTTAGGATTTGCCAGTTGCCACTTCACCAAGAAGTATATATCGTCCTTCTTTTCGATTGTACTTAATCAGTGTTAAAACTTAAATCCCTCTTCCGTTTTCCAGCACTCAAATAAATTACATCACCAACTACACACAAACAGAGTTCCCAGGTTTTAGCCCAGCTTCACAACTTGCCTCTTTCCATCTTTTACCCCCATACCAACATCTTAACCCCATTGGTACGCGTGTTACATGTAATCTTTAATTTTTCTTCTGTTAATTTTTGTTTTTAACGTCCGAATACCAATTCACTTGATGGGCATTCTTGTTTCTGGTTGAAAAACCTAGTTTTTTGCTTTTTCTCTATGTGGGATTAAAAAATGATTGAACTTTCCTGCTAGTTTCCTTATGGAGCTTTTTGTTTTGTGTTGGGTTTAATTTTGAATGATTGGGTATCCTTGTTTCGAGAGCTAGATGATGGTAGAGCTGTTTTGAGGCACATTATTTTGATTTTGATATAAGGGCACCTGTATGCAGAATTTGATTTACTGAATGCTGGTTGCAAGTCGTAAGCTTTTCTAGTTTAAGTCGTTATGGTGATCACTGCCTCAATTTCGGTGAACTTGAGAATTTCAGTTATACTTATTTGTGCCCTACTATGAAATTCAATTTGCTCTTTTTCTAGGGAATTATAATCATGACCCATTGTTCTGCTCTTTGTAATTGGCTGTTGTTCCTTTCTCCTGTATGTTTTCTGGGTGCTGCTAAGATACTAATATGTAGTATCTCTTTACTCTTGTTGATTACAGTAGTTCGTGGAGTTTGATTGTCTGGTCACATGTCCAATAATCCGCAATATCCGGGTTTACAGGTAGAGTATCTTGAAGTATAAATTAGGGGTTTATTCATCTACCTTTTTATATCCTATGTCTTAATTTTCCTTGCTCTTCTTGTAATGAAAGCCTCTTCGGCCTCCTGGACCTCCCATTGCTGGTTCACTGGATCCTCAGCGCAGTTTTGTTCCACCTCCCATGCCTGGTCAAGTAATGCATTTTCTCTATTTGTGATTGTGATTACGTCAACTATGTATCAAATCATCATTCATCTGAAATGAAACCATTTAATTTTTCCGCAGTATCGCCCTGTAGTTCCTACTCAGCAGCCTCAACAGTTCATGCCCATGCCATCTCAACATTACCCTCCTGTTGGTCCCAGTGGTCCCATGATGAATGTTGGAATGCCTCCTCAAAATCAACAGCCCCAATTTCCTCAACCCATTCAACAGTTACCTCCGAGATCTGGCCAACAATTGCAACTCCCACCACAGCCGCAGCCACTTCCATTGTCAGTTGCTCGGCCAAACATGCACATGACATCTGAATCAATGATGCCGCAGCCTGATTCTCAAGTGCCAAATGGCTATGCACCAAGCTTAGGTGGCCCGGGAATGCCCCTTCCAGCATCATATACGGTAAAGTGATGGCATGTATTTTTAGTGGATAAATTAAGATTCCTATATACAAGTACTAATTTATGGACTGGATGCAGTTTGGACCATCTTCTTATGGTCAAGTGCAAACTAATTTTAGCTCTGCTAGCCAATTCCACCCTGCTTCTCAAATCCAAGCTCCCTCTAGTTCTTCTTCCCAGAGCATTACCTCTGATACAGTTGTTCTGAGCAATGACGAGAAACCTTCAACTACATCTGTCACGCCTTCAGTATGAACCTTACTTGTTTTCAATTTCACTGCTATTTTTATATATTGTCTTTTATATCACTGCAATATTTATGTGGTCTTACTTTCTTTCTTTCAGGCAACTAGCATCCAGCCTTCACTTGCTAATGGTGGATCCACAGATTGGATTGAGCATACTTCTTCTAATGGAGTAAGGTTAGTGATTCAACTATTTGCTTGTAATTTGATATTTGCATATTTTCTAAATAGTGTTCTTTGTTAGGTGACTTTAGTGCTAGTTGGGGTAAGCCAACCCTGTGGGTTTTCTGCTCATACATCAATGAATTGGGTTGAGTTTCTGGGTTCCCCTACTGATGGTCATTTATAAGTAAGCCTGTAAGTGCTTATTGAGCCGGAGGCATGCTTTGACCTTACATTGTGAGCCTTTCTCCTGATATAAAGTTTTATATTAGAGAAGATCCTAAATGACGCTAGCTGCAGTAAATATAGCTTATTATACCATGGATCTCATTTTGAATAAATATACTAAATTTACACCCCTTCCAAACTGCGGGAGTCGGATCACACACATGCTGAAAGCCAAAAGGCTAAAGAGACAGCTGCATCTAGGTTTACATATTTTTAAAACAAAATTATGAAGTCTTTTTGAATTGGAATAAAAGATATATTTATGAAAAAATTACATTGAAACTGTACAAATTAATATCTTATAGTGTATCATGAATTGAAATAGTAGGCCAATTTATTATAACCAAAATGTGCCATGTAGTATTACCTTTACCTTACAGTATTGCATACCAAGCAACTGTAGTTAAAAATGAATAAGGGATTGGTGGAAGGGAAAGTACTTGGTGAGAACTAAATTAGGGTTGACTGCTTGCCTATTTGCTACCTCTTTGGCACATAACATTGTTTTTGCAATTATCCGTTTTAGATTTTCCCCAATCCTTGTTTTGCTAGCCAAATTCTTTGTATTTGATTAGTCTTGTTCAACCCATCATGGGCTTACTATATTTTGGGTAATTACTATTGATTTTCCATAGTTAGTCATCCAGTGCTTGCTTTTTGGTAAAACATTTGCTTTTGATTGAGTTTTACTTACACTGGCTATCTAGCTTGTAATATAGTCCATGGATTCTCATATGACATTACTGTTGCTAGTAATCACGAAGTTTTACTTATTTCTCCTGCTTCATCTTGGTTATCATAAGTAAAAGATTTATTCATTGGCCAGATATACATTTCAATTACAATTGAAAGTAATATTAGGAGTGATATGCGATCCTCTAATTTTCTTTCTCTTGCTTGATGTCATCTAATGATTTAGGTTAATATTATAGCCTCTCTTAGTAAACGGCAAAATCTGTTTGGCATGAAAGCTTTTGTGGTTATAATTGGCAAGACTTAGTGTATAACTTTTGAATTTCACAGATATTACTACAATAAGAAGACTAAAGTATCTAGCTGGGAGAGGCCTTTCGAATTGATGACCCCAATTGAGGTGAGTCATACAGTTGACTTTGCTTTGACGCCATGACTTGTTAGTCATGCTATTAAATATTTTTTGTTCTGTTTCCCGGTGAAAGGTTGAACACATGACATATGTCTTTTGGTCTATTGTATTATTAAATGGGTTCACATATTCAATTTCATTTGTTGTATGCTTTCTGTTTGTCAACTTCGGTGAAAAAAATATGTTCCGTCAGCTCACTTGTTACTGGACGGATTTTCTCTCAGGCAAGCTACCATCGATCTTGACTCATGTCTTGTTGTGAGGTCAGTGTTGTGACAATTGCTGGTTCAACTGTCAGATATCAGCTGTTTGTTTTCTCTGGATGATAATGTAGAAGACTGTTCAATTTCATGTAATTGTGCTGTGTTTTTTTTTTTTAAATATAGAATGAGAATAAAATTTCTGTCCTATAAATCATAGATTGACTGAAGATGGTTAGTGCTGTCCCTGGATTATTTTCAATATCATTTTGTTTAGCAATAGACAAAATATTTACTCCTTAAGGTTTCTTCCCTGCTGATGGGGCCTTAAAAATTTTTAGATTTAATTGACTTCTCACTAATGACTGATTCTGTACGTTCTGTAGTATGGCTACGGTTATTTATTTATGTCTGCTCATGAAGAAGAGAGATTTCTCTTTTCTACTTTTTCTTTCCGTTTCTCACCCCCCTCCCCCCAATGTCACGTGTTTCTGTGTAAAAATATAATTTCACTCACTCATAGGCATCCCAGTTAAGCATTTTTGCATTGATTTTGAGCATATGATGGTTGTCTTCTATTTAGCATTGTGCAAGGCACCTCATATCTTTCAGTTTTAAAATCTACATGTGACACTCTTGTAGCTTTAAGATGCTTACAGTAACAGGTACATGCTGTGCTACTATATTGAGAGGTAGGCTATGCGTTGGGTCTTTGCTCCTTGTCCTACCTACTTAATTGCTTGATGAATGTTGGTAAATTCTATCATTGTACATCTCGATTGTTGATCCTTTGTGTCACATTTTCTCATGATTTATCAATGGCTTATATTTAGTTACATCACTTGATAAATGTGCATTACCCTTGTTTCTAGATCTCAGTCTGAGGTCTATTATATCAGTTTAGTTTCAAATATGTTGAGGTTTATAAGAGCTGAACTGGGGATTCATCCAAATGAATGATTGGAATTTTCCTTTTCTTGCTTATTAACTGGAGAAAAGTTAAGGGAATTGAGAAGGCTAATTTTCTCAGTTCCTGATATCAGTTGGCTGGTCAGAATTGATCCTTTTACCTTGCGCTATTATATTGCCTTGATTTGTTTTCTCTATTTTACATTCTTGATTTGGGAAATTTCAATTTCCAATTTCTATTATGAGATAATGTGTATTCTTCTTTTTGGAGGAAATCGCTTTTGAGACTGTTCACATATGTCACTTGTCTTTTTGTTAGAGGGTGGATGCAACAACAAACTGGAAGGAGTATACTAGTCCTAATGGAATAAAGTATGTATTGGTTCCATCATATCATCATTTTCTGTTTTTAATGTTCATGTCTGACTTTCTTTTATATATTGGTTATTCAATATTTCATAGGTATTACTACAACAAGGTCACTAGGGAATCAAAGTGGATGATTCCTGAGGAACTGAAGGTTTACACCATTAAAAACAATGCCACTTTCAATATTCTTTTTCATTTATTTTCTGCTTCTTATTTAACTGAGATTTCTTTTCCGCAAATTTTATCCATCAAGTTGGCCCGTCAGCAAGTTGAAAAGGCAGTTGCCAATGGAACACATACTGATGCTCTACCGAATTCTCATACTCAACCGTCTGTAACTCCTCCTGTGATTGAAACAGCACCAACTGCAGCAGCTAATTCATCTTTGATTGGTCAAGGGGAACCATCAAGTCCTGTTTCAGTTGCTCCTGTTGTTAGTGCATCTACAAGTCATCCACAATCTGAGATGAGTTCTGGACCATCTGCCTCTCCTCATGTGGCTCCCATAACTGGAATGGCAGTGGCTGAAGTAGAGTTACCAGTAAATACTGCTACAATATCTGATGCTGCAGCAGGAAGTGATAGAGCTTCTGTTACCAATCAGTATTGTCTAGTATACCTTTCCTGTTTAGTTTTTTATTTTGATTATTTAGTGGTAATTTAATTCCTTTTTGTTTGTTGTAAATTTCTAGGAATGATGGCAACAACTTTCTGGTGAAGGATACACTGGGCTCTGCAGATGAAGTTCCAGCAGAAGATAAAGAAGTATGCTTCTCTTGTACTTCTGATGGGGCGCTATCAGTTCTTGTTGTGGATTTGTGGTCAGAAAGCTGATTAATCTTAAATTATGTAGGATGGTAAAAATGATTCATTAGTAGAAAAAACAAATGATGTGGCTTCAGAAACAAAGGCAGATACGGTTTCAGAAACAAGGGCTGATTTGGCTTCAGAAACACAGGCAAATGTGGCTTTGGAAACAAAGGCAGATGCATCTTCAGAAACAAAAACACGTGAACCATTACCCTTAGTTTATGCAAATAAGATGGTATGAGAAAGAAATATTGATATCTTAACTGTCTCTCTTGTTTTGTTCCCGCGGATTGATTATCACATTTTTGCTTATTAGGAGGCTAAAGAAGCATTCAAAGCACTGATAGAGTCTGTAAATGTTGGATCTGACTGGACATGGGATCGAGTAGGCTCATCTTCATGATTTGCTTTGCTGGCACTTACTTTTTTATAACTGTTTTGACTTATTAATTTAAATGTCTCTCTTTTATTTAATATTTATTTGCTGAAAATCTGTATGTTTTTCAGACTATGCGATTAATAGTTAATGACAAAAGGTACGGTGCATTAAAATCGCTTGGAGAAAAGAAGCAAGCTTTCAATGAGGTAATTCTTATGTAATAACCTTGAGTTAATCACAGACACTAAGCTTGGATAGGGCTGTTACTTCGTTTTACATTTGACCCTTACTTTTCCTTGTCCATGCCAAAAAGAGTGGCCTCTGAATCCGTTTACTTGAAACGTTGCATGGGACCGGAATTTCGATAGTGCTGCTGCCACAAATATGTCTTGATGATAATGTACTGCATAAATAATTTGTATGTTGAAAAGTGATATAACTCTTTTTTTCCCAGTACTTAAGTCACAGGAAAAAACAGGAAGCGGAAGAAAAGCGCATGAAGCATAAAAAAGCACGAGAGGATTTTAAAAAGATGTTAGAAGTATGTAGTTTCTACTTCCATTTCCTTATAATTATTTCTTGCTTCTTTGATGTTGCAATTTTATGCTGACGATAAATCAATTTCCAGGAGTCCACGGAGTTGAATCCATCCACTAGATGGAGGTTTTTTCTAAATAAGATTTGTTTATATTCTTGTTTCAAAGTGTCAATTTAAACATTCAGACTATTTGCTTTGTGATAATTTTGTTTTATTGTTTTTTGGACAATCACTCAGCAAAGCCGTGACAATATTTGAAAATGATGAACGTTTCAAGGCTGTTGAGCGTGACAGAGATCGCAGGGATATGTTTGATAGTTTCTTGGAGGAACTTATAAACAAGGTGGATTCTACTACCTCAGTAACTCATCATTATACTACCTCATCATGCTATTCTGAAGCATTTACACACCCATAAACCTTTATGGTGATCCAAAGCATTGCTAAATTTTATTTAAAAATAAGTTTGACTATGGTGAAAATGATCCCACACAGTGGAAAATGGCTTGGTTGTATAACTTGGTGGGTTACACATTGCTCAATTCTGGGTTGTAACATATTGATATGCAGAAATTTGAAACAACATTTTCATTTCACGTCTGATATGGATGGAAATGGAATGATGGTTGAATCTTCATTTAATATGATGAGTTCATTATGCTGTTCAACCTTTTTAAATGCTTCTAATCAATCTTCTTTCATGGTATTTTCATCAGGAACGAGCAAAGGCTCAAGAAGAACGGAAGAGGAATATAACAGAGTACAGGAAGCTTTTAGAATCTTGTGACTTTATAAAAGTACATATATTTTCTTATACATTATATTTCGGAAGATTTTATATGATAGACATTCAATTGATGCAAACTCTTCATCCGTAGGCTAACACACAGTGGCGAAAAGTTCAAGACCGCTTAGAGGCTGACGAAAGATGTTCGCGTCTTGAGAAAATTGACCGCTTGGAAATATTCCAGGTAGTTTCTTTATGCACCTTCATTAAAATTAAATTTTAGATTCAGTCCAATGTATATGTTGCCTTTCAGGACTATTTACGTGATTTAGAGAAGGAAGAGGAAGAGCAGAAGAAGTTACTAAAGGTGTTGTCTTGTTTATTACATATGAGTTTCTCTCAGATTCTACCCCCTTCCTCTTATAGTTTATTGCATTTGGTTATCTTTGTTTTCAAACACAACAGGAGGAATTGAGAAAGACAGAACGTAAAAACCGTGATGAATTCCGCAAATTGATGGAAGAGCATGTTGCTGCTGGCATTCTTACAGCAAAAACTCATTGGCGTGATTATCACATGAAGGTTAAATGCCAGATTATTAGTAACTTCTCTTTATAATTTTGTTTTCTGTTTTACAGTGAGACATTTAAAATATGATTTAGTATATTTATGTTGCCTGGGACCTTGTTTCTTTTTTGTGACTTGTGGCCTTGAATCAACTGCATTAATTTTTGTTTTCCATTGTGTTGTAGGTGAAAGATTTACCTGCATATCTGGCAGTGGCATCAAACACATCAGGTTCAACTGCAAAAGACTTATTTGAAGATGTTGCTGAAGAGCTAGAGAAACAAGTGAGTTTGCTAAATGATCTTCTGGTTGATTCCGAACTTCACTTCTAATTTAGTCTGCAGGATTGCTTTGCAAATGCCAGACATTCGAGCTTCATAAGCATTATCTTAGTTTTATTAAAATGGTGTTGTTCATTTACTCAAGTGAGCTGGAGGACTTTTACTTTTGTGCATCCTGCAAAGTTTTTGTGGTTAACGGAAGTGTTTCCTACAAAATGTTAATCTTCTTTCTTGTTCATGCAGTATCATGATGAAAAGAGTCGAATTAAGGATGCAGTGAAGTTGGCTAAGGTATATGATATATCAATAATATCTTCTGATTTCTGCTTTGCAAATCTGTTCTGATGCATAAAACGTGCTTTTCAGATAACATGGTCATCAACCTATACTTTTGAAGAGTTCAAATCAGCTTTATCTATTGACTCTCCTCCAATATCTGATTTTAACTTAAAGGTAAATACAGCAGTGGCACATATCTCTGCTTTAATGCTTTTCCTAATGTTGAGTTGCTTTACATGTCAGGGTTCTAATTGTCAATTTGGTTGTGTTAATGCTTCTACTTCATACTTTACATATCTTGCAGCTAGTGTTTGATGAGCTACTAGAGCGGGCTAAGGAGAAGGAAGAAAAGGAGGCCAAAAAACGGAAACGTCTAGCAGATGATTTCCTTCATTTACTATATTCTACTAAGGTGTGGTATTGTGGACATAAACTAACAGATGCTGTGCTATTTTGGTGATTGGGCAATAAGAGTATGATTTTTGTTTTTGTTTTACTTACTGGTTGCAGGACATTACTGCATCTTCAAAATGGGAAGATTGTATAACACTTATTGAAGATAGTCAAGAGTTCAGGTCTGGATAATGATGAAACTGTGTTTGAAACTCCAATGATCTCTCCTTTTTTTCTCAAACAATATTTCTTTTTCTTAATAGAAACTTGAAACGATTCTGCTTATATTTGAGTACCTTTCTTAAGTTCGATAAATTGTTGGGCAAGACCATAGTGAATTTTCAGTGATAAATAAACCTACTTATCTTGAAATATTTTTTAAGACTAATGTTCCCTGTTTTAGATCTGTTGGAGATGATAACCGTTGCAAGGAAATATTTGAGGAGTACATTACACAACTGAAAGAACAGGCAAAAGAGGGTGAGCGGAAACGGAAAGAGGAGAGGGTACAAATTCTGTTCATGCCATCTATATTTGAGATTCGTGCTTGTCATTCACTGTGTCATGTGTTCTGAACCCCAATCTTTTTCTGCAGGCAAAGAAGGAAAAGGATAGGGAGGAAAAAGAAAGACGAAAATCTAAGCAAAGAAGGGAAAAAGAAGGAGTTCGCGAAAGAGAGAAAGATAAAGCAGACAGTGACAGTGCCGACTTAACGGAGAAAGGCGATAGTAAAAACAAACGGAGGCAGCATCAAAGTCCTGAGCACACTTCTCATGAATTGGATAAAGAGAGGAGTAAGAAATCTCATGGGCATAGTAGCAGCGACAGGAAGAAATCGAAACGAGTATGGATTCATTCCTTTACCATTTTACAAATACAGAAATGCTTATGCTTAATATTTGATTTGTTCATTGATTGTCTCCTTTTTGGTGTTGTAAATGGAGCAGCATTCATCTGGTCATGAATCAGATGAAGGCCGGCATAAAAGACACAAGCGCGACCACCGCGGTGATCCTCACAGAGAAGGCGGTTATGCGGAGGCGGAAGACGATGACTATGGTAAAGATGTTGATAGATGGTAATTTTGCTGATCTAGACTCCTATAGCAACCTTTAGTTTTTGTCACTATGTAACATTTATTCAAATTATGAAATATAAATTTTGAAGAGTAACTTGTATAATGAAGATCTTACATTACATGTAGACTTAATAGTAGGAAAGATTTAGTTCTCACTATGGAGCATGGTTTGCGGCAACTTGCACTTATGATAACTCGGTCACTATCATTGTTTTTCAACCAAAAAAAAAAAAATGAAATTCTTTCTTTTGTATTGTAATTACATGGAAGCATGTTTCACATGGCCATGGTAAACAAGATCAGTGAAAATACTTTCAATATTGCTTAACATCTCGTTGAGTTCCTCTTACATTATACTTTTGATTTAGAGTCATTATTGCTTGATTCACATTCCTTAACAAAAACTGATTAATCACTCAAATAGGATAAGAGGCCCTGATCCCTATCCTCTTCTGTTAGCATATTTAATGTTGTGAGGATTAGCATCATCCATCACTATCATGTCACATGCACAAAGTCAAAGTGGCGTAGCCGCTTTGGGCGCCTATTTATTTATGTGTAGAAGTCAATTATTTCATTTGAAAGGCAATAATATGTATACGGTAGATACTTCATAGATTTGTACCACTGATTGGAATTGGTCACAATAAATGAGTTCTACAATTACAATTAATAAATACTATAGTATAGTCATTTTGAGCAACAAGATAACGCTGGAAACTTGTAGAAACTTCATAACACAAGAAAACAATAGAAGCATGAAAGATCAAAGATATGGTGAACATATAAAGGATCTTATTAAGAATGAGTTTTGGTAGTTTTTTCACTCTTTTTTGTATATTTAGTGGATTCATTATTCTCTTTAACATATAATTGGATATAGTGTGGAACTTAAATTTGACTCATTTTCTTTTACAATTAGATGTTGTATAAGACCGGATTAACTAGATTTTACAACTCAATTCAATAATGAAAAAAAAATTAATGATCATGAAGATAAATTAAAATGGTCAAAGATCAAAGGCTAATGCTGATCTAAATTGTCACCATAAAATGAAAACACAAAGTGAGTAATAACTGAAAGAGAGGTGCTACACCTACAAGTTTTTTATTTGAAACAAGTCCAATCAAGATGAATAAAATTTAGGTGAGTGAGAGTGATGAAAATAATTTTTGTTAAGGTTAGACTTAACTTGGTTGACAAAAAGACTTGTACGTGTAGTATGACTATGAAATAAAAGCTTCTTTCTCATGCACACTTAAAACGATAAGGATTTAGTTAATATATAAAACATATGCTAAAAATATAATAACAGAAAATTTAAATTATTAGGGCACATATTAACCATACTTTATATATGATTTTTTGAGTCATCAAGCATCTCACATGTCATTGATTTCCACATTAAAGTCATGAAAGCCCACCAGCAGCAACCATATACTAAATGCGAAAAGAACTGTCCACCACTCCTGCCCTCCTCATTGCTTTTAGCTTCTTGCCAATGTTATTCTATTTAACTACTTATTTCTTAAGTGATTATTATTATTATTATTAGAAAAAACATAGTCATGATGTACATAACAATAACATCATACCCCATCAATTGTTTCATATTCAACTCTTCCCATGCCTGAGGCCCAATGGTGGAGCCACCTTGTGACAATGAACTTCCCCATTAAGCATGCCAAACAATATTTCATGAGCACCATAAAATCATTGCAATCCAAAAACAATTACAAATAAAATCTAATGAATGAAAAAAGGAAAATGAAATATCATTGCCATTTGCAACCCTCTACCAAAGAAAACATTGCAATCAATTTTGCACTATGAACTTGCTCACGCATGTTGATGCACTTCATGATTGTTAGGAACATTAAGCAAGTCAAAGAACCATTAACCGAGACTTATTTACATAGGAAGCTATAAATTATAAAAGCTCCTACTTTTGGGACCGTTTCACAACAAATGCCTTATGTTTGCTTTAGGACCTACTTCTAGATGGTTTAATGAGAACATAATGGAATAGTCTAAGGCAACTTAAATTCTAAGGCAGTTCCGGAACCACTAAGCTTTTGTTCAAACAAAAGTCATATATTATCGTGATCCAATTTCAACCCTCAACTTATTATATAATATCAAAGGAATATATACTAGAATGACTTGGGCTATTTTATTAAACAATTAATGCTTAATTAGCTCATATGCATTTTTTAGTTTTTATCAATTAAAAGTCTTATCTTTAAGACTAAATATAGAAACAACTATATTATATTATATATTATATTATATTAACCTGAATTTTGTTCTTATCAAATTAATAATATACAAAATATAGACAGAAACTAGAAGTGTTCTAAAATGCGTTGTTGCTAATTCTTTATTATAATATTGACTTTGTCCAACTCATATAATAACCGAAAAATAATATATAGACATATATACTAGATCTAACATATATAATAGAATATTGTAAAGCGATTAGATATACAAATTTTTATTTATTCTTAAAATATTTTTCATGGTGTATATAAAAAGAATATCTTTTAGAGGATCATGGCTCCTATTGCTCCGGCTCTCTATAAATAGATCATTGAGTCCTGAGAGTGTTGTGTATCAAATCATATAGAGAATTAAAATGCATTCGTCTTCTAAGGTCAGCACCAAACTTTGCATGGCAACACTGTTCTTCTTCTTCTTATTATTCTTAACCAATTTCACATATGCTTCAAGACCTGTCCCTGAATCATCTTCCCAACCACCTCCGGTTAGTCCTCTTACTTTAATTTTTAGTTGCTATCACATCTTATAATATAATAATATATACTCTGTTTCCAATATTAACCAATATTAATTGCATGTTCTTCTCTTATTGAAGGTTGTGGAGAAATCATTTAATGTGGAGGAATATTGTGAGGGTGCTGCTAATAAAGATGAATGCTTAATGAGAAGAACACTTGAAGCTCACGTAGATTATATCTATACACAGAAAGCAAATCCATGATATATATCTCTGCATCACACTTTTGTTGTAATTTTATGTATAAGCTATAGTTTTCATCATATATGCATGTATGCCACTTTTGAAGAGCTACTATACTTCACTTTTCCTTTTCTTGTTTTGATATAGAAAGATATATTGATAAATATATAGTATTTGTAACCAACTATGGATGTATATTGAGTTTCGTAGATATGAATTTTGGTTTGTACTTTTTTAATGTTTTTAATTACTTGTTAACAATTTTAGATTGTGTTATGAATTCAGACATGATTCATTTTTACACTTTAATGGAACCTTGCATGATGAAGCTAAGAATAATCTGGGCTGTAAAGTATCCAACTTGTTTGCCATATATCCTACAAAATTAAAATGGAACCCCAAAAAGGTCAACCTTTTTACTTTTTCCCTCTCAAAGCCAATAACTTTTTTGGGTGGGAAAGTGGGATACACAAAAAAAATTCGTTTTTAACGTTTTGCAATGTTTCTTAATTTACAATCTATCTTAAAGCTAAGGTAAGGTAAATTAAATAGTGAATACTCAGTTGGAGTCAACTTCATGTAAAGTTGATAATTGAGAGCATTTAAATAAAAATTGAATCCTGTTAGAGAGACAATAGACTATTTGTATAATGTGTACAATGGACTATTGAGTTACAAAATGAACATCCACCTTTCGGACCTAGTGCTCTAATACCATGTTATAATACCACTCATTCCAAAAACTTCAGCTGATGAGAAAAAATAACACTAATGGTTATATTTCTAATACTCCATAAACCTCAATTGTACACATTGTACAAATATTTCATTAACTCCTCGTACTTTTCTATAAAAATTTAGTCAAATCATTCAAATCATTCAGTTACTCTCAATTATCAACTTTTAGGAAAAATTAATTACACCTAAATTTTCACCACCGTTAAATTATTTGAATGATTTGACTAAATTTTTATCTAAAAATTCTTAATTATCATCTTCACCTAAAATTGACTGGATCTGATTTTCCACCAAATTAAATATACCGGTTCTTTTCCTTTTCTTTAAGTACTCAGTAATAAAGAAACTTGTTTGGGACAAAAGGATAGGTGATGCCCCTCATCAATTAATAATAATGCATTAGTTCAACAAATTTGCCCAAATATGTGATTATTCTATTGAATAAGTTGGCATGTTTACGTATTGTGCAGGTTGGATTGTCTGATCTTCTAGACAAGCTAAATTAGTTTATTCAAGATTATTTGTCCATAAATTGACGTACTATCTCGTAAAATACCCTCGCTCTTTTTTTAAGAAAAACAGTCTTAGTTATATTAATAGGAAAAGTATATGGAACCAATTAATAATCAGCCAAGAATAGAATAACATAATTAATTATAATTAATTTTATTAATTTATAATTTAATTTGTTTTTTAAATTATTGTTGATCATGTTCAAAACATGAGAGAAGATACGCTAGTGATAGGAGAGAATCACGAAACAGATGCTTTGATCATTTATTAGTTGGTTCCATATAATTAATTATATTTTATTAATGCGTAACAAATGAAACATAGAAATCATATCAAAAATCATCCAATTTACAAGAAAAAGAAACATCCGTGTGCCTATCAGTAGCAACATCCGGTTAAAGTCACCGATGTCTCTAATTTACCAATTGGCTGATTCTTAGCTTATATAGAATTGGTTCCCTAGCATTGTTGATATTAATATAGGTTTAAATATTTAATTAGTTCATTGTATTGTTTGGTCAGCCAACATACGCGTATGTATGTGTCACAAATCTTAAACTAAGCCAAACCATGCATGTAATATAATCCTTAATTGTCGTGAACTATACATATATATAATACATTTATTATTGTTTGACATCATATAAATTGAAAATTACGATTATTATTACCATGGTTTAAGATAGGGGTGCACATGGGTCGGGTGAAGTCGGGTTTGATAGGATTCAGACCTGATTCGAAATATACACTGAGTTTATTTATTAGACCCGAATCCGACTCTAGACCCGATAAAACCAATACACTTTCGGGCCACAATTATATCGGGTAAAAATCGGGCCGTTAATATTACATTACGTTGATATTTTCTTGTAAGCTAGCATGTAAAAACATCCAAATTTCCAAGACTCCAACCATTATTTAACATGGTAAAATTCACTTAGAAAAATATAACAAGAACCAACCCTTCTTTAAAATTAAAGCAAAACCACAATCAATACTAATATTGTCCAATAATACCAAATATTTAAATCAATACAAATAACATAATATTATGCATTAATCTAAAGTCTTATGCATTCTAAACATAAAACATTAACTTATAGCCTTATAATGACTAATAACACAAAATATTAAGGTTTACAATACTTAAATTCTATATAAGAATAATACTTAAATTCCATATAAGAATAGTCATGATCCATCACTAATAACACAAAATATTAATTGTGTATGATGACCGGGCCACCGGACCGAATTCGGGTGACCCAAGCTATGACCCGGACCCGATCCGAAATAATGATCGGGTCTATTTTTGAGACCCTTACCCGACTCTAAACTCAATAAAATCACACCAAATTAGCCCCTAAAGTGTCCATGCCTGAACCTCATGAAACAATTAATCGTTAAACAAAAAGCACATAAAATAAATTACCCTATGACGGCGGCACTGTCTGTATATGATTATGTTTGTGCCACTAATGTGGCTTACAGAGTTGCCAGATGAATGCAAGAATGAATGACTAGTCTATAATTATGTTGAACATACACTCATGTTCCAACCAACAACTTTAGCGGCGGAGATAATGCGGCTCCAGGCCCATGACATTATATTGTTATTAAAATTACGGAGGAAAAATTAATTCGTCGAATAGTTAGTTCACTTGTCTATCTATGTAAGTATTGAGATTTTAAAATTCATCTTATACATACAACACTAGCAATAAATTTTTAAATGAAATTCAGATTCGTAATAAATTAATTTTGATTTGTGCGAATTTTAAATTCAACAGGACTGTTGTTTATTTATTTTTTATTAATTAAAAATATTTTTATACGATAAATTAAGATATAAATATATATAAAATAATTATCAAAGCATTTAATAATGCTTAACTATCGTCTTTGCATAAAAAGATATTTATGAGTATCATAATTAAACAGAAAAAAGTCATTGGATTGTTATTTTATCTATAAATTACAACGTATGGACCTCACAAGTCACAAGTAACAATATATAGAAGCTTCTTTAAGGACCTTGGTATGTAGAATTCTATATTATGCCTCTAGGCTCTAGGTGACTCTTTACGTACGGAGTTATTTGCTGTTCAATTTGAAAATTTTCCATAACCAATTACTGCAAAATTTGACCTACAAACTTGGTATTACTCGTTACACGTACGTTTCGATTGTGACCTCAAATTATATTATTAACGACTAAACTACCAAAAAGTTGTCCCGAAATTTAGATTGTTGATAAAAAGAACTTTAGAATGCTAATGATAAATAAATTTTCGAAATATTTAAAACATGATTTAAAAATTTAGATATTAAATATAATTTTTTAAAAAATTAGAAATTAGATTTTAATATATTTTTTTGTAAGTATTATTAAAAAAATAATTTTTATCTTTAAAGTTTTGCAATTTTATGTCAAGTCAAATTTCTTAAAAAACTTTTTTATTGTGAATGACTAATTTTTTTAAAAAATAAAATAAATTTAGGAATTAAATTTTGCTCAAAATTTTTTTGCTTATTTTCTAAATATATATTCAAATATTATCACAAAAATTCGAATCAAATGGATAAGTTGTTTACTAAAACGAAAATTTTATAGTTACTTATAAAAATATAATATTTATTGATTATTTTTATTATATTTTCAAGTCATTCAAAGATTATTTTGTTGATAACATCTCTTAAAAACTTTTTATCAGCTTATCTTTTGAATACTAATTAGTAGTTAGTTTTATTATTAGTATTTAGTTAAGATGTGTTTTAAGGGCACATAATAAACCTATTACTAGTAAAAAGTTTTAAATGTTTTTATTGAATGAATATAAAAAAATATATTAAAAATTTATATTTTCGATAAAAATTTTCTTGTTTTATAATTTTAATATGTGTTCTAACTTCTAAGGGCAGATGAGAAATAAACCCTCCTTATTACTAATAAGATTTCAGAATTAAGGCAACTGCTAAACAGTGAATAAATACATACCATATATGGGCCTATCTTAAATTGGGCTGATTTGGGATAACCCACCAAAATAGAACCCAAATGAAAATTTCTGACCAAAAATAATTAAGCGGATGAGAATTGAGAAGTTTTGAAAGAGACAAAAAATGAAAGCGAAATTGAATTGGGGCAAATGCAACCAAATGCAAATGTTGCAAACCCTAGCACCCGTAAGGGCAGCAAAACCCTGTTTCATGGTGATTACATCATTGGCATGGCTACGAAACTTGAAAGGGAGAGCGAGAGTGCGTGCATTCTCTTTCTCCTCCTCCGACGACGATTACGGAGACCAATCACGCGGTGGTCTCCCCCGTTTCTACTCCGAAACTTTTCCTTCTTCCAAGGCATCTCTCTTCTTCTAACTACTCTTCCTAATACAGCACATCATTTCTCTGTTATTTCACCTTCATTTTAATAATGGTTTGGCTTTGCTTCCAACATTCAACTTTTGCAACGATTTTCATCTAATTAGCATTACCGCCGCACTTGTCATTCTTACTGTTCTGTGTTAGATACCACATTGGCAAAGCCTTGCCACTTGTTTAATTGAAGATGGGTTTATTCTGTTTCTGTGGCAATGCAGGGTAGTGTTGTGCGTGTAAAAGGGGATGAATTTTGGCATATGACAAAAGTATTGAGGCTGGGTGCCGATGACAGGTAATCATATAGATCACTTGTTATGACTGAGAGGATAGTTTAGTTTTTAAGACAATTGATCTTGTGCAAAATTTAGTTCTGAATTCTACCCTTTGAACGATTTGAATTAGTAATAGGAATTATGATGCTTAATGTTGATTAGTAAGGGGAAAGTATTTTAGGCAGTTGCATTAGACTTGAATGTGGAAAGTGGAGTTCTTTCTTGTAGTTCATTTCCAATATGTCTGTCAAATATTTTATGTCACGGTTGTACCGTTAGCCACTATTTTTGTATATTTCTAATTCAGGGAACTGAAAGTTAAAGAGAGACTCTTCTTGTGCATATTTAGTGGTCTATGTTTCCGTATTCATCTCTAGCATAACTCCTCCATTTCAATGATTTGTTGATGATCCACATCAAGGGTAGAGCTCTTCAACGGGAAGGGAGGTCTGGTAGAAGGATGCATACAGAACATTGATCGTACTGGACTTGATTTTGTTGCACTGAATGATCCAAAGCTAATACATCCACAGAACATGCAGTTTCATGTATTTGCTGGTTTTGGTTAGTTCCTATAGTTGTCAACAACTTCATGGTGTTGTGTGTTTTGAAGATGTGAGCTTTTGAGCTCAATTTTTCACTTGTTGCACCATGCATGTTTAGGAACTTTGAAGGGTGGACGTGCTGACTGGCTTGTAGAGAAGTGCACAGTATGTTTCACTAGCATGTTGAGATTTTATCTGGTTAGACTTATAGCTTCATGTTATGGTTGTTTCTCTTTTATTCATGTTACAATGCCTTAGGAACTTGGAGCCAATAGTGTAACTCCACTACTTACTGAACGTTCTCCATCAATCTCAGAAAATCGGGTAGACAGATTGGAACGGGTAATCTTAGCGGCATCAAAACAATGTAAATATATTTTTACTTGCCTCTGAAGCTAAATGTTTTTGTAATCCTATTAGAAATTGGCTTTTCAGTTTGAGGAACCTAATGTTGTTGCTCTTTTGTAGGTCAACGGCTGCATGAAATGGTCCTGAAACCTCCTGTAAAGGTTAATGACCTTCTCCATCTTGTAAGTTTTCCATTTCAATTTTAGTTATTTGCCAAGAAGTCACAACATTGTAGTTTTTAGGATGCTTATTTTCTTGATGCTTATTTTCTTTTGGTCTTGTGAATTCTTTGTTTAAACAAGGGATTTGATCTTGCTATAAATGGTTATGTAGTGACATTTATGTAGTATATAGACCGATGGGATTCCAAGTCTTCCCTTCTCCTTTCTGCTCATGGCTAACTTTACCTGTTTTCTGTGCCACAGATTGCACAGTCAAAGCTTTCTCTTGTTGCAACAGCAAAGGCATCTCCTGTTCTTAATGCGTTGACAGAATTCGAAAAGGAAACTAGTGGCTTAATCGTAATTGGACCTGAAGGCGGTTAGTTTGCTTAATTTTGTTCAATCTTAACTTTTTTGTTTTTTTTGAATGGTTACATTATGCTTAAAAAATGGCAAGTCTTCTAATTGCTACTCATCATTATGATTGTCTAGTAAATGCCATGTTTCTTGGTATCAATTTGTTGCTTAAAATGAAAATAACGCTTGTTTGTTTTGGTATTGGGTGCCTTGTCCAGACTTCACCGAGAAAGAAGAGAGTATGATGATGGAAGCGGGTGCCATAGGTGTTAGTCTCGGGCCACATCGTCTAAGGGTTGAAACTGCCACAATAGCACTTCTATCAACTCTCGTGTTATGGTCTGACTCTCACCGAAGCTAAAAGTTTTGTATCACATGACATGTTTCTTAGATAGCATACTTTTATTTAATTTCATTTATTGGGGCCTAACTTGAAATTCTCAATTTGAAGTGGGGTATAGAGAATGATAAATGCAGGGAAGGTTGTGCAGATCTCGGCTTTCTTTAACTGTGAGTATTCGTCTTTAAACCTGTTGGTCAATATTATACAACAAGAGCTGAATTCAAAGTATATAATATTATTTTAGGAATCACATATTATAGAGAAAACTGATCAACGGGTAAGATCAACTGATAATAATTTTGATACAATTTTTTGCGCATATCAATAGCAATGCGGTTTCTTAGTAGTAAAGTAGCACAGGGAGAAGACAGATATTTTTGAATTTTGTGGGTGTTTATAGTCCCATGTGATGTGAGGACTATTGTGTGGAGAAATTTAATATAATGATACTTCACCATACACTCCAATCACTCCATAATGAGTCATGAATCCTGAGCCTACATGATTGATATATGTGGTATTTATGATATCAACATTGACTGATTATAAGAATTCAGTGGTTCGCAACTGCGATATCTATGACTAATTTTTAGTTGGTTTATAAGCAAATTCATTCTCTTAATAGTTACATCAAATTAGAGCGAAATTAAAATATATCAAGTGCTAAATAAAATAGAATTTTGCTAGCACTTTAAAAACATTTGTTAAAGTCCAAATTAAATATTTATGAAAGTAACAAGCTTTTGAAAATTTCATAACATTGATATATTTACAACTCAAGAAAAAGTGTTATCTTTTAAATTTTCAACAAGTAGATTACTCATTAATAAACCCTAATACAAAAATATTATATTTTGAAAGGCAATACCCCGTTGACCAAAGGGGAACAATCTGTTATTAAATACTAATATTCAGCTCCACAAATTTCACATTAATGGATAATAAATTTTGCATGACTTACCCATTTGTAATCTTGTCCAACTACCTGTATTAAACGTTGACATTAGGGTGTGAATCAAAGAAAGTTTGGGTGAAATATTTTGGTGATAATAATGAGAATATTATTATTTAACAAGAAAAGCACTCCCCTAGCTATTTCCTATTGATTTTTCTAGTTTGATTCTAGAATTTGCACAAATTTAATACATTAAAGGAGTTGTCTTAAATTGGATTTCTCGCTTCCGAAAGAAGATTTTCCTTACGTTGCAATTGATGACCAAAAAATGATTTTATATGCTATTAGATAACACTAAGGAACAAAAAATAAACTCAAAAAAAATTAATGTAGCTTACTTTTTTCCCCTTAAATTTGACCTAATACTAATCACTTCTGTGTAAAACTCCTAAAATAAGACCGTAAACGAAAATGGAAAAGGTCTTAATAAATTGGCGCTTTTATTTATTGTTACTACTTTTTAACCTGCCTCATGAAAGTCAACACAACCGGCAGCAATGCATGTGGTCCGAGTCAGTAACACCGACCAATTTGGCAATTCATAAGGACGTTGCGAAAATATTAAAAGAAAATAAAAATAAGTCTCCAGTAAGAGAAAGTAAAGAAACGAAAGGAAAAAAATTTCCCTATCAAGAAATAAATAAAAATTGGCGCAACCTATCGTTTCATCTTATTGTTTAACATTTTTTTTTTGTTATAATTGTTTAACATATTTATCGTATAGGTAAAGCTAGTAAACAATTATTTTCCCTTTCAAAAAGGTTTCGTTTTACTCTCTCGTTTTTCTTTCGTTGTAAATTCCCCTATTTTTCTATTGGAATATCCAGTGAATGTGTACCACTTGAAAATTAATAAATTATTTAGCTGAGGTCAATATGACAATATCGGGCCAAACATTTATATAAATACAAGGATCATATTTGAAGAAATTAACGATAATATTCAGTTAAAAAAAATGTTAAGTGATTAGTGCTTTTTATTTTATAAATATATTTATAATATTTTTTATTTTGTTAATATAAAAGCATAGATATAATGAGATTTATAATGGTTTCTCTGAGATTGATGTTGGCGAGCATATCCCATTCATTCCGTATAACATATAAAGTAAATATATATTTTTTAATTAAAAATAATAAATATTATTAAAAAAAAACGTTGAATGGAAGAAGTTGGTGATTACGTACATACAGATCACAAATAAATACAGCATTTATTTAGAGAAGTAGAGTATCTATAAAGCATTGCTTAGATGCGCAGCACTCAGTGCATGCATTATGATTCACTCAACCGCACATACATAAAGTTGATTGATTGATTCAAGTGCTAATTGAAGAGAAGGAACGTCGATCGAGCATCGCAGATCAAAAGGAGATGATGATGGAGAACCTGTTGGAGACGATAAAGTCTCAGGTGAGCAAGCTGAAGCTAACGAAGAAGAAGAAGAAGAAGCCATACATAAAAATCGATAAGAGTGCGAGCGTGAAGGTTGAGATCCGAAGCAGAAAGGCTCGCAACCTTATCGACAAGACTCTTAAGGCTGCTGATCGCCCTGGCAAAACCACCCCTATCTCTTAATCATCACCTTCCTTATGTAACATTCATTCACCACTCCCTCTATCTTCTGAATTTAAATCCTCTAATTTGAGAAATTTGGTATTTTTTACGCTATTTCCATTTATGTAAACAAACTGTCCTTGTAATTATGTAAAACAAAACAATAATTTTTTTTTAAAGTTAGGAGTGAGACTCAATCCGAAACCTCTAGATGAGGATGAAGAGATTATGCCATTTGAATTATAGCTCGTTGGCAACAAAACAACAATCCTTGTAATAGCTTTATTTGGCAATTAATTTTTGGATCATATATTATTATACATCCATCTATTAATTGTTAGAACATAATATTGTTTTCTGCTGATGTTCCTTCCTGCCTAAATGGCAGGCTGTATTATTGATGGTCATGATAGAGATTAAAGAGGTTAAGATAATTGTGATTATAAAAGTGATTTAGTTTAATTAGTATACTTGTTAATAATGACCGCCGGATCGGAAAGTGGCCTTTCAGCCATAGAACAAGGTCAATAAGAATATAAGATAGGCCTACCTAATTAAATGGTGAGTCCAATTCAAATATATAAATAATTTTTGTGGAACTAGCTAGTGCAAATGCTACTTGACTAATCACAAAAGACAAAACACGTATGTAGATTGTTTGATATCGTTGAAAAAACTCATCTAAAACATGATATTATGCTATGATATATTTTGAAGGTTGACAATTCTTGATTTTGAGATTTTTTTTTCTGATTGCTCACAGTATCCTCTAGTTCGACAGGTCAATGACTAATTCATAACAAATCTGAGCTCTATTTAAAGGTCTGTCGCTAGTCAATTGGTTGCTGCATGCACAAGGCGAAATTTAAACCTCCAATACTTATTTAAACAAACAAGTGAACTGATCACTCGACCAAGTTGGTTTGATTTCGAGATCATTTTTTTTGGTAAATGATTTCGAGATCATTACTAAAGTTAATTCCTCCTTGTACAGGAAGATAAACTCGTTTTTTTTTTCTTGGTCACCGGAAAAAGAAAACACATCTTCCCAAGATTGTAACATGTTCTTGCCTGGTTATTCCGAGGTATAGCTCGTCCTCTGATAAGGTCGGCGGACTCCTAGAGTGGACCAAGATATACGTCGACAGCGGATGAACAATGAGGGTGGGTACCTGCAAAGGCACTCCGACGCTCAAGTTAGTGTTGAGTAGATGATAGATCTTAACTTGGAAAGTATGACGTACCTCTCTCGGCTTTTCTTGTCTGCTTTATATTAATGTAAATGGTCGACCGTTTTCCTTGGGTTGTAACGCCCAAGTGGAGGATTAATTGTAAATCCGACATTATTGGTTAATGATTATTTATGGTCATGATGAAATCATCGGTTATGATCGGATCTTAGGCGTTACCGAGCTATAACTTGTAACCGATGCTTACTGGTCATATCACAGCCCCCAAGCTTGACCTGACTTTAAAGAGATAGGTTGAGCTTTTATGGTAGGCGAGTTATAGCTCGGTACACTGTGCCCCCAGATCAGCATATCTCTTTCAAAGTTACCTCTAGTAACTGAAAAGACTGGCCACTGTAATTATTATCCAAGTCTCGATACGTGTAGACTTTTAATTATTATTGTTTCTAAATAGGTGCAAGTTCCAAGACTTCTTTTTAACCGTTGAAAGTGTGCTTTATTTAATGGTGTTTGATTGCACCATAAATTTAAGGAGTTAAGCAACTGAATGGTTTGCATTTTTCTTCCTACAATACATTGGAGGGTTTTATTCAGAATCCTTTAAACATTATGAGTACTAGAGGTTAGTAACACTACCCCTTCTTTTCTTCTATTCTTCTGAGTCAATAAGGAACAATGAGTGAGAAAAAGGTGAAATCGTTACCCAAGATTGGGAATGAAGAACTGTACGACTGGGTTGGGGAGGATGTCAAAATAAGGGCTTCTTTGTTTGTGGATAAGGATAGCGTTAAGCAAGTTAATGTTGCTAGGATAGTGAAACCTGGCTTTCGCTTGGAATTACTGCCATGCAGTCGTTCTGATCGTGTTTTTCACAGAAAAAAGGATTTCGAAAATTTCTTTATGTACACTTGTGTTTTAGAAGAGTTAAGGGTCCGACTTCCGTTTAGTCAGTTTGAATGTGATGTTCTGAAACAAATGAACTGTGCCCTATCACAGGTTCATCCCAATGGCTGGGCGTTCATAAAGTGTTTCCAGATTCTAATGGACTTTTTGGAAGTTAACCCAGAGCTGGAGCTTTTCTTTTCCTTATTCCAAGCTAAGGGGGTATGGAAGGGTTTGTGGGTAAATTTAAACAGTACACCAGGTTTTTCGGTTTTCAAAT
Source organism: Arachis hypogaea (assembly GCF_003086295.3). Classification (NCBI taxonomy): domain Eukaryota; kingdom Viridiplantae; phylum Streptophyta; class Magnoliopsida; order Fabales; family Fabaceae; genus Arachis; species Arachis hypogaea. The sequence goes on from NC_092044.1 coordinate 111,791,370, forward strand.
TATATAAATCTTCCTTTAAAGATTTCAAGGAAATGTTTTTGAAGATTAAGTCAGTGGATGAGGATTTCCCGTTTTATTTAGATGAACATCTTGGGGAAAAATTCCCCTTGTACTGGTGTTGCCAACTGCAACACATCTTAGGTCCTGAATTGATAACTAGCCGGAATGAGTGTATTATATCTTTTCTGATTGAAATGGTGGCTAAGGGGGGACTGATGTCTGTGTCCGAATTGCTTCCTTTGGAAGATAACAAGTCGGCCATGGTGGATTATTTTGGTGAGTTCATTGAATTATATTTTGTTTTGAGTAGTTTTGGATAGAATAATCTTTTCTCTGATTGCTTGTTTTTTATCTGTGTGCAGCTGGGAAATTTCCGGGAGTGTCAGCCTCTACCCTTAGGGCCCGGTTTAAATCCAAAAACTTTGAAGGTTCATCTTCGAATGCTGAAAAAATGGATGTAGGGGGTGAAGTTGATCAGCCCCCACCTAAGAAAAAAGGGATAGTTTTTAAGAAGAGGAAGACTGAGGTTGCTATTACTGCTGGGGAACAGGACAAAGAAGGTGTGATTCAACTTGAAGACCTATCTAGTTTTACTGTGAAACAGGATAAGCTCCATGCTTTTGATGATGGCGGAGATGGCTCATCTGTTTGGGATCGGGGGTTTCCCTTCAATGTTGTTGCGAACGAGGTTGTCCAATGTTTCTCAGATATAGCACGGGTTGAAGAGGCTGGGGATGTGGGAGTTGATCAATTTCTTCAGGTTAGCTTTTCGATTTGAGCCATCTCACTTCAAATATTTGTAGTGTATATTTTATACTGTTAAATTTGTAATTTTCAGGTGTTGGGTTTTCGTTTGGCTTGTATAGGCCGAAGTCAAGAAAAGAAACACAAAAAATTTGTTGCCGAGCTTGAGCAGTGTGCTGTTTTGAAGGAACAGCTGACTTCAAAAGAATTGGTCCTTACTGAACTAAAGAAGAATGTTTCTGATCTGGAAAAGGAATTGAAGGTTGAGAAAGAAAGTCGTGAAAAGGCTACCGAGCTTTTGAAAAAGAAAGAAACTGAGCTGGAAGAGGTAAATAAACGAGTTATTGATCTGACTGTGCAAATGAAGGAGTTTGAGGCAGGTAGAGAGGGTGACATTCTTGATGTCTTTGCGGAAGGTTTCGAACGTGCTGTGACTCAGGCGAAGTTTCTTATGCCTGATGGTGACTTTGCACCTATGGACCCGAGTAAGGTGATTCGGGATGGTCAACTTGTAGATGATGAAGAGGTGATTGAAGAAGGGGGCGATAACTTAGTTAACTAGTTTGTGTAATCTTCAGTTGTTATTGCTTTGGGGATGATGGCCCATGACTGTTTTATTTTGTTTAACTGCTGTTTGTAATTAGGTTTTGTATGACCCTAATTACGTTGTCTGATACCCATAAGAGGGATTTTTGAACTGCATGCTTAATATGGCTTTGCATATTATCTGTTTTGTCTGTTAAGAGGAGTGGTTTGTAATTTGATTACAACTTTTCTCATGATGTTTGTTAGCAAATTGAAATTGAGCTTAAAAGAGAATATTCTATCAAATGTCATAAATGTAAATGAGTTTTATTCAAAACAGTACCTTAAAAACCTAACGTTGGCAAGCTAGCCTCATTAAAACCTCCTTGAGCAAAACCCTTTTGGGAAAAAATCTCAAGTGAGGAAAAAGAGTACTAGCATTCTGCTGTGCCTTAACTGTAATATTGCTTTAAAGAATGGACGTTCCATGTACTTGGGATCTTAGTACCATCCAAATGCTCTAGTCTGTAAGCTCCTCTCCCGAGGACTTCGAGTATGCGGTAGGGTCCGTCCCATGTTGCTGCAAGCTTCCCATGGGAAGATGGTCAGCGAGCTTCTTCAGTTTTCCTCAGCACCAGATCTCCGATATTGAAGGATCTTGGTTGAACCCGTTTGGCGTGTCTTCGGCTTAGTTGTTGCTGTAGAGCTTGTTGGCGAATGGCTGTTGTATTCCTGATTTCTTCTATTAAGTCAAGTTCTGCTCTGCGAGCTTGATCGTGATTCTCTGCTATCGCTCGTAAGGATTGTTGCGAAACTTCCAGAGGAATCATTGCCTCAGATCCATAGACCAATCTAAACGGGTTTTCTTTAGTTGATGTATGCACTGTAGTATTGTAGGACCATAATACTTCTGGAACTAGCTCGGCCCAGAGCCCCTTAGCATTGTCGAGCTTTTTTCTTAAGGCGTGTAAGACGACCTTATTGGCGGCTTCAGCTAAACCATTAGATTGTGGGTGTTCCACAGATGAGAAATGGTGATTTATCCTTAGTTTCTGCAAAAAATCTTTAAAATTATGATCGGTAAACTGCCGACCATTGTCTGTGACAACATGTCGAGGAATTCCAAATCTGCATATAATGTATTTCCAAACAAAGGATATCATCTGGTAGGATGTGATTCTCGCCAGGGGTTGTGCTTCAATCCATTTGCTGAAGTAATCAATAGCAACTACTAAATACTTCATCTGTCCAGGTGCAGTGGGAAACGGGCCGAGGATGTCTATCCCCCACTGGTTAAATGGCCAACTTACGACAGACTGGTGAAGATGCTCGGCTGGGATGTTAATGATCGGTGCGTGCTTTTGACATTGGTCACAAGTTCTAACCTTCTTTCTGCTATCCTCCCACAGACTCGGCCAGTAGAAACCTGCTCGAAGTATTTTCTGTGCCAGGCTTCTTGCCCCCGAGCGTATGCCACATATTCCTTCATGAGCCTCGGCTAACACAAGATCGGCCTCATTCCTGTCCAAACATTTCAAAAGTGGTCGGGAGTACCCCCGCCTATATAGAACGTTATTCATTAATGTGAAAAAAGAAGCTTGTCGTCAAAATCTTTTCTTATCTGAGATCTCTTTCGGAAGAGAGCCATCTTTTAGATATTGTATGTAAGGTAGTTGCCAACTTGTCTCATTGAAAGCGTTTAAAGTGTTAATGATGTGTATGCTCGGCTTGTCTAAAGTTGACTGTAATAGTGTTGCTGTGTGTGACTGTGTAGTGGCTAGTTTTGATAGAATGTCAGCCCTATGATTTTGGTCTCTGGGAATGTGGCAAATTTCTATTTTTTGAAAACCATTTACCAACTGCTGAACAAGTTCTAAGTATTTCAATAAAAGTTTATCTTTAGTTTGAAAGACCTGATTTACTTGTTGTACTACTAATAAAGAATCACAATAAACCTTTAAGCTGGCAATGTGTAAATCAATTGCTAACCTGAGCCCGGCGACGAGGGCTTCGTATTCGGCCTGGTTATTACTGGCTTTGAAGGAGAACCGGAGAGAATGCTCGAGGATTATACCTTCTGGACTCTCTAATAATATTCCTGCCCCTGACCCCTGTGGGTTTGAAGCTCCGTCCACAAACAAGATCCAATCGGAGTTCTGTTCATCCGTACATGGTTGGGTAAGTTCGGCCACAAAATCGGCTAAGTATTGGGATTTAACGGACCCTCTCGGTTGGTATTGAATGTCAAATTCAGAGAGCTCAACGGCCCATTTGATAAGTCTGCCTGCTAATTCTGGTTTTGAGAGGACTTGCCGAAGGGGTTGTTCGGTCCTGACAATGATGGTATGCCCCTGGAAATATGGTCGGAGTCGTCTCGAGGAGAAGACTAAGGCCAGCGTGAGCTTTTCCAACCTCGGGTAGCGAAGCTCGGCGCCCTGCAGTAATTTACTTACAAAATAGATCGGCTGTTGACCTTTCTGCGTTTTTGTTACAAGGACAGAACTTACTGCCATATCAGTAATGGACAAGTATATATACAATGGCTCATTAGGCTTTGGCTTTTGTAAAACGGGTGGTTTTGAAAGGAATTGTTTTAAGTTTTGAAATGCGGCTTCACAGCTTTCAGTCCATTCAAAAAGTTTGGTGTTCTTTTTTAAACATCGGAAAAAAGTAAGAGACTTTGATGCCAAACAGGGTAGAAATCTGGATAAGGCCGCAAGTCGTCCTGTTAGCCGTTGAACGTCCTTTATTGTTTTTGGACTTTGCATATCAAGGACCGCCTGACATTTTTCGGGATTTGCTTCAATTCCTCGGCTGGTGAGGATAAATCCAAGGAATTTTCCTCCGCGAACACCGAACGCACACTTTTCGGGATTTAATCTCATATTATATCGTCGGATCTGCCCAAAAATCTCGGCTAGGCATGGATATGAGAGTTGCTGACCATGGTCTTGGCGACCATGTCGTCCACATAAACTTCGATATTCCGACCTATTTGGTTTTCGAAGACCTTATTCATTAGTCGCTGATATGTCTCACCTGCATTCTTTAAACCAAAAGGCATAACGTTATAGCAATAATTACCATATTCAGTTATAAAGGCAGTCTTTTCTTTGTCAGATGGATGCATGAGGATCTGGTTATAGCCAGAGTATGCGTCCATAAAACTTAATGAACCATAACCGCAAGAATTGTCAACTAAAGTGTCAATGCAAGGTAAAGGATAAGCATCTTTAGGACACGCCTTATTTAGGTCAGTAAAATCGACGCACATGCGCCACTTACCGTTACTCTTTTTTACCATAACAACATTGGCGAGCCATGTTGTAAACCTGATTTCTTTGATGAAGTTAGCGGTAATGAGCTTTTTGACCTCGGTAAGGGATGCAAGGCGTTTTTCCGCTCCAAGGTTTCTTTTCTTTTGGGAGACTGGGCGAGCTTCTGGATTAACTGCCAATTTGTGCGTAATAACAGATGGATCTATTCCTGGCATATCGGCAGGCGTCCAAGCAAATAAGTCGGCATTCTCTTGCAAAAACCTTATGAGTGATTCTTTCTCTTCCTTACTGATTGATGTCCCCATATAGGTGAATTTTGCGGGGTCCTCGGTCAGGGCGACCTTTGTTAAGTCCTCGTTTGGCATTGGCCGATCTTCGAAGTCGGCTCTTGGGTCTATTTCTGTCAATCTTGGCTGGTCAGGTTGTATGGAGTTGACTTGCACCATGTTGCTCTTTTTGATAGGCTTCAGGCTTGTATTATAGCATTGCCGAGCTTCATGGAGGTCGCCGTGGATGGTTGCCACTAAATTATCCTGCACAGGGAACTTAACACAAAGGTGAACTGTAGACATGATTGCTGTAAATTTATTTAAAAATGGTCTACCTAATATAAGATTATAAGGACTAAAGTAGTCGACTACAAGATATTGAATGTCTTGTGTCTTAAATAATGGTTGCTCACCGAGTGTGGTTTGTAACCACACGGAACCCAGAACAGGGACTCGCTCCCCTGAAAATCCGACCAAGTCTCCATGGTACGGTTGCAGAATTTTGTGACTTAGTTTCATTTTTTCGAACGTAGTAAAGAATAAGACATCAGCACTGCTTCCGGGATCGAGAAGTACTTTGCGGACTATTAAATCCCCCAATTGAATGGAAATCACCACTGGATCGTCATAATTAGCATCGGCATGATTAAAGTCGGTTGAACCGAAAGTCATTTCTGGGAAATCCTGGATCGGCTGAGGAACTTTAAGGGCATCTGTAACAGCCAACATGGCCCTGTAAGTTCTTTTCCGGGCCGAGCTTGTATGTCTGCCTCCCGCATATCCTCCTGAAATACAATTGATAATTCCTCTGGGTTGGGCTGGTGCGTTATCTTTTTCTTTTGATGAGAGGCTTGCTGCTGCAAGGTCAGAAGCCGAGGTTACATTCTTCTGCATACGTCCTGTGATAAACTTGTCGAGATGACCTTGTCTCGCGAGGCGTTCTAGGAGATCTTTAGCGATCACACATTCATCGGTTGTGTGCCCATGTTTCTGATGAAAAGTGCAATATTTGGATTTATCAACAGTCTTGGATTCCGGGTAAGCGCCGGCCTTACGAGGAGGCTTGATTAATTTGGAGTTGAGTATTTCTTTAATAATGTCATCTCTCTTTGTGTTGAACTGGGTGTATGACTCATAACGGGGAACTGGCTTAAATGATTTCTTACTGTCCCGGGGTTTATCATCATCCTTGACGGCGGCTGATTTTTCTGCTTTGCGGGCCTGCCAAAGCTCTTCAACATCTATCTGTCCCTTGGCTTTCTCGCGAAACTCTGCCAAGGTTCTCGGCTTACTCACAACAATTGTCTCTTGGAACTTGCCCGGACGAAGACCGCTTTTAATGGCATGGAGATGGACTTCGGGATGAAGGTCGGGGATTCTCATGGCGATCTTCGTAAAACGGGTAATGTAATCCTTCAGGCTTTCTTGTGGGCCTTGTTTGATGGTTGTCAGGTAATCAGAATCATGCAAGTATATTGCGGATGCTGCAAAGTGATCCTCAAACTGCTTGGCTAATTCTTGGAAACGCGATATTGAATCTGCAGGCAAAGAGCAAAACCAGTCAAGTGCAGGACCATCTAAAAAAGAGGGAAAACAACGACATAAAATAGGGTCGGATGCACCGTTAACGATCATAATAGATCGGAATTTTTTAATATGCTGCTTCGGGTCTCCCATCCCATCATAAGGGGTTAAAGTTGTTGGCAAGGTGAATTGTCTCGGGAGTTGAAAATTCATGATGTCGGCCGTAAATGGGCCAGCAGAGTTGTCGCGCTCTTCTTCCTCGGCGTTTGGTTGGGCCTCCTCGGTTCCATGGGCCCCTTCCTCCTCCTGTTGAGGTGTTTCGGAGACATGGATCGGTATTGATTGGCGCTCATGATTTTCTTCTCGGTTATGATGATCATTGTTATGCTCCAGCCGAGCATTGACTAGTTGCGCGATTTGATCCTGCATTCTTTGATTCTCCTCCGCCATCCGTTGATTTGCTTGCTGAAGCTCAGTCACCATCCGTAGAAGCTCGGATGAGGTTGGGGGAGGAACATCGGCCATGAATGTGTTTTAAGGATATTTTGGGACCTTTGCGAGTGATATTTCAAGGTAGGGCCCCACGGTGGGCGCCAAATGTTCTTGCCTGGTTATTCCGAGGTATAGCTCGTCCTCTGATAAGGTCGGCGGACTCCTAGAGTGGACCAAGATATACGTCGGCAGCGGATGAACAATGAGGGTGGGTACCTGCAAAGGCACTCCGACGCTCAAGTTAGTGTTGAGTAGATGATAGATCTTAACTTGGAAAGTATGACGTACCTCTCTCGGCTTTTCTTGTCTGCTTTATATTAATGTAAATGGTCGACCGTTTTCCTTGGGTTGTAACGCCCAGGTGGAGGATTAATTGTAAATCCGACGTTATTGGTTAATGATTATTTATGGTCATGATGAAATCATCGGTTATGATCGGATCTTAGGCGTTACCGAGTTATAACTTGTAACCGATGCTTACTGGTCATATCATAACATATAATGGGCTTAGCAAATGCAACAAAAATTGGAAGTGTCTTTAAAAGGGCCATATAGTAAAATAAAATGCCCAATACTGTGCAATGCAAAAAAGCAGGAACAGTGATAATAATGTTATGGAAAATTATAGGTAACTAATAACATTCTTGAACAATGTGTTTACAATGTGAATTAATATGGTTAAAAGAATAAATTTAATGAGTAGCATTAAATTAGGGTGTAGTGTACTTATATTTGATTAGTGATTGTTCATGTTGTTCAAGATAATCATTGTTCTCCTAGCACTCCCCGTATACGCCGATGAATAACTTTGAATATGATAAACAAACTAAAATTGAACACATATCGTCTCACTGATATCTTCATGTAGATGATTATTTCTTTCTCTTATAATTAAGAATGTCGGAACGAGAATGTTAGAAAGTTAGTTGGCACATATGGATCACTAATTCACTATCACTTTCTCGTTAGTAAACGTAACGTCATATTAAATATAATCCAATTCTTCCATCTAAGGAATTTATTCATGAGGCTATCATTCGTTTTAAAAATATATATGGCACGCTATTTGCGCAAACTGACTTTTTCTATACACACACAAGATACCCAAATCTGTATATCGTAATATACGAAAAATGTTAGGTAATATCAGAATTTATTATTTTTTTAGTATAATTCTTTTAGTTTAGTAAACAATATACTTTATCTCATATTTTTAAACATTAATAGTTCTCTAACATTTCTCATAATATATTCCTTGCCACAGAAATTACAAAATTATTATGGTGTTTGTTGTCTAACACACTTAGCTTCAGTTATTAGTATTTGAATTGAGGCTTTAATTATATTATAGGTTGAGTTAGAGAAGCTAAGATCCAGAGATTAGAGCGTCCCTTTGTATGCTCTCCGAGTCTCCCAACCTTGCCGTCCATACCAATTTAAAGAGTAAACTTAGCATATATGAAGAGACATTTTAATTAATTAATTAATTAATTGTAATTACAATTAGTCCACTCTTCAATCTTCATGTATTACATTGCTCATTGCTATTGATTGTGATGAGTTGCAGGTAGATGACGAAGGAAGGAAGGAAGGAAAGCAAGTTGAAGCAATACATGATAGCACCGTTTAGGATTCTGAACAAAGCAAGGCAATTATACATGAAGGGTGTGGTGGAATGTGCTGGAGGTTATGGCGGTTATGCTGGTAATAATAACGGAGGTGCTCTTAGTCCTGCTCTTGTTCATGCCATTCCTGAAGAAACGAGGGTGGTTGTGCACAGGAAGCAAAGAAGAGAGAAGAAAATGATGAGCTGCTATAATAATGAGGATGAACAAGAAGCAATAATGTATCTTCTTCTCAACAACCGCCCTCTGCATTATTCATGAATTCAAACAAGAACTTCAATTGAAGGCGCAATTCTCTTCATTTATGATTCACCTCGTCCATATATAGCTTTGCCATGTGTTTTGCATATGTTATATCTATTTAGATTTTGTATGTGATGGATTTATATATATATGTAAAAATTGTTGGTATTTGCATGCTATATGTATTGTTATTCATGTTCACTATTTTATTTGATATATCTACTAGTAGAATCTTTAATCATGCATACATGTTAATTCAATCTTGCTTGCACTGATTCAACAACCAAATCACTAAATACAAACCTTAGCTTCAGAGATTTGCATGGAAATTATGATAAGAAGTTAGGTAGAAAGAGTGGTAGTTGGAAGTGTGGTGAGACGATTAAGTAACAGGCACTATAAGTCTGAAGCTCGAGCTCAACTCAAGTTGCTATCTACCATGGCATTCAGGAAACTAACTAACATGACGATCCTCGTGCGGTGCTCATTCTCATTCTCATTCTTGTCATCACTGCCAGTTCTTCTAAACCTGTTGACACGCTTCCTGGCTTCCCTGGCAAACTGCCTTTTAACCTTCAAACTGGGTTAGCTACTCTGTTTTCTTATTAATCATCTATATAATTTAAGAAGAATGCTAGAGAGTCATTAAAATTTATTGTATTTAACCATTAGATAGTCATTAATGGGATAAAGTATGTTGTTGGATTACTATGCTAAAGAAACTACTAAAGAAATTGAGTTAATAGCTAACTAGCTAAGTGATAGCAAAAAACAATAAACTCTGATATCCTAATATTTCTCATAATGTAATTTAGCTAATAATCAATTAATAATGTTGTATTGCAAAGTTATGTGGGAGTAGGGGACATGGAATCCGTGCAGCTATTCTATTGGTTCGTGGAATCAGAAAGGAATCCAGAGGAAGATCCTCTTTTGCTTTGGCTGACTGGAGGCCCCGGTTGTTCTGGTTTCTCTGGCCTCGTCTTCGAAGTAGGTAACTACACAAAACAAATTAAAACCCTAATTCCTCTTCAATTTCTTAAACAATTCATGTATTATGTATACATACAGGTCCGCTTATGTTTGATTATGCCAAATCAAGAGGCAGCGGAACATTACCTACCCTTAAGCTGAATCCATTCTCATGGACAAAGGTCATATAATAATTAATTAACTATCCTCCTCTTTCTCAAACAACTAAAAAATGATGCGTTCTTTCTATTATTTCAGGTAGCTAGCATGATCTTCATAGATGCCCCCGTGGGTACTGGATTTTCTTATGCCACAAATCCCGAATCTTATGGAGTCACTGATACTTTAGCAGCTGCACATAATTACCAGTTTTTGCGCAAGGTATAACTAACTTTAACAAAAGGTGAACAATCAAGATGCGAATACTTCACTTAGTCATCAACTCAATTTATTTAGGATAATAATTTAATAACATTTTATCTTATATTTTTAAATATTAATAATCAACTGATGGTCAAAAATAATAAATTCTGATGATGTTTTAATATTTCTCTGCTAATTTGGTATTTGAATATTGCATGCAGTGGCTTTTGTCCAATCCCAAGTTCCAGAAGAATCCACTATACATAGCTGGCGATTCTTACTCAGGCATAATCCTCCCTATTCTTGTCAAGACCATATCTGATGGTATATCTATATATAATTAATTAGCCTTGCATTGCTGTGACATGCACGTAATAATATAATTAATTAATTTGTTGAAGGAAACGAGATTGAAGGAGGAGGAAAAAGAATGAATCTAAAGGGATACATACTGGGAAACCCCGTCACAGATTTGTCTGTTGATAAAAACTGGAGAATTCCATTCTATCACAAACTCGCCCTTATTTCCGATCAATTCTATCAGGTACCATCCACTTTTCTTTTTCCTACTTCATTCATTCAATACATCTTCTTAGCGCCTCTAATTTAATTTCTTGTGTTAAACTCATGGCAGGCAACTAAAACAAATTGCAAAGGTCAATACATAAACGTAGACTCAAGCAATGCCGCATGTTTCCAGAACCTCCAACTTGTATCCGAGGTAGCCACGTCTTCATTATTATACATTTACATGAAGACAATTAGTTCTACTATTTAATGAGGTGCACTTTAATTTGAATTCATATATTTTGCAGTGCGTTAGGAATATTTTTACAGCGCAAATATTAGAACCAAACTGTTTTGATGCTGCCACAAAAGAGGCTAAAGCATTTGGATGGGATCCTAGTAATCTCACACACCATAATCAATTGAACCTCCTCCTTCCTAACGCTTTTCACCACACCCCAACCTGGTGTCGGGTAAATATAATAATAACAATATATTATATAGTTACTAACACTTGTTACTGCTTTTAATTAATTAAGGTGATGTAAATTAAACTGATTTGTTCTTCTAGTCCTACAACTACGTCTTCTCTTACATCTGGGCTAACGATGGAGAAGTTCAAACAGCTCTTCACGTTCGGAAGGTATATATTTAATTATTATTTATATACGCTAATAAATTAGCAATGCTATTTAATTTGCATACTATATCAAGTTATGAAAATATTTATTAGGGAATCAAGATGGAATGGAACAGATGCAATCGGAGTTTATCTTACACCTATGATGTCACAAGCACTGTACCATATCACAAGTATCTTATTAACAAAGACTATAAAGTTTTGATTTACAGGTAAAATATATATTTACACAATTATACATCGTACACATTGTTTATAGCTCTAATTAATTATTAAATTCACATCACCATGTGGAGTATACAGTGGAGATCATGATGCAGTTATTCCATATTTGGGTACAATGACATGGATAAAATCTCTGAATTTGTCGCTCAAACGAGACTGGTTACCGTGGTATGTAGGTGGACAAGTAGGAGGGTAAGTACACTTGATTATATTTACATCCTCTGCTAATTAACAAGTATATAAAAACATAAACATAAACTAACATGTATTTCTGTAGATATACATTGCAGTATACACAGGGGAATTATAACCTAGTGTATGCAACTGTGAAGGCAAGATAAAGCATTTAATTATATTTGACACGCTGATTTAATTTCTTATGGAGAAATTAAAATAAATAATGTATTATAATATATTAATAAATTTATTATCTGCAGGGAGGGGGACACACCGCACCTGAGTACAGGCCTGAAGAAAGTCTTGCTATGATATCTAGGTGGCTTGCTGGTTTTCTATCTAATTAAAACTATGAAGCAAGTTGCTATATTCGCGTGTCCGATACATTTTGGACGCGACATTCATTGATATTTGTTCGTATGTTTGTTATGTCCAATTATGTCTTAACTAAAAATAAAAAAATTTTCTCTGGATAAACACGCTTGGACACATTTAATTACTATCACGTGTCAGCGTGTTCAATCTTATTCTTAACATGTATTCTTAAAATAAATTTTAGATATAATATATATTATTATTTATTAAAATAAAAAATTTTAAATACTTGATATAATTAAAATAAAACATTAAAAATAATTAAAAAAATAAGTTATATTTTAATATCAATAAAATATCAAAATATCATTACGATTTATCCAAAAAATACTTTATATTTTATATATATGCATGTTTTCGTGTTTTATAAGATTTTAAAATTTGTGTGTCAACGTATTCCAGATCGGTACATCATAAAATTATAATCTATTAGGTCAACGATAAAATATTTGAGAATTATCAAATTTTATTATTTTTTTGTTATTGTTTAGTTATTAATGTTTAAATTATATAGAATAAAGTATGTTGTTAGATTATTAAACTATTATGATTCTCTGCATTTCTCTAAATTAATTTGTACACTACTCCTTTTAATTTGTTTAATTTCTACTATGGATTTTAGAAGCCAGTGTGACACTTTAGTTTCTTCACATCCATAATTTCAATACCATTGTATTCCCTCTTTCTCCTTTAATTTCATGCTATGAAATAAAATCCATTAGTCTTATTATTTTCGGAACCTAAAATATGCACTTAGAAAAAAGTAATGTAAAAAAATAATAGAGAAAAAAAATATCATTACATCGTTATTAACTCAAAGATTAAATTCATCCAATGATGTACAATAGTGCTAACAATGCGTGCTTTTTATTTTTCGATAAATTACATATGGACAAATTAGCAGGATAATAAAAATCAATCAATAATCAATTAGCATATATTTTAGATGTGCAGCTTTTAAAGTTGAATGTGCAAACTTTTTAATTTATGGTGCATTATTTTTTCTAAAGAAGAAAAGTATGGAGAGAGAGGGATAACAAAGATGGATGTCTAAATAATATAGTAATGGGTGTAAAATGTACAATAATTTTACATTATGAGCAAATTTAATTTATGTTTTGATGAATGATGAGTCAATTAGTTTATCAAAACGAAAAATTTTAGATATTCAACACTTTTATTTTATTTTTCCTAACATTCAAATAATGTTAACTATTTTTTTTCTTTTTCACACTAAAAGTGTTGATTTCCAAGCATTATTATTTGGTAATGCTACAAAGACAATAACTCAAAGTTACTTTATTTAATTTAACATTTATAATTTTATTCATATAACATTCATATTTATTATATTTTCTAATGAGTTATACCTCAAATAACATAGTTTCTCATACTCATTTAAAAGGTTGCGGGTTTGAATCTCCCTATCTATCTTTAGTAAAAAATATATATTTATTATATTTAATATTATTTAATTATTTCAGTAGTAATTAAAGAATGCAAAACAAAATAAATGATAACTAAAAAATACAAAATAAAATAAATGATAATTAAAAAATATAAAATAAAATAAAATAATTTTAAATTACTTTAGGTTGAGTTTTTATTGTCTGTGAAATATTATTGTTTATAAAATAAAAGTAATTATTAAAATAGTCAACAAATTATAACTCGAATGAAATTTTAATTAATGAAAGAATCTGATATTAATTATTGTTTTGAGAAATATAGGAAGGAATAACGAAATATCTAACGTAAAAAGGTAGCTAACAATACATAGAAGGAATTAAAAAACAAAATTAACTAGTCATGCTACAAGCCAATTCGTGGAAAAAGTGAACGTGAAAATGAAATTGTTATAGACAACCTAATTTTTTGTATTAATGTTAAATATTATCTAATTAGAGAAATAACATTTTTCATCTAATAATAATTATTTAACAAAAAAGTGATTATTCATATAAAAATATAAAAAATATTAAAAGATAATTAAAATTTATTATTTTTGATAATTATTTTAGTTATTAATCTAATTTTTTTAATATAATAATTTAATATATATTTTAACTCATTCTTAAAATAGCGCTCTATCATTCCGCTGAAAGTATTACGTATTTCATTAAAGTAGTATCAAACCATTTAATTTAAATGTCATGTTGGTTATAGTCTTTATTTTATTTTTGGTTATGAAAAATATTAAAAAGCTATCAAAAGTTATTATTTTTAGTCTATAATTAATTATTAATATTTAAAAATATAAAATAAAATATATTATTAATTTATTAGAATAAAGAAACTACACTTAAAAAAAATCAATTTTGATGTGCTGACATTTCTCTTTCGTTGTTGGTAGTAGTATAGCAAGATCCAAGAATGAAAATTGTGGGTGACATGCGTTACGTTCCCGCCTAAAAAAAAAAACAAAAGAGACCGAATCTCAAGAAAATGCATGCATGAAATGATAATGATGATGAATAGGAGGAGATCAGGAATTAAAAGGGAGTGGGCGGTGGCAGTGGTGGGGGCTGGCGGAGAGATGGAGTCGTTGGAGGCAGGGAAGCAGGAGATAATGCGGAGGACGCGGGTGGCGGCGCGTGACCTGAGGCGGATGCTCTCGTCCTCCAGCAGGACCACCATAGCTGGCAGAGAGTGCGCCATAGTCATCAACTTGGAGCACATCAAATGCATCATCACTGCCAATGAAGCTCTCTTCCTCAACTCCAGGGATCCCTCTCTCGTCTCCCTTCTTCACCACCTTCATAACCGCATCATCCTCCCTTCCTCCTCATCCACCAACATCCTTCCATTTGAGTTCGTTGCTCTCGAAGCATGCCTACACGCTTCTTGCACCACCTTAGAAAACCTCTCTAATATATTGCAGCAGGAAGCTCATACCGCCTTCTATAAACTAACCTCAGAGATTAATATTCTCAATTTGGAGCGCGTTCGCCAAATTAAGAACCGCTTGCTTGCCCTTACTTGTCGTGCTCACAAGGTAATTAAATTAAGGTGGACACTCACATGTAGATGTCTTCACCTAAAATTAATAGTTAAAAATTGAGATATAATTGTTCTTAATTATTAACTTCATGTGAAGACAATTACGTGTGAATTCCTACTTTAAATTGATTAGTGCTAATTTGTGATTAATATGTAACTAATGCAGGCTAATGTTCCAACAGGTAAGGGATGAGTTAGAGAGGTTGCTGGATAATGATGAAAACATGATTGAGATGTATCTTACAAACAAGTTACGTTCTGAAGATGCTGTGAGCAACGTAGAGGAGCTTGAGATGCTCTTGGGAGCATACCTTGTGCAAATCGGTGGAACTCTCAACAAATTATTCACGGTACGAAAATTGAAAACCTTTTATTAGTTGAAATAATTTATGTATATATGCATGATGTATGGCTAACAAGATGAATGAAGGTGAGGGAGTATGCGGAAGAAACAGAGGAGTACATAAAGGCGATGCTGAAGGAGAAACAGGACAAGCTGCTGCAAATGGCAGTGAGAGTGGGCACGGCAAATGTGATTGCGGAGGCCTTCATTACCGTCGTGGGTATTTTTACCATCAACATTCACATTGACCTGTTTCAAAAGCATGCCTTGCTTCCATGGATTGTAGGTGGCTGTGTTGCTTCCTCCATATTCCTCTATGTCTCTGCCATTGTTTGGTACAGGCACAAACACTTGCTGGATTAGCCACTGCTGCTCTTCTGTGGACAAAACAATCATTTTTTATGTAGCCTACCTTCAATTTCAGCTATTTCAAACTAATTGCCATAGTATTGCTCTAATTCTTTCTTGACTCTTATGTGTCATCATATACTGGCTAAAATATTTTTAATGTTTGAATTTCATTTAATTGTCTCTAATTTCGATTTATTTAATTTTGTTTTCTAACGTTTTTATTTAGGTTCAAATATCTTTAAAAAATTTTAATTTTGTCCCTAATATTTTACATAGAGCTAATGTCTGACGATAATTTTGACATAAATCAAAAACGTTAAAGATAAAATTAAATGTAATTAAATATTATATTTTACCTTAATTATAATAATTTGAAAATAAAAATATAATACATACACAAAAAATATTAAAAATGTTAACCCTTGTAAAATGCCAAAACTCACCACATACTTTATTGAATGTTTAGAATTATGATAAAATATAATTATTTCGTGAGAAATTAGATGTCAACTCTTCTATATTCTTTTTTAATTTTGTATAGATAGCATATATAATTTCGCTAAGAAGATAATAAAGAATTAAATCAATGTGAATAATGGATTGTAGATTTATCCTAATACATATAAAAAATAAAAAATACTCTACAAATCATCTAAATTAAAAAGATCCACTTAGTTATTCCAAAAACACAACCATCCCAAACCCTAATTTACCAAAGCATTTCACTCCAATATCATCTTTTTTTCCAACCGGTTGTCATCTCCACCTTCATCAATAATCATCCCATTTCACCGTCGCTGCTTGGTTTGCCACATACCGCCACCAGAGTCATTCACTCCTAGTAAAAATAACCATTCAGTTAAAGACAAAAATAAGAGTTAAATCTCAAAGTAGTCCTTGAACTTGCACTCAAGTTTCAAAGTAATCCCTGAAGTTAATAATTTACTCAAATTCGTCCACAAAATTGCCCTCCGAAACTCATAGTAGTCTCTAAAATAATTTCCGTCCATCCTTGCCATTGAAGACGACTGAAATGACGTCGTTTTGTATTTATTTAAAAAAAAAAAGAAAACTCGAGTCTCCCCTTCCCTAATCCGAGCCCCTTTTCCTTTTTCTCTATTGCTGATCCTTGCTATTGGAGACGACTGAAACGACGTCGTTTTGTATTTATTAAAAAAAAAGAAAACCTGAACCTCCCCTTCCCCTTTTTCTCTATTGCTACTTTTCGCCGATCTCTGTCACAGTATCGTATCGCGCCGCATGCTACCTCTTCTCCAACCTGTTCTAGTCACTGTTGCTGTCTGTACTATACTTATACTTGCACTCTGGAAAACCTTGCTACTCACACCCTTTAAGCTTGTTATCGTCTTTTTTCATGAGGCAAGCCACGTCGTTGCTTGTAAACTTACATGCGGTCATGTATGTCTGTCACACTCCTCTTTATTATTAGTAATTAAGATTCCAATCATTCAATAAGCTCATTGCATTTCTCAATTTGTGCCAAGTACAAAGAATCCAGGTTCATGCTGATGAAGGTGGAACAATCCTAAATTCGTGGAGGCATTTTCTGCTTCATCTTGCCAGCTGGATGTCTTTTTCTCTCGCTCTCTCTCTTTTTCTTTTCTTTTTTTTTTGTTAATTATTGCATTTTGATTTAGTGAGAATGGAATCCATCCAAATCTTTGGTTCATCATTTTAGGAGATGATCTTGATACTTGCGTCAACAAAGTTTCTTACTACTAGAATAGTTTTTTGATGAACAACTTGTTTTCTATTTATGGTATGTGTTTGGGAAAAGGCTCAGATTGGAGAAGGGGAGGGTGAAAGAAAAGGGGACGGGGAAGGGTCTCAAATTGGGGAAGGAGAAGGAAAAGAAAAAATGGGGATGGGTTGGAAAAGGGGAGCGTTGAAGGGAAAGAGAAAGAAGAATTGGAGAAGGGGAATGTGTTTTTCTTTTTCTTTTTTTAATAAATATAAAATGATGTCGTTTTAGTTCTCTCCAATGGTAAGGATAGACAGAAATTATTTTAGGGACTACTATGAGTTTTGGAGGGCAATTTCAGAGACGAATTTGAGTAATTATTAATTTCAGGGATTACTTTGAGACTCGAGTGTAAGTTCAGGGACTACTTTGAGAACTAACTCAAAAAATAATCATCCGCATATCTAATAGATTGAACATCCAACATATTTTAATTATATATAACTAAACCAATCCAATCAAAATAATCATCCACATAAAAATTAAAATAACCATTCGCATACCTACTAAAATAACCATTCTAAACTGGCCATTGTAGTAGGAGAAGAAAAAGATGAATGAACACAAGAGCCAACAAAAGAATGAACAAAATACAAGAAGCCAGTAGAAAAGGATGTGGAGTAGCGCTGCAACTACAGAGGTTATGACTATTGGGAAGACAATGCTTTGGGTTTGCAAGAACATGAGAATGGATTGAAGAAGACCATGCGCGAAAAGGCTTGGGATCAAGCAGCGGGCATACTTGCCAGCTTGGTTGGCTATGGGTTTGTCTTGGCGCATCGCAATTAGAATAGGCCCGTGTATCAACGGAATCTACTGCGGTGGTGGCTGGGATTCTTGTTGGCTGGGAATTGTCAGGGTGCTGGAGGGGATGCACCGGAAAGAGAGGGATCGGAAATCACCGGGATACAGAAAAATAAGGGGCACAATTTGAGGTGGCAGTGGTGTGTGTGGGGACCACGACGACGTCGGTGGGAGATAATACAGGCGTCGAAATTTTCTGCTAGAGAGTGGTGGGTGCAACGGCATAGGTGAGACCGCGGCGGCGAAAAGGGACACCGAAGACGAAGAGAAAACGAAGATATTAGGAGTAATCGTATGTAATAGGAATGACTTCAACCGTAAATTCTAATTTTTAAATTTTTAAATTTTATAATTAGATAATTAATTTAAAAATTTAAATTTTAATTATAATAATTTTAATCATTGTTTCTCCATTCTTTTTTTTAGCACAGAATATAAGTAGATATTAACATTAGTTAAAAAAAAATAAAAACCTACAATTAACATGAAAACTTATAGATCTTGACCGTTGATCCCATGTGGCGGCGCGTTATCCATTAACCGAAACCAGTGGTTGTAGAGAGAGAAGGTATGTAAGGCAGAAAGAAGAGAGTGATGATGCGATGGCGATGAGCTGAACAGAACAAAACATGTTGATGGCACTAACTGTCACAATAAACAAGTATGCTTCTTCCAACCTTCAAGCACTTCATAAGACACAACAACGAAAGCCACCATCAACTTTAACCACCATTACCAACAACGTTCAACTTGGAAGGAGAAGCCTGATCTTATCCACTTTAATCGCCACCACCCAAGTTCCCGAATCTAGGACCCAGCTACTTCAAAGTATGCATAAACTTATCTCTCTTTAATTACTTGTACATGCACTGCTCAAACAACTTTATGTATATACTTTTGTTGTCAGAATATCTCAAGAAATCAGAGGAAAACAAGGACAAAAATGACAAAGAGGTAAGCTAAATTTCCTCCTCACTGCTATCATCAGAAAGTAATGTATTTAGATGTTATTGAATTTGAATGCCACGATATAACTTCACAAGTTTCATAATTGCTTGTGTATGGCATGTATTTTTCTTGAATCAACATGTGTTGTGTTGCAGAGGTTGGAGAGTTATTACAAGCGAAACTACAAGGATTACTTCGATTTGATGGAAGGAACTTTGAGGGCAAAGAATGATGAGCAGCTTTCGGATACAGAAAAGGGTATCCTTGATTGGTTGCAACGTAACAAGTGAAATAATCACTCCACCCTTTTTCTTTTTCAAATGCTAAAGTTGCTTGCTAGTAGATTGTGATGTTTTCCTGTATCATTGAACTCTACAACCAATTCCAAATACAACCATTTCAAGTAATTGTACTGCATATCCATTTTCATACCGGAACGTATTGTAATTTTGTTTGGAAGGCACTTTCTTTTCTTGTAAGGTGTTTCAGTCAGTGAAACTTAAAAAAGATGGAGTATGAGAGACTTGGGACCAATGACTTGTTGCATAATAAGCCAACTTAAGTGGGATTTCCTTGACTTGTTCAAAGGGCTAACAGATATTATTGGTGGACTAAGGCCTAAAAGTCACCCTCAATTACTTGAAAATCCAAAGTGACTCAACTACCGAATGATATGCTACTGTTTAGGTTCACCAGTTACCATATTAAAAGTCAAAACTCAAGATCATTCTTAGTTCACAATTTGGGTGCTGATTGATGCTGTCAGAACTTGCATATTAAAATTGTGGCATGTTTATAATCATCATGGTGATCCAACAATGAAAATAACTAAAGTGAAAATGTATGTATAGAACAGCAAAAGAGTCATAAAGTGAAATCTACCTTTATACAGGCTAGTAAATATAATCCACTGGTGACTAATTTCCAAAATACTTAACCAACTCTAATAGTGCTTATCCTGCCCATGATTTTGGAACAGTTTGGCACATCCCCTGTTATGCTCTGGAGTCACCTTCATTTATAAATTTCAAGAGTCCAAATGAAGATATCTAAAGTCAAATCTGTAGCTAGCAGTTTGTACCAGACTACTGTATATGAAGTTATGTATATCTTCCTTCAATGTTTTGTTTGTACTCACATAATGGAATTTTAAGGCAAGTCAAACACTAATCCAAATTCCAAAGGGTACGAGTCCTATTATTGGAGGTTTCTGTTTTCAAAGTCCACAAATGAGTGAGCAATAATAAAACTTTACTAGGACTACGAGTTTCCAAAATCAGTAGCCTCTACTTGGAAGTAAAGTAATGAAAAATTACTTGGTGATTTGAAGTGAGGTTCTTACTACAGAATTCTATATATTAGAGGCATTGACTATTGGAAAATTTATTTGTCAATTATACTAGTTGTTAGTTGTTGGTTGTTACTGTCTTAAAAAATTGAACAATGTGGTTTGGTTCCAAAGCCATACATGCATAACATGGATTCTAGCAGTGACGTAATGAGTAGTTGTTACTCACTAGACATGTTAGTATGTAGTACCACAGTCATGTCCTTGGCATAATCCTCAGAAATTCAGAAGGTCTTTGTCTTAAGAAACGGGAACATCACAAATAAATTGGAAATGGTCATAAGAAAGATTAAAAAAAATAAAATAAAAGAAGATCATATATGAGAGGCTTATTTGAAGGCAACAAAGCAAAGCATGCACCCTTCTCAGTTTCCAAAAGGATAAAGAGGAGTTTGGTCTTGGTGGTGGTTGGAAGGGCAAAAATGTTCCCCCCCACACCCTTTTTGGATTCTTATATTATCCATTTTAATTTGGTATGGAATGCAGTGAGGCAATGAATATCACCATTCTCCATTTCTTTTTATATTATTTTTCATTCTTTCTAGAAGCTTTATTATGTCTTTCATGATTTGTCTTTATGTTATCTTCTTCTATTATTTCTATCCATTTTTTAATTAATTAACTTGCAGATTGTTTATGACAAACCCACATGTGGGTGGAGATCACAATTTTGACATCCTAAATTCTCAGTGGCCATCTTTTGTATACTTTTTCAACCTTTCCGGACTCATATGATCATATCAGATTTTTATTTTTAATCACAAGTCCAGCTAGTGACTAGGAATAAGCAAAGGAATAAAAAATTTGAAAGGCACAAATGTGGATGACATCAAGTCTTATTATATGACAGCTACAAAGCAGACAGAATTGGAGGGTGCAAAGCTAAATAAACAAACATCACATAGCATGCAATTTTTAAATAGGGGGGATCCTTCCAAAAGAGATAAAGTTGACAAACTAATCAAAATGGGGCATGTTCTTTTGGGTCAGGAAGATCTCAGGCAGGATCTCATGAGTTTAAGAGAGAGTTACTGATACAGATATGATATATTCCAACATGAGTGTTGCCATTGCATTTCCCTCTTCATATTTGTACAATGTCCTTATTGCCCATCCCTTCATAACAATACTACTCAGTATCATATTGATCTTGTCTCTTTCTGAAAACAGATTAAGACCTTAATTTTGATTCACTAGAGCAGTCAGCATACAATCTTTTTTAATAATTAATATACCCTTTTTTTTCTTTATATATATGACATAGAGTTATGTTAACATCTATTGCACTATTATAAAAATACAATGATCCTACCTAATCAAAGTAGAATCATATAGACTTTATCTGAATTATCAGCAAATCTTGTATCTATATACTTAGTCGGCAGCATTTTGTTGTCATGCTCTACTGAAAAATAAAATAAAAAAGGATGTAAATCTGGACCATTATATCCTGTGATATGGTTTGAATGCATTTATCCATATCATTGTGCCAAAAGTTAGCTAAGAATAATACAACGAACAATGCAAGAAGCTTGAAGAACATATTGTGAACCCAGTTATCTGTAATGAATGCAGTTATAATCTCTCTGCTCTTTCTCACAAGTCATTAGATGGCAAATTTTTTTTTTTTTTTTAAGGCCAGAGAAAGTTAAGACAGGGTTCTTTTCTTTTTTGTATCAATGTAACAAGTAAGATATTTATCTGTGTGTGTTTTACTACCAAGAGTTGCTGGTACTTCTTCATTACTCACATAAATTGAGCATGGTTTTCTTATGTAGCTTGTGTGCACCATCCATTTGGACAAAATTAAACTTTGAAATAAAAAATATTTATATATATATCATATTCTTATATTATATATATTCCTAAACTTGTCTTTTCTGGTTGTTTCCCACTGCATTGACATTGCTACCAGAAAGAAAAGAAAAGAAAAGAAAAGATAAGAAAGATACAAGGCCCCTATGGATATAATAAAATTCCTACAGCACCATGATTCTCCCTCCATTGATTTTCAGTAACTTCCACTGCAACTACTTCAATGGCAGAGGCAGCTATTAGGTTGATTGAACTCCCTCATCCTCTTTTACCTCATTCCAATCCCTTTTCCTCCATACCAGCTGCTAATTAAACAAAGAATGAAAATGAATTAATTATTTTAAAAATAATAGAATTCTCTAGTATAGGCTACATATGAATTGAGAATTATTTTACCATGTAAAGAAAAATAACCAAAAAAATAAACTTACTTGTTTTCTTGAAGTTCATTTTCTGATAGAGATGGTTGAAAGAAACCAAAGTGTTCTTGGCATGAAGATTTCCTCTGCAATCACAGGACACAATTGATATTAGCTACTTTAGCTATACCTCCTTCAAAAACAACATCAAATCTTTAAAATAATAACTAAATAATGAATAAGCTCAGTTACCTGAACATAAGTGGCAGAGAAACCTTGTGAACAATCTAGCATACTCTGTGTGTAAGTTTGTTGGTTGGAATCATCAACTTTGTTCTGAAATATTGTGAACAACCATCAGTAACAAACATATATACATTGAACA
Organism: Arachis hypogaea; assembly: GCF_003086295.3. NCBI lineage: Eukaryota > Viridiplantae > Streptophyta > Magnoliopsida > Fabales > Fabaceae > Arachis > Arachis hypogaea. Next base: position 111,814,444 of record NC_092044.1, read on the forward strand.
CACATAAAGAAAGAAAGAAAGTATAGTGATGGAAGCTGAAACATACTGTGGAGAAGTCATAGACATGAGAGCTAGCAGTGTCATGAAGATAAGAAGGCTCCTTAACCTTCTTCTGTCTCTTGGTCTTGGAGAGCTTCACTGCTTTGGAAGCAGAATTACAAAAGGCTCCATTATTATTATTATTATTATTCTGATTCTCATCATAATTAGTGTCATCATGTGGAGGCCAAGAAGAAGCATCAGAAACCATGGACAAGTCCTCCTCATCAGTTGAGTCCTCATGCTTGTTCCTCCTCTTGTCCTCTTCATAGTAACCACTATTATGGTTAATGCTGTAAGAGTGGTCTAGATATAGAGTCCAACCAGACTCAACACCACTGCTGCATTCAGAAGCCGCCATTGCATCATTCATCTTGCTCAAAAAGAATAGAATATGGTTTTGGTGGTGGTTGTAGTTCAGTCACCAACACCAACACCAAGAGCAAGACCAATTAGTAAGAATAAAAGAAGTGAAATGGGAGAGTGGGATTTTGTGGTGAATGAAAAGAAGTGCCAGTTGGAAGAGGGTTATAAGAGAGGCCACCCCTTCACATGGTAGACAGCGAGGCACTGTGTACCCTCTTCACAAAACAGACTACACGTCCATTTCCATTCTACAGTATTTCGACACCTATCCCCCCTTCAATACAAACAAACAAACAACCAACCATTTCATTTTTTTATATTTGATTTTAAGTAGAAACTCAAGTGCAATCGACTTCACGTGAATTTGATATCTGAGAGCCGTTAAATAATTTAACTGATTTGATTAAATTTTTATTTAATGACTCTGAGGTATTAACTTCACGTGAAATTAACTTCATTTGAGTTTTTACTTTTATTTTATTAAAAAATTTTGGATTATTTTAAAAATATCGGTATTTCAATTATTTTAATATTTGAGAATTAGATCAAATCAGTCATCAGATTAGTTCGATTTAAATAAATAATCGATTGAATTTCGATTGAATTTTTAAAATTTTTACTCTACTGAAAAAATAATTATTTCAATTTTTAGAATCTTAACTAAAATTAATAAAATACCAGTATTTTTAAAATGCTTGAAATAATTTCTTATTTAATTTATTATGAAGCTACAGAGGCATATGATATGTGAGCAGTAGTCATGTGTCTCTTTCTATATATTTAGTTAGAACCCTGTTTTTGGATGAACACTACTAGTAACTAATAAGGTACATTACTTTTTATTTGGGAGTCAAGTGGTCAACATTTGAATGAGTAATGTATTATGTGATTTGATTTTAAGTACATGCTAAATCGGATTCAGTGTTTATATATGGAAAAAGGAATATGCTGTTATCAATGTAAACAGTACATATATTGCTATGCATGCTAATAGCTCTGAATTTCTATTTATGTGCCCATCATGTGTGGCGATTAAGGAAAACCCCTTAAGCCTCTTCTTCTGTCACTCTTTACCCACTATTATCAACCTTGCACCCCCAAAATGTAATGTGCTCTTTTTATGCCAACTCCTTTTATCTACATCCTCCAAATTAAAAAAAAAATCACTGCTACCATTCTTTTTTCCTTTTTTTTTATTCATTCAAATATTTTATATATACAAATATAATTTACATATTTTTCTACTAAATTATCAATGATTAAAATAATTAAACATGTCATAAGAAAAAAAATCGTTTTTTTTTAAATTTATTTAAGTGAGTTTCTACAAAAAAAATTTGTTAAATAAATTTTTTTAATTTTTAAAAAAATAAAAATAATTTTATATTTAAATATCTCATATAAAATAATTTTTTTATCTAATAATCATCTTTAAATATAATAATATAAAAATACTTATTATATTAAAAATATAAAAAATACCTTTTTATTTTTTCTAATATTCTTATTTTATTATTAAAATTTTACCAAATACACTTAAGTAAAAAAATATATTTTTTAACAATTTAATAATGGAGATATTCTTATAAAGATACTTAAAACGTCTTTTTATAAAAACGCTTATATTTTACATTATTATCGAACGTATTAATAAACCGGTTATTTTAAATTTCTTATCAAATTAGAATAAAACCAATTTATTTTATAACAATAACAATAAATTCATTTTTTTCGAAATTTAATTGTATTTTTAAATTTTTAAAAATTTAAATATTCACAAAACAAAAAATAAAAAATATATCTATTTTTTTATCAAAAAATTTAAAAATATTCGATTTAAATTGTGTAATTCGATCGAATCAAATTGGGTCTAATAATTATAATGTAAATAATTAAATTTATTATTATAGTTATAATAAACCAATTTTATTCTACTTTATTAAAAATAAATTATTAATTAATTTAATAAAAATATTCAATAATAATATAATATATGTAAATATTTTTATAAAAAAATATTTTTAATATCTTTATTAAAGTATCCTACTTTAATAATTAATACCTAAATAATGTATGAAATTTTTTGGTCTCTGGATAAAGGTAAAAGAGATGGTTCATCTATATATGCATTGGAGTGAAAAAGGTAAATTGGGGCATATGTTTGGGATTTTATGGATCGACATCCACATCCAAATCCACATGCAATCGCAGAATGAGATTCATAATCCTTCAAGTCTCTGCTTTTGAAGGATTTACTCTACCAGGTTTCACATTTTGGCATGTGGACACGTGTGCACTATTCTTATATAAGAGCTTCCACTTGCACATTTTCAAACACATGTGTGCACGTGCACATGCACTTCTCTCTAAATCCTTATCCTTCGTTTATTTATATCTATGTATATTGTATAGTGACACTAATACACACATCATCATCACCTCATTTATAAGGATAACTACTATCATCTTTTAATTTAACTATATACACACGAGGCCCTATTTAACACCTTAAACCTATGAAACTTGAATCTTTCAAAGTAAACAAATAATTAATAAAACTCAAGAAAACCATACAATACAGTATATAATATACCACTATATGTTGCTATGCACGTGGCCATCTTGGTCAAAATAACAATACAGTACTTGGACGTACTAATTAGCCCAAGAAAATACATAATATAATAATAAAACATCCATTTAATTTGGTCTCCTATCCATGAAGTCAAATAAAAGCATTATAAGGAAAAAAAAAAAAAAAAGAGAGATTAGGTATTAGATTATGTGAAGAAGTAGCCATAGTTTGGGACTTGGGTTATCCGGTGCTTAAATACATCATATGCTTAAATTTTAAGTTATTGTTTTACATTTATCTACAGCAAATCAACTAATTAAGGATATAATTAAACCGCCCTACATACCATTAACAAGATTGAGCCACCCATCATTAATATTAAAATGTGATAGGTTAACCAAATGGTCAATGTTTGGTTAGAAACAATTTAATAATAATAAATGGAGGTGGATTTTTATTTTAATTTCTCCCCATTTCGGAAGCAGAATTAACGAAGCTTCCTAGTTAACTTCTTTTTTCTTTTTTTTTTTACGTAAACAGTAGCAAACCCTACAAGGCTAATGCAACTATGCAAGGAGGGAAAATGCTTAATTAATGTAAATAGAGCTGAAAAGAGAGTAACAATAATGTTAAGAGAAGAGTAAAGAATGAATTTCTTTCACTATTTTCCCTGATGAGACCATGTGTATAAATACTATAAATGCACCACAGTTCAAATCCAGCTATCATATGCCATAACTTTGCAATTGCTTGATACGGAAATTATTGGCAGCTTTGGGCCCATGACTATTTTTGACCTAGTACTCCTTCAAATGAGTCAACTTCAATTAGCTGGTGATTATTACAAACAAAACAAAAGGCAAATTATTTTGAAGTTGTGCGGTGGTAATTTGGTTATTTAGGAATTAATTAATGTTATTATTTTAAAATATCAAGGATTAATTTGCACAATTTTTTAAAATAAAAATTGGAGTTAAATTATAGAGTTTAATTTTGTTGTATTAAGAATATAAAAAATTTTACACACTCATCCAATTAGATTTATGAATTTAGATAATTTTTAATAATAATTTTAAAAATTATTTATTTTTATTAATATGATAATACATTATTATTTTTTTGGTTGCCCGCTTAACATCTGGAGTTTTGCCTCGACTAATTCAGACTCAAATTAAATGCTAAATTATAAATAGTGTATATATTTTAGAGAGAGTAAAAGTGCATTTTTTTCTAAAGTATTAAGATTTTATTTGATAAATTTTTTTTAAAAAATAATTTGTAAAAGTATAAATTATTTGTATTTATCAAAATTAAAAAGGTTAATATAACCTAATGCATTAATTAATATCCAAATTTAATTCTTATAATAATATTTATTATAATATTTTTAAATTTTAAAAATTATTTTATCAAACGCATTTATTATTACTTATGCTTATTAAAAATTATTTTAAATTTAATTTACAAAATATAAATATTACAACTTTTAAAAACTATCTTTTAAAAACTAATTTTTATAACTTACTTAAAAATAATTAACCAAACTAATAAATCTAAATCTACTTTAAAAAAAAATAGAAAGGACATTAACTATTAAAATTTTACCAAGATTCTAATCCATAATTGAACTATCGCTTATCCCTTTCATCCCACTCAATAAATAAACAACAGCTAGCAACAACAAAAGAGAACAATGTAGATAAACAGTGCTTTTATATTAGAATTCAGTTGGTCTAACTTAATTTTGATAAATTAATTCAAAAAGTGAGAGTCAACTATGAAAATCATCGTATCCTTAATCTAAGGTGGGAATTGTAATAATCAGCAACCCAAAAAGAAGGAAGTGTACATTTGTCCGTACAGTGTGCTGAGTGCAAGTGGAAAGTATGAGTGAGTAGTGTAGGACCAAAATCTTAAATAGCACCGTGGCTAAAATCCAAATCTAACCCTCACCGCCCATATCATCAGCCAAAGTTAAAACTCCAAACCCATACTCTTGAAAAAGACGTACACTAACATTATCTATTTATCCATGCACAACTTATGTTGACGTTTGCACGGGTACTACTTCTAAGGAAAAATAATAAATTAATAAATTTCTACATTATCATTTTGATATTGTTTTGTTGAAATTCATGTATTATTAACCAATAATTTAAGTCTAATATATATATCTTATGTAATGGGATTTGATAAAATTGGATCAAAGTGTATCATGTGTCAAGTTTTGTGATTTCAAACATGTAGGCCAAACACAGAGAATTTAGGCCTAGAAAATGAAAAAGATAGAGTGTGACTCGGGTTCATAGACAACAACAACTCACTCAGTATTCAGTAATGATCAATTTATTATTCTCTGGGAATAGCACAATTCAATGAACAGCGAAATTCAATTGCTACAAGCCAATATTTAATTAATTTTTAGGTACCAGTGAACGTGGTGGTAATGAGTTTTCTGCCTGCAAAATAAAGTTGAGTTATTGGTAGCATATAATTTCTACAATATGATTCCATCGAATTGAATATTGAGTATCAAGTTTGAAAATCTTTTACTTACCTTGATCCATGCATAGTTATGAAATCATAATTAAATTGGTCAAATCCGTATTAACTGGCTAGATGATCTACCAAACCTGAGTTAATAACCCAATGTTTTTGACTAGGTTGATTTGTCAAATGCTTCCAAAATGAGACTACAATCTATGACCCAATTGGTGGCCGACACTATGACTCCAACTAGGCCTCAAGAACAATATGAGCCCCATGGGCCATAGGGTTGTGACCCAAATGGATCGGATACTAGTCCTTTTTTGGGCCTAGGCCCTGCTAGAATACCAAAAAAATATAGCATTAACCAAATTAAGTTACTCTAATAATTAACTTATTAGTATTTTTAAAACAAGTGTCTAAATTGTATCTTATGTATTCTAGACTCGGGGTTTAATATATCAAAGCCTTTATGAATAATTATGATAAATACAAACTATTGTTTTTAATGATAAATCAACTAAAATTTGTTAAAGATAATATAGTCACAATCCAATTAATGGACATACTAACAAAATTTTGCAGAATATTCTATCTTCAACACAGTACAATCAGATCAGTTTAGTATTTAATTTTAAAGATGAGTTTTACAATAATACATTTAGTTATTATTCATTAGAATTTGATTTGCAACCATCACAATAATACATTTAGTTATTATTGCATGCCTCCCTCTATTAACACTACTGGTACAGCAGAAGCTGTGTTTTTTTCCCCCCTCATATTGATTGATGGTTGAACGGAAGAAGCATTAAATGAAAGAAGGATGCACACACTGATTTCTTAGAGAGTAGAAATTGTGTTCCAATTATGTGGTGGTTCAAGAACAATTACATAAATAACTCCAGCTGTCTCAACTGCTATGATAGATGCTTAGTCAAATGCAATTCATCAAAATTGTACTGTTTCCCATGCTCTCCGCAAGTCTGTCTCTCAACTCTGCTCCTTCACTTCTAGTAGTAGGTTACCCAACTCGGAATATATGTCTAAAACTAAAATAATATGTCTTTAATTTATGTTATTAGTTATTACTTATTACTACTACACACACATAATAATGATGTTAAATTTAGGATTTGAAGCACAAATGCTCTGATAATCTTCTTGATATGTTCATGTTTTTTACACTCTGTCAATGCTCCTTTAATTTATTCAAACGCTCTTTGGAGCTAGTCCTTATTTTACATAACAGGGTTAATATGATTAATCAACTGTACTAATCATGGTCATTACTCATTAGAGTCTTAACTCTTATTTGCCATTCACACTACCTTTCCAATATTATAAATTGCTGCCACGTCTAACATTGCTTTTTAACTAATTTGGGTGGTTAATTATGTGATCAACTCATTTATACTATGTTTGTTTGAAGAGAAAATGAAAGAAAAGAAAAAGGAGGAAAGAAAAGAGGAAGAAAAATGATCATTTTTCATTGTTTGGTTATGAAGAGAAATTGGAGAGGAAAGAAAAGGGAGAGAAAACTTATTTTCTCTCACAACTTTCAATATTACCCCTTCATTTTTTTCAATGGATTTTATAATATAAGGGTAAAGTTGTCTTTTTATATCATTTCTTTCATTTTTATTTTCCTTTCATCCAAACACATCTAAGAAAAATAAAAATCCACTCAATTTCTTTCCTTTTTTTTTCTTTCTATTTCTTTCCTTTCAACCAAACATAACCTTAAAGTGTTAAAAGTTTAAATTATCCGATGTATATAATAATTCGTTTATGAATGACAGACTTTTAAATAAAATTTATATAAGAGGTGAATTAGTTATTGATATTATTTTGGCTACAATTTGCAGACTGTGTTTGTGGGCCCTTTTTCTCGAGTTTGAGTGGAGTTCATTAATTTAGTGGCGGATCTAGAAAATTTTGATAGTGTGGACAAAAGTTATATAACATGATAATAATTTTTGTAATAAAAATAATATATGTATGTAAAAAATTAAATATTAAATTATCTATTAACCATTATATATCTATGTAGAAATACATGTATTGTTTAATTTATTTTCAATGTGTATTTTATATTTTAATATATATTTTATACAAATAATTATTTTTTATATACATATAGTATGATTATTGTTATGATTATATTTTGTTATTGTAAAATATAATTAGTCTTCAAAATATCTAACATACAAATTAAAACACTAAAATAGTAATTCAAATAATAATATATAATTTAAAATTCTATTCTTTTAGATTTTATATTTTGAAAAAATTAAATAATTTTTCTCTTAACACTATCATAGAATTTCTCTCTTTCCATATATATTACTAAACAATGATTTAAAAATTCACTTCCCAATACAATTAGAAGCCGATTCTTATTGATATTCATAGTTAAAAAAATTCTTTCAATTAATATAGTTGTTATGCAAAAATTAAAGCTAATTTGAAAAGAAGACAAATAATATTCTTTTGAGTTGATTTTTAAAAAAGAACACTAATTTCGTTTAAATATGAGAATTGATCATTCTAATAAATATCTAATATAAAATTTTTAAATTGACGATTAAGTACCAAAAGTTGAGTAAAAAATTATTGTGAAATCAAATTTAATAATCTAATGGAGACAAATAAATATTATTATCATATACTACTCAAAAAAATTTTAAATTATAGTGGGGTGTTTGCCCCACACCCCTGCACTTAGAACCGTCCCTCCCATAACTGGTTTAAAAAATAAAGTAGAGTAAAATTTACATAATGTGTAAAGGGATAAATTAATTATATTATATAAGGTATTTTAATAAATATTATATTATTTAAAACTTAATTAAATAACATATAAATTAATATTAAATTTAAAGTATTTTATATTAAAAATATTTTACTGAATTGTATATATAAATTCATATAATTATTCAACTAAAATGTAATACAAACTAAAATATAATTTATTATTTAAAAATTTGAATTTATTTATTTTAAAAAAGACATAAATCTTTTATATTAGAGTTGTATATAATTACATCTTCATTTGTTACTTTTATGTTTAAATTTGTTTTAATTGTTATACGTTATCTTTTTATGTGGTGTTATTTGGTTTGCAAATAATTAAAAAAAATAAAAAAAGAATTGGAATGAAAAAAAATATAATATAAAATTATAAATTAATTTTATAATCATGATATATTTAAATGTATCTAGTAAATAGAGGTACTAAATTTGAACTCACTTGGATTAGAAAAAAATATTGAAAATAAAAAATATTAAAAATATAATATAAAATTATGAATTAACTTTATAGTCATGATATATTTGAAGGTATCTAGTAAGATAATATGCCAAATTTAAATTTATTTAGAGAAGTTTTTTATAATTGGTATGCGAGATTAAGAAATAAAGAGTAATAAGAGTCTTACGCAGCATACATAAATAAACTAAATAGTATAATAATAAGAATTTTAATATATATAAATTTAATATTTCAATATTTATAACTGAAATTCTTATAATTATTATTGTGATATTTTTAATTATATATTTATTATATTTAATTAGTATTTTATATTTTAATTGAATAAAATAAAAAAATTTTATTTTAAATTTTCTTCAAAAAAAATTTACTAAAAAAAGATAGTTAGTTAATTTCCACCTTTTACTAAGTCATCAAAATTATTGTCATGACATCATTAACAGAGAAAAAATAATTTATACTCATTATAAAAAAATTTAGTATTAACTTCTATATGTTATAAATAAATAGATGCTACTCTATTAATTGATTTTTTCTTTAATTTGTTGGCGATTAAATATTAGTAATTGAATTGAAAATCATTGTTTTTCTTTTTCCACCCCGACCTTTATAGTTTCCAGTTACACACATGGTATGGACATTTCATTCATTAAACGAATTTGTCTTGTACACCACTACGTAATAACGAGAGTAGAATTAATTGCTATTAAAATGTAATAAACGTTGGAATGATTACATTTGGGACAGAGATGACAAAATAATGCATAATAATAATACGATGATGATGATGCAAGTGGTTTCTCATGTATTGTACAGAGAAATGGTGCAGTGCCGGAAATTTAGCGATGAGAAGTGTTGGAGTTCCAGGCTGTAATGGGACCTGAAAATTGACTAAATGAGCCACGTGGTTGTAGGCCCACTGCCACTAGTTAACCCCCTCTTCTTTCCCAGTCTCCCCCCTGAGACTACAATGCCAATAATTCATGCACCAAAGCATGCATGCAATTGCAAGGGCAATCCCCTATGTGCACAAAACTTGCATGCATAGGGGCATAACAACAAAAATATTAACTCCTTCTGTTGTATTTATCTTATAAAAAGAAAAAATTCAGGTACATTTTATTTTATGTAAATTAATAATCGAAAGTTATTAAATAAAAATTTAGTTAAATTAGTCAAATTATTTAATTACTTCAACTAGAAAAATATATAAAATTAACTCTAAATCAACTAAGAATGAAACAACTTAATTAATTATAAATATAGTAATTAGTTTTATTTATTTATGATTTAAATATTAATTATTAAATGTTTTACCATATTTAAATTAGGAGGAGATACGTCCAGTATCATTGCAACGTGAATCACGAAAATTGACTTATTTAACTTCCATTTTTTCACTCTCTTTCTCTTCAAATGTCTAAAATATAATAAATCAGAAAACAGATTCAGAACTATCCAATTTACAAAAAAAAAACATCTTAATACTTAACATAATACTATCTACATAAAAAATTTAAATTTATCCAAAAATATTTAACTAATTTTTTACTGAAACCATCCTAACTCCCTATTATTATTGCTTCAGCTAGCATCTGAATTTTAACTCTTGTAAAATCTTATTGGCGTGTTCTCTTTTTGATTGTGTCATGACTGGGAGGGAAATAATACCAATAGAATCCATGATATGCTCATCACAAGTCCAACTAACAATTAAAGAGTTCATTGAGTAAAAATATGAGTAATAAGGAGTGAAAAAAGTGATTCTTATCTTTTTATTTAACTACTTTTAGTTATCAATTTTACGTAGAGTTAACTGTACCTACAATTTTATTTTTGTTTTATATTGTTTTGAATTATATATTTCGAATAATATATACCAACTTTGAAATATTATATCTGCAGATACACACTTTCAATATACTTCTTTTTGGTGACTGGACGAAATATATTTGAGATATACAAGAACAATTCCTAAAGACAAATTACAAGAAAATCAAGGTTTCATCACTATGCCTAATAAATTTATTAATATGAGCCGATTATGCGATGTCATTAATATCGTACAATGCCACCCTCCAACGCCGTTTCTTGATTGTTGGTCAAAACCACCTTATTACACACACCTTCAACGTTCAAGCCCCTCATTACGTGGCATGTACTCCTCATGTCCACGCCACCCTCCCTCTTTTTTTCTCGCTCATCACGAGATCTAGCATTCTCGCCAAAGCCAACACCACCACACCTTGCGTTTTCAACGGGATACGCTGTGTTGTTTTCAATATCCCGTTATAGGCCCGATTGTTGGATACGTGGCTCAACCCCTGTGGCTCAATACCTTTTCCTGCGGCCCAATCGCACAACCATTTCCATCCCCCCAAATTACTATTCTGCCCTCACATTAACACAAACGCTATGGACTAGAAAAAAGGGCGTTTCAGGCAATGCAATGCATTATTCACAGACAAACTGTGCTTTCAAAAGAGGAAGGGAATGATGGAAACATCTTGCAGTGTTGAACAACTAAACTAAACAAAACTCAATAGATCCACAATCATTCCTAACAACAACATCAACATCCATACAAGTATATACTTAACAGGTTGATTTTTACTTTATGCTTGATAATACACCAAAATTCAAAAATCACAGTAATAATAATAAAAAATAGAGTCACCTTTAGCCGGACCAAGAATCTACCAAATCATGACCCTTGGTCTTATAATCGAGATATAAATAGAGTGTTTTATAGGGAAAAAAAGTAACCTCTCTTCTCTCTGACAAAAGATACTAAAAAAGGTTACACATATATTATAATAATAAATATGATATGATGGGAGGATGTTTCCCGTCGTCTTATTACGGCTGCCGTACATCCGGGGCAGAGGATCGCAGCCGCTTGTTTGGCGGGTCATGTTGGGGGTGGGCTGAAGAAGGGGTGTCGCAGCTGGCACAGGTGGAGACGTCGAGGACGGCGACGGGGCTTTGAGGTGGCGGGTGGCCTCGCGTGGCTTTGGTGGTGGATGCGGGACACGTGTCCAGCACGTAGTCCTCCATTAGTTGGTGACAGCGTCTCACCATTTCCTATCCGAAAAAACCAACAAAGATTCATTGGAATAATAAAAAAAGGAAAATAGTGTGAGTGTGACGTGCAGCTTTCCATACTTTTGAAATCATCCAACTATTTGAAAAAGCAAAACAAACAAATTTACTACCACAAGTTAAGAAAAATCTTCTACTAACAAAGTCGCAGTACTAAAAAGTAATGATTAATGAACCAACTACTGCATACTAAAGTCAAAATATTATATATCATCATACATGGTTTACTCTGTGGTGGAATACATGAGGCTTGTGGTGGCCAGCTGAGCAGAGGACGGCGGCAGCTGCCACGGCGGACGGCGGAAACTCCAAGAACTTAATCACTAATCACATGGTGACAAAAATCAAGACAACAGTAAACACAAAAGAGAGAAAGAGAAAAAGGTAGATTACGTTACCACGGGTGGAGGCGAGGATGAGGTCGGAGGCAGCGGAGAGTAACTGTAACCGGTTGAAAGAAGAAGAAGAAGAAGGGAGGTTGGTGAGGTAATAATGAAGGTAATGGAAGGGGGTAATGGAACGGAGTGTCCAGTTGAGATTAGACAAGAGGCAAAGCTCCATTCTGCGAAGGGTTTTGGGGTGAAACAGCAAGGTTGGCTGGAAAAGCTGGAGGTCAAGCAAGAGAGGCACTTGTGGCTCCTCCATTTTGGCCGCCACAGACAAACACGCCACGGATAGTAGCTGAAATGCCCACCTGGATCGTACCGGAAGAGAGACGAGGGAGAGGAAACGATCCATGTAGTTGATGGAAAGGAAGGCCGTTACTGGATGGAACTCATAGAATGCCTGCACCTGCATTGCATTGCCAAAACCATGTCACATAACAACCAAACCACGTTGCTTCTTGCATCTTACCGAAGCCTACCTTTAACATCCAGTTGATGGCGTCCAACCGTGCGCTCACGTCCACCGAACCATCGCCGCACCGCCGGAGGTAATCCGCCGACGCCATGTGCCGCGCCTCTGCGTCGATGAGTTCGCTGATGTCGGAATCATCGTCGTAGGGCTGCCAGACTGCTGCCAGTGAGGGCGGAGAGGGGTGGTCGGAGATTGCTTCGCTGGCGTCTTCGACGCACAGCATGCTAGCGGAGGTAGTGGAGTGGTCTGGAGACGAAGAAGACATTGCGGCGGTGGTGGGTGGCGGGTGAGGGTTTAGTAGTAGTAATGGGAGTGCGGTGATGGGTCATTGCATTGTTGGGGGGTTGGTCTTTATGGATTTTTGTTTGACATATTAAGTGCTCTTCCTTCTCTCTCTTTTTTGTCTGTTTGCTGGGTTTAATTTATTTTCCTTGTTTTGTGAATTTTGAGTGTGAAACAGTCTCCAATCCTAATGTGTTTTCCGTTTTGGAAAATGGTGAATGGAGGAGTTATCAAAGCACAGAGACAAGTCATAGGACAGAAGAGAGAGAGTGTGTGGAAGGCAGTGGTAATGAGTAAAGAGGTGATTGGTGTATTAATGCCTTAATATCACGCATTTCTCTCTTCCTACTCTCTTCTTTCTCGCACCATAGCCTCGCTATTTCTCCACCATTGCACTTATTTTCTTTCTTCACTAGTTATACCAACTTATTTTCGTAGCTTCATCATAATTAAGTTAAGTAATATCAAATTTTTATTAGGTAATTTGATGTAAGTCATCACATTTTTCTTTAATGTTTTTATTATGCAACAATTTCTTGTAGTGAAATCCACTCAATTATTAGGTTCATATCTACGATTACCATGTTCTTTTTTTTTTTTCTCTCTTTTGGGCTGGAAACACCAATTTCTTTTGTTTGTTTTCACCTTGTGTTGACAGCATAGTAGCGTGATTCCCGCATGACATGGGGTCCGTTTAGTTCTAAGCAATACCCAAATAAGCCTGTTTCCAAGGGCCATCTTATTTCTAAGTCCAAGTCCTGAACAAATTTCTCTCTTATTTTTTAAAAATATTATATAATGATATATATTTGAATGAATTCCTTATCAGCACTTTTACTCAGATCACATGAAACAGAAATGTAGCACACCATCAAACTATAAGTAGTTAGATTCATCTCCATAATAGAAACATGATTACTTAGTAATAAAAGCTAACCTTAATGCTAGCCAATAATACGCTATAATCTGCCATTTTGTTTTATACATACTTGAAATTTAAAATGCTGGTGTGTTCAGTATTCAGAATGAAGGGAAAAATCTATTAAGGTTCATAGGCAGGGAATAGAACTCTTCGGTTCTAATATCCTGATCGAAGTTCCTGAACCTTCCCCACCAGTGTCTCCCACTGTCACGCCTCGTTGCGCTGTGGCCGCGACTCATGGTAAAATCCAACAAGTAAGCTACTATAATTGCCACAGTTGCTGGGGATGAGAAAATCACTTGCACTATACTGTTGAACTGCAGTAGTATGTCAAACATTGAAAATTCAGTTCCAGTTATATAATTTTCAAACATAGGCAGTGTTTAAGGTGATGTAGATGAATACATACAGCAATGGAGCGAGTATGAACAGGGCCATGACCAGATATTAACAGATATTCATTGAAGTATTGAGGAACGGAAAGGCCCATGAAGAGAGAAAAGCCAATGATGAACATTGTTCTGAAGCTGTTTAGATTACAGAATTGAAGAAAACAAAGGCCTGCTGATGCTGCTCAGTGCAGAAACAAATTAGTACAGCAAGATCAGCAAGTATTGCAACTGAAGTAACAGATTAAAGTGAACACACATACCTACATAGGCAAAGAGAATGCAGTACACAGCTGCTACAATTGGCAATGGGATCGAAGCAAGAACAGCTCCGAATTTTCCTACACACCATGACTCTATGAGCTAAGAGACTAAAACACAAATTGGTTGTCACTTTGACACAAGAGTAATGCATGTAACACCTAATATAGAGAAGAAAAACATGAATCCTGCTGATATTTGAACGACCCTTCGACTTCCAACTCGTGTTAAACCCAATAGTCCTGCATTTTCACTTAATACCAAAGAGTAACATTAACATAGATACTTAGTCTATACACAAATGATTTTGAAGGTAACAAAGTTTTTACACTGATGCAGTGGATCCAGTTGCCGTGCCGAAAAAGGCATCCACAAGATTACTAATGCCCTGAAATCATTGAAACTGGATCATATAAGTTTAATTTTGTGGAGCTACATGCTCATACAAAGATTGGATTCTTAAAGAATCAGACTGTACCAGCCAACCAATACCACGGCTAAGGACAGATGGTGGAACAGGAGTTGCACTTCCAAATCTTGAGGCTGCAATGAATGTCCCAGTTGACTGCTCCATAGAAAGAAAACAATTAAACTTAAATTTAAATCAATGTAGGCAAAGGATTACTGATCACAACTATCACCATAGTTTGCGTGTAAATGAAAAGAAAATGTTAAATCAAACCTCTATAATTGCAACTAGAGAAGCAGCAACCATTGCAAAAGCATCACCAACATTGAAAGAAGGGGCTCCCCATTGAAATGGATATGGGACTCTTAACCTGCATAAATGAGCAAAATCTAAAAGAGAATTCTTTAGATGATGCTTTGCAATCTTAAGTATCATCTGTTTATGCCACAAAGCATCACACACAGCTATGAAATCACTACATGATTCTCTTTAAAACAAGCAAACTGTTTAATTAGGACTAACCAAGGAGCAGCACTAATTAACCCGGATCGATCAGTACGGCAACTCAATTGAGTAATTGGTGATCTTCCTTTATATGCACCAGCTGCAGTCAAAATCTCAGAAAATGCCCATGCAATTCCAATAGAGTATATTACTGAGTATCTATCAACTACTCTTGATTTCATTATCTGGGGAATGTACTGCAAAGGCATATATAGCTCTAACATAAATAGTAGAATAGTTTCATTTAAAATGCATAACTGTTCTGATATGTTAAGCTGAGTTATACAGACATCTCTTAAGAAAGTAACATACCTGGGACAATATCACCAGAATAAGCAATGCAGGGAGCCCAATTTCAACACAATTTGCCAACTTCATAATCCAAAGAAAACCAATTATTTCACTTGTTAGAAGAAGAAACTCAGCAGCAATGTGCGAGAAAAAAGAAGAATGTAGATACTTTTGGGAAGCCAAGCGCAAAGAATCCAAGGCCAGTAAGAGTGACAAGGGGAACCGCACTTAGGGGACTAAGGAACCTGGAATATCAGCAACAGCAATGAATATAAACCGATTTCTGAAGAGAAGCAAGATGTACTTTGTTTTTGTTATACCTTGCAAATATTCTCCAGAATCCCAAGAAGCCGATTATGATTTGGAATACGGACGCAACAATGAGTGCACCTTGTATGGCTCTCACGGATTGTTTAAATCTCTGAAAATTCAATCAAGAATGAACTCAAAAACTGAAACAGTAGAGAGGTAGTAAGCAAGCAAGAATAACCTGGTGAGGGTCTATGAAAACACTCATCCTTGAGGAGAAAGCAACAGAAATAGCGGGAATGATGAAGGCATAGGAAGCCCCCACAACCACTGGAAGCCTTGTTCCAAACCATGTCTGCAAGAGAGTGTTAATGGCAGCAACAAAGAGCAGAGTCTGTATCATTTCAGCCTTCTCCACCTGCAAGAACAGCAAATTGAACAAATTAACGTAGGATCAGATAGAAGGAATGAAAGGTGAGGTTTTGTGTTGTGTTGTGTTCTGACATTGCCACCACCCATCAAAGGGACAAGTAAGGTAGAAAGAAAGACGATGGTGCCAAGCATAACGAGGTAGTTCTGAAACCCAAGTAGTATCCCTTCAGCTGTTGAAACAAAAAACACAAAATAATAATGGGTAATGAAGCATTAACAGTAGAAAGTAGAAAGAAGGAGAAAGAGATATAGGATGATACGCCATGAGGGGGAGCTGGTAATGCAGTAATCAACACCGGGAAGTTGATCCTTCACAGGATGAGGTTGAAAGTCATCATCAGACTTTCCACCACCTCCTGCTGCCATTATTTTCGATCAGTATGTAAGTGTGTATGTGTCTTATATTAATTGTGTTAGGCAGTGACGTTGTGACTACTCGATTAAGAGTAATAATAATAGTTAAGAGGTGGTGAACTAATTTGGTTTAATTTTGTTGTGGTAGCTTGCTTAATTACTTACTCTGTTTTTGGGTATTAGAGGTCAAATGTTGGGATACCAAACATGGAATAATAATTGATATTGATATCATCGTTTATCACTTGCTTTGCATGCTACTATCACTGTTTTTAGTTTCTTCTTTACACACGTTTCTCATTTCCTCAACTGCCACAAGGTAAAAGAAAAAGAAAAATAAAGTTTTCATTATGTTACGCAATTCATTTACTGCAAATACAAAAATTCATATTTTGTTAAATTATTCTTATTGTTATTCATATAATATGTCTTTAGGTAATAAAACCTTTTTACTTAATCAAACCCACTTACTTTTCTTTTGCTATTAAATTAAATTGAGTCTTTAAATATATATCTAACCAATTTAATTTAACTTTTGATTTGTTATACTATAAGAGTCATAATTTGCTTTTGTTTGCATGAATTTCTGAATTTGTAATCGACGAAATTAATTAATATTATTATTGCTGACTTAATAATCGAACAATTATAACATCAGGGTCATTTATCAACATAATGTTGTTATATAAATTTTTTTTTTGCCTCTCAACAAAAGAGAATATCCATGAGTACTATAAATTACATTTCATATTTTATGTTTTTTTGCTATTATTTCTATAATCATAGATTTATGGGTAAACTATAAAAAATATATTCAAATTATTTTGTCTAACAAAAATATTCTTAAATTTGTTATCAACAAAAATATTTTTAAATTATTAAAAAATATGAAAAATATACACTCATGATGATAAATAAAATTTTATACGTGACAAGTGAGACTTTGATATTAACAAAAGAGCCACATCATATTTTTCTATTAATAGAATATAGGTTTCTAATATCAAATTAAGAGGTGGAATCTCTTTTACAAACATCTTTTACTCTCTTATTTATTCTTATTTTGACTTTAACTATAAATATTAAAGAGTTTCTAATGAAAAACTTTTTAATTAAATTATAGTTAAAACTTAAAAGTAACCATTTCATACCTCCTATCATAATGAGACACAATTAATAAAAATTGTACGATAATAGAATTATTAATCAACTTTACCTAGATAAATAACATTTTTGCAAAAAGTGTAAATTATTTGGTAATATGGAAAGGGCAGGATCAGCTAAAAGAGTAGTAGTAGTATAATTCAGACTAGCTAGGCTACCTTTATTCTTATTATTAGCCACAGAAACAGAATATAGTACTAGTGATTTCAGAATGCTCATCATTGATGCAGTGCAGATACACATAGAGATGCAGTAGCCTGCTAATGTTGCTGTCTCCATAATCTCAAATGTTGAGCCATATCTTTATCCCAACTCCAATCTTCTGGTCTCTTTCTTTGACTTTATGCGTCATAAGAGTACAATTACATATACGTTGCTTCCTGGAAGAGAGAATAAACATCCAGAGCTTTTGACCAACTTCCATCTTCATTGTAATTTGAAATTTCACATATTTCAAACAATAAGAAAATTTGATATTGAATAAATTTAGAGAATAAAATATTCTTTTTTAGTTATGCTATGCTGTACCATAAATATGTGTTAATATAACTATATAAGTACTAGTAACATGTTTATGGTAATAGAATTAATGGAAGAAATAATTTTAATTTTTTTCTCATCTAAATTAATAAAATTGGTATATGTGTTATAGTAGTTTAATTGAAAAGACATAAAAGAAAATATCTAATTGAAACAGCAAATGTGAAACCATTACTTTTACTTTTATTTCTTCATTCTAGAAAAACCAAAGATTGACATCATATATATATACGCCTCAATTATAAAATAAAGATAAACAAAATGGACAAGAATAAGTCAACATTTAATTTAATTGTAAAATATGGAAATAGATACGAATTTTTTTTAATTACAAAATAATTGTCCATGCATCAAAAGCAGGCAGCTTCTTCCTAAGTTGATCATTCCACCCAACCTAGTTCTAACTTCTTTTCTTTGATTTTTTTGTGACTAATTTTCTTTGTTTGAATGAGCTCTGATCTATATAGACTTATCGGTTGATCCATCGTTTTTTTATCTATTAAATGTGTATAGTAGCAAGATAATAAATAATTAATTCTTTTAATAAATATATAGTCTTTGGTTCAAGTTTTAAAATAACAAAAAGAATTATATACATTAGTGTTGTGTCTATTTATTCACTTTTGTATATACATAAATATGATAATAACAATAAATATAAAATTAATCAAGATGGTAATTAATAAAATATTTTATTTTATAAATTATATATAATAAAAAATATTTTAGAAAAAAAGTTTGAACTAATTTAAAAAATATATTATATATATGGATATATTTATTTAATTTTTTTAATTGCATATATTTGTTAAGTTATTTTGGACTATATAGTTATTAAATTTTATGATAATTATAATATAATTTAAGGATTAACTATCAAAAATACACTCAAATAATTTTGTTACTGACAAAAATATATCTAAATTTTTCTAATGAAAAAATGTCCTTAGACAAAAATATCCAACATTAAATATATATTTCTCAAAAAATATTGTAGAGATTGAATTTTGATGCAATTTTTTTAAGCATAATTAAAAAATGACATATTTTAATTCTCTTAAACTTTGGTAATTATTCGCTAACTATATATTTTTTATGATTTATTAAAAGTATTATTGGTTGTTGACAAAAAAAAATCATAAAAAATATATATACTTAGCAAAAAAAAAACACCAAATTTTAAAAATAAAAATATATTATTTTTCTAATCGTGTTTGCAAAAAATCCCATCAAAATTCAATTTTTAAAATATTTTTGAGAATACATATCTAATATTAAACATTTTTATTGCGTTTTTAAATGATTTGAAGACATTTTTGTCGAAAACAAAATTTGAGTATATTTTTGTCAACTACAAAAATATTCAAGTGTATTTTTAATAGTTTATCCATAATTTAATTATATTATTTATAAAATTTAATTATAAATTTGAATTTATTTAATTTGAGTTTAATTTTGATATACGTTGGTACAAAATATTTTATACGATAATTTAATTAAATTCATGTGTTTAGATAGTTATTTAGCTAATAAATTTAAAATTCTGTTATATATTTTTCCCACGTGATAACATATGGATTGATTGTGAATAACAAAATTAAATTCTAATTATAAATGTGAATTTATTTAATTTATATTTTTAATTTGTAAATTTTTCCCTCTATCTTCTTGTATTATAGTAACTTTATATACTATTATAAATATAAATCATGTGGGAACAAAAATGAGAATTAATTGTGATAGGTTATAAAAATGAAATGAAATAAAAAAAAATAAACAAAAAACAAAGCACCAGGCTGTCCTCAGTTACAACCTATAATACCAAGGAAGAGAAAGAAAAAGCCATCAATAAATATCATAATCCTTATATCTTTTTCCACAAAATCACACCAAGCATAACAAATCACTCAAATTCTCCGCATCGATAATGAGTTACTACAACCAGCAGCAACCACCGGTCGGCGTTCCTCCGCCGCAAGGTCCTCCCTCTTCCTTTCTTCATATATCAATTTTTCTTTTTCTTTTCTTTTTTTTTTCCTGTTTGTTGTTGCTAGGTATCATTACTTTATTGGCGGCGCATTAGATTCAACTTATGCTTGTCACTGTTATTACTGGATCGGATTTTCCTGAATCGTTCTTCAACATGCTTGTATTCTACGATCTTTAACGATCTCTTTTATTTGAAAAACAGGTTATCCGCCGGAGTCATACGGAAAGGACGCTTATCCACCTCCGGGATATCCGCCGCAAGGTTACCCTCCGCCGCCGGCCTACCCGGCGCAGGGATATCCTCCTCCGCAGTATGCTCCTCAGTACGCTCAACCTCCGCCTCCTCAACAGAATTCAAGTGGCCCTGGCTGCATGGAAGGCTGGTTCGTCTCTCTCTCTCTCTCTCTCTCTCTCTCTCTCTGTGTGTGTATAGATGATGATGATAATGAAATTTGATTGGTTGAATCGGATGCGGTGACTCAGATCGGGTACGATCTGCGAGTTTTAGTCGAGTCTGAGTTGACTCGCTGGCGGCGTGGACGGCGCACCGTTAGCTTACGGCGCAGACGACTTTGACGCGTTAGAACTTAGAAGTTAGATTGAGATGTTTGGTATCATTGACGCTTTCTTTTGGTCTCCGTCACGTTAACCAATGTGGATGTCGTTTTTTTCGGGTGTGTGGCCCCCCTTCGGGGGGTTACACAATAACTTAAACCACCTCACCCACTCTTGGTATAGGGTCTTTTTCGTCCTTTTATTTTAAGAAACAAAAATCCTATCTATATTTATATTTAAAATAATAATAATAATTAAAAAAAAACATTGGCGTATAAACTTGCGTATTCTCCTTTATGCATGTTCCGTGAATGAACACGAGAGAAGAGACTCATTAGGTTCCTTAACAAAGAAGCAGTCAACAATCAATTAATATGTCATTTAGAGAAATTTATTTATTATTTTTGTTAAGCAGAAACTTGTTGACTCTATGAAATTTCATTATTATTATTATTATTATTATTATTATTATTATTATTATTGTGTGTTGTAAGCAAGCGATTCTAATGTGAATTATTGGAACGTGTTGAATTGTTGTTGCAGTTTGGCTGCTCTATGCTGCTGCTGCCTGCTGGAGGCCTGCTTCTGAGATGACATTCATTTGCACAAAATGGAATTCACAAATTGTATCTTGAGTCTTCATATTTAATTCTGTGACTATATATGTTCCTAGATTTTTATCTTCTTTTTCTGTTTGATTGTTTTGTTGTTATGAACCATTTTAATTTGAGCCGTATGATAAACTATTGCAGCATGCCAAATATCAAACTGCCTCATTAACAGAATTTTTTCTTTACTCTATTATTATATATTAGTTTGGAGTTGATACGATACTCTCTCGAACCTGAAGGGGATAAACTTATTTATTTCTTATTTCTTTCTCACCGAATTGAATATTCGGAGAGGTGATTTTGTCTTAAGTTACGCAGTAATGATTTCATTTTCTTGATGGAGAAGCCACCAAAGCTCCAAGCGTAAATAATGTGCAATTTACACGAATACCCTTTTGTTCGCTACTGCGGGTTGGGAATTTTGATTTTTCACTTTTCATTTTTGGGTTTTGTCATTTTCCACTTACCGTCTTTGTGCGATTGTTTAGCTTTCTCACTATACAAACAACTTCATATGCCCCATGACCAAAAAAATAAAAAATTCTTTATATGCCTTGATATTTAATCTTGATCATGATTTTAAGCTTTTGGGAACTTTTCTACTTATATAATTTAACTAATTTTTATGGTTGAATCAAAATCTCTTAATTTTATTTTTCAAGTTATTTCATTAGATTTATAAAATTTGGTGATTTTTTAAAAATCGTTTTTCAGATTAAGCTAAATCGATGTAACTATATATATATATATAACATTAATGATTAACCCTTTTATCCTTTTGGTTACATTCTTGCTATAGTAACTGACATTCCTTGTCTTTGCTAATAGTACATTGTATTTTGATTTTTGACTTTTGGGAATACGTTATTGATTTATTTCTATGTAGTATTTTGTTTGGATCTGAGACTCTTTTTTAACCTGCCTTATATATCTAAAATTTTCTTGCAACATTGCTTACATTTTCACTATTTTGTTTGTGTTTTAGCCTCCGGATTCAAAGTGTAAACAAAAATAAAATAAAATAAAAATAAATAATTATCACAAGGAGTAATGACATTTGCATACTCTAGTACTCATTTTGAGGGGGAAAATGCTGAAAGCATCACAGTCACAGCAATTAAGATGCTTGTATAGCAAATCCACACAAAGCACTACATGTATTTTTTTTCAAGCGATACAAAATTAATAATTGTAAGAAATAAATTAAATTAGAGCAGCATGCATATCCATCATACAAAACAGTGGCAAGATTATATTCCTGCAAAATTAAATAGCAATGGTGTTGACGTCATTCTCGAGCTGGCTGTAATTCCCTTTCTCTTTGAAGAGTTGAATGTGATGGTGTTTGCAGTAGAGCTTCCCCTCATGTGTAACAAAGTTTGATGAGCTTATAGTGCAACCTCCATATGTACATTTGAAGCAGCCCCTATGGTAGGGAGTCCCATTAATTGTAACCTTTAATACAATAGCCACAAAAGAATATTATTAGTATCAAATCAATACTTAATTAATAGTTTATAAAGAGTATTTAGTATTTACCCTCTCAGTGGGATACACTGTCTTTTTGCAACAAACACATTTGTCTGTGGTGCCCACGAAGACGTTTGAGATATGTTTAGGACTTCTCTATAAGATGAAAATGGAAAGTTAAGTTGGCAAGACAAATGATGCAAGAAAATGGGTGGATTCAAATGTATTAATTAATAATCACCTCAATTTCAGAGGGCTGTCTTTCTTTCTGGACTTTGGGAATTCCTGTTATAATAAGGGAAGGCAAATTAAAAGAAATAATAATTAATTAATTTAATTTAATTTGCACATGTTAACTATGTTTACCTTCGAAGCTTTTGTCTAAGCTACCAGTTCTCTTGAAGAGTTGATCATAGTGTGGTCTGCAGTACAGCACCCCCTCAAAAGAACAGTAGTTGCTCAGCTGAAAACATTGTTAAATCGTCACACCAAATAAACCCACCTTTTTTTTAATAGTTTATTATTAACAACAAATTTGTCATTTTTAGAAACCTTAAATTCGACCAGTGCATTTAAGAAATTGGAAAAGCATTTTCTCCTATTCAAATTATATATTTTGATGATAATAACTTGCATGTATCATAGAAACTGATTCTAAACCGAAGTCGTCTTACATGAATTCAAAGACATGATAAAGTTCTAATGCATATATGCATAATGATCATAAAAATGATAAAAGTTTATATCTATGTATGTATGTATGTAAAGTATGTTAG
The DNA here is from genome assembly GCF_003086295.3 of Arachis hypogaea. NCBI lineage: Eukaryota > Viridiplantae > Streptophyta > Magnoliopsida > Fabales > Fabaceae > Arachis > Arachis hypogaea. The sequence goes on from NC_092044.1 coordinate 111,838,343, forward strand.
TGGTATAGACCTTAAGGGTGCTACGGCAATGGTGGCAACGGAAGCAGGCCTTATGAAAGATACGGCCATCGGCGGTAAGCTTATCAACAAGGTAGACCGTCTTGTCACATGCCATGCACTTTTGCTGGGTTCCTCCGAAGGTGGCCATGATTAAGAAAGAAGATTGAAGAGAGGGAGGTAGGGAGAGGGATGGGAGTCTATAACAGAAAGGATTCAATTTCCTTTTGCAATGAGATGCTTCTCTTATTTTCCCTCTGCCCCTCTCTCTCCTTCTTTCTTCCTCTTGTAAGACAACACAAATTAGAGGAGGAGATGGAAAACACACACAAAACAAAGAAAGAAAAGATTGTGGACATCAGTGAATTGCGGATCAATTAACCTCAAAACAGATCAGACAATAATATTCATGCACTAATATAGATGATGTGTTGGTGGGCTATTAAATAATCATGCATTTCGTCTCTATTTTTATGAGTAATATTTTTTTTTATAGCATCCTTAAAATTAATGTATATACAAAACATAATTCGAATTTTGACATGTACTTAGTCAAAAGAATCTAAAATTTTTATTTGTGTATTAATTAATTTCTTATAATTCATAATGCCTTTAAATATCATAAAATGACGTGCTAAAAGCTATAATACACGGATAAGACACAAGACACGACACGACACGAGACACGCGGACACACGAATTTTAAAATCTTATAAGATACGGGGACACGGCATATATATAGAATATAAAGTATTTTTTAAAAAAATTACAATGAATTTTTTATATTTTATTGTTGTTAAAATATAAAATAATTTTTTAACTGTTTTTAATGTCTTTTTTTAACTATATAAAAGTATCTAAAATATTTTTTATTTTAATAAATAATAATATATATTGTTTCTAAACTCATTTCAACGATATATGTTAAAAATAAGACTGGACACGCGGACACGTGATGGTATTTAAGTGTGTCCAAGTGTGTCCGGAGAAGAATTTTTTATTTTTTATTAAGACACAGTTAGACACGGCAGACACGCGTGTCGGGCAAGTGTCGTATCCGAAATGTGTCCGACACGCGGACACGACAACTCAATGAAGTGTCCGTGCTTCATAGGCTAAAAGTATAAGATAGGTAATTAACTAATTTTAATTAATCATATTAAATATTGTTAAACAAATCTATGACCATTAGGGCATTTGGTCTAGTGGTATGATTCTCGCTTTGGGTGCGAGAGGTCCCGCATTCGATTCTCGGAATGCCCCTATTTCCTTTTTGAAGTGAAGTCAACAAATTGGTTAGTTGAATCAATAAAGGAACAAACATTTTGAACTTTTGGAGATATTGAAGCTGCCAAATCAATTATCTTAGTCTTAGTAACTGGTTTAGTTTACCAATAGCAAGCATGTCTGCATGAGAATTGAGAAGCTGCATGTGACATGTGAAGACTTGGAAATGAATCATGTGAAAAGAAGAGACTGTTGTAACTTGTAAGTCATATTGGTCTTGAACTATAAAACAAAAAACAAGAGCATAGTAGTCAACAGGTGAATTCTAGGAAAATAAAATTAGCTTCTGTAATTGGCAGAACCAATCAGAATCTTCTATCCAGGTAAGCAGATGTTAGCATTTTGTGCAGACCAATTTTAATAAGAGAAACTACAGATAGAGAGAAGATAATCTTGATTCTGATTGAATGACAAATCTAGAATGTGATTTATTTGCTATGACAAATGTAACCAATTGTCACCTAACAGATCATGAAAAGTTCAAAGCTACCAGACTAATTTATAACAAACTTCAACATACTGTATAGATCTAACTATATTATTTAGAGAAGGTTGACTTTTGATGGATAAATAATTTTAAAACAAAATATAGCCATACAAATGACTTCTCCCAACATGGGCATTTGGTCTAGTGGTATGATTCTCGCTTTGGGTGCGAGAGGTCCCGAGTTCGATTCTCGGAATGCCCCACTTTATTATTTTCAGATGTGTTCTTTTTTCTGTTCTGTTCTGTCATTGACTTAAGTGTAAAACAATTATTTATTTAAATCCATCACACTTGTAGCATGAGTAATAATCTCAAATTATAATGCATAGCTCTCAGATGAAAATCTAAATAATGTACATATAAAAAGACATGGAATCTGATTTGGTGTAAGCCAGTCAAAACAGGAAAAAACAATAGTATTAGTATCATACTTCAACCAGCTTGATTGCAGTCTGTATTAACAGCACACATGGATTCATATGCCAGAACTTGAGCTTCAATTCTTTGATTTTGAATGTTTTATAAGCCAATCAACAACTGTGTCAATGTTTGTGGAGTTTTTACATGAGATCATGTAGCAAGAGACTTCTCTTTCATTGATGGATTTTAGTTCCCTGCACACATCAAACAAATTTTATTGACTAGAAGTAGTACAAGTACAACCTCAATTAGTAACTATGAATTAAGGTAAAAAAACATAAGATGTTAATAAATTAGTAAACTATGAATTATCTGATTTACAATTTTCCTGTAATGGAAATGTTTAAGCGAACTTTCTGATTGATTCAGCACCATGTTATACATCTCAACAAGAGACTTACATTTGCTCCATCAGCTCTTGCTCAGACAAAGCCCCTGGTTTGTCGATCTTGTTACCAAGAACCAACAGGGGAATACCATTTAAAGAATGCTTGCTCAACAAGTCATGAAGCTCATTTCTAGAGGTAGGTATGTTGTCATGATCAGCTGCATCAACAACATAACTGCAGGTTGCAACAGAGACAGAGTTGATGATAATCATGCTTAGCATACTAGTGTACATAGATAATCTACAAGGATTTCTTAAAAGAGAGATCATGTAGATGAAAATTTGTTATGTCTTCCATGGGGATTACAAAGTCTTCATTATACTTTGTTCATTTTAGTGCCACTAAAGTTCAAAGTTGATGCTCCTTCTTTCAATTGTAGACATATTATCCTAATAGTTTTCACCTAATAGGTTAGATTGGAAATAATATTACACAATGCCTCAGCAGAAGATATAGAGAATCAATGTCCAAAATAAATCTGCAGTGTTAATTAGAAAGTTAAAATTGAATGATCACAGAAATTTTAACATAGGAAATGAAAACAGATTGCAAATTAAACCAATTAGTTTTATACTCTTTATGTAATACACATTTTTCATAGCACTAATTTGATTTCTTTCAAATTTGAATTTTCAATTCCATTGTCCTTAGAACTTGAAACTACATCAGAAGCTATTATTCAACCAAAGAAGATCAAAGGAGAGCCTTGACATTCAACTCGTTTCTATAAAGGCAAAAGCCGACAATCAATAGAAGCCCACCACAGAAAATTCTAACATAAAAGTGTTGGTGAAAACTCAGGTGAAGTCGACTTCACGTAAAGTTGATACCTGAGAGCCGTCAGATAATTTGACTAATTTGACTAAATTTTCATCCAACGATTCTCAGGTATCAACTTTAAGTGAAGTCGACTTCACCTGAGTTTTCACCAATTGTGTTTTGAGGGCATACACAATAGCTGAAACGGCGCGGCAGTATCTCTCCCACATACTGCGAAACCTTGGTTGGCCTCCAAGGTCCCATAATTTGATTGTCACATTCCCTTTGGTGACCTTTTTCATGTTAAATCCTACCTGCATGCATATAGGCCACAAACTTCATCAATAAACAAGAAGCTTGTATAAATAGAGCAAAACAAATGCATTGCAGCAATGACATCTTCCAGTTGCATAAAGAAAAATGATAATGTTACCGTCGGGATCATGTCTTCGCTAAATCCACCAGTCTAGAGCAGAATCAAACAGAAACTCAGCATCAGCATCAGCATGGTAGGTAAAAGAAATCATAAAATAGACATGTTGAAGGTTTAGTTACATATAACATACCGCAATAACATTTACAAGGGAAGTTTTGCCAGCATTCTGAAGGCCAATCAGAGATAGCTCCATCTCTTGCTTGAAAAAGAAACTAGCACAAGGGAATAATAACAAAGATTATTATGGTAAACCAGTAAACCACTATAATGAATGAAGAAAAGGGTAGCAAGTTATGATAGGAACATAATTCAGTGCGATGAAAATTGATAAAAGGTATGGACTTTTTTAACCCCAGTTGAGAGTAGTATTGGGGGAATGTAAAGCATGATTCATCAATGATCCATGATCAATTAAGTTTCTCAACACAACACATTCAATTGTAGCATATGAATTGGGAAAGAGAAAAAGTAATGAAAGAGTGTTGTGTTGAGCTGACCTGCGTAACCAGTTGACAAAAGCATCCCAGAACCAAAGCCCCATAACTCTGCACTGTGTTCTGTTCTGTACTTTCAGTTCCGATTGTTGTGTACTTCTAAAACAACACGATCCTCGCTTCACACTTCACACACTTTTTCTCTTCCCTCCTTATCTCATTCCAAATTCATATCTTTAAAAATTAAAAATAAATACAGAGAGTATAACAAAGGCTCTGCCACACTTATAAATATTAATGAGCTTTTATTTTTTGTATGTTTTTATTTTTTGTGATTGAATATAAAATAAAGATATGAAAAGGAAATGCGTCAAATCAATTATAGCATAGTGGCATAGTGATAGTGCAATGAAATAGCCAAATAGGCACATCTTTATTATTAATAAATAAATGAATATATTATTTTAAGGCCGACACTAATTGTTTTTATTCACCGTCAAAATAAAATAAGTTTGTCTTTTATCATTCTAGAGATTGGTCGGTTTCCAAAGCTGAAACTAGGCTAAATTTTATCGAAATGGAACCTATATGTGTGCTTTTCTCGGATATGGAAGCATGGGGAATAGACGTATATATGGGACAGCTTTTTGGCAGTGCGAGGGTGAAGGAATCAGACAGTGTGTTTTCTTTGTAATGAATTTAGCTTATGAAATTGCACCGTCCGAATTGTATGCTGAGGAGAAATGAAATTTTTTGTTTCTCTAAATCGGACCCTCCGTTTTCACTGTGGTTTGTTTTTTAACACGCACTGGCACTACAAGTCGCATGGTCCGAGTTCCATGCGTTGAATTTGATAAGAACTCGGACCCTCCGTGTTGAGTGCGGATGAAATTTTTTTGTGGAACTTCAAGTGGAAATCGCATGATCCGATTTCAGTTGTTAATTTTTTTTTTTAATCATTTTAACCTAGTCGTAAGGTTCGAGTTCGTTAAAGTGATCTATATAAAAGCGTGAAGTAAGCTGGTAGGTTACTCGCGTCTTCTTCCCCAACTTGAACGGCTGCGTCTTCTTCTGTATCTTCGTTCTCTCTTCTTTATTACCTGCTGTTTTAAACTTGAAAATCTAGTAGCCAAATCTATTTTCTTTTCTTTTTATATGATTGAGAGAAATGAGTGATAGAGTGTTACTAAAAGTGTATTATTTTGGTCAGATTTTACTACAAACTTCGGAAGGAGTAAAATTTATCTGTGAAAAACCCTTAGATGTTGTTATTCCTTTTATCATCTCATTTGAAGAGTTGAAAGGGGTGATCTGTTAAAAGATTGATTCTGAGAGGGCAAAAAAGATATCATGTATTCTATACAGATATCCCATACAGGTATTTGGTGGATTCGTCCAGTTTCAAACCAGATATATGACGGACGAAGCGAGCATGCAAGAGATGTTTTCAATGTATATTGAAAACCGGGGTCAGATCTCGTTCATCGAGTTGTATGTTGAGTTTGAACAATCTGAGACCGACCGAAATATTCTACGAGAAGATTATAATAGTGACAGTGAAGAAGAGTTCGAAAGTAACTACGAGTTTGTTGGTTCAGATAGAGATGGAGATGAAGATCAAGGTGACGGAGCTACGGCGCCAGATGTGACAGAGGTGGCAAATGCACTCGCAAACGATGTACCGTTTGAGGAGCCATCATTCATGCGAGTTTTGGACTTGGAAGCCATGCATCTTCCGGAGTTTCCGGGATATATGACTGCAGGTATGTAAAAGTTACGTGAGTTTGTAAATATCATTCGCAGTTAGATCGAACTCTTGTACGGTTCAAATCCAGTAAGTAGGTGCCGTGGCCCAGTTAAAATTCTTAGGACCAGTTAGGACTTCTCCATGCGCCTTGTCCAGATTCCGCACCTCCTGAGGTACTCCCTGAACGAATTCGAATTGTCGCCTATACCTATCGGTAGCATGCCACTCAATACATTCAAATGACACCAAAGGCACTGTTGCGCTCCAGACAACCGAGTGCATATAGATTTCAGCAGGAATTATGTTAGGGTCCACGCGATCCACAGCATACGCAACCCACACAAACTGAAAAAATAAAGGAAATTCATGACTACAACCCACATAACAATCACATTAACAATGATTCATAGTATTTACGCAGGCACTAAACAGGAAACTAATACTACTTTAATGAAAACTCACCTCGCCTTCCTGAAGTTCATCAAAGGCCTTCTTAAAGTCAGCTAGCTTCATATATCTATATCATCGGTCACCACGCTCCCAGTTCCGCCACCTTATATGATACATTTAATGTTGACAACTGAGTTATAAATATCAATATAGGGGTACATTTAATGTTGACAACTGAGTTATAAATATCAATATAGGGGTACATTTGATAATTATATTACTTGTTTGCTAGCGGAAAACTGCGGGGCTCCCTAGGAACCGACGATAGATATGGCAGTCGGATCCAAGCCCAACCAAGAAGAAGTGTTAGTGGGCCATCTATTCCTTTACAGTCAACTCGAGATGCCCGGCATAATGTCCTGTAGAGGTGTGCTAGGCATGCAGATCCCCAACTGTATTGTATAATACTACCAAATTCACGAAGCAATGGTAGAAACTTCCAGTGCACACCTGCGCCTGATTTATCCCCAAACAAGATCGTCCCGATAAGCAACATAATGTGGCATTTGACATACCTCTGTATACCAATTTCATCAGTCAAGGGTAAATTTTCTTTAAGGTCCCGCAGCCAAGTCAGTTTTATGCAGCTGCCTCTACACTCCGACTTACGCGGCGCAACTCCGAATTGATGCAAACACTCCGCCTCCAACGCTTCGAAACTACTCATTGTCATCCCTGTAACTGGAAGTCCGTCCGTTGGAAGACCAAGAATTAGAGCAACATCTTCAAGAGTGACGGCACATTCACCAATGGGAAGGTGAAACGTATGTGTGTCGGGGTGCCACCGCTCGATTAAAGCATTCACCAGTGCCTTTTGACATTGGACTACCCCAATCTGTGATGCATGGTAAAAGCCAGTAAGTCGTAGATGCTCCTCTACCCTATCATTGTACCGATCCGGAAGAACAGGGTGGTCACATGTCAACATTCTTAACTTCTGCAAATAACATAACAAAGTATTGGTCAACTTCTATACACGTACTAGCTTACTACTAAAGTAAAATTATTTTTTTACCACAACAACTATTAATAATAACGATAACTAATACATAAATACCTAATCAAATCTCTCTACAATAACACATTTATCTTGAATAATATCTAATACTAATTAGACATATACTATTATTTAAACATATTTCACTCAATTATAAAAAATATTAATAATAACCACTCTATGCCTAAATTCTTTTTCGAACATCATTCATACCAATTAATAGTTTCCCAAACTAAGACTAATAATTTCTCACAACAACAACAATATAATTTACCTTCATTCATTACAATTATAGTTAATAATTTAAAAAAGATCTAAAAAAATTAAACCTATTTTCACTATTAATTACAATTAAAATTGAACCGTTGGGGCTTTCTTTTTTACGAACTTTTTTAATTGATATGCATGAAAAAAATTTGGGAACCTAAGAAAAACAGAAAAAACGATACATATACTAAGCCCACAAACACATTCTTAATCTTTTGAGACAAATTTCAGCAACTATTTTCCACTATAGAATGTTATGCTTTTTGAGAATCCATAAAATTCAGTAGCTTTTGCTGTTTTATGGTATTGGGATATCTATTGGTTGGGGACTAACAACCAATCTTTTTTAAGTTGCTTATATTTATATTAAAACATAACTATAATACAAATTATTAAAAATTCACAAAAAAATTTACGTGCTCTATGAAAAAAATACCTAACAGAGTTTACATTTAAAAATGTCCCAAACTAACAAAATAATAACAATTATTTCACTAACAATAATATTTACAATTAAAAATTAATTCAAAAATTTCTAAAAATTTTAAAAAATACATATAAATACTAAAAAATAGTAATAATCATTCTATTCTATGGATATTTCGAATTTGCACTTCTAATAACAACAATCATAAGAAATAAACATTTTACATTCATAATTTTAAATAAGAAACTTTAAAAAATTAAAAAAAAACTTACATAATCGGAATGACCGAGATAATGCATAACATGAAGCTCAGATCGATCAACATTCCTAGTTTTATTTTTTTTTTGCCATTCTTTTATTTTTTCAAGCATGCACAGTTGAGAGGAGAAAGAAGAAGAACAATGGGGGCTTCAGCTTGAAAATGAAAATTGGGAGAGTGATGTTTTCGGATGGTGAGAGGAGTGAATGCATGAGTGAGTGTTTGGTTTAAGGACACCGAATTGGGGAGCTGCTGCAAGGCGACGCGTGTCCTTCCCCTTCGAAATCGGACGGTGAGTGTGCTGAGGAAGAAATCGGACGGTACGTGTTGCATGTTGGAACTCGGACAGTGCGAATTGGCTGTGTGTTCGAACTCGGAGGGTCCGACTTGGTTCTATACTGACACCACAATTTGGTGATGCCCCTCCCTCCCCCATAACGGCGTCTAACTCCACCCCAGCTACAATATTAAAAATAAAAAGCGGCTGAAACTAACCCGGCGATGTTTTTTCTTTTATTTTCAATATTGAATTAAAAATCTTTTATGGTGTTTCGTTAATTAATGAAATATTCTCTACATTCATATAATTTTAGTATCGAAGTTCATCCAAATAATTTTAAGTCACATATTTTTTCATTTTTTTGAGTAAAGTATTATTTTTGTTCTCAATGTTTGGATAAATTTTAAAGTTGTCCCTAATGTTTCAATTGTCATATTTAAGTCCCTAACGTTTGAAAATTGACTCAATGTTATCCTACCATTAGGAATCCATTAACAGAATTAACGGTAGAACAAAATTGAAGCGATTTTAAAGCGTTAGAGACTTAAATAGGACAAAAATGTTGGGGACAAAATACAATACATAGAAATAAATTTTAATTTTATTCTTCAATAATATCAATTTTTTACTGTACATAGTATTCAATTATTTTTTAATCACATCTAAGTAAATTACAGTTAATCACATCTAAGTAAATTACAGTTAATCACATTACTTTAATTCTAAATAAATTAATTTTTTTATAATTTTACTCTTAAAATAATGTAATTTTTTATAAATAAATAAATTTTACAATTTCATTCTAAATAATGTAATTTTACTTTCATTACTTAATCACATTACTTATATTTTTTTTATAATTTTATACTTTCATTCTAAATAAATTAATTTTTTTATAATTTTACACTTAAAGTAATGTAATTTTTTTATAAATAAATAACTTTTACACTTTCATTCTAAATAATGTAATTTTACTTTCATTACTTAATCACATTACTTATATTTTTTTATAATTTTACACTTTCATTCTAAATTAATTAATTTTTTATAATTTTACTCTTAAAATAATGTAATTTTTTATAAATAAATAAATTTTACACTTTCATTCTAAATAATATAATTTTACTTTCATTACTTAATCACATTACTTATAATTTTTTTTATAATTTTACACTTTCATTCTAAATAAATTAATTTTTTTTTATAATGTTACACTTAAAATAATATATTTTTTATAAATAAACAACTTTTACACTTTCATTCTAAATAATTTAATTTTACTTTCATTACTTAATCACAGTACTTATATTTTTTATAATTTTATACTTTCATTCTAAATAAATTAATTTTTTATATAATGTTATTCTTAAAGTAATGTAATTTTTTTTATAACTTGTACACTTTCATTCTAAAAAAATAAATTTATTTAGAATGAAAATAACGTGATTAAGTGTAACTTACTTAAATGCGATTAAAAAATAATTGAATACTATGTACAGTAAAAAGTTGATATTATTAAAAGATAAAATTAAAATTTATTTGTGTATCGTTTTTATCCCAATGTTTTCGTCCTATTCAAGTCTCTAACGTTTCAAAATCGTCTCAATTTTGTCCCGCCGTCAATTCTGTTAACGGATCCCTAACGACAATACAACATTGAGTCAATTTTGAAAAGTTAGGAACTTAAATAGGACGATTGAAACGTTAGGGACAACTTTAAAACTTACCCCAAACGTTGGGGACAAAAACGATACTTTACTCTTCTTTTTTTCTCACGCTTCTTCTTCTATTCTTCTTCATCTCTTCTTCCCCGCACTCCTTCTTATTCTCCCACGTTTCTTCTTTTTCTCACGCTCGTTTACGCACGAAGTTTTTTTCGCCTTTTTCTTCACGTTTCTCTTCCTCCTCATTTTTCTCATTTTTTTGCGTTCTTTCTTCTTCACGTGTTTTCTCATTATCATCATTCTTTTGTTGTTGTTGTTGTTGTTTTTGTATTTTTTTTTGTCTTTTACTCCTCCTCTCCCTGGTGAAGAAGTCGTAGAAGGTGAAGAGGAAAAATTTTGAATTGTGCAGAATAGAAATGAATCGAACATGTTATTAATGGTAAAACAATTGTATAGTATTAAATGAACTAAACATTATCCATTATATAAATTCAAATTCGAACAGACTTTCTGCATAACACGTACTCATGCTGAAACAATTGTATAGTACTGAATGAATGAAACATAATTCATTATATAAAATCAAATTCAAACAGGTTTCTGCATAATGAACCGAATGCGCACTCATGGTGAAACAATTTTATAGTACTGAATGAACGAAACATAATCTATTATATAAAATCAAATTCAAACAGTTTTCTGCGAACCGAACACGTACTCATGGTGAAACAATTGTATAGTACTGAATGAACGAAACATAATCCATTATATAAAATCAAATTCAAATAGCTTTCTGCATAATGAACCGAACAAGTACTCGTGGTGAAATAATTGTATAGTATTAAATTAACGAAACATAATCCATTATATAAAATCAAATTCGAAACACCTCTGTCTACAATTTAGAGATTATCAATTCAATTAAGATTCACCTGTGTCAATTCAATTCAATTTAGCAATTGCATTCTATTCAATTCGATTGAAAAAATGATCGATTAGCAAAATGTTGGTGTTGTTGGTGAGAACGATAACAAAAGAGGAGTAGGAGGAGAAGCAAAAGAAGGGATGCGGGAAGAAGGAGAACGAGGAAGAGGAGGAGGTATACGTGAATTTGAAAGAAAAAAAAGACGATGTATGCGTGTATTTGAAAGAAGCGTAGGAGAGAAGGAGAAGAAAAACGCGGGGAGGAATGACACTCTTTTATAAGAATGATTTTTGTTGATAATAAACCTAATTAGATAAAACTTAGATGAAAAAAATATTTAAATGTGTAATATAGCGCTTGGTTAATTGCTTTTGGCTCACCTAAAAATACGCTATTTTTTTTCACAGTATTAAATTTTCAGAAGATTTAAAACATTTAAAATTATAATTATCACTTTAATATTTCATTCAAATCATTTTTTAAAAAAATTAAATGCTTTGTTTTGTTTTTAAAATATTTTTTTTCATCTAGCTACCACCTTATCAATTTATTCCAAGTATTATTAGTAGATTATCAAGTTATTGGTATAATTTAATCAATTTGGATTAGTCTAATTTTAACTATTTCGTCTATTTAAATAAATGTAAGAAATCGAATTTTACCATACAACTATACTTATTCTTAACTGAAGTTCAAATTCAGTGATAGATTAATTTAATTATTTTTCACCCAAAGATTCTTTTTAATTATATTTTTTGGTTTTCTAAAAAAAATAATTATTATTCGACACTGTGTGTCTTCACTTGTCATATTGCATCATCATCGCTGTCTTCGTCTTCTTCTTCCATCTTTGGAATGTAGATGCAGAGATGCTCACATTCTCTGCAACATCATCAACTTGAGCTTCCTTACTCTCTCATCGACACAAGCACTTGCAAGCTCTTTTCTAAAAGCATCTTCAACGATACCACCTCTTTCAACATCACATTCAATTTCTCCATTGCTGCACTAATAGTAAACATCGCGCCACACTCTGCTCCAATTCTACCATCTTTCAATTTACATCCATCTTGTACTCGATATCCAACATACTCATTACAATCTCAATTAGTTAAAATGAGAAAAAAATCTTTTATTTCAATTGAACCAACACGTAGTTAAAAATAAATTTATGATCTTTTTAAACCTCTATGCATTCTACTTGTTTACATTGATATTTTTTTTAACTCTGTAGAAAACACAGTTACGTAAAAGTAATAATTTTCTTCAAATAAAGCTGGTGTAATTATATTTTGTAGCTTTGCTCTGAATGCCCTTGAACTGTTTGCTGAAATGTTTCTTAGACCTGGTTTGGTAGATGCACTAAGATATACATATGACTTGAACTATCTAATTTTCAAACATATGGTATGAACAAATGATTTTTAAAATTGGAATGTTAATAAAGCAGATTTCATGATTAATAAGTTTGTTTGCCAACAGGGAATGAGGGTTTTAAGAAGCCTTGAGGTCTTGAAACTGGGAGTTGTCAACTACTTGGATGCCTTGAAACTGCAAGAAAAGCTGGTCTTGGATAGAAAATCTCATAGGATATGTGATACTCTTCTGTCTTTGCAACATCCACCTACATACACTGTTGGCAAGAGACAAACTGTTCATAATTTATTAATCCCACAGTCGGAATTGGAACAAATTGGAGCTGAACTTCACTACACACAACGGGGAGGAGACATTACATTTCATGGTCCACACCAAGCCATTTTATATCCTATCATATCACTTCGTGACATGGGAATCGGTGCTCGAAGTTATGTGGAAAAAATGGAGCTAACTATGATTGAAATGGCAGCTCAATATGGTGTGAAGGCTTGTCCTGGACTAGCTGGTGAGACAGGTGTATGGGTTGGAGAAAGGAAGATAGGTGCCATTGGTGTTCGGATATCAAATGGAATCACTTCTCATGGGTTGGCATTCAACATTGACCCTGATTTAAGCTACTTTAGGCACATTGTTCCCTGTGGAATTGCTGATAAAGAAGTTACATCACTGAGAAGGGAGACAGATTCTGTTCTTCCACCTGAAGAAATAATGCAGGAGCAGTTAGTTTCTTGTTTTGCAAGAATATTTGGTTATGATAACCTTATCTGGAAAGAGGATGCTTCAGTAGTTACTGATGGAACTGAATGAGACGAAAGTATTTTAGCAAACAGATAGTTGTATAACTTCTATGTTTGCTTTTATTCTTTCTTATTTTACTGTGTCAAATTCATTCTTACAATTATAGAGCAAATGGTGCTACTTATGCAAAGATGGCACTGAATACAATTCCACACATATTATAAATGTATCTTCCATAAACATTGTGTTTTGGGAAATAACTCCATTATTGATTTCTATGGAAATGCTTACCACTTTAGGAATATAATGAACTCGTTTGTTTTGTTTATGTTACATGCAGATCACCAAAATACATTTTGTACTTCATGTTCCTGGAAAGTGGTCTTGCCTGTCAAGTTTAGCTGTGACTGTCACACCTAATCAGGATTAAAAGCAATGATTCAAATTAATATTGTCAAGAATATCAGCAAATGAAGACAACCAATTTTATATCATGTGAATTAGTCACATATACAAATTGGCATGTGATGTAAAGATTGTAGAAATGTCAGAGTAAGTATGAGATTTGATAAGGATCACATGACATGCTCCTTCCTTTCCACGTTCTAACCCGCCAAAAAACAAAAATGCATTGTCCTTTTCCCCCTTCATATCTAAATCTGGATCTTCTAAACAACCATTGATTGGTTGGAGAAATGTTAAATTATGTTTAATCTCATCATTGTAAGAGTGCAAGCAAGCCGCTATTTATGCATTACCCGATAATTTTGATACTTTATCAGAGTCCATGACTCAAACCTCTTAAATTCTTCATTTTCCACAGAAATCTTTAACCACCAACAACCTCTTCACTTTTAGATACACTTGTCTATTCCAGTTCTACCTTAGCCATAAATTACAACACAAACATGCCTTCCAACTCTGCAATGGGGTAGTTTCAAGCACCAGAATTCCTTTATAATAACTGTTGTCAATTGTTGTTTCAAATAAAATCTGCCATGAAAGCTGCCACTCAGCGAGCTCTGGCGGATCTCTTCGTTCTGGTTATCATACATTTAATCATGTGCTCTATAGTTTCAGTCAATTGTGAGAATAGAATTAATCTGACAGATAGGTTGGCGACGCAGAAGCTGCTAGCTCATGCCGCCTCCTCAAAAAGTATAGATAAATTGAAAAGATCATATGAACCTTCTCAGAAATCTGTAGAGCCGAGTTTGAAGAAGGCTCCTTCAAGCAATTCGAATCCAACACACAACAGATGACTCAAACGGAAAGAAGGATCAACTCTAATCTCTTTCTTCATTTTTGTAGTTTATGTAACTAGTTAGTAAATCTTTCCTTTCACTTAATCAAAGATCAGAACTTTTCACTTAGCTGTTAGGACTTTGATGTATTTTACTTTTGTCTGTTTTGGACTAGGAGGATAATATCAAACCATCTAAACTTTTGTGGGATCACATGATAATGAATATTTTGCACTTTTGGACCAAAAAAAGGGTGCAATTTTAGTGATCACTAGTACTCAGATTATGCTAATAGTGACAGCACTTTGTAAGATGTTAATTATTCATGTTGAATTAATGTTATTAAGTTTGAATCTGAAATCTGTGTTTGCTGATATTACAATATTATTATAGCACATCCTCTTTGCCACAACTCCAAAACCCACAATCTTTAACTGAAGAGTCATCACAACAAATGATTCAGGTCAAAATGCATACCTAGAAGTTATCAAACATGTACAAAGTTGAAAGATCTTAATGAAATCATATGGAAAGAGATGTATAAGACAAATGTGAATATTAAAGAACATTTGGAAACTCATCATTTAAGCCTGAATGCACCAATAAAACAGAGCATAGCTCAGTGTCAGGGAAGTGAAGATGTGCCAGGCTTCAAAGTTCGAAGTATTATACTTTAAGGAAACATACATTGTTTTTATTTTTTATTTTTACAATTTGAACTCAATAAGTATACTCAAATATATTGGGTGCTTGTTTCATAATACTAGAGTGAGGGAACCTACTTTGATCGTTCGTTTGCATAACTATTGAAAATCAAATTTCATAAAAAATAATATTATATAATATTTTATCAGGATCTTTCAAAGTTTTACATGTTTGCTATAGCTTTTATGAATGCATTTTGACATGGATGGTTTGTTGTGTAGAATCTTTTCTTACACTTAGATTCAGTGTTTTTGAGGAGTGGCCAAGAGGATGTGTCACAGTTACATCATACTCTCCATGATGCAGTGAAAAATGTATAAATCCAGTGCTGTCTGCTATGGCTTTCTGAGGCTCAGTTTGCCACTCACTGATGAGCTTGTCCACAACGTCACTGACCAGAGTATTCTGAAAATTCTCATCAGTGAGAGCCATGTCCTTGAAACCTGCAGCTATTGCCGGACCAACAAACATGATGATCCCTTCAACAGAAGGATGAGAGTATTATTCTCTTAGAATTTCTTCCAAGTGCTCTGCCTGCTTCCCATCCAAAAATCAAGAATGAGAATATAATTTGGTGTCTTATCATTAAGTCATAAGCTATAGTTAATTAAAGTTGTACAACTTTATTCTAAAATTCTAAGAAGATAGTCTCTATCGAATTCTAAGGATGACACTGATCAAATTAACATGTTTTCATATCTTAAACATTAGAAATACTTGATTTGGATCTGAATCCACACTCACTTCTGTGAGCCATATTGGAAGTGAAGTAGTATCAAAAGCATCAAGAGCAGCTCTCATGTAAGTAAGATTTGGCTGGCCAGCAGTGAAATGGCCTTGCAGCCCTATTGCTGCTGATATTCCTTCATTTCCTGGAAATGACCGAATCTTCGCCATTTTCGCAATATAATTGGCTGGGCAGGAAGCTCTATCACCACTATATTCAATAGTGTTATACTCGTTCATGAACAATAATGGTTTTGGATCAAGCTGGTAAGTTTTAGAAAAATACTTTGCAGAAGCATTTTCACCAAGATTGTCCTCAAAGAAGCTGAAGTGCAGATTCTCATTCACCACATCCCATGCAATGAGTTCACCTTCATACCACAGAATTTATTCTTGTTTCTATTGCTTCCCTTAACTCATCAGAAGATAAGGACTTGACCCATTTAGGCTGCATGTTTTCATTGTCCCAGAAAATGTTGTGGCCTCTGACACTAATGTCATTCTCTTTGGTGAAATCCATCATGGCATCTGCTATGGTGTAGTTCTCTTGGCCTTGAATTTCCTCTGTGCTATACCACTTCATGGCATTGGTGAAAGT
Source organism: Arachis hypogaea (assembly GCF_003086295.3). Lineage (NCBI taxonomy): Eukaryota > Viridiplantae > Streptophyta > Magnoliopsida > Fabales > Fabaceae > Arachis > Arachis hypogaea. The sequence goes on from NC_092044.1 coordinate 111,854,959, forward strand.
TGTCTATTTGAATCTCGATGCAAACCAGTTCTGGTAATCGCTGCTTGTGAGGATATGGAAGTTCATTCCACATCCAAAGGGGAAAACAGACTTTTTTTTGGTTTGATGGTGACACTTGCTCCTTCTAATGTTGTTTCATTTTGTATGTATTATTTGGAACCTCACCTTGCTCTTACGTACCTACAAGTTTAATTCAAAGACTTAGTCTTGATGGAAGTAGAACAGAAGCATAAACTTTCATGCTTGGTATGCACACTTTTAACTAAAAAAATTAAAAGGGTATGCACTTCTTTACCCTCTCGATGCTTTCATCTTGATGTGATCTCCATTGCTCTTTGGTGAATGGTTGCAAGGAAACACTATCAGCCCATATTTCCAGCTTTGAGTTCTTGGTCTGCATGGTTGAATCAATTTCACTTCACAAAATTTGAAAGATATCTAAATAAAAGAAAACCAGAACCATCTGAGCATTTGACTATTTTTTTCATGCTCTTAAAGCTGAGAAACATGCAGGTATTAAGTCTAGAAAGTTTTTCACTTCACCTCAAAAAGAATCTCAGCAGGGCTTGAGTAGTTGGCAACTATGCCACCTTTTAGCTGAGTCCAGCATCCATGCTTTGCTACCACGTGGCCTCCTCGAATCAGCTCAGTTGCATTCGTTTTAAATATAACTGACACTGTCACTTCCTTCACTGAGCTGAAACCAAGCTGAATATGGAAATAAAGTCACAAATTTCTGGTTGAAACACAACTCATGATACTAGAGGTAATAACAAGTCTAGAACATAGATTGTATGTATGAGAATGCTGTCTTCAAAGTCTAAGTTACCAGTAAAGTTGTATAGCATTCTTTTATTAAGTTGGACCTTCTGGGAGAAATTATCTGATGGTTGAGTACTGTTTCCCACAACAATGAATCTATTGCCTGCATTGGATATTCGTTCCTCGATAGAACCATTTTCGAATACTGTCCAACCATCTATGCTGTGATCAAATCCTGGATTTATTATAATGCCCCCACGATACTGTGCTCTTGGTGTTTCTGCCACACACTGCTTCATCAAGGCATTGTCAACAACCGCTTATGTGTCAATGGTTTATAGAAACTATCACATAAATGATTTAAGTATTTGTCTGGTTTAAGTTATATTTTTAAATTATCATGTATTCTTGAACCTCAGAAGCAAATGGTGAACATATACAAATATTTTAGTAGCTTAGAAAAAACACTGTAGTATTCTAGTCTCCATTATTTTAGAATATGATTCTTATTCATGAGACTTTATGTATTCTTGCCTCAGTAGTAGCAGAATAATCATAAGGTAAGGAATGGACACCAAGTCCTGCATTTATTCCATAAATATGTTAGTTAGTTATATGGTGAACAATGTAGATGGTACTGAAAGAGAGGGAAAGAGAGAGATAAACCTGAGATCACTAAAAGCAAAGAGGTGCTAAACAATAGCTTAGAGCCTTCTGCAGTAGTTTTCATCTTTTCACTGCTCAATAAAGCCTTCTCTTAATTTTATGTTACTATAAGGTATATATATATTTGAATATAATCCAATTGTTTAAGGAATTTGCATCCTCTAAATTTTAAATTTTCACTTTAGAGGATAAAATGATATGACAAATCTTAAAGAATGTCAGACAGGGGCAAAAGCAAGTATTAGAGAAGGGGGCAATGGCCCCCCAAATAAAAAATTTTAATGTATAAAGGTCATTAATTTTTATATTAGCCCCCCCTTAAATTTAATTTTTTCTTCTTCTAATATTATACTTTTATGTTGGCCCCCTCCTAAGAATTACTCTAGCTCTGCCCCTGATGTCAGATGCTCACTGTCACACAAATACACAACAAAATTCTTTGGTACATTTTGAATATGTTTATGTGAAATTTTATAAAATCATCATAGATAATTCAAAGCCTTTGTAAATATTTAAATTAGCTCACTAATAAATAGGCTATGTAAATATCATGGTGTTAGGAACTTCTATGATAGTTTATTATACTGCATTTGGACATATTTCTACTTAGTAATATAAATAAGAGTGACACAATTTGGCCATAAAAGTAAAGCGTTATAAGGTGATGCTTTTTTAAATATAAATTGTAATTTTATTTTACTTTTCTAAGTTACTTGCTTGTAAATAGTTTTGAGTGAAGCTAGTTTGGTTTAGGACAAGTACAGCACAGTGCATTAGAGAGTGTTTAGCTTATGACAGTGAATTATGACTCATTTACTATGTCCGTGACTCATCTTGGTTTTAAAATGGCACCATTCATCATAATCATAATAGTAAGTATATTTAATAAAAACCATAGCTTTAAATAATTGCCTTTTTATGTTTATTGATAATTTAATTTAATTAACTGAATGGAGCCGTGTTAATAGATAAATTTAGCCTAATTTTTCATGAATAAACTTAATAAATACTTTGTCTATTCTTGAAATAATATACTTTAATATTTTGAATTATTATTTCACAATAAATAACTTTTGTATGTCAGACTAGTACTTGTTATTTAATAAAATTTGCAGTGGCATCTGAAGAGGAATGCACATTCTTTATGGGAATAAAGAACACTGTTAAATGTTAATCAAGCTATTGCATACGGCAAGAGCATGAATTTGGTGAGTTGCAACTTGCAACTCATATTTGACAATGAAAAATATACCTCAAATATATAGGCAGGAAGTGTTTGGTGAGTGGCAGTGTATTAATGGAGTTTGATAGAGAAACATGCACTAAATTCATGATAATGTGATTGATGATGATAGCTATTAGCTAAGCTTTGATAGAATACATATACTCTTGTCTGAGTGAAATGTAAATCCACTCAACCAGCACAATATTCATTGTGCCATGGCCATACATGTTTCTTAGGCTTCATTTGTTTTTTTGGACTGAAACTAAAATTGAAGGATTAAAACTCATCTGTTTCTTAGGCTTCATGTGTTTGGTGATTATAAATTGGAACTAAATTTTTAGTTTTATACTTTTTTGTGAGATAAAATTTTAGTCTCTTTATTATCTTATTTTTTTTTAGAAATACGTAGACAGAAATTTTTAGAAACAAAGACTAAAATTTTAAACATATATTTAAAAAATATTTTTATTTAACTTTATAAATTTTAAATTTATTTTTCAATTTTCGTATTTATCTTAAACCAAATATGATATTGAAATATAACTTAGTATCGTATATTTTAAATTAAATATAATACAAAAATTTAATTTAGTTTCTATCTCTATCTTTTAATTTTTATCTCTTAATCTTAATTTAGTTTCTCTTCCAAATGTAGCCTTGACGTTCCAAAAAAAAGTTGTTCATAACCTACATTTTTTATTAACAAAGTTTAGAATGTCCCTAGCAAATTGATGTAAATTAGTTTTATATTTAGAAAAAAATGAGTAAATTATTATTTTTATTTATAAAAATTCTTATAAATTTTGTACATAAATAAATTAATGTTTTAGTATTTTTATTTATCCGTACAAACAACTAATATCTTATTAAAGAATTTGAAAGATAAAATAAAAACTCTCAAAGGTTGATGACATAAAAAAATCTAAGTTTATTATTAACTTATATTTATTACCCAAGTGAATTTCTTTTTCTAATTTTAAAATATTTCTTGTTAATTTCGATGGATCAAATTTGTATCTCTCATGACATTTAACTTAAAAAAACGAGTTAAGATATTTTTTCTCAACAATAAAATTTCATATTAACTTAGAGAGTATAACTGTGTGTTCTATGTGAAATGTGCAAAACCAACGTTTATCATTAATTTTACCTAATATAGAGATAGTTATAGACAAAAAATATTAGATGCATTAATTTGTTATGAATAGTTTTCTTGTATATTTTTTATTTTAATATTAAAATAATTCATAAAAAATGAAAAAAATAAAAATATCTTTTATATTCTAAAAACATAAAAAAAATATATAGATAAAAAAATTACTTCCCCTTATTCGGATACATCTTTTGAAAAATATGTTAGAATCATTATTTTATGAGACTAAGGTATAGTATTATTATTTTTCAATAAAAAATTTTATTTTTCACATTTTTATTCTACTTATCTTATGTTTTAAAAGTATATTTTAATAATATAATATACAAAATTTCAAATTTTTATTTATTTAATGCATTAAAAATTAAAAATATTTTATACAATATTCTTAAAATTTATATTCAAATTAAATTATTCTATTAATTTTTATAATTTTATCAAATTTATTTTATAAATTTTTAATTAAGTTCTTATATTATTTTAAATTTTGTAATTCAGTTTTTATTACACAAAAAAATATTTCTTTTAATAAAATATCTTTAAAATAAAAACGTTTAGGTTTATAGATTTAATTTTTAAATATATATTTTTAATTCAAATATTTTTTTATATAATAAAAATTTAATTAAAATTTTTAAACTGTAAAAATTTAATTATAAATTTGGTGAAGATAGTAAATTTTGTTGTGATAAGATGTGGATGATTATGTATGACTTAGGTGGCTAACCTTTTCAATGTTAAAGGAATCATTTTACAAAACAAAATCTAATAAATAAAGGTTGAAAATGAAGTCACTTTTCATGTATAAATAGAAGGCATCATCAGATGCAATATACACATAATAAAATAAAGAGCAATTCTCTCTCTTTATATTAAACTTTTCTCCTCCCTCTTTCATACATTACTAATATATAATAACAATAAATATATAAGTTTTTTCTATTATTATATTACGATAATTATTTTAGTAAATATCAAAACTAAAGTTCTATATTTATATTTTTTTATTTTTTATTTACATCTTCCTTATTTATTTAGTTATTTTACAACAAACTTAACCTTATTTTCATGACACATACGAACAAGATGAAAGATGAGGATCGTGCGGCTGGTGTGTAATGTTGAAAGAGGCATTGGGTAGAATCCGCCGCATGTGAGAATGGATAGCATGAAGTGGCACACAAACAGAAGCTTAGCCCTAAAACTAAAACTAGCTCAGGATCGTTGAATTACACTACAAAATCTCATGTCTCGTCGAGACTCTGATTCGAAGCGCTACCATTCTAAGTTCGATTCAGAATCCAGGTATGCTAACGCATTATCCTTAATTCAGGTTCCTAATCGCTCTATTTCTTAATGTCTACTTTTATATTTTGTAATCGCATCATTTTCTGTTCAAACTAGGGTTAGTTTAAATTCACTCTGGTATCATGTTTGGATTAGCTTAGTTTACGATCAAATGCTTATTCTCAGAAATTTTGGAAAGTTTAACGAAAAACACAAAGACGCTTCTTTTTTTTTTTTTAAATTATATCTGTAAAATTCAAGCAAAGGCGTTGGTAAAAGTGAGATGATGGGTGATGCTATTTTTAGTCCCAAGAGATATAGAAGGGATGGAAGACAAGAAAGAGAAAGAGAAAGAGAGAGGGAGAGAGAGAAGGACAGAGTAGCAACAAATGGAGGCGACCATACGGATCGGGACCAAAGACCCAATTTGCCAAATCGTTCTAAGGAAGTTAACAAAGATGTTGCTGACAAGAAATCAAATGATCATAATGAACCATCCAAGCATTCATCTGATCCTACTCAACCTCCAAGATCCCACCCTTATTATCAGGTGTAGTAAAAGCTACAGAGTAATTGTTTTTTAGTTTTTTTTTTTTATTATTATTATTATTATTATTATTATTATTATTATTCTAGAATTGAGTAAATGTAGGAGCATTGCTTGTTTACATGTGAACTAAGTTGTTCCAGTAGACCTGTATCATATAAATGTTAACAAAGGTCGTGACTGAATTCTGGTTTTAGGATACTAATAGTTTGTACTTGCCTAGTTGGCCGTCCAAGCTGTATAAAAGCGATTCCTCTCCTAGAATTGCTGAAAATTGTTCTCACAGACGTTGATTTGTAAGAAGTTGCATATTCATCATCTTGGGCTGAAAGCAATGCCTTAATGATAATTTTCAAGATGACCTGGAAATTGTTTTCCAGCTGCGGATTTAAAATCATTTTGCATGCTTGATTGTTTATTCAGTTTATCCAAACTATTTTTCGGGTGTGATGTAGCGGGATTCTTGTTCAGCCCCATGCTTTCAAGTGCCCTCACATGTAACCATCTTAGGCTTGCCTATGCATGTTTTATAACAGCATGATGAACGTGGTAATGCTGGGCAGGTTGGTCGAAATGCTGATCGTAGGGAAGCTGGTGGTGAGTTTCCTTCCTTCTTTAAATACTTTTGGATATATATTAACCGTTTGGTTTCTTGTGTATGGATGTTGACACCGGATATTCATGCAGGAAAAGTCTCTTCTCAAAGCAGAGAGTATAATGAAAAGGTGGAGACAGGTCATAGTAGAGAGCCAAGAGATGAGAAATCACATACTAAATTGGATGACAGTTTCCAGCGACGGGGTGGTTTTTCTGAGAGGAAAGATGAGCAACCTACTACTACGAGGAGAAGGCCAGCATTTAGGGAGAAGAAGATTCCAGTGGATTCAGGAGAAGTTAATCCAGCAACAAGGATGGTGGTAAAGGCTGTCCATACTGACCAGTCTTCAGAAAGGAATGAAAGGAAGGAAGAAAAAAGCAGCAACCCCAACCATATGGATAGACCTGAGAAGCAAAATGCAGATGACAGATTACCAAACAGGACTGAAGCTAGGAGGGATGGCTTTTCATCAAGAGTTAGGTATGGGGCCAATGGAGGCAATGGTAATTACAGGGGAAGAGATAGATTCCACGGAAGACAGGGTTATCAACCAACCAAGACCCGAGCAGAGAAGTGGAAACATGATTTGTACCAAGAGGTTAATAAGGACCCTACGCCAAAGAACGATGATGACCAGATTGCAAAGCTGGAAGCACTCTTGGCTTCATGATATCTGAAAAAATAACCAGTATTTGATAAGCTGTATTGATTGTTATCTTGGAAATCATAGTTTATTTCGTGTTTTGTCGAACAATGTCAAAAGATGACTTGCAACATTTGCTGATTTCGTTTTATAAATTACATGTTGAGAGTTTAGTCCTTTTGGTGAATTTTATGCATGTCTGTTAAAGTTGAGTGTAAGACTCTAAGAGCATATACATAGTAAGTTTACTAACACGAGAGTATGCCACCAACTAAAAAATATTTAGTAAGCCACGGCTACTTTTCCATCTTTGAATTTTTTATTCCTACCAACCTAGAGAACTTTCATTGTTGAATAGTATTTCACTTTTAGTTTTTTATTCTTGACAATATGAAAACTGAAAAGAAAGCTCTTTTATTTCACCAGTAAAGAGGTATTCAGAGTAACGAATCAATTTATATCCGTGAATAAAAAAGTAGTTAAATAAATAATGGATCCAAAGCTAGTCGTGTTCATTACAGTTGATACTCTAAGAATCAGTCTTCAAGAGCAGATGTATACACAATTAGATGACAAATAATGATACTCACCCATCATCTTAAACAAATGAATTATGTAAATACCAGAAAAGAAGATAAACAATAATATCTAAAAGTGGCAGGGATAAGATAAACAAAAAAATATTGAACATCTTCCATTTTGCATCAATTAGACTTTTGCAGCAAAAGATTTAGCACTAGTTGTGGCGGCAGCATTTGGAGGAGGAGGAGCAACGGCGAAAGGGCCTCTGGGACTGACCAAGAAGCTATCAACACCTTCAGCTGTAGTATTATTGTTGGGAGGGTGAGACTCAGACCTTGTTCTCCTGTGAGATGATCCAGTGAAGGAGTCTGACCCCAAGAGCAAATGGTAGCTCCGGTTCGAGCTCTCGGAATGGGACAAGCTCCTCTTCATTCCATGGTGGTGGTGGTGGTGATCATGATGGTGATTATTTTGGTGCTTCTTTATCGCTTGATAAAGATATGGAATCAAACCTTCCATTCTTTCCCTCACAAGTCACAGCTAATAACAGCCTTTGACAATCTTGAACAGCAGATGAATTTTGATTCTTGAATTTGGTTTGTATTGCTGAAGGTTTCTAAGGAGGAAATGTATTTATACTGCAACAAAATTGGTGTGCTATGAAAGGTACTAAGAAATTTCCAGCAGTGCCACAAATGGATGGGATGGAATAATTTCATTGACTTGTAAGGTCACTTTGACATTAGAATATAGTCATTAATAACGTGTGATATTTTATTATTAGTTAGAGAAGTAAAAGATTAATGCATGTATGGTGTTTTTAAACAATTTTGCTTGCAATAAAGGGAAAAGTTGGTAAGGCTTTGAATAATTTAACTCGGCAATTGGAAATGGAACTGCAATGCTCGAGTATGATAACTCTGACTTTGACTTTTGCTTCGCTTGTCATGTGTTCTTTGTAGTTTGTATCTTATATAATAATGATATGGCAACTAGTCAACTACTCCAATAAAATATTAAAAATATTTTTTAAAGATAATTTTTGTTTAAAAAATATTTTTTTTATTTAATCACACTTCAAATAAATATAACATTTTATAATATATAAAACTTAAATCTTACAATTTATTATTCAATAATCAAAATAAAATATTTTCACATAATAAAAATCATAAAATTTTTATTAGAATAGTCACCTAATAATATATGGATGGATATGGTCTTATATGGATATAGTTTTGACCAATAGGGATTAGATATTCCTTGCTTCGGCGGCTGTGTTATTGCGCGTAGTGAATACTGAATATCCACAGGACTTTGTTTTTTTCTTATAACAATTCATGGAACCACAGAATTAGTGATTGTGTGAATTCATTCATCAATTTCAGTGACATCCATCTGCAACTAATTAAATAGTGAATTTAATGACAGCATTATGGTATAGTTAACATTTGTCAACGAATGGAAACACGAATAACACCCGGTTAGATGTGCACTAAACCGACCAAAAGATTTAGCAATATATAAATTTAATATTAGTAAGTTTGATTTCTAAGCTTAACCAATAAGCTGGAGTAGCTCAGTTGGTTAGAGCGTGTGGCTGTTAACCACAAGGTCGAAGGTTCAAGCCCTTCTTCTAGCGATAGTGTTTAAATTTTTTTCTAGTAATTGATTTTGTATCAACTTATTTTATATAAATATAAATATTTAATATCATATCTTTATAAGTATAAACTATTAATTAGGTAGTAGACAAATAATGGATAGATTATAGATAGATAGATAGATAGTATTAATATTATGTTACGGCTATTTCCCACCAGAGTTATCACTGAGACATGAAGTGTTCTCCATCCACAATCTCTGAAAGCTTAAAATCAATGTTATGTGTGACTTGGTTATCACCGGAAGAACCAACCACAATAGTGTTCTGTCCAGTGATCAGATTTCTCTTACCATCACCATCCACTACTGATAATTCTTCACATAAATCTATTTTCACCGTTACAAATTCTGTCATCCCAACCTTAACTTGCACCCTTTCAAATCCTATCAGCTGCATAATTGGAGCACCAGGCACAAGCTCAGTCATTGCTGGCTTCCAAAACACTAGCACCACATGAGATCCATCAAAGGGTCCATTGTTCTTCACACCAATCACAAGCAAGAATGTTAAGTCAAGGCAACTTATGGCGGAAATATCAATTGCCTGAACATCGCTGAGGAACTCAAGTTTTGAATAAATGGATGATGAGTTCTTGATCACTATGGTGTTGGGAGCTGATGCTACATAGGTGGTGAATGTGGAGTAACTTAATCCATGTCCGAATTCATAGAGAGTGCTTCCATTGTAGAACCTGTAGGTTCTTCCAGGGTAATTGCTGCTTCTATTGGCTCTCATGTTCATGTCAGTCATTGGTACTTGATCAACATAAGATTCTGGGTACCATGTATAAGGGGACCTACCACCTTAAAAATAATATGAATACTTCACTGTTAGTTTCTTTCTAAAGCTTTGTTGACATAATCCATTAACTAATGATAGAAAAAACATTACCTGGGTTGTAGTCTCCAAATATTACTTGAGCTATGGCATCTCCACCAGCTTGACCAGGATATCCAACCCATAATATTCCTCCTATGTTGCTGACACTCTTAGTGAAAGAAATATCAACTGGGCCAGCTGCCATGATCACCAAAATCAATGTTCCTTTTGTAGCTTGAGCAACATCCTTAACAAGCTTCTCTTGAAATCCAGGTAGTGTCAAGTTCTCTCTGTCAAGGCCTTCTGCTTCAATGGACTGGTCTAATCCCACAACCACCACAACTGCATCAGCACCTGATGCTGCCTTAGTTGCTGCGCCGAAAAGGCTCTGAGTGCTGCATTTAACATTGCTGCAGCCAGGTGCATAACTCACAGAAGAAATGTACTTCTCTACTCCTTGCAATGGACTAGTGTAGCGGCAAGGTATTCCAGCATAGTTGCTAATCATAACTGTGGTTGCATTGGCATTTGGACCAATCACAGCCAGTTTCTTTATCTTGGTTTTTGATAAGGGAAGAGATCCACTATTTTCAAGCAAAACTATTCCTTGCTTTGCAGCATCTAAGGCTAATTGCTGATTCTCTTGAGTGCATACATCAGATGGTCCAAGATTTGCAAATGGAAGTGATTTGGGGTCATCAAAGAAGCCTAATCTCATTAGAACTATGTAATTGTACACCAGTGCTTGGTCTACAACAGATACATCTACCTTCTTCAACTTCACTGCATTTGGCGTGTATTTTTTTAGAAAGTCCCCACAATTCATATTTAAACCTGCATGTTAATGGTATAGTTTTTCTTCCTTGTTAGAAAAATTCTAGAATCTTTTTGTTGGTGTTAACATGAGTGATGATATTTACCTGCTTTCAGTGCAAGAGCCACAGCATCTTCAGGTGTTTCAGTGTAGTGAATTGCATCATAATATACTTCAATTGAATCACAATCTGAAACAATATATCTGCATGTAGAGTACAACATCAGTGAGCTAAGCTTCACTTCATTGTCTCATATAAAAACTAAAAAGAAAAGAATTGAAAATAACTGCATTTTATTTTATAAATGACAAACCCGTCTAAACCCCATTGACCTCTTACTACCCCTTTGAGCAGGTTTGGATCAGCACAAGTGGGAACTCCATTGACCCTATTGTAAGAACACATGACACTGCTAACATGACCTTCCACCACACAGCTCTTAAATGGAGGCTGATACGTGTCCTCCAAGTCTTGCTTTGTCACCTGAAATATACAATCAATTTACACATTACAATGTTCATATGATAATAATCATGCAATAAGTTTGTATATGTTTACCTTAGCATCAAAATGGAAGCGATCAATGCCTTTCCAGTTATCAAGATCATAAGCAGTGTAATGCTTACAACAACTTGAGACCTTAAGGCGATCAGCTTTGGAACTAGCTTCATCAGGCACTTCTTGTAATCCCCGGACATACTTGACAGCATATCTAGACACAACAAGAGGGTCCTCGCCGGGAGTTTCTTGGCCGCGACCCCACCTTGGATCACGAAACACATTGACATTAGGACTCCAGAAAGTGAGGCCAGCCAAGTCCACATTGTACATGGCTCTGGCCTCAGTGGACACAACTTGTCCCATGTTGTACCAAAGTGTTGCATTGAAGCTTGCAGCTGATAGAATCACTGCTGGGAAGCTTGTGGCACCAGGGACCCTTTTGTCAAAGCGTGTCCCTGGACCCAAGTTTGATACACCATGAAGTGCCTCTGACCACCATTCATATGCAGGGACACCTAGCCTTGACACACCGCTTGAAGGGTTCACTAATTGCTCTGCCTTTTCTTCAAGTGTTAGCCGTGAAACCAAGTCTTTGGCTCTGATCTCATATGTTAATGAAGTGTTACAAAATGGGAATTTGCTTCTTTGAGAAAAGCCTTTGTCACATGCATGCTTTTGGCTCCTAATTGGAACTACCACAACACAAAGGCAAAGAGATAATGACAACAATACTAGTTTATTCTTCATGGTCCTTATGGAATTTCTTTATGTTATGTTTGTGATCTCTCTGGTTTGATTTATATACAACAGGTTATAGTGTGGTTGCAGGTTGCTTGTGGATTGAGATATATAATGATTATAGGATGCTTAAATGAAACAAAAGCAGCTTTGGTTCTTCCATTTATAGCATGGCACCACTAGCCAAATGGTCCAACACATATAACCTTACTAATATAAGTTTAGAGTTTATTTCATCATAATTGTTGATATATAACGTTGCTAAATATGATAAGGTAATCAATTATAAGAAAGCCAGTGGGAGTGTGACACTATTGGGAAATGGTGATGTGAGATGGATGGATGAAGGTGGCCTGGGAAGAGAAAGAGAAAGGGTAAGGGTAAGGGTGCCTTTGAAGACACATTAGCTCATAAAAGTGCACGCTACTATATGGAAAATGTAACACCATGAAAGACACTTATAAGTTTTATACATGAAAATTATTATTGAGGCATTGTATATCTTTGATTACTCAACCATACCATGTAAAATTTGATATTTTGGCAGTACCTGGTTTCGTAGTCCAACTCAACTCTCTGATATTGTGTCCTTAATTAATGAGAAAATTGTAAGGAGTATAAATCATTTCACAATCCAGATATTTGTTTAAACGGATGAGTGAACTGATTGTTCGATCAACTTGTTAGTTACAAAAATTTTCTGTTAACACTTAATATTGACACAATAATGTAGGGATGATAACACCATCCGAATCTGTAGATATCCACCCCTCCCCTATCTGTTTGGGTAGATTTTTAGTGGGGTGGATTTTTAGGCGAAATGGGAGCGGAGCTAGGTTTAGATAATACCTATCCGTCCCGGTATATATATAATATGTGTAATATATATAAAATAATTAATAAAATGATTAATAATGTTGTATTATATTTAAAATTTTATTTTAATTTATGTTATATATATGATAATAATTATATAAATTTTAAAATTTAATTTTATTTATTAAATTTTAATAATTATAGAGACGAGTCGATACCCGTCAGGATGGAGCGGAGTTGGATATAGAACAAAAATCTGCCCTTGTCTACTCCGTTGCCACCCGTACAACAATGTTTCTCTCTCTCACTCCATTTCTGGTTATTTTGTTTTTGATAATATGACTGGGCCAAGGCCCAATTACCTCTTTTATTATCAAATTCTCTGTTCTCTTACTATTTTGGTTGGAGTCGTGAACTGCATCTATTTGCAATGTTTTGGTTGATTCAAAAACCCTTCATTTGGACGGTCCAATCCATACCCAAAAAACTTATTAATCATGTTCCAATTGAAGCCCCAAAGGTAGACGAAAAACACAAGGGAAAAAAGAGAAAAAGACAAATAGGTCCATGACTTCAAATTTTTGACAAATACATTTTTGACAAAATTTAAATATAAAAGAGTTCCTGACTTTAATAAACAAAGGACAATTTAGTCCTTCCGTCTATTTGCCTCTCATACACCTAACGGAACTGGCTGACATGGCTGAAACGGTGTCCAGGTGTCCGTTACGGTGCCACGTTGGAAGGAGAAAAAAGTTCGAAGGACAAATAAGTCATTGACGTCATTTTACAAATAAAGTTCGAAGGACAAATAGGTCCTTGAGAATTTTTTTTCAAAATTAATAAACTCATTTCCTAAATTCTCTCATCTACCTCTCTCCATTTTTATATTTCTCTCTACTATTTTTACTCTATATATAATTATATTTTATATTAGTAATTTGACAAATCAAAATATGTCATTCGATATTTTTTTACAATTAAAATATTTTTAATGTAAAATTATACACATTAAATTATTTTAAATTTTCGATAACGAATGTTAAAATTAATTACTAATAAAAAATTAGACTTTTTCATATAAAAATAATAACTAAAAATCTTATTATTTAATTTTTTATCTGCAGATATCTTGGTCTTCTTAGTCAGAAACTTTTGTCAACTTACGACTTTTTTGTAAAAGTAGTTTGATTTTATAAATCTTTTGTGTCATGCATAATTTATACTGTTAGAACAAAGTGAACTATAATTTAAAAAAAAATATTCTCGTAATGTTATTATGCATAAAAATACTAGTTCTAATATAATACACAAATGCACTAATGCTAACTTAATACATGAATGATGCACAAATGAACTAATGCTAACTTGATGCATAAATGAACTTATGCTAACTAATGCAACTGGTATGATGAAAACTGAACTAATGCAATTTAACAAATTCTAATATAATACACAAATGCACTAAAACTAAACTAATGCAATTTAAGAAAAAGAGTAGAAACATAACGAGCTCAATTTCTACAATTTTAATACAAATAATTTAAATTGTAGAATAAAACAAGTTAACTAGATTTCAAAATACAAGCATAATTTTATCAGAAATTATTTTTAATATGGAAAAAAAATTGGTGTTTTGGTTGAATATTGACATTTGAAGTGTATTACAGTATTGTGGAAATTATTTAACACGCCCCCACGTGTTGGCTAAGATGTCGCCACGTGTTCAACACGCCCCCCACGTGTTGGTCAGAATGATGCCACGTGTTCACCACGCCCCCACGTGTTGACTTCCCACAAAAAAAATCCACCCATCTATAATTACACCAAATTCTCCAATTTTCAACAAAAACACCGATATTTTTTTCATATAAAAAAAATTAGCCTAATTTTATAAACTAAATTCTCATAATAGAAGTATAATAGAAGTATAATGAAAAAAAAAAATTCTCAATGACCTATTTGTCCTTCGAACTTTATTTGTAAAATGACGTCAATAACTTATTTGTCCTTCGAACTTTTTCCCCCTTCCAACGTGGCACCGTAACGGACACCTGTACACCATTTCAGCCACGTCAGCCACTTCTGTTAGGTGTATGAGAGGCAAATAGACGGAAGGATTAAATTGTCCTCCGTTTGTTAAAGTCAGGGACTTTTTTGTATTTAAATTTTGTCAGGAATGTATTTGTCAAAAATTTAAAAAGTCAAGGATCTATCTGTCTTTTTTCCAGAAAAAAAAAAGATACACTTGTGAAGAAAAACCAAAGAAAGAAAAGGAGTTTCTTTTTCACATTAATACATTATCATCTAAATTCCTTTTTTTATAAATAAATATATTACTTTAAAATCGTGGGACATTTAAAATATGTCACTTTTAATATTTATAGAGTACTAAAATGCTAAAAACATTATTTAATTTAATTCAGCTTTATTATTTTTAATCCGGACAACCGATTTTCACATAGCTTAGAGTGTATTTGTTTGAGGTGAAAATGGAAGTAAGAAAATAAGAAGGAAAGAAATTGAAAAGAAAATAGTTTGTTTGGTTGAATGGAAAAGTCAAAGAAAAATAATAAATAGTGTAAAAAAATGAGTGGAATCCACTGAAAAAATTTTTCCTCTAATATTTCAATATTACTTTCTATTTTTTAATATATTTTAAAACATCTAAAAATAAAATTGTCTTTTCATAACATTATATACTATTTTCTTCCTTCCCATTTTTCTTTTATCCAAACATATCTAAGGAAAATAAAATTTTACTTAATTTCTTTTCTTTTTATTTCTTTTCTTTCAACCAAACAATGCCTTACAGAAAAATCAACACACACAATTTATAAATTTTCCAATAAATTTAAGTTTTCTTATTTCTTTATAAATATGAGCCCTCACTCTAGCAGCCATCCATGGATGATGGAAGCTGAACATCTCCATGATTCACGGTTGCCAGAAGAATAATAGTATGATAAATCATAGTTTGTTAATTACAAAGTTGTGTAGCAGCATCTCATTTTGTTTTTAAGTATTGAGCAATTAAAATTTAAAACGTTATTGTTGCCTTCAGCCTTCTTAATTGGTCCACGTGAGGTTTCTCCAAACACTTGTCAACTCGTGATTGGTTGGTACACGTTTTCATTTGAACCTACATGCAAGTGAACCTCAGAGTTCTGCTCACATATGATAATGCATTGAAATGCTAAAGAATAATATAATTATCCAGTGTTAGATTTCTTATTACTTTTTCAACTACATAAGATTTTCAAAATAATAAATACTTATATTTTTATTATTATAAAAATCTTGCACGTGAAGAACACTTTGTAATTTTTATGGTTGATTTTTTTTTATAAAAAGACACAAAAAATATTATATACATAAAAAATTCACTTACTAAATTAATTATGATATATTTATATATAAATATATGTATTATTTTATTTTTATAATATATTTTATATTTCACATAAAAATTTAGTAAAAGTCATGTGAGGAATAATAGATATGGTTCAGTTAGTGATTTAGTTATACTTTATTATTATGTGTATGATTCAGTTTATTAATTATTATGGTTCACCTAATGTGCAGCTAACTATGAATATCTGTTTTATTCTCAGACAAACATCAACTCCCTGGATTAATGAGATTGATGCAGTGTATAGTCTATTGGATCCAATGAGATTGTACTTTCTACCTTGCAAATTATAATTTGAGAATTAAAAATATATTTGAACAAAACCGAATCTTAGTTCTATTATTAGATCATTATTTTTTTTTAGTTAAAACTAAATTCATCCATCCTAAATTCCTAATTATACTTTCTTCATAAGTGTGTGTTTGTTTTTTTTAGACTTGACAAGAAAGAAAGCAAGTATTAAGGTATTGATTCTTTTTTGTAAGTCATTTGTTTTAGGAGAAAAAAATTAGTTATACAATATTTTAATATTTAAAATAAAATTCGAACCTTCAACTTTTTTATTAAAATATTATAAGATTACATGATAGAATTTTTGTAAAAAAAAATGTTTAATGGGCCAAGCTCAATATACTAATTCAAAGTAAAGCGGATAACAAATCCATGCTTGTATTAAAAATAGATATTATAGATTATAATCTTTTACTTGAAATAAAAATATTTTTTATATAAAAAAATAAATTATATTATCTATATGTTAAAAATTAGTTTTCAATTAAAAATATATATTTAAATATAAAATATATACTAAAATAAATTAAGTAACTTATATATTTATATTTAAATATATAGTAATTAATTTTTTTTACGCATGACATTTTTATAAAAAAATTAAATATATTCAATATCAATTATCTTTTATTTTTTTAAATTAAAAGTGAGATTAAAATTCAAAATTTTTAGATAAAAATAAAAAAATTATATTATTTAAATTATAACTTGTTGATTTTAATATTTTTGATAATTTTATCTTGTTATTTGCTATAATACCTAAAAAATATTGCTTAATTATTAAAATAGGTAAAATAATTAATTTTAAATTTAAAAATATAAAAATGAAAAAACTTTAAATATTTTAAAATTACTGTAAAAAATAATTTAAACAAAAATTAAACACTTCTATCTTAGTCAACTTAATAAACAAGAGAATATAAACCGATTTACCACTAACGCATTTCAATCTGGATAGATAATATTGTAAATCAACAAGACGGTTTATAATAAATTTTTTAATTAAAATTTTCTAAAATGAGTTTGATATGGAACAGAAGCTAAGGTTTTGATTTTTGAAGAGTCCAAATTAGTAAATTGCTTAATAGCTAAGAAGAGTAATATTTTGTCTCCGTGGACTCAACAGAGTGAGAAAAAGAAAAAAAATAAAGAAATAAATAAAAATTCACACAAAAGAAAAAGAGATCTTTGAGTTTTCCATTTCCAAGTCTCCAAGTCTCTCTCTATAGATTGCGAGAGACTTCACAAATCACTTGTCCCTAACAAACAATCAAACCCTTCAAATCAAGCATGCAAAATTAACCAACACACCACAATTTCTCAGCTTTTTTATTATTTTTTCCAGTCCCCTTCTCAAACAACTCAAAATTAAAAAGCAGCATCGACGATAATTTCCACTAGAGTTTCTTTTTTCCTTCCCCTCTCCCCCCTTTTTTTTTCTTTTTTAATTTTAGCAGAAGCTGGGAATAAAGGTGCAATTTTTACACTCATCGAATCACAGAAGTAGTATCGCCATCCCAATTTAGAACTTGTAAAACCCAGTTTCGGATTCGTCTCTGGGTGCTCCCAAAAATATGAAGAAGCTTCGGAGATCAACGCTGGCGCTGTTTTTAGGGTTTCTGTTGCTGTCGGTGGCGCCGTCGTCAATGGGGAGATTCGTGGTGGAGAAGAATAGCTTGACGGTGACTTCGCCGGAGAAAATCAAGGGGACCTACGACAGCGCCATTGGTAACTTTGGGATACCACAGTATGGTGGTAGTATGGCCGGGAGCGTCGTGTACCCGAAGGACAACCAAAAGGGTTGCAAGGAGTTCGATGAGTCTGGGATTTCCTTTAAATCCAAGCCCGGTGCTCTTCCCACCATCGTTTTGCTCGATCGTGGAAGTAAGATTCTCTTGCTTGAACTTATTTGATGTCTGAGCTTCAGCTGATTTTCAAAGAGAATTACTTTTTTGAAGTTATGTTTTCAGTTTTAAAGGTTTTTTTTTTATTTAGTGTATTTTGTAAGATTTTGTAGCTAGGGTTTTGCTTTGTGGCAGAAGCTTTTTGATGCTTTGCATGTAGTTGAGCTGGAGTTGGTTGTTTACACTGACTTGCAGTTTTGTTTGTGATGAATTTGGATTAAATCATCGGATGCTAGATATTATCTTTGAATGGATTGATAGCTGAAGTATTGAAGTATTGAAGTATTCCGTGGTTTGTATTCTTAATGTTTTATCCATTTGTTCCTTGCAGGTTGCTTTTTTGCTTTGAAGGTCTGGAATGCCCAGAAGGCTGGAGCTTCTGCTGTTCTTGTTGCGGATGATATTGATGAAAACTTGATAACTATGGACACACCTGAGGAGGATGGATCATCTGCAAAATACATAGAGAACATAACAATACCATCAGCTCTCATTGAAAAAAGTTTTGGTATAAAATTAAAGGATGCCATAAGTGGTGGTGATATGGTCAATGTAAATCTTGATTGGAGAGAGGCTGTTCCCCACCCAGATGACCGCGTGGAGTATGAGTTGTGGACCAACAGCAATGATGAGTGCGGAGTTAAATGTGATATGTTGATGGAATTTGTGAAGGATTTTAAGGGTGCTGCACAGATACTTGAAAAAGGTGGTTATACTCAGTTTACACCCCACTATATAACTTGGTACTGTCCTCAGGCGTTCACATTAAGCAAACAGTGCAAGTCTCAGTGCATCAATCACGGAAGATATTGTGCTCCAGATCCTGAGCAGGACTTCAGCACTGGTTATGACGGGAAAGATGTGGTTATTGAAAACTTAAGGCAGCTTTGCGTTTTTAAGGTGGCAAATGAAACTAAAAAGCCTTGGGTGTGGTGGGACTATGTCACTGATTTTCAAATTAGATGTCCAATGAAGGAGAAAAAATACAATAAGGAGTGTGCTGATGCTGTCATTAAGTCACTTGGTCAGTGAATTGTTATTGCCTATGCTTTTATCCTGGCAGTTCATAGTAAAGTTTCCTAATATGATTATTCAATATCTGCAGGTCTTGATCTCAAAAGGATTGAAAAATGCATGGGAGATCCTGATGCTGATTCTGACAATCCTGTTTTGAAGGAAGAGCAAGATGCACAGGTACAATTTTAATAAACTTATAGTACCACTTCATTCATTTTATCAGATGGTTATATGGATATTTAACAAACTAGTTTTATAGGTTGGAAAGGGTTCCAGAGGTGATGTCACCATATTGCCGACTCTTGTTGTCAATAATCGACAGTATCGAGGTTTGTACTGTATGTTTCTCAAGGTTATATTTTGGATTGCAACTTCTTAGGTTATATAATTTTTTATCTCTGCTAAAATGTTATCCAGGAAAACTGGAAAAAGGGGCTGTCATGAAAGCTATATGCTCTGGGTTTGAAGAAACTACTGAACCAGCCGTCTGTTTGAGCAGTGGTAATGTTTACTTTCTGTGTTGCTGGAGGAATATATCTTGCATGCTTTTCAATACTGGATCTGGTTCTTTTTGAGTGACAAACTTTTGGTTGGCAGATGTGGAGACAAATGAGTGTTTGGATAACAACGGTGGTTGTTGGCGGGATAAAGCAGCTAACATCACTGCATGCAAGGTATTTTATATTTGAGTGGAAATATAAATATTTAATAGCGTGTAATTCAGGTTCCAGTTTTCTATATTCCAAATTTACATATATGATTTTTGTTTTATCAGGATACATTCCGCGGCCGAGTATGCGAATGCCCCCTCGTGGATGGCGTGCAGTTCAAAGGAGATGGTTATACAACCTGTGAAGGTTGAAATGCTTTGTAGAAAACTTTTATTTTTGCATATATTCTGTATGGACTTCACTTTTAGGGGACAAAAGAAAAGGACAGTTGAAGATGTTTACTCTACTTTTTGCTTAGTTCTTGCTTTGTTGTGATGATCTTTTAGATTCAGAGCATCTGTGTTTTTTTTAAACTTGCTTTTCACTTTCATTTAACTAGTTTTTTCCTGGTTTTACAGCCAGTGGACCTGGGCGGTGCAAGATAAATAATGGGGGTTGTTGGCATGATGCCCGTAATGGACACGCGTTTTCTGCTTGTTTGGTTAGTAGCTATCTTGTTACCCTTTAGCTCAGCTTATTCCATCTTCAAAAGATCCTTAACAGGAGTTGAATTATGACATATCTTGTCACTGCTTCATCAACAGGATGATGGACATGTTAAATGCCAGTGTCCTGCAGGGTTTAAGGGTGATGGTGTCAAAAACTGTGATGGTGAGACATGATTATATTGTTTATCTTATTAAGTGTATTACAATTTGTATCATGCTTGATACCTGATGCACAATAACTTTCCTCCACTCCAGCTTGGCAAGTTGAATCCAAAATCCTGCTGAAACACAACCCAGCTGAAAAATTTCCAGATTGGTTTCATGATGAACCCCCTTTTTTGCACCCTTTAAGCTAGTTTTTGTGATTGCTTGACTAGTACATATTTCCAAAATGTTGGACAAACTCCTTGCTCCCTCTTCTGTTTGATTTCTCCTTGTTATAGATTTTTAATTGACCTAGATAAACTTATTGCTGGTCCAGTATGTGAAATGCTGACTAACGCGTGTAATGTATATACCATATTTAATTTCATCCATCATTGAAGTAGTTATGCAGTCTTCTTAATCATTTGGCTTCACATTATGAACTCGAGTATATACGGGAATGCTCTCATAATAACTGGCAAAGAAAGATGTATATCTAAATTTTTACACCATCATCTGTTTCATTCTTGCAGACATAGATGAATGCGGAGAGAAGAAAGCTTGTCAGTGCCCTGAATGTACCTGCAAGAATACCTGGGGCAGCTATGACTGCAGTTGCAGTGGAGACCTTCTGTATATCAGGGACCATGATGCCTGCATAAGTGAGTTACATGCACTTTGTCCTTCTCTTTTTGCATATCAGTATAACTTTTGAATATGCTCGTCGTCTTTGTTTAATTTGCTGCTGGGTTTTCTGTAGGTAAAACTGCGAGTCAGGGAGGGAAATCTGCTTGGGCTGCATTTTGGGTCATTTTACTTGGCTTGGTTCTAGCTGCGGCTGGCGCATACCTAGTGTACAAATATAGAATAAGGGTAAGCTTTATCTGGCATTCCATCATGGTTATTTTCAGCTTCTATAAAGAAGCATGTGATGACTCCTCTTTAACCAATATCTTGTTTTGCAGTCATACATGGATTCTGAAATCAGAGCCATCATGGCACAGTACATGCCCCTGGACAGCCAAGGGGAAGTAGTAAACCATGTCAACGATGAAAGAGCATGAAATGGAAAGAAAACACAGAACTTATGAGCCTCCCTAGTCTCTTGGGACATGATGATGATGCATGAAAGCTTGGTTGAGGTGTTGATGATTCGGCGCATTGAATTTAATAATAGAATGTATCATATTTGACACAATAAAAACACCTTGGGAATTACATAGTTGTCCTGCGTTTTTTTATTTGGGATGCACCAAGTTGTGTACTTTAAAAGGATGATTTTAGTAGCAATTTAGTAGGGTGGACTTAAGTTATCTCACTAGATTTTAGGACGTGTTTATGCGACTTCTGTTCCACACTTTGTTATTGTATCTTATCGCGCTTTTACTACGAAATCTACGTACATTGCCACAATGTTGTTGCCCTCACCCGATTTCTGATCACTTCTTAGATTAGATGGTGATGCCTATGCTTATGAATAGGTTGATTGCTTCTTTAAAAGCAACCATGGAGCATGGTTCCATTGCCGACTAGGTTTTGTAGCTTTCTTCAATTTTATTTATTCCCTCTCTTATCTATTCTGTCTTGCCTAATCTATTAACCTATACAATCATGTGTTATTTCCAGACTTATTTTAAAATTAACGACTCACAAGCCATTAGGGGGAAAAAGGGAAAAAGTTATATGATGCTCTATCTCGATCTAAAGGCGATTTAAAAGTATGGTTGAACGGGAGTGGATCTTCTCCAGTGAAAAAAAAATTGGATGGTGTCAATTGTGATCTCTTATCTTTCAATGTTCTCTCTCTCATATTTAATTTTGGTCCTACTTATAAAGTTAATGATGAGAGATCAAACTGTATTTCCTCAAGTGTTAAAAAAGCTGGAGAGGATTCATTTTCATGGTTCAACACTTCATTAAGTGTCGTATATTTTGGTTTGTTCATGTATAGAAAGACATTACGCCCTAGATACTAAATCTAAAGAGATATGTTATACTAGTTATTATCGTCTTTCTCTTAGATTGCATTTGGAAGAGAGATTAAAATTAAATTAAGTTTCTGTATTATGTTTAGTATAAAGTGCATAAAATTTAGTTATATTTTAGTATTTATTTGATTCAAGATAAATATGAAAATAAAATTAAAATATTTATTAAAATATTCTTAGTTATTAAAAAAATGAACTTTCGGTTCCAATCTCAAAACAAACAATATTAATATCAACTTAATTAACTTTAAAAAGCTTAATTAAGTTATTTTCATAACTTAGCCTCAGCAAAAAGAGGGAGCAATCGGATTAATGCTTTAGTAATAAATGAAATATTGGTGAGGAATCAAGCCAGGATCAAAATTGCTATCCGGAACTTTTACAAGAGCTTGTATCATCGAGAAGTATCGCCATTGATAGGTTTTTAGGATGGACTAGTTAATCAGATTCCGGAGGAGGAGGCTGCAAAATTGGAGAGGATGCCATCGGCTGATGAGATAAAGGATGCAGTATGGGATTGTGAATCGTCTAAGGCTCCTAGTTGTGATGGATACAATATGAACTTCATTAAGAAGTGTTGGGGAGATATTAGGTCGGACTTCACTACAGCTATCATGGATTTCTTTCAGTCTGCTACCCTACCAAGGGATTCTAATGTCACATGGACGGTTTTGGCTCCAAATTTGTTGGAGCTAAGGATATTAAGGATTTTTGGCCGATTAGCATGGTAGGATATGTGTATAAAGTCATATCGAATGTTATGGAGAACGAGGAGGATAATGCCAAGAATGGTTGGGGAGACACAGAGTGTTTTTGTGAAGCGAAAGAAGATCCATGATGGACTTTGATTGCATGTGAAACTGTGCAGTGACTAAAGATGAAAAAGAAGAGCTCGGTGATAATTAAGCTGGATTTCCAAAAAGCCTATGATAAAATAAGGCGAAGTTTTATGGATATTGTACTTCAGAATATGGGATTTGGGAAAAAATGGAGAGGATGGATTAAGGAATGTGTTTGCATAGCATCAATGTCAATTCTGATAAATGGCTTGCCATCTAGATCGTTTAAGGTGGAACGAGGCTTATGACAGGTGATCCTCTTTCTCCATTCCTATTTGTTCTTGTTGTTGATGTCTTTCATAGGATGGTAGAAGAGACAGTTAGAAATGGCAAGATTGCTTCTCTGTTGGTTGGGCAGAACAATGTTGCGTTATCTCACTTGCAATTCACAGACAATACCATACTATTATGCCCTCAGGAAGAGATGTCTATCAGAAACTATAAGTGACTCTTGCGGTGCTTTGAGCTAATGTCTGCTTTGAGCATTAATTTTGATAAATTTAATTTGATTCAGTTAATTGTGAGTAGGAGTGATCATGAAAGATGTGTAGATTGCTAGGGTGTAAAGAAGCTTCGTTGCCAGTTAAATATATTAGTTTTTCTTTGGGAGCGAATCTGAGGTTGGTTAAGACTTGAAAATCAATAATTAATAAAGTGAAAGAGAAGCTCATCTTGTGAAAGGCGAAAATACTTAATAAAACTAGTAAACCAATCCTTATCAAATCTGTGTTGAATAGTTTGCTAGTTTATTACCTCAGCTTACATAAGATGCACAGAGCAATGGTGGAGACGTTAATTTTCTTGCAGAGAAAGTTCTTATGGAGTAAGAAGGATAGCAATCAGGAGTTACCATTGGTGAGGTGGGATATTGTCCAAGCCCCCAAAAAGCTATGAGGTTTGGGAGTAGGTGATGTAATCATTCAGAATACAGCTCTCTTGTTCAAGTGGTGGTGGAGATTTTCAAAGGAAGATTGTCCATTATAAAAAAAAATTGTGTGCTCCTATAATGATTTGAATCCAAATATTATTCTCTCTTGTCAGCCCGTGCCAAAGAAAGGAGGCTCATGGAAGGATATATGTCAGTTACAGATAAAAGACAACAGGTAAGAGACAATATGATCAGAGGATTATCTTTGGAGGTAGAAGATGGCAGAAGAATTCGCTTTTGGAGAGATAATTGGCTACCATGTGGTATGTTGAAGTTAGTCTTTCCAAGAATTTTCTCGGTTTCAAACCAAAGCGGATGAATAATGGGAGATTGTGGGTTCTGTGATGGGTTAGAGTGGATATGAAATTTTCAATGGAGAAGACAATTATTCCAATGGGAGTTGGAGTTAGTTAATCAATTCTATGGGGTCCTTCAGCCAGTCATATTAACACATAGAAGAGAGGACCGACTACTGTGAAAATTTGATAAATTAGGAGTTTATTCTACTACCTCCTTTGTGCAGGTTTTGCAGGCTGAACAATTATTGGAGGATATTACAAGTTACATTTTTACTAGTTTTTTGCAGCTGGTTTGTGTTAATGGGCAAAGTCAATACTAAGGAGAGATTAAGTAAATTTGACGTCATTGATCAAAATTATAGTATTTGTGTTTTATGTAAATAGGATATTGAGAATGATTACCACTTATTTATTGATTGTGAGTTTACTTGGCAGGTGTGGTGTGTTTGATTGTGTGCCTATGATAAACTGCAGTGTATTTCAGGTTCAATTAAGCAACATTTTAAGAATTGGACAGGTGCACTTGTTTAAAAAAAGAAGAACGTAACAGATGGTTGATTGAGTTTTTTTCCTATTATTTGGAGCACTTAGCTGAAAAAAATGATAGAATTTTCAGAAATCAAGAAATAGATGTTGCAGAAACAATCAACAAGTTGATTAGAAGTTATAAAGAGTGGAGTGATAATTAATTTTTTGAGTTGTTGATGATATTATAAAAAATAATTAAAAATTAATTTATTTTATCAGTCTAATATTTTTATATTGATGCATGACTTTGGTGTGTTAAATTTTTTGTTTAAAAAAAAAACTTTAAAAAGCTTAACTTGATAATGAGGTGCTAATAGAAATCTTTTACTATTTTAAAGTTTCTCTCTTTTATATAAAAAAGGTGAAATATAATCTTTCACGGTTAAATATTATTATGTTACTTAAGATTTCATATTTTTAATTTAAGGAAAAGTATATGGAATCAAAAGGTTATCAGAAAAAAAAATAAAATTACATTAATTTATATTAATAATTAATTAATTTTAAATTTTTTAAATTCAAAATTTAAAAAATTTAAAATTGATTAAGTAAACCTAATTAAAACCTATAAAAAAATTTTTCTTCTCTCTCACATTAACCTACTCACCTCCAACAATCACACACATACACCCCTCTCTCTCACCGTCAGATCCTCTCCGCCTCTCCACCGCGACCCACTCCTCTTCCATCACCACCTTATTTGTCTTTTTTAGACCACTTCCTTTCTTCTTTGTCCCACTCATTCCAAATCAAATTGTAAAACCAAAAAAACACGAGGATCTATGCCGCGACCACGAAAATTTTCAGAAACATCCTCAGTCCAATTCTCTTGGTATCCTTGGAAAATAACCTTCCCCTGCATTATAAAATCAAGCAGGGCCTGCAGAAGCCTCAAACCACTCCAGGTGATGAACACGGTCAATATCCGAACCTACACCCTGCGACGCATCAAAGCTTTCCAAGGATATTTGTATTATAAAAGCTTTGGAGTGGGTCGGATTTGCCATCATTAACGGCAACAGATAACTGCCATTTTAGAGTCGCAGTAGTCGCACGGTAGCAGCATCATCACGATGTTGCTCTCTGCAGTTTGGGATATTAGGTGTTGTTTTGATGATTAAAAAGACTGCAAACTACACGCTTGATCTTAGCCAAAAGGAGTTCTTAAACAATTACAGAAATATAAAAAAAACATTCATTTAATATGAAAAAAAACATCCTAATACTTAACAAAAGAAACATCCAATTATATTTTAGCAAAAATATTTTAATATCTATAAAATTTTTAAAAAAATATGAAATTTTTAAAGAAATAGAGACATTCACATTTGCAATACAAAAAAATTCGAAAAATATATAAAAGAACATTCATTTAGTATGAAAAAAAACATTCTGATACTTAACAGAAGAAACATCCATATATATCAACTCGTAGAGATTTTGGATTTATCTAAAAGTATTTGGCTGGTTTTTTACTAATACCCTTTTAGTTTCCTAGCATTGCTATATTTTTAATGTATTGAAAAATAAAAAAATTATTATTATATACTTAATATGTGTTTTTAAAGCACAGTTTGCTTAAATTAAAAAATTTAATTTTTTTTCTCTTTTAGAAAAAAATCAAGAGTAAATGTTATACAAAAAGTAAATTACACTATATAGTAGTAATATGAATTTATGATGTTTACGGTATGAAGAATAATTGAAGTTTTATCACTTCTGTCAGTAAATAATGGTGATTCATAGTTACATGTTATCATGAAATTTGAATAACGAAGCAGCGTGCGTAGCAAGGTACTTGTGGAATGGTGAGACTTGATACCATCGTTGACAACAAAAGTCAACCTCCGTCAACCCCCAAGCTTCCATGAAACCCACTCTGCTCTCTCACTCACTCTCATTCCCAAACCCAAACGATGAAGCAACTTCACCTGCCTTCCGTCCAAACAATCATCTCCGCCGCAGCCTCCGCCGCAGCCACAACCATGCTGCTCCGCTCCCTGGCCCGCGACTACGTCCCCCGCGAGCTCCACCACTGGATTCACTTGAAGCTCTCGAAGCTGCTGTCGTCGCTCTTCTTCTCCTCTCAACTCACCCTCGTCATCGAAGAGTACCATGGCCTCTCCCACAACCACCTCTTCAACGCCGCGCAGCTCTACCTCACTCCTCACACCTCTCCCAACTCCACTCGCTTCCGCGTCACCATGCCGAAAAAGGCTACCTCCATCTCCGTCTTCATGGACCGCAACGACGAGATCGTTGACCTCTTCAACGGCGTCAAATTCACGTGGAAACTCGTCGCCAAACATATCCCTTCCACCTACATTCGAACCCCTGGCTCCAACCGCCACGACTACCCAACCCTCAAATCCGAGATCCGTTACTACGAGCTGCGGTTCCACGCTAGGCACAAGGACATGGTGTTCACGCAATACCTACCTCACGTGATGGAGAAGGCCAAGGAGGCGCGGCAAAAGCAGAAGCCACTGAAGCTGTTCACGCTGAGTGACCAGCGCGTGATCGGCATTCGCGGCAGCGCGTGGCAGTCTGTGAATCTGGATCATCCGGCGACGTTCGATACTCTGGCGATGGATGAAGACGCCAAGAACGCAATCGTGGAGGATTTGGAAAGGTTCGTGGCGAGGAAAGATTTATATAGGAAGGTTGGGAAGGCGTGGAAGCGCGGTTACTTGCTGTATGGTCCACCTGGCACTGGCAAATCGAGCTTGATCGCCGCCATGGCTAATTACCTGAGATTTGATGTCTATGATCTGGAGCTGACTGATGTTAGGAGCAATTCCTTCCTCAGGAAGTTACTGATTTCCACTGCCAATAGATCCATTCTCGTTGTTGAAGACATTGATTGTTCTCTTGAGCTTCACAATAGGCTCACCAAGACTCCGAAACCCCAAGGCCCTGCTCACGAATTTCACAATCAACAACCTCAGGTACAATCAGCAGAAAGACTAACTAATCATATCACATGTGTATACGATCTAAATTCGGGTTGATAAATTCTTTGGACACATCAGAATTTATTGTTTTTGGCCATCCCTTAGCCATTGACTCAATTCCTTTAGTTTAACTTTTTTTGTCTAGTAATCGAACAACATACTTTATCCCATAATTTTAAACATTAATAGCTAACTGATGACCAAAAACAATAAATTCTGATGGCCCCCTCTAACATTCCTCATTTGGATATTGTGGTTGCATGATGCAGGTGACTTTATCAGGGTTCTTGAATTTCATAGATGGGTTGTGGTCCAGCTGTGGGGACGAGAGGATCATATTATTTACCACGAATCGGAAGGACAAAATAGACCCTGCCCTTCTGCGTCCTGGCCGTATGGATGTCCACATTCACATGTCTTACTGCACCCCCTCTGGATTCAAGATGCTGGCATCCAATTACCTTGGGGAGGGGGTCGCCGCACATCCACTTTTTCCACAAACTCTGGACCTTATGCAGACATCTAAAGTCACTCCTGCAGAGGTGGGAGAACTCTTGCTCAAGAATGA
Source organism: Arachis hypogaea (assembly GCF_003086295.3). Classification (NCBI taxonomy): domain Eukaryota; kingdom Viridiplantae; phylum Streptophyta; class Magnoliopsida; order Fabales; family Fabaceae; genus Arachis; species Arachis hypogaea. Next base: position 111,883,748 of record NC_092044.1, read on the forward strand.
GGACTCTGAGTCTGCACTGCAAAGTGTCATCCAACTCTTGTTGGACAAGAACAGGGGAGAAAATGATAAATGCAAGGCTGTACAAGGGGAATGCAGCCAAACTTTTGAAACTCAAGGATGACAACAAAAGCTTGGATTAGCTGAAAACAAATAGTATATAACTATATATTGTTCTGTTATTACATTGGAATTCATGTGCTTAACCAATACAATATCCAAGTTTGAGCAATTTTCATACATCAAACGAAAGAAAAGAATAAGCAAGAGAAGTAGAGTATCATGGATTCATGCTATATTAGTTCTCTCATAAGTTTTTGAAGCCATTTTGGCTGATCACCATGTACTGAAACTTTCTTAGAATAATGAAAAAAAAGGGAACATTACAAATGTCATTTTTTATTGCTATGCTATATATCTGCTATTATTGTTTTGTTTGGGTGTGGTAATATTGAAGTCTAGTCCAATGTTCATTCCATTGTAAGCAATTGGAGCGTACATCCAGAGATCATCAGAGCTCAAGAGCTGTCCAATTGAAAACAAAATATGGGGAAAAAAGTTGAGTCAATCTCTGTTTTTTCGTAAAAATTATGAAAATCGAACACATTTTTGCACCGAGATAAAGTTTGTATTTATGCAGAATCAGGAGCAAGGATCCTGGAGCTATCACCTTAATTTGGAGTTGTAAAAATTTCACATATTGGACAGCCTCCTCGAGCATTGTGCTGATATCCACCTGCAATTTCATAAGGAAACAAACTTGAGAATTTTGGCATCTAAACTCAACCAATTTGTTTTATTTTGTTTTGACAGTAGTTGGATTGCCACCAAGAAAGCTACCTTGGTTCCATTAGGCACTAAGTTTTGTAAGATTCTCAACCTTTCATTTATTCTTTCTCTTCTTCTCTGCACAATGTAATTTAGTTTAGAATATCTTCAAAAAATAATTAGGGAGGATATTGAGAAAAATGCACTTGGCATAGGGCATACTCTTGCATAGATGCTCTGTGGATCAGTAGCAGAACCTCTACTAGATCTAGATTTGCCATTTAACTGAAGACCTTTAGAATTTTTCAGGCTCAAGCTCGAAGACTCTCCTTCATTTAGCTCACGACACGTATCCAAGTCATCTTCTGAGCAGGAACAGCTCAAGTTTTCCCCCTGACCAGGACATCTATCTTCTTCTTTAATGTTGCTAATGGAAGCAGATTTTGGTTTCTTTGTAGTCTTAACATTTTTCTTGTTCTTTAGTATCTACAGAATAAAAATATCATATCATGATGAGAAGTTGAGAACACCACCAAATCAAACAAGTTATGAACTTAAAGCAGTAATATGCAATGTTATGAAGCATAAGGCATGCTTTGTGTTTTCTACCTCATTTGAACTCCGAGACCTTTTTCTTGGCTTCTCCAGCTTGCTGGTTATATTCTCTTGGGCTGGTTCAGAAACAGGTTCACTTGGTACATTCTTATCAGCAATAACATCTACACCTAACTCTTTATCAGTATATGTGCTTAATGAGGGATCCACCAAGTTGGTTAATGGATCATTCAAGTTGTCACTATCTATAATTGGAAACATATTGTTAGAAGCATCTGCAGCATAAAATGAACTGCTATTGATGTCTGCATGACCATACCATAATGCAGATGGAATTCCTGCATTCAAATTTGCATGTAGCTGCTGTGTGTGTGAGCAGTTGCTAAGAAACTGGTTCATGAAATCAGCTTCCTCAGCTGTGTATGATCCACTAAGGGAACTCCATTCTGCATAAATTTCCTCACCAGGCTCCATTTTCTTTCTTTGGGAAGCTTACTAATATGATATAATATGAGTTAGAAGCTGAAGTTTGTTCAATGCTTTAATGGGATCAATGCTTCTGCCTATTTATATAACCAAGAAGTCGAAATAAAATGCCTCTTTGCTCTTGGGTTGACTTAAACTATATAAAAAGTTATAGTTTATACTTGCTAATAATTGGTCTCTGACAAAGTCCTACTATCACTTGATTTTTTAAAATAAATTAAAGAATTAAAAGTACTTTTACTTGAATTTTAAGGTTTATTTCTTCTGCATCTTTATCTCCATAATTATCATCACTTCATATTTGTTACCATTTTATCTCCTTAATTATCATCACCTCATCTTTGTTACATACATAGTTTCTAGGATTCAATCTTACTTTTAGGGGAAGATACTATGTAATCTATAGTAATTTTTCAATAATTCAAAATATACTCTATATCTGATTTGTACCTATTTACAGATACTAGTACATATTCTACGAATTAGGCCTGAAAGTTGGACAGAAATGACAGAGAGAGAAGAGAAGAACAATATATATTAGTATTAAAGTATTTGTGAAGGAGGTTTAGGAGTTTTAGGAGATAGAAAAAAGAGAAATACACCTGTTAATTGTGAGAACAAACGTGGGGGTGGCATTTAATATTTCATATTGTAAGACAAGGTCGGCTTAATGAGAATTGAGATCGTGCCATTTATTAATACAGACATCATTATCTTCTAACTGGATTTTTGTCTCTTCCATATAGCTGTTAAACACTCACTCTCACACACACATTCCCTCCAGATTTCAAGTTAGGTTTCTGTTTGGATTTTGAGGACACTGAGTGAAAGTCCTCAGTTTTTGAGATTAGCCCATCATTTTAATTTTAATGTTAATGCTGAGTTGTTTAAGACTTAAGAGTCCAATAATCCAGATATATTAACAAAACTAATCAGTTGTTCTTTATACTATGTGACATTGGAATATATGGACCACGTAACATTATATTCTTTGATAAGATTTCTTGGATGTTGTACATGTATACGTGTCGTGTGTGCATGTTTTCTAAGTTAAAGGTTAACATTGATTATAGAGAGATTCTTCCTTCTGTTAGATAAGGATTCCCCTTGCTCCTCGCAAAGAAGATAATGTTTTGTATGCAGTATGTACTATCAAGTCATATTGTAATTCGTTAAATATGTTCTAAAACTATACAAATATTCATGTCACTACTTGTGATTAATGCATCTTGGCATTCATTCGTGCTAAAATTCTGACAGGGGAAAAGTTTATAATTGTCATGAAGGGAGACAGACATTAACCTAAGAATTTTTCAAGCTTTGTACAAAATACACTCTGAAACCTAGAAATTGTTGTCATGTGTTTTTCTACGTCTCGTATTAGTTGTCTAAGATTTGATTAGATTTTATACATGGTGCTAAGTTGTCTTATGAAGATATTATAAAATTTACATACCCCCACCCTTATTTATAATTTTCTGCATCATGGTAAGTGGAGAAAAAAATATACCAGCAAATTATCACGATTCTTATTAGTATAAATAAAGAATGTTATTTTGATGTACTATTAGTATAAATAGTTTTACATATACGTTTAAGTAGTAGTAAAGTCATGTCAAAAATAACTATTTTTATATTGTTTGTGTGAATGATTATCTAAATAAATAGTTATGATTGAACGACTATATATTATTAATATATCAAAATTAAATTCTTAAATAAACCACATAACTTATCTTATCACTTCCAAATATAAGTTTTACTTTCAGTCAATGTAGCATGTGCCTACATTATTCCCATCATTTACAACCAGGTAATCAACTCAAATTGTATATTCATATAACCAGTGTGTGACTTTGATAATAAGCAAATTAAATTAAAAAATCCAAGACTAAAGTATTAGCAAAATTATCCAGTGTTGCAAATGTTCTCACACAAGGAACAGTGAAATTAAATGAATCAAATTTTTGTCTCATTGCTCAATGTAAAAAGGGCTTTCCCATTTTGAAAAACAAGTAAAAAAAAAAAAAACTCTTAGATGCTGGATTCAGTTCCTTTTATACAAAATCACAAATGAACTGAATTCTTTTTTGTCTTGTATGGTATCAACTTGCTTTAGTTGGAGGAGTAATAGAGAGGTCTAGTCCAATATTAATTCCATTGTAAGCAATTGGAGCATACATCCATAAATCATCAGAGCTTAGAAGCTGTTACATTATCATTCAAATCAAAATATTAAAAAATATAAAATAAAATACAATACAAAAAAGAACATGTTGTCAACTTGGCTTGTTACCTTAATTTGGAGTTGTAAGAACTTCACATAATGGACAGCTTCCTCAAGCATGGTGCTGATATCCACCTTAGTTCCATTGGGGACAAGTGTTTGTAGTATTCTCAACCTTTCATTTATCCTTTCTCTTCTTTTCTACACAATGCAAGCAAGAGTAGTTTAAGACATGATGATGCAATGTGGATTTATCACTTATCAACATGAATGATTATATGATCAACTTACTCTTGCATATAGGCTCTGTGGATCTGTGGCAGCACCACTGCTACTTCTTCTATTTTTGGGAGCTGCAGGGCCTTTATCCTCTTCACTGTTGCTTGTGTAAGAAGAAGGAAGTGGATTCTCCTTCCTTGATTTAACATTCCTCATGTTTCTTGGGACCTAAGTAATGTCATCATCAAGAACATAGTTATGTACAACTCAATGTTATGAGGGAATAATTTGGAAACAATGGGAAAAACTACCAATAGATTTTTAACTCTGAATTGTTCACATACCTCAGATGAACTCCTAAGCCTTTTGGTTGGGTTCTCCAAGTCCTCTGCAGGTTCAAAAACCATTCTTTCACACTCTATCTTAGCATCATCATCAATGATTCCACTTATCTGCGCCCTCGAGTTATCATTACTCTGTGGACTAAACTTGGCACCTTCTAAACAATTATCGGTGGACATGGAGTCGAAATTTGTTGTGGTATCATAGGAATAGATATTACCATTCTCAGTACTGGAGCTACTCCCTTGGGAGAAGCATAGATAGTTAGCATTTTCAATATGTGAAGGAGGCAAATAGGAATTGCCATTGATGCCTTTGAAGCTCACTTTTGTGGATTCATGGCAAGGCCAAAATGCAGAAGATGGTGGCATGGCAACACTAGAATAATGCTTGTCTGAGACAGAATAGTTACCAGCAAGAAGCTGAGTCATGAATTCAGCTTCCTCAGCTGTGTATAGTCCACTAAGAGAACCCCATTCTTCAGAAATCAACTGAGCTGGTTCCATTCTTCTTCTCTTAAGTGTGATAGTAAGAGTGTGTATTTGTTTCAATGATAGATCAAGTGTGAGACTAACTAATATATTTATATGTTACAACCTAAGATAATGCCAAAAAGGGATTGGAGTTATATATGGAAAAAGATCCCTTTCATAATTGCCAAGAATTAGGTAAGGACAAAGTGCAATAATATACTACTAATAGTTTTGAATACACTTTAACTGTTTATTTATTATTAAGGTCTTAAAATGTGAGACTTGGTTCATTAGATGACAAACAAGGAGAATGAAACAATTGACAAGTGCAATTGGCTTCATATGATTATGGTATGAATTAACATCCATGTAGTATGAGAAAAACAAATAATTGTATCACTATTTTAAGAAAAAAGAAAAAGAAAGAGGGGCATGGATTGAGGTTTAGGCGTGGTATCATAGTATATATGTCAAACATTATTCTAAAAATAGTAAAATACCAATCTGACAGAGACTGTGTTGTGTGACAACTGGATTCAAGTGCCCTATGAAGCAGTTTAAAAACCTATGGAAGCTCCTTCAACTCCAGATTCTGTTTTGTTCAGATTCTGTTTGTTGAGTTATTTTGTATTGGTTTGTCGTGACGTCTAAATAACTAACTACCATGTTGTAATATATTAAGATGTTTAACAATTATGTTTGTAAAAAAGAAAAAGAACATTAGTGATCAATATATCTATAGTTCTATACTAACAAAAAAAATAACAAAAATTCCTCTGAAGAAATCAGATTCATCCAAAAAATAAGGGGAAGAGACCAAATTAGCAAGTGTGAAAGGCATCCCAAAAGAATTGCAAAAAAAACAGCTGGAACTCAACGGGTACGTTTACTAATCTTAGATTTTTATGATATAATTAATTGCAGTGCTACTACTGTCGTTACAATCATTGTCAATTAATACCATTACATATTCTCATATATTAATTTCAACTTTCAAGTGATCTTTCCACTACTCACATTAATTAAAGACGTTTATTCTTTTTAAATAATTTCATCAACTTTAGTCTGATTGAAGGTTTCAAATGATGCTACTACTTTTACAGAATGCAGGTATAATTGTCGGATGAAGTAACTTACTGTGAAATAAATTACCAACTTGATGCCATTTTTATAAAGATCAAATTAATGTCAACTAGTATATATAAAAACTTTATCAAATACTCTTCTAAACCAGATTTCAGCCCACTAATCTGTTTGAAGAGTTTAAGCTATTTGTTTTGTTAAAATGTTAGGTAGGGAAGTTTAAATCTCATTTGGTGAAAAGATTATTGTCTAATAAATGTTTAAATTGTACTCAAGTTATCTATTACATTAAGCTTATAAAGTATTTGACACGCTATTAATCTTATTATCAATGCTTTGTTGGTTTAATATAATTGAGTGAATAAAAAAGTTGAGAGTGCAATCAGAAATATTATTAATATATTAAGCGGCTTAAGACACATTAATGAATTTTCATTTTAAGGTCAACTACTACGCGTATTATTGATTTATTGTAGAAGATAAATCTATAACCAAATTAAATATTTTACATGAATCAAAAGCCCAGTTTGGCAAAGCGTGTGGAAACTTTTTTTTTGGTTAATACTGGAACGTGCTGTCCACTGTTAATTAGCCTTTGGAATTCCGATCAAATAATCAATAATCTCCAACTTAAATAGTGATGCATCCTATTTAATAAATGTATAGTTTGCATTTGTGTTGAGATGAGAATGAAAATAATCGAATATCGCTTGTGTTTATAAATATCAACAATTTTTAGTGGACATAATCTTATTTCAGTTAATTTGATCATGAACAAGTGTTGTGTGTACAAGTAAAAGGAATAATCTTATAGATTACTGCATCTGTTTATAAGTACGGCACATTAAAATAAAAACACAAAAATACTAATAAAAAACATAATTTATTTTTTATTTTTTAATTATTTTTATTAATTTTTTATAATTATATTTTTATTATTATATTATTTTTCCAAATTTTTTGAATGAAAAAAAGGAGAATAAATCAGACTTTTATAATTTATTTTAGTTTATCACTGAACAAAATATAAAAAATACTAATTTATATGTATTTGTCATTTGTATCTTGTTCTCAAGTATTTTGTCTTGTCCAGTTCTTAAAACCAAACATGGTCTTCTTTTACTGGACTTGGCGTGGTTGGTTGATGTAAGATAAGAAGCAACGAAAATCCTCTTCTAACTAAAGGCCATGGAAGTCAATGAATTATATTTATTATAATAATATTGTCTGTTTAGAAGATTGACTTTTGATTTGTCAACCATTTAACTATAAACTATCGAACGCTTTCAATATTCATGTATTATAATCCCAGAAAGTCAAAAAGAAAAACAATTCCTCCTCGAACATCCTTTTTTTTAATTTTGACTTCTAGAATGTAAACTAATAAAAGTATCATAATTTGAGCAGCCATTCAGCCAGCTTTTGCTGAGAACACTATTGATTTCTTTGCCCATTGAGGGGAAAAAAATGAAGACGTAATAAAGCAGATAGTGAACTACAATGATCATATAAATGTAATTGACCTCATCTTGTTATTCACCCTGTTTGCTTTATTTGGTTATATTATATTGAAGGCATCCCTCATGTTTGACTCAGCAGTTCACAGTTTTGTGTTATTTTATAAAGTAATTGCCTGTTTTCAATTATGATTTAATAGCGGTGACTGGTGATGATCCAAGTAAACCTGGTGTACTGAAGTGTCTCATACTCTCATTCAAACATTATTTTCCTTTCTCATCAAATATATAAAATAAAATAAAATAGATAAAAAAAATTACATGCACTTGTTTTTATTTAACATTAATAGTTGTATCATTAAATGTCAATTTAGTAAAACATGTCAAATTATTTAATAATTCTCAACTATCAACATGAAGACAACTATATATAAATTTTCACTAATAATGAAATGAAATTCAACCCAAACATGAAACTGCTTTCTCTCTCTCATTTTGTTTTGGACCGGACTGGGCGGGCCAGGATGCAGCCCGACCCGGACCCACAGAAAACACACCTGAAGCAGATAGACCCGGGACAGACTCGACCTAGCACTGAAACTGAAATGAGTCTCCACTCTGCAGGAGCAAGAAGTATCATTTATATAAAGATGGTATTACTGCATAACATCTATGGGACTGTTTTATGAAACAACAAAGACTGGCTAATAATGTGCGACTTATATATCAAATGGTTGAGACAAGTTGGTCTTCAAGATTCAAGGATCCCACATAATTACAACTTAAACCAATTCAGATAACAACATTCAATCCTGAATGTGCAATTCCATTCCAAATGGACACCAAAACTGAGGGCAAAGGGCAAAGATGGCTGACAAGGGTATTTGATACATCACTTCATCGGCATTCGAATGAAAATTATCAATGAGCTAGCTACTTGTATGTTCACCAAAAACAGCCACTGGTCCAAAAAAAGAAGCCAAACAGCAAGCAGCAGAAGCACCAGAAAAATCAGCAACACAGAAAATGGGAGCCACTGAACATCTAGCAAGATTCAGAGCATTCCCATCTCAAATTTGTTCATCAGGAAGAAGCTGCTCTTCCCCTGGACCCCTTTGCACTAGTCTGTAATACAATATGCCCATGGTTGTCATGCATGCCCTGCAGGTAGATCACAATAATTTCATCTGTCAACGACTGAATCAACATATAACTGGAGTGCATACATATGAATGATGATGGTGTAATTTCAGCATCCTAGCTTTTCTTTTCTCGGAGGAATTATTTGGTGAAAGCATTAACTTATATTATCTTGGCACCCAGATATATACTGCTTGCTACAATTTCCCCCATTGCCCAAATATTATTTGAGTAGGAATTACTCTGACAATATAAAAATTTTGGATCCCAGATTTTTCATTTTTCACCTCTTCTGTGCTTCTTAATTTGGATAATAATAATAATAATAATAATAATAATAATAATAATAATAATAATAATAATAATAATAATAATACAGGAATAGTGGAAAGAGCTATACATAATTGCAATCAGGAGAAGAATTTTTCTTGGGTCCATCATTGATGATCGTCGATGCTTTGTACGGCCTTCTGATGTCTCAGTTCCATTTGATGCATCTTTTCTTGGTGGTGCAGTCACTGGTAGAGTAGGTAAAGCGCTAGACCAGAATGGAAGCAATGCTCGAAGAAATTTATGACGGAATGGGCCTACATTTTCATACATGAACATTTGAATAAAAAAATTTGAACTTGACAAATCTCTGCACATAAGTGCAGAGGAAGCATACAAGAATAGAGGAAGACATGTTGAATCAGAAGGTAATATTTTCCAATAATAAAACACAAATTTAAAATATTGAAATTTTAAACACAAGACTATATCACCTCTTTTTGTATACTTTTTACGATTCCCGTCTTCATCATCAGCATAATATGAGATTTCAGAATTCTGTCGTTCAGCATGGATTGAGCCCTTCCTTGTGGTAGCTCCAGGCTGAATTATTTGCAATAAGAACAAAGTTAAGCATAATACTGAATGCAAACACAAATATGTTTGACGAAGCATTTTACTTTTAGCTGTGAATGAGAGTAAATGTCCTTACAACAGGACTTGAGACATTCATGAAGTTTCCTGCTGAATTAGGACCATCTATCTCCACTATATCTGACACCGAAAGTTTAGAAGGTTGAGATCCAGCTGTAGCTGAATATCCTTCTACTGAGTCTGAGTTTCCATGACTTTCCCTATTAATCAATGGATCTGAAGCAAAAGCAGGTGGAGGACTCCCTGACAATGAAACTGGATGATTTCCAAAGATATTCTTTTCCAAACCAGTCTGCACAAAAACAGGTGAAAACAAATGAAAAAAATTGTGATTGTTTCAACAAGTCCTCACACTATGATATTTCATATTCCTCAGCTAAGCATGAAACCTGACACGGACCGATAACAAGTATCAACATGAACATGGTGTTGTTTTAAAGTGTCGATAAGATACATCAGTACATCACAAATCACATCCCAAACCCACATTGTAAGACAATTGTCTCTTATTGTGACGAAAAGTTAGTGCATATTATAGCAAACAAGTAATGCCACCAAAAATTAAACATGCAATAAATCACCTGCAGGATAGCTTCCTTCAACTTGGAATGAAGACGTGATCCAGAATCTCTCACACTTTTGGGAGGCCATATCTGCATAAGTTATTTCACCAAAGTGAGACATCATAAAGAAAGGGTAAATTTGGCAATACAATTGCCTGATGTTCTGCAAGGAGAAGGCAAACCATATTGCCGTTCTCTTTGATTAAGCAACTACATTCATGATAAAGTCTTTGAAACGGGGGATTTAACACCCAAGTGGCCAAGTCCAAGTCATGTAGTGTGGGAAGAGTGACCCCATGCAATAAACTCATGCATATGTGGCAGCAGGGGCCAGGAAGCATGGAAATCTAGGAAGGGCTCCAATGGAAGAAAGAGAAAAGGACTTACAAAGAGTGCTATGTACATGAAAAACCATTAGTTTGTTTTAACAAATATAATCTCCCCTTCTGAGTTTCTACCTACCGTTAATAATTATGAAAAAGAACAAAGCAACAGAAGATAGAGGGGAAAACAAAGAAAAAGAGCACAAAACATGTTGCTTGGTTTTCTACTCCTTGTTTGTACAGAATGCTTTAGTAACCAGAACACCATGAATCCATTCCTTGTTAAGTAAAACCAGACAACTAAATGAACTAATGCACTGAATAACTAAATCTTACCGAAGTGGAACATGAAGGACATACATATCCCGCTGGAGCAGTATGTGGAGGAAAACTCTTCAGATGAGAGACCAAGCAATTTGTGTGAATAACATCTATGTACAAATTTTAATTCATAACATGGATGTCAGTGCCTGTGAACAGTAATTATTTCAAACTTCAAAGGCACACATAGGCAAAACTACATACGCAAGCAACCCAGTCGAGTAGTTTGAGATCCAGCCCCCTCTTCTAAAACAATTTGGCACTGGCAGCATTTAGGGGGCCAATCATACTCCCCATCTATAACCCATTCTGAATAAGTTTGGACCTGTGAGAGACAAAAATAAATAAATAAATAGGTACACAAAGCTTAACCCCAAAAACTTCATAGCTTGGTACATCAATATTTGAAGAACTTAAAAACCCTATCATTTGTCAAGGGAAATAATGAAAACAAAAGAAATGAAAATTAAATGTTGTACAAATATAGTACCAAAATGATGTGTGCCACAATTTTCTTTCCATTTTTTATTTATTTTGCGCAAAATAATCGCTAAGAGTTAATGTTACAAAAGGATCCCCAAAAAAATCCAGTCAAAACCAGAATTAAAATAGTTGTCATCAAACATGAAGCCAGGGCAATATCAATTAAATTAAATGGAGAAATATCATATTGAAAATGGACACCGTTACTTAGACTACGTTAACAAAGAAGAGCTAGAAATTTACCACGCAGATTTGGTGCTCCGGGAAGCAGATACATTCTCCGCAGACAGGAACTTTGTGCACGAAGCAATATAACTTAGTAGCCTAAAACACCATAAAAAATTATCAGTTCTGATTCCACGCAACCAAATGGGAAATGAAATCATGGCTCAGCCCAAAGCTAATCAAGAACAAAATTCACATGCAATAACACTAATCACTTCCCATCAGTTCTATCTTCTATGCTCTAACACACACGGAAACACAGCTCAATCACCCGTTTCCGTCAAGCATTTTCATAAAAACACCGAAATCAAACAAAGATTGAAATTCACAGATCGCACACACGCACATAGTTGATATGAATTTACGACACCAATCCGATCTAGCATTCTCAGCCAACAAATCAAGCACGAATGGGGAAACCAAATTCAGGGTTTCGAAATGAATAAAAAGAAGATACGAACTGCAAAGAGAAAAGAGGGGAAACCTTGCGACATTTGCAGACCACCATTGCATTGACTGGTACAATCCAATTGAATCTGATAATATGGTAACGGAAATCTTTCTTCAGAATAATCCGATTGGAGGAACGAAGACGAAGACCATATATGATTAATAATTCATAGTTCGGAGAGTGAGTTGCTCAAAGTTATTCATATTCACAGAGATTGTTATTTGTGTTCATGATTCATGAATAATAGCCTCTCTCTTCAGCTCACTCCGCACAAAACCCACCTCTTCTACGTTTTGTCTCTCAGATCCGTTTTCATTTTTGTTTTACTTTTTAATAATTGATTAGTTAATTCCATAAATGTATTTATGTTTTTTAAAGAAAAAATAAAATAATATAACGGGCCTTGTTATAAAAATGGGCCGTTATATTAGCTGGGCCCAATGAACCAGATTGTGGGCTAAATTGTTTACATTTGGGCCTAAGATAAGGATCTGTCTTCTTCTAATTTGAAATTTGAAAAAACTCATCATCCTTCATTTGTGAGTCTTCTTCATTGCTTGTCGTATTGTTCTCTCAAAAATCAAAATTAAAAGTCAAAACAATTTCAATTCAAACGAGATTCCCTCTCTGAGTATTCTGCCAGAACCCTAACTAACCATGGCAACTGCAGTTACGCCGGCGTCGCTCGGCCGAGAGCTGTCGGATCCTCCGTCCGACGGAATCTCCAACCTCCGCTTCTCCAACCACAGCGATCTCCTCCTCGTCTCCTCTTGGGATAAGGTACGCTCCTCTTCTCTCTCTTCTTCACTTTGCTTCTCATTTCCGTCTCTGACATCTTCAATTAATCGAATCTTCAGAGCGTGCGCTTGTACGATGCCAGCGCCAATGTGCTCAAGGCTGAGTTCATGCACGGCGGCCCCGTCCTCGATTGCTGCTTCCATGATGACTCTTCCGGTTTCAGCGCTGCCGGCGACAACACCGTCAGGCGCCTCCTCTTCGCCTCTAACAAGGACGACATCCTCGGAAAGCACGACGCTCCTGTTCGTTGTGTTGAGTACTCCTACGCCGCAGGTTTCTCTCACTCTCTACTCTTCATCTAGCTGCTCAGCAATTAATTAGTCAAATTAGGAACTATATCCTAGTTACTCTCCAGTAGCTTATTGGCAATTAAGTTGTTAATCACATGATTAAATACACTAAGCTGGTTGTAGTACGTGTTTGCTTTATCTTTCAGATCTAATGCTTAGTGCTGACAAATCGAAAATGAACCATGTGTGCTTTCTAGCTTAATTGATGCTGTTATTTATGTTCTTTCAGTAGTCAAGTTCATTCTTCAGTTGAATGCATGTTCAGTTTATGTTTTTTATTGTAGCTGAAGACCACATTTACTTGTATGCTCGGCAAAACCTAAACTAAACTATGCGATCAGACCCTCTGATATCTTCCCCTGGCATTGCTGGTTAATATTCTTTCGAATAAGTAACGTTGGTGTGTTTCTTATACAGAAAGTATTCTGACTCTAAAGGGAGGAACAACATTGATGAAATTTAAATCAAAAAGAAAATCCTTTGTGTTTACCATTGCTCTTTAATGCTCCTCAACATGAATGATAATTTTATAATCATGATATAGATGCTCACCATTTGGTGGAGCTGTCATACTTGTATCTGAAATTTTCGACATGTTTTCGTTCATTTTAATCATTGTGTTTCATTCTTTTCTTTTCTTTTCTTTTTTCACAATAGGGCAATTGATCACTGGTAGTTGGGATAAAACCCTGAAGTGCTGGGACCCTAGGGGTGCAAGTGGACAGGAGCGCACTCTGGTTGGGACATATCCACAACCTGAGCGCGTTTACTCCCTATCTCTTGTTGGACATCGGCTAGTTGTAGCAACGGCTGGAAGGCATGTCAATATTTATGATTTGAGGAACATGTCTCAACCCGAGCAACGGAGAGAATCTTCATTGAAATATCAAACTAGATGTGTGCGCTGCTACCCTAATGGAACAGGTAAACTTGAGCATTCATAGACGTGCACTCATCAAAATTTTTGTATGCATTTCTTGGCTAATGGTAGCTCTATGTTTGCTTATGATTTTGTGCTTTAAGTTGTTTACAAATACTACAAAATAGAAATCACTTGGAGGAAGAACATGTAATAAACATGCTCAGATTATTTGATTATGTATGATTGTATATTCCAATTTCAGGAATGACACATTTGATTGCTTTGTTAAAATCAATTGTATTGCTACTTTTTTGTAGGATATGCACTTAGTTCTGTGGAAGGACGGGTTGCAATGGAATTCTTTGACCTCTCCGATGCTAGCCAAGCAAAAAAGTAAATATTTCTTTGTATATCTGTATGATTTCCCTTTCAAATGCCAGTGTGATACAGTGATAGGAATATTCATGTTCATGATGGTCGTTTGACCATATGAGACATAGCAATTACTACCGGCTAATGACTTATGACCTTTATTCAGATATGCCTTTAAGTGCCACCGAAAATCAGAAGCTGGAAGGGACATCGTCTATCCTGTAAATGCTATTGCATTCCATCCCGTGTATGTTTTTAAGAATTCTCAGTCATCAGGATTTTATTACCACCTTAATTTATTCGACGCTGTGAGGATGTTGAATTGCTTACGTAATTGTGCATGATAGGATTACCAAGTTGTAGTCCGAGTTATAGTGATTAACAAAATGCTCTATAAAAAAAATCTTGCTGTAGATATGGTACGTTTGCCACAGGAGGCTGTGATGGTTATGTTAATGTTTGGGATGGAAACAACAAGAAGAGGCTATACCAGGTTTTAATTTCTTTTCTCTTCTGAATAGTTTGAACTACCAGATTTCTTTCCCCTTCTCGTGCACTGAATCCTATTACTAAATCGCTGCTTTTGCTTCCAGTACTCAAAGTATCCAACAAGCATTGCTGCACTTTCATTTAGCAGAGATGGGCGGCTCCTGGCTGTTGCATCAAGTTATACATACGAAGAGGGGCTTAAACCGTAAGCACTCTCGCATAACTGCTGGTTCTAGTCTATGTATTTTTTTGGGAACACTCGTCTCCTGCCTTTTTCCTCTAGGGGACTGAACTGAAGTTCTTTCTTGGTCCTGAATATTATGATAGTTTTTAACTACATTTTAATTTACAGCCATGATAAAGATGCCATATACATCCGTGGCGTAAACGAGATTGAGGTCAAGCCAAAACCCAAGGTCCTTCCTCCAGCTTGATCGCAGATGATGACCCAGATTGCAAGTAGATTTGATATGCTTGTCAACTAATGTGTGCATATGTTCACGTCTCTCTCGTGGACACCAAGAACAAAGCTATATATAAGCTCATTTTGTTTAGTAGTTTTATTTCTAAGTACGATCTGTTGTTGGAAATGTTCTCTTTTCTACTATTGTTTGTCCAGATTACCTTCTTTTGTTAAGGTAGTTATGTTGTAAAGTAATTTGACTTGAAACTGATAACCAGTTATTACCAATGTTATGCCTCCCATTTTCAACTCAGCATTAAGATGGTTATACACCCTTAACTGTGCAGTTAGTCGACAACTATTATGATCCAGGGGTAAGATGTCATGGGCGATGCAGTTAAGAATTAAGATGTAACGTAAACGCGACTTGACTTGAGAAAACAGAAAGCTTCCAACCGTTGAACTTGAATGGGATGTAAAGACAACATAGCGAGTAGAATGACAACATAAAAGTCTACCACATTAGTAATGGTTCCATATTTACAATATAAGAAAACACTAATATTTAAACATTATTCGTTCCCTTCATCCAATGAAATTTTCGAAACCAACAATAGATAATTTAGTAATTCAGCAACGTAAGTAACACATCACCCAAGAGACGAGATCCAGACGTTAGAATCTGTCTGGGGCAAAATTTTTTAGTTGGCCTTCATATAATATAATACCAAGATAGCTGCTTGACCTTCATACAATGAGTACAACAAAACCCACAAACACCCTTTAAAGGCGTTGCTTGCTTTCTTGTGATAGCAGGGAAGAAGTGCCTTATGCTTTGTGCCATTTACCCAAGTCCCGAAGGAGACACTTGAGGGTTAGCACCACCTTGTCTTCTCATAGCTCGTGATTGAGCAAGCATTTCATCATAATTCTGATCCAAGAAGTGATAGTAAGTATAGCATGCATGGTATTTTAGGAGGGAATATATATATTGCAATGAAATATTACCCGTTTGTCAAAAGCAATGTCCTGCGAATCGATTATTTTGTCAGCAAGACCGTACTCAATAGCTTCCTCTGCCCGAAAATATTTAGGCCTCTGGACATCTTTAGCAATTTCTTCCTTAGATTTCCCTGTTCCTTTAGCCAACAGCTCGATGTAAGACTCACTATTTGCGTCCAGTTCTTTTGCCTGTATTTTTCCAATATAATTGTTAAATTGAATAGCTATAACAAAGAGATAAACAAACAAACAAATAAACAGTGAAGAGGACAAACAGATTTATTACCTTAATCCACATATCTATAACAGCACCACTGGATCTGTTGACTTTTGGTAGATGCAATTTTGCTGCAATAGGAAACATTTTAGAATCCACGGTAGTATAAAATATCATACAACACTATATTCCACCTAATCCATTTAAAATATATGGTCTTTTTCTGCAATATTTTCTTATTGAAATCATTCTACTCCACTTCATAAATAGCAACTGACAGGAGAAATATACCTAAGCATAGAACTTTTATATTCAAAATAACAACTCCACCAAGGAAGTTTTTCCTTAAGAAGGAATTGTATCAACTTCTTAACAAGCATGTTAGCAGCCGTTTGATCAGAAGATCTAATATGAGATCCAAAATGGGTGATTATGAGGTTTTACAAGGGAACTATAATTCACTATTCCTATTTCCAAATATACTCATGAAACAAATAAAGGATAAAGGCTTTAGAAGGAAGATTCGTAGAACATGTCTGAAGCCTCTACAAAGGCACAATGATGGGGATTCAATCAAGCAAAAGTTTTTGAAAAAAAATTAACAGAGATGAAGGTCATACTAGATGAATTTGGCTGTACAGCGCGATAACCCTTTGCACCAAGCGACAGAAGCATTGCTGCCTGACCATATGCCATTCCACAATTCACAGTATAGACATCTGATTTGACATACTTCAGGCAGGGAAAAAAAAGGATCAATTAAAGCATGGGTAGCAGTGATGAATCAAAAGAATACACCAAATCACAGCCTGTGTAGTATAGAAGTGGTGACAGAAACTTACAGACATCATATCAGCTATAGAATATGCCTCAGTTTCAGATCCCACAGTCTCATTCTTCTCATTCTAAAAATAAAAAAGGGAAAGGAAAAACAATAATGTAAATCAACACCCCATATAGGGAAACATTTTAAAACAGTGACTACAAAGCTTACCTGAGTCCCAGATGAATTGATATACAAGTATATAGGTTTGGCCGGATTATCATAATCCAGCCACATAAACTGAGCAATAAGAAGTTCTGTGACAGCTGGTACAATCTGCTCGAACGCATAGAAAAACATCAGCATGACCACAATAAATGATTGAAGGTATACAACTATAATAAAGCTAGTGATACAAGAAATCTATACATAGAAGCTAGTGAAACCAGAAATATGCAATCATCAAGAGCAGGCGATATTAAAGTGAAAACATGACGATGCTTACCGGCATACCCAGATAGCATATCCGAGCATCCAAGAGCAACGACGGCAAATCCGGTGGAGCAGTTCTAGGCCTTCCGGTTCCTCTACCTCCTCCTCGGTACATACTGACACTCATGCTGTATTTTGAAGGGCCCTTATCACCGAAGTCAGATAGACTCCACATCCCACCATGATCCAAATAATTTCTGGCAGATGAGATGCTTTCCTGTCATAACAGTTAAAATTGAAAGTAATTCTCAAAAGGCAAAACCACATTCCCAATCAATAATATGATTATCTCAATGGATATATAGAGGGCAATAAAATGTGTGAACCTCTGTAACTCTTTCAGCCTGCTGGCGGATAGGATTATCTTCAGTCATAAACATATCCATTTGTGAAGGACTGAGGCCATATAGAGATTGAGGTGCATTCTTGTAGTTATCCATCACTACACATCATAATCAAGCACGAAATTGTAATGTTCTTCAGCTAGTTCATACTCAAATTCGCAAATAGTAAAGAAAAATCGAAGAGCACAAATTAGCAATAAACCTAATAAATGGGGAAAAGAGGTGAAAAGAACTCACATCCGTCCTTGAGATTTTCCTGGCGGAACTGCTTGGGGATGTGGTCGAAAGAAGAGGACTTGGCAGAAGGAGACTTGAAGGTGCAGCCACGTGGCAGTCTGGGCCTGGCGGGAGAAGGAAGGAGCTTGGTTCCATGGAGAAAGGGGCGCAGAGAAGAAGCTGCGGAATCGTCAATGAAGGAGGAGGGTGCAGAGAGTGGTAATAACAGAGAGGATGCCATTGGAGGCATAATCGGAAGCACGGATGAAAAGGAATTTGGGGTTTGCTTTCAACGGCGGAGAAGAAGATAGCTCTGCCTACCAGATGCTATGCTACTGCTTCATCCACTTCGATCCAAATCCAATTGTTCCCGGGTCGGGTACAATACTTTCTTAACATTTTTTTTAAGTGAAAAAAAAAAATTTCATGTATTCCTTTTGCTTTTACACATAAAAAAATTAATTTTTTTAATTAGTATTAGTGAATCTTTTTTATTTTAAATTTTAAATTCTAAAACTTTTTAAAATACCATCTTATCTTTTAGGTTAAATTCTAAACCTGTTTACCGTGTGCATTTTATCCAATCCCATCAATTATCCTCGAGTTCTCTTTGCTTCAAAAGCAGTAATATTAAGATTGACATAATTCAAATAAAACCCTTATCATATTGGCAAATCTTCATTAACTAGATAAATTTTGGTAGGCTGATATGTGGTACTCGTAATATTAACATGTGAATACAACGTGGCAGTGTGGTTATCCTCTTATTTATCTTGCCTGTCGTAATTGTGTTCCAGTTTTTGTGGACTTAAAAATACATCTACTCTGTTTTGTCCTATGTACTTTGAACTTTGAAGTTTAATCACCTTGATGTTGGCCCATGGTGTGGTCTCAAACTCAACTCTCAATAAGGATATATGGAGAGATATATGGTTCATGTTTGGGAGCCATTATTTTGTTAAAAAAAAAAATTTTTAATAAAAATTTTTTTTTTATTTTTTAACGTATTTGACAAATTTCTAGTAGTAAAAGTAAGTGCATGTTTGGGCGCCATTATTTTGTTAAGATCTTTTTTTATTTTTTAACGTGTTTGTCAAATTTCTAGTAGTAAAAGTAAAAGTACTAGTAAAATAAAAAAGATTTTTTTGAGAAGCTCTAATTTACATCTTTTTTTAAAAGATCTTTTTTTTAAAAAAAAAAGATGTTTTTCATATAATAAATAAACAAAAAATACTTTTATATTGTTATACACAAACATAATTGATAAATAAAAAGACTTTTTTACATGAGATATCCAAACATAAAATTACTTTTACTTCTCTATAAGATCTTTTAAAAAAAGATAACTCGAAAAAAGATCTTTTCTTAAAAACTCGTCCAAACAAGCCCTAAAAGCACTAGTAAAATAAAAAAAAAAAGATCTTTTTTGAGAAGTTGTAATTTACATCTTTTTTTAAAAGATCTTTTTTCTTTAAAGAAAAGATGGTTTTTATGTAATAAATAAATAAAAAAGTAATTTTATATTGTTATATCCAAACATAATTGATAAATAAAAAAAATTTTTTATATGAGATATCAAAACACAAAATTACTTTTACTTCTCTATAAGATCTTTTAAAAAAAAATAACACGAAGATGCATATATGTATCATGTATGTTAACTAAAGCTATGGAGAAGCAAAATACGAGGTTTCTAGAACCGCAAGAAGATGTTTAAGCTCCATAGATCCCTCATGTAGGATTGTGGGAAGGACATATGCTTGACTTAAATACCATAAATAACCTTGGCATATTGCTGTTTAATTTTTGCTAAACCTCAATACAAGAAAGTCTTAGTGTGTTTGGATTACAGTATGCAAACAAAAGTTTACATAAAATTAATTTTGTAAATTTGATTTTGATAAAAAATAAATTTGTATTGAAATGATTTATGTTTAACCATTTTTATATCAAAATAGATTATAGTAAAATAAATATTGTTTAGATTACACTACTTAAAATCACTCTTAGATAAAAATTGTTAAAATAGACATCAATTTAAATAATTGTTTATATATTATTATCCTATCATTTTAATTTAGATATTTGAATAATCTTATTAATTAATTTTATAATAAAATTAATATATATTATTTTAAATAAAAATAACATATAAAAATTAGCAAAATAAAATTATATATATAAGAGTATTTAATCAAATATGTTATATTTTTTAAAAATTTTAATTATTAGCGTAAAAATGTTAATTTAGTATTTTTTATATTGTATTTTTGGTTTAATACTCTTAATAATTTTATTCTTAATATTATTTTAAAATCTAACGTGTATGATTTTATTAATACCTATGATTAATTTTTTATTTAATTTATCTTTTTTTTAATAAGATCATAATCTATATTATAAAAAATTACAATAAAAATTATATATACCAGAATTATAATTATAAAAAAGAATATTAAAAATAATAAAATTAAATATTTATCTTAACAGTGATGGAAGTAAATCTAAAAATTCTTAATGATGTATTTTATATAGTATATTTTTAGCTTTTTTAGTACTCTTTTTTAGTACTTTATAGTTTATTATTATTATTATTATTATTATTATTATTATTATTATTATTATTATTATTATTTATAGTTAATTTTTTGTTTAATATATTTTATCTAATGGAATCAATAAATCATATTATAAAAAGATAATAATAAAATATAATATACAAAAATCACAATTATAAGAATGTATAATGTCAAATAAAAATTTAACAAAAAATAGAAATGATAAGAATTCTATAAATAATACAATAATATGTCTATATGATAAAATTGGTAAAAAAAAAATAGATGTTTAGGATAAATGGCTAAAAGTCCATTAGTGAAACGCCGAAGCTAGAAATTGTTGCTTCTGGTAAACGTAGTTTTAAATACAAAATCACTTCTGTATTTGCCAAACAAAAAAATAGTCAAAAAAGATAAGTTTTCAAAAAATTTAAACGTATTTTTTCTTCTCGAACGAATTTGTCAAACACACCCTTAATTTGGTAAAACCGTCATAAGTAAATTAGTCTTCTATGTTTCATCAACATTTACTATAGGAAGAATGCTTAATTGCTAATAGAAATAATGCAGCTTCAGTTTTAGGATTTGTTTAATAATCTGAGTTTGAATATGTTAGAAATTTATACTTTAGTTTAAATGCAATACTATTGCATTGATAGGGCAAGTTCCCCTGCCAGCATTTATTATTATTATTATTATTATTATTATTATTATTATTATTATTATTATTATTATTATTATTATTATTTGGATGTGGCTCCAGTAATTCAACTCGGTCCAAAATAACAGAAATAATTCGCCCCGCAACCTAACTCAGTTCTGGCATCCGACCCACATGAAATTCGACCCTATAAAAATCTTAGTTTTGCTCTTCGTCCTCCTTCACACTAGGTTCTCCCACTACTATCGTTGTCTCCTTCAGCTCACCTGAGATTTGCTACATGTTCCTGATTCCAAGCGCCACCTTTTCGGATGCCATTGTCGTCCCTAATTTGGAGGATTTTCTTCTGAATTAGGCCATTGTTGCGCCTCGCCGAGTATGCACCTTCCTAACCTAAAACCCCTTTCCTCCTGCTATATGCCATTCCGCGCACCACTCCGCTTTTCTTGGGCTGCAGTTGGAGCTGCCCTGGAGCCCCTGGCAATTCTATGGTTTGATGATCACTACCACTTCTCTGCCATAACGCGTTCTGCGACGTTGTAAGATCGGCTGCGCCCCTACCTTGGTCCGTGTCTGCTCTGTCGATGGCTTCCTTATGGTTATCGTTGGTTGGTTGGAGCTTTGCTGTGGATCGATGTTGCTTCTCGTCTTCAGCTGCTTGCTTGTCTCGGGTTTTTGTTTCCACCCTCCCATGTAACCCCTCTTCCATTTGAAGTCCCTGATGGCTGGTCGAGTCAGAAACCTTGTTTACTTGATTCTGTATACCTTGATTATGCTAAATTGATGCGAAACTTGCTTATGCTCTGATTGTATTCCTAACTTGAGTAGGTGGATTCATTGTTCACTGTCTCCGTAGTTCATTCCCCGCTGCCAGTTGGTGAGCTAATTTGTTGCCATCCCGTGGAGTCCAGGTAGCTCCCACATCTGGAGCCACTTCCAGTAATTGGAGAATGTCTCGGATGATTGCATCTGCTTCCGCTATAGGCATTTCTGTCTTGATTGTCTGAACCAGAGGTAAGCAGTCTGTTTCAGTTATGAAATTGGGTATTTGTAGATTTTTAATGAGTATGAGTGCCTTTCTGTATGCTTGACCTTCTGCTGTTAATATTGATATTGTCTTGAATGTTGCTGTTGTCCCAGTGATGACTTTTCCTTGCCAGTCCCTAACTACAGCTGCTAAAGCTGCCATTCCTGTATCCTTGTGGAATGTCATGTCTGTCTTCACTTTCAACCTATTTTTTGGTAGAGGTCTCCAGGTAATTCTCTTTCTCTCACCGCTCCTACCTGTCCCTGGTTTGTTTTCTATAATGGATCCCTCTGTTGCATTATGAAATTCTGTTGTTAGATACTTTGATTGGATTATTACCTTTTTTGGAATGATTTTTGTTTGCTAGAATATATGCTGGTTCATCGCTTCCCGTATGCACCAACAAACACATCCGAGTTCACATAAAATTTTTCCTTGTTCATTCCTTGCCTCACTCTTAATTCTTTTAATTGTATCCATCATCCACTCTCCAAAAGATCTTACATTATAGGCCGTAGGCACAATTTGAATGCTGAATTTGAACCACACCGCTCTAGTCCACAGACACAATAGTAACGCTTGTTCAATTGTTTCGTCCTCTTTTTGGCATATGCTGCATGAGGGTGTTGTTGTAATTTTTTACTGGTACAAGTTCGTATTTACTGGCAGAATTCTGTGCACTGCTTTCCATAAAAACATTCTAACCTTTTGAGGCACCGGCAGTCTCCAAATGGCCACCCAAACCTCCCTCCAATCTTGACTAGTCGAAGCTTTGCAGATTCTTCCCTCTTCCTTTGCATCATTCTCCTCCTTTGCAGCATGATAACCGGTTCTCATGGAGTACTGTCCATCTTTTTAATGCGACCAAACAAAGTGATCCTTTTGATTAATCAGGCTAATGGGAGTTTTGATTATTAGTTCCGCTACATTTCCAGGAAATATGTCTTAAATTTTGTTCGTGTCCCAGCCCTCCCTGTCTCTTATCAACTCACTCACTCTTCTAATACCCCCTTCTCTGCCTCTCCCCAATTTTCCTATCCTTGCCACTCAATTGTCTTTCCAAATATCTATCTCCACTCCATTCCTTATACTCCACCTTCCCTTCCTTCTAAGGAAGTCCCTTCCCTCCAGCAAGCTCCTCCATATCCACGATGTGTTTCTTCCCTCTCCCGCCTCCCATAGGCTGCAATTAGGGTAATAAATGGCTTTTAGTATCCGAACCCATATTGTGTCCTCCTCTTTTAATAGCCTCTGTTTGTTTAGCCATGTGTGCAATATTTTGGCATTCTAAATCCTTGAACCACAAGCCTCCGTTTGTTTTACTCTTAGTCATTTTTGCCTAACTCTTCCAGTAAATACTTCTTTCCTTTCCATTGTTTGTCCATCAGAATCTGGCAATTGCTGCTTCAATTCTTTTACAAAAGGCTTTAGGGAATTTAATGACATTCATGGCATTAATAGGAATTGCCTGTATTACTGCTTTTATCAGAACCTCCTTTCCTGCTTGATTTAATAGTTTCTCTTTCCATTCTTGCATCTTGTCTAGCATCTTTTATTGTATCTACTCCAATGCCCTATTTTTGGATCTTCCCCATCTCGCTGGTAACCCTAGGTATCTTCCCAGATCCTCCCATGATGTCATTCCAGTGATTTGCTCAATGTTCACCCTCGTTTGTATTGGTACTACCTTCCAAATATCAGCTCGGACTTGTCAGTGTTGATTCTTTGTCTTGATGCCTCTGTATATTTATTTATAATCTGAATGAGTTGATAAATCTCCTCTTCTTGCGCCCGTGCAAAAATAATACAATCATCATCGAATAATAGGTGAGTAATGACAGGAGCTGTTGGAGCAAGCCTAATTCCGGATATAAGATTTTTCCTCCTCGCCTTTTCCATGAGAATAGTAAAACTCTCAGCAACCAAAATAAATAAATAGGGCGATAGGGGATCTCCCTATCTAAGACCTCTTTGAGGATAGATCTTAGTTGACAACTTTTCATTTATTTTGAATCTATAACTAGCGCTTTTCACACAGCTCATCATCAACATGACCCAATCTTTGCTAAAACCGAACTCTTCCATGACCCTTTTGTAGAAAATTTCATTCTAGCCTGTCATATGCCTTATTCATATCCAATTTGATGGCTATGTCATTGGTTCTAAGATTTCCTTTTTTGTTTAATTTATGAAATGCTTCCTGTACTATTACTATATTATCTTGTATGAGTATTCCTTTTACAAAGGCACTTTGAACCGGAGATATAATAGCATTTAACACTTTCCTTAACCTCCCCACTAAGACCCTCGTTACAATCTTATACATGAAATT
This sequence comes from Arachis hypogaea, assembly GCF_003086295.3. Lineage (NCBI taxonomy): Eukaryota > Viridiplantae > Streptophyta > Magnoliopsida > Fabales > Fabaceae > Arachis > Arachis hypogaea. The sequence continues at coordinate 111,908,611 of NC_092044.1, forward strand.
ACAACAGCTTATAGGTCTAAGTTGATTCAGGCTTTCCGGTTGACTCGTTTTGGGTATCAACACAACAGTTGTTTCTCCCAAGTCCTCCAGTAAGCTGCCCTCTCCAAAAATTTGTTTGACTACCCCACACACTTCTTTACTCAAAATATTCCAGTGTTGTTGAAAAAATCATCCATTTAATCCATATGGGCTTGGAGCTTTTAAGCCACCCATGCTAAACACCGCTTCCTTAATTTTCTCATCACTGATTTTCGCCATTAACTCCTCATTCATCTCTTTTGTGTCTCTCTTAGGAATTTCTGTTACGCACTCTTCCAAGTTCCTATCTCCTTTCGAAGTAAACAGCTTAGTAAAATGTCTTTCTACCAATCTCATTATATTTACTTCTCCTTGTATCCACTGCCCTGTCTCATCTCTCAATTTGTCAATTCTATTCCTAATTCTTCTCTGAATAGTTGTCGCATAAAAGAAGGCTATATTTTTGTCACCCCACTTTAACCATTTCAGCCTTGATCTTTGTCCCCAATATTTTTCTTCTTATTTCCAGAGTTATGATATTTGATTCTTCAGCTCTCTCTCCCTTCTTTGATCCCCTTCCGTCATACCTGCCTCTTGAATTTGATGTAGCTCTATTTTCTTTCTTTTTATCTCTTTATTTGCTCTCTTAAACTTCCTACTACTCCATTCCATCAACTCCCTTTTGCATCTATTCCCCTTTTTTGTGAATTGATTCCACCTGTTTCTATTTCCGTCATCCAGTTGCCAGCTCCTCTTCATCACCTCTTTGCACTCCTCATGTTCTGTCCAAAAGGCCTCAAACCTGAAATCCTTTTTTATCTGAACTTGCCGCTGTGTATCCAAAATTAAGGCACAATGATCTGAACTTACAGTCGGGGAGGCTTTTAAAGTGATATTCTGGTATATTTGCAGCCACTTCCAATTCACTAACACCCTATCTAGTTTTTCCCTAGTGATAACGTTATTTCTTGGATTGCTAAGCCATGTATACTTACTGCTTTTAAGGTCAACATCTATTAAACCATTATCATCTACAAACCTTCTCAAAGTTTCTAAATAAATTCTTGATTGTGGATAAATGCCTACCTTCTCATCTTGACTTAAAATATCATTGAAGTCCCCCAAATAAGCTTGAGGTACTTCCTTGCTCTTGTTACTTACTGTAATCTTCTGCCACAGTTTCCTTCGCTTTTGGAAAACTGGATTACCATACACGAAGACACCCTGCCAATTCAAATCGTTGTTAATGTTAATATTTACTTTAATATAATTATCACACCACTCATAAACATTGATATTAGTATTAGATTTTCATAGCAAACTTAGACCACCGGACAAGCCCCGGAGTTCCACGCAAAACATATAGTCGAAATTAAGCTTTCTTCTTACCCTATTCATTTTTTCCTTACTAGCACTAGTTTCCATTAAAAACACTATTAGCGGCTTTACTTTTTTACATAGCTCATGTAACTCAGAAATTGTCGGGGCAACCGCTATTCCTTGACAATTCCAGCTGATAATACTCATGACTGAGGTTGGGGCATGTTAAGGCCCGCCTCCTCAGCCATTTGTATTCCCCTAATCTTACTAGACTCATGCATGGATAACTCATACTCTCCTGTGTCCAGAGCTATATTGTCATTCTTCATTTTCTTGTGCTCCCTGTCCTCTTGTTCCTCCTTCTAATCCTTGTATGTAAGCATTGGCACCTGCCTGTTCTCTCGTTTTCTTTTCAAATACAACTTCAATTCCAACTTCTTGGCTAGCTGTGTTTCCCAATCTGCATGTACCTCGGCTGTTTTGTCTTCATCTTCATCACTTGCTAATTTCACATAGTAGACGTTTTCACCCTAGTTGACATGTTGACCGACCACTTCAAGCTCTTTATTCTGTGCCTCCTTGGATGGCTTGTTTAGTTCATCTTCTTCTATTCCTCTTTTCACTGATTTCTGGTATTTCTTGCTCTTTATTCTACCTTCAAACGTCTGCTAACATGAGCCTTTTTAATTCCTGGCCTATGATTTCTTTTTTTCTTTTATCCTCCTGGCCCAACTTTCAGTCTTCAATTTTATAGCTGTTCACCTCCCTTTCTTCTGTTGGATAATTATTCAGCCCACTTCCTCCAATGTTCCCAACTTGCAAAGGGTTTACTACTAAGTTAGGCCCAATATCCTTTCTTAGTCCGTCTCCACTTAACTTCTGAGCTTCTTTCCTCTTATCTCCCTTCTGAGCCTTTATGTTGTTGGCCCATTCACTATTCCTTTCTCATATCTTCTTAATAAGATTTTTAAATTTAAAGGCTACTCCTAGGTCAAGCTGTGTATCCCTGTCATCCTGAAAGTCGAGAATTTTTGGTACTTCCTCTACCTGTTTTTCTGCCTGTGCCATCTCTTCTTCTCTGCTTGTTTAGTTTTTCCAGACGCTTTCTTCCCTAATTTTCTGCTGCAGTGTTCGCGCAGCCCTTATCCTACTCTCCTCAGAGCTCTGTTCTTCACTACTCTCTCGTCCAAGGCCCTGTTGCTCACGCGCCTGCTCCTCCCCTTCCTCTTTCCCTCCATGTTGTTTTGAAATTTCTCCTCCCATGGTTGGACCTAGTCAAATTTGACCTACTCCTAGTCCTGGTGAGTACTTCTTCTTGGTTGGATCAGCATGCCATGGCTGTTGGATTTTTGCACATTTTCTTCTCGTGTCCTAATATACCGCAGTTGAAACAGTAGCTGTCCGGTAGCCTTTCATACTTGAAAAAGATCCACAGTGGTGACATCTCCTCTCTATCTAACTAGAAGCCTGTTGGCAGAGCCTTGGTAATGTTAATGCTAACCCTTATCCTCAGATATGATCTCATAAGAATGTCATCCACTTTTGGATCTTCAGTCTCAGTCACTACTCCCAACATCTCTCTGATAACAGTGCATGTATCCTTTTTCATGAGGTCATGTGGAATACTATACACTTAAATCCAAAATTTCATGAAATTATGATCTACTTCAAACACAGATTCTCCCTCCCTCCAGAGTCTGAGGTTGACCATATTTCCTTTGACATTCCAAGGACCATTCTAAATAATCTGCAGCCCTCTCTTTCTATCTTTAAAGCTGAATAACATATTTTTTAAACTAATATCAGTAACTGCCACTCCTTCTGGGTTTTCCCACATTCTCAATAAAGTATTCTTGTATGTTTTGAAACTTATCTCTTTATCACTTATTATCTTTTCCACCATATTTAAGCAGCCTCTCTTGTACCTTAGTTCTCCAGATTTGTTGAACTTGTTGACTTTTCCTTCAATGCTATTCATATTGTGAGTTTCTGAATAAAAGTAGTTGTATATTTCAGGTTTTTCAGTATGTTTGAAAGCTCAGGTTTAGTGATGTATGTGTGAGAATATGGTTGTAGGTGTTGAGAGAAGAAGGACTCTCTATTGGAAAAGAACCTGAAGTTCTCAGAAGACTCTCCTGTTGAGAAAAGAAGAGCTCCCTATAAGAAAAAACTTACTTTTAGGTAGTAATTTTCAGTGTTTCCTGCTAGCATTTGATTAATTGGTTTGATGCACTATTGGATTGCTGGAGAACATTTTTGGTTGATAAAAAAGCTAACTTTTCTTTTTCTCCCATGGTCGGATCGATAATGAAAGGTTAGAATTTAGAACAAACAAATAAATAAATTTTTAAATAACAATGGGCCGAAGCCCAAAGAAACAGTTAAACCAGGATAACCCATAAAAGACCATGGCCCAATAAGTTTGAATTGGTAGTACAAGGAGATCAGTGAATTCCTTTATCAAGAATAAAAGGGAATGACCAATGAACCATAGCTCACACGCATTCCGCCCCCTCCCCATCTCAAAGGTCTCGGGTTTGAGTCTTACCAGCTGCAACCGAGAAGAAAAAATTGGTAAGTATGTGAGGAGTATGTGGGTGTATATTGTGTACCTAGGATTGAAGGTTGTCCAATCCATTGGAGTACCTAAGATTGGGGATTGTCCAATCCACCGACCAAAAAAAAAAAGGGTGTGCAATGAAACCCAATAGCACTTGGAGGCTTTGTTCAAGTGGAAGGTTTTAATGACCAAAAACCAAAGTGGAAGGTTTTAGGCCTCCTACAAAGTATATTTGGGTTCAGGGCTGTTATAGCTGAGTTAGTAGAGAATAAACTGAAAAAATAAAAAAAACCAACTTTCGTACCCCGGGTGATCAGTGCTTTGTAATCTTGGGCTTTTATCCCTATTTTAATACCAAAAATAAATTAGTTGAGGCTGTATTCCAATGACAAATTGTTTGCCTCCAAAGTTGCCACACCAGGCTCGAACCCAAGTGATTAAAGAGCCATATATTGTGTGTGTCAGTGTGTGAGTAGGTGAGAGTCTGTGTTATGACCAAAAAAAAAAAAAATTATAAAAGAAGAACATCACCTATAAGGAGAAAAGAAAAAAAATCCAAAAATATGTATAAGGATTTCATTATTTAGATTGACAATTCATGGGATGGAAGGCTTAGTATTTAGTAATATAATAATAATAGATTTAACAAAAATGTTATGTATGTACACTCTAAAAATTAATAACTAAATCAGGTAACATATATTTGTGTATAAATATATATATTATTTAATTTATTTTTAATATATATTTTATATTTTAATATATATTATATGTTAATAATTAATTTTTAATGTATATTTAATATGATTGTGAATTTAATTTAATTTTATTAAATTTTATTCTCTTTTAACTGAATTTATAATTTAATATTAAGCATCCACTCCACTTTTGATCCATTGAAGTTGGAACAGGTAGATTTAATAGTTGTTTGCTTAAACTTTTCAAGCAAGTCTATAAAAATTTAAAAGAGCTTCAACTTCACCAACTGCATACATTTCTGATTTAGTAAGAAGTGTAGTAATAACTAAATATTCTTCAAGTAATCCTTCGCATATTGCTTCATTGTAATCCTCAGAACTCAAAATGACAAGTTTCTTGAATTTAGCCAAGTAATCTTTGGCATAAACATTGAGTTTCTTCCCATTTTTAGTTTTATTTTGTTTGAAGCAATGAAGTTCTACTGCAATATGCAAAGGCACATTTGATTATGCAATTCTTGAAATCATCATCATCCATCGATAATGACAATCAGGAACAAAGATTATAATCTTGAAGCAATCTTGATGTTTGATAAAAGACTTTTCAGTAAGTTTATACGCATCAAAATCAAATTCAGATAGCTCTTTGTTTGGTAGAAGATGTCCTAAAAATTTTGACTCCGAATTTTAAATAATGCAAACTGCTTTTAAGTTATAAAATTATTTTTATGAAGCTTATTAGGAATGAAATAGAGGAAGAATTTTCGTATTAAAATTATAAGAATTAAAAATATAATAGCCATAATGAAAATAACAAGATTGAGATATTAAAATTTTAAAATTTAGGCTCTTGATATCATATTAAAATAGTGATAAGAATAAAAATATTGTAAAATTATGAGTGAAAAAAAATGAACATAGTAAAATCAAATTAGAAAATTGTGATTATTATAATCTTAATTGTACAAAAGCGTATGATTATACTTGTATATACATTAGGGAGTGTACGAAGCAGAGAGTAGAAAACTGTGTATAGAAACTTTGGATAATAAGCATAACTGAAAACAGTTTTTAATAACAGAAAGTTACTGCTACTCTATTAAAGTATCTACTGAATTGTTTATAGTACATGTGAAAATTTTGAAGCAAGTATTGGCTCTTGTTCGAAAGAGGAAAAGAAATAAACGGTTATTGTTGTCGATAGATGAATTGGTAGAGCAAGAATTAGGTGTCATGTGACATGCCAATAATCCTGTTGGCTCCCACAGTTGTGTTCAGTTCAGTGGGGTTCACCTTTTGGAACCCTCCACGTACAACGATGCTTAGTGTTAAGAATAGATTAGTGGCTGGTGTTTCACGCACAAAACTAAATTATATTATAATAAATATTATGCCAACGCACTCCTCCTCCATCCACTCATCCACTCACTACCTACATGATATGTTCTTTCCTTATAGTTACGTATACCCTAAATCCATCACATCTATCTAATTATCGGTTATAAACAAATACAATCCTTTTTAATTTGTCAAGTCTATCTCCCCAAAACAATTAAAAGGACATAGAGAATTTAATTAAGTTTAACTCAAAAATATGAGTTTTATTTAAAAATTTGTTACTTATTAATGAATTTTTATATATACAAGATAGAATTCGTGTAAGTAAACTAATAAATTAATTACTAGATTAATCTAATTTGATTTAAATTAGTAGTATATTAAGAATTAAGTAATTAAGGATTGAGTGTTGATATGAAGTGAGGATAAGAGAACAGGTTGTAGAATAATAATGGTGTGAATGAATGGAAATGATTGTGTTTGTCGGTTATCCATAACATGTGGGAAGTAGGCAGATCAGATGCGAAGTTGAGACTTCAACTGCTACGTGTCACCATTTGAAACTACTTCACTTTATATGCCTTGCGTGTCGCCATTTCCAACGCCTTTCCTTCTTCTCCTCGTTGCTCTCTCTTTTTTTTTTTTATATATTTCGTCGGTGAATCAATCAACCAACCCCTCTCTCCCTCCCACAAAATACCACACTCTTCTTTACTCTCTCTCTCTCACTTATCCTTAACACGTTTCAATTGTTTTACCTGGATTATTAATTAATTCAAAATATCACATATATAATATATTCCACATAGTTCTAGAACTTATTGTATGTGTTGAATCAAAATGCACGGAGATAATAATCATGGAAAGATACCTGATTGAATATATATGACGCAATATTTAGGTGTATATAAAATGCACGCGCACGCACGCATCTACAGTTCCACACTTAGCTTCAATTTGCTCGATCAATATACTCTACTTTTCCAAATAGTTCCAGAACTTGGCTTACATTTCACTAAAATCTTAATTGGGATAATAAAGGACTATTTGATTATGACGTAATATTTATTATTGAAGTTGATCATAGAGTAATCATCACTTCACAGTTCACAATTACGTTTCTTTTGGAGTTTCCTGTGTGGTATTTTGGCATTTTTCAAACGCCGTTAACATTCTTAAGCATAACAATGTAAATATCTTATTAAAGCTTTCTAATAGCAATTACAACCATATTTCAAGAAAATATTTAAAAAAAATTAAAAAATTATTAGAATTTATTATTTTAAAAATAATTAAAAATAATAAATTCGGATAATTTTTTATTATTTTTTGTATGTGTTGTGTTGGAAAAAGGGTATTGGGACAGGTGGCGAGTGTTGAAGGTGGGTGCAATTGTTAGCTGTATTATTGGGTGTGTGCCAACCAACGAATCAACAACGATAACTGATCCATTGCACAGTGGAAGTTGTTGTTGAAGCCACGAAATGTAAAGTGAGAGAAAGAGCAAGTAATAGTGATGATGAGGAGTGTGACTCTCACGCATATCCTTACTCTGATCCAAGCCATGACGAATAATCAATTACCCTTTTATTTTTTCGCCACGAGGCGTCTACACTTTTTTCTTTCTCATTAACACGTCAATTTGGTCAAATACGTTGCCTTCTACGCTTCTTTACAATAATCCCTTTCCATTACTCTAACTTCTACGCGTATGCCTACATGCACTATACGCTTCGATCCATTTTATTATTCTTTTCTCCTTCTCCTTCATTAATTAATATTACTTCAAAATACATCAGTTAATCAAGTTGCTTAGCTTGCAACAAGTTGTAAATGATTGAACTGATTTAAATTCATTACTCACCACATTAATTTCACAAAAATGAATGAATGCTAGTACTTTTGCTTCAATAATGGTGTTTACTTTTCTTCCCTTTTCCCGTTTTCTTTATTCCAATAATATTAGGTATAACCACTATAATTAGCGTTGAATGTGCAAATTGTGAGGAGGAGCATGACAATAATAATACTGAATAACACCATAGATTATTCTTGCCAAAATGTCAGGATATTTTTCGTTGACATTTAAAAGACCGAGCTGGCATTATTAGTAACCATAATCAAGGAGTTAGAAATAAAGAAAACAAAACTATGTAGTAGCTAGTAGATTAGTAATAATAAGTACTAATTAGAATTTAGAAGTAGACCAGAAATGGTAAAAAAAGAACACGAATAAAAATTTGACATTTTCTTATCCAATTGGGGGGTAGAAATTAGAAAATTCCAATTAATACGTAATACCATACATACTCTGACCATAGAAAATCGTGTTTTACACGGAGAAAGAAAGAAAAGTGAATGAGATTAAGATTAGATGAGATAAGAGTAGGCAATTATTCACATTTGACATTCCCACAATAAGAGTGAGCATGATGACCATAACCACCATTCACCGTGTGCGGGATTAATTAATGGCACGGCAACTGCACATTAATAAAATTAAATTAGAAAGAAAAAAAAAAGAAGAAGGTAGAAAGTGCAGGGAGAGTAGAGGGGCATCACGTAGCATAGTTTTGACTTTGAAAAAGTCATGGGGAGGTGTTTTTTTCATGAGTTCTCTCTCTCTCTCTCTATGTGTATATGCTTTAGTTGACCGACTTTTGCTTTTGGTATGATAGCAAGTCACCACTACTCAACACTCAAACACTCACCACCGAGTCACCAACTCATATTCCTATATAAACACACCCGAGCACACTTTTCTCTCATCCACTCATTCACTTCAATACAACACACACTGCTCTGTTCCTACTCTCTCTCTCTCTCTCTCTCGTTAATAAATTAAAGATGGCTTTGGAGGCTCTAAACTCTCCTACAGCTGCAGGAATCACTCCTTTCATTGCAAAGTTCCAAGATCAAGAAGAAGAAGAAGAAGAGCTTCATCAGCTGCGTGAGCCGTGGGCCAAGAGGAAGCGATCAAAACGACCGCGTTTCGAGAACCCTCCCACCGAAGAAGAGTACCTGGCTCTCTGCCTCATCATGTTAGCTCACAGCGGCAATAAGGTCACTGCCACTACTCTTAAGAACGAACAAACAGAGTCTTCATCTTCACAGCAACCACAAGAAGGATCATCGTCGCCGGCTCCGGAGATCAAGCTTACTCACAGGTGCACCGTCTGCAACAAGGCCTTCCCTTCTTACCAAGCACTCGGCGGACACAAGGCCAGCCACCGCAAATCATCCAATTCTGAAAACAACACCGCCGCCGCCACCGCCACAGCAGCTGCAGTCAACAGCGAAAACGTGTCAGCCTCCGCCACCACGAACGGCGGGCCAAGGATGCACGAGTGTTCCATATGTCACAAGTCTTTCCCTACCGGTCAGGCTTTGGGTGGCCACAAGCGCTGCCACTACGAAGGTGGCAACAACCACCACCACAACAACAACAACAACAATAGCAGCGCCGTGGCATCTTCCGAGGGCGGCGGCACCTCCTCTCAGAGCTTCCGTGGCTTTGACCTCAACCTGCCCGCTCCCCTGACCGAATACTGGTCGCCGGCGGCTCTTGATGACGTCAGCGAAGCGAAGACAAAGAACAAGAAGAAGAAGGTCGAAGAGCAAGAAGTGGAAAGCCCTCTGCCGGTAGCCGCCGCGAAGAGGGCGCGTTTGTTTGAAGACGCTGATCAGAACTAAGCAGAAGGGATTCGGATTCTGCTTAATTGATTGAATTTGATTGTGAATATGAACGGACAGATATACATATACATGGATCGCACACAGATTCATTCAAATTCTTCAACTCACTAGTTTCCGGCCATGATTATTTTATTTGGTTTCTCGTTTTCTTTTCTATTTTTGGGATCGGATATGGATGAAGAATTCGAATTTTAGTTTCAGGGGATATGATTTAATTTGTTTCTACTGCACCAATGCATTGATGTTTCTCTGTACAGACAAAATTTCTTCATTGCTTTTTGGACTGTACCTTCCTTCTCTCATCAATTCAATCTAACCATTTTTTACCATTAAATCTATGTATTAATATTTAATATTTTAATATATATTTCGTATAATATCCAATTTCTAGTGTACTGTATTAACTGTACTTTAAATGGAGTTATTATTATGAAGGTTATTAGAGTAACTAAAGGTCATTTAGTTTCTAATCAAAATGTTTTGGACACATAAACATCCACTGCATGCCGCGTGAACAACGCAGGGACAGCAGGGATGGACATATTCTTGTTTAAAAATTCACATTTTGACACCCTAAATGAACTGTACTGTCTCAATTATGAAATAACAGTACATATAGAAAGGAATTTTAGTATTTTAGCATATTTGAAATTAAAGCCTCGCTATCTATTTAGGTCTCGCATAAATATTTTAGATTGAGATGTATTAGTTTAAAGTAAGGAGAAATTAAATTTTTAATAACAAGGTAAGGTTAAGGTACACTAATTATAATGAAAGGTCTAAAAACAAACAACAACAACAACTTGAAGATATAATTAGTTGTGCAATGCAACATCGTCCATGTTATAAGGTAAGGTGGGTTGAACTGAAAACCTTCCCATGTGGTTCGTGGCTTTAATGCACATGTTGTTATCATTATGCCGAATTCACAACTGCTTTAGTTTGTGGCTAATAAGGACACTTGTTATTGGGTTGGCAAATTAAATCTATCTACCCACTAATTAATTCCAACTCTTGGTACATATCCATAATTCCACAGGTACTTTTTCACTACACTGCTATACACACTTTACTAATCAGAATAGTAATATTATGTCGTAATTAATTAAACTCTGGCAAGACGTGTGGGGAATGCTTGAACGTGCGGTGCAGTGTACTAATAATGCATTCAAGTAAGGTACGTTAATTGAGTTGTGAGCAAAGCAACTACTACATAATGTAATGTTAAATGTTATATAATTTTGAATGCCTAATTAGCGTTACGCGTTATGTGGCCATATGAGAGAGAAAAAGAGAGAGGGTTCGTTCAATTAAGACAAGTTTGTGACTTAGCTTGGAGGAGTCTGAATCAATAATCCTAAATATGCCGTGCGTGTCGTGTTGTCAAAGTCGGTTCCTCCAAATACGGCCTTCACTTCTTATACACATTTATTCCTTTATTTATTTATTTATCTATTGCTAGCTCCACATACATACGCTATTCGCTGTTCATATGCTTGAGTGCAAAGAACCACTGCTTTATTTTGACATTCACCAATCATTCTTGTATTATAGTTTTTTAATTTCAGTATCTTCGGAACTTTAGCTTAAGAACTAAGGGAAAAGAAAAGGAGACAATTATGAGAATTACTATTCTTTAGAATATGATGAGTATTTCTTTTCTCTCTAATTTAACTATTACAAAGTTAATGATTGTTTCGTTTTATTTTCTAGATAAAATTGAAGACGAGGAAAGCATAATAAAAACTATAGGCTGGTTTATAAAGTATGTAGCAAACGTGTATAATAGATATTGTTTATTGGTTTATATGGATATACATGAGAGTGTGCATGACGAGGCTTCAAAGATTGTTTTTGTTAAATACTGAAAATTAAATATAGTTTAGAACAAACTGAAAAGAGAAAGGTGCAAAGGTTTCGGTAAGATGTGAACAATTAGGAATTTGTTTCCTTTGCGTATGGAAGGTGAATATATGCATTAAGGAAAATGTTGCGTGCTTTTATCATTTCCCTCTTTAATTTTCCAAAAAGAAACAAAGCAGCTGCATGGGTCAAATAGTGAGCTCTTTCAACGTTTTCAATAGTACTAGCTTAGATATTAATTATTACTACCAACGAACTTCCCAAGAAACAAACAAAAACTGAATATTGATGATCATAATAATTGATTAATCATGGTGTAGTAATCTCAATAGAGAGAACTCGCGTGGTAAATAACATATAAAATGCATGCGGATTTGAACAAGTTGAATAAAATAAAAGACGTTGAAGTAAAAGACACGAGAAACGTGAAAGAAACAGCACTTTATTTTTCGCATTTGATCGTTTCTTGTATTATAATTGACATGAGATAATTGAAAAATCATTTATTTACAGGCACAGCACATTAAAATCAAAATACAAGGACATAAAATTATAGATGAAATATAGATAAAAATACTAAATTAATATATTTTGCGTCAATCATAACAAAAAAAATATAAAAATATATACTATCAAAAGACATTTTTTATTATTCTGATTAACTTTTTATTATTATATTTTTTATTATTATATTTTTTTCAAATTCTTTTAATAAAAATAATATTAAATTAAATTTTATAATTTATTCTAATATATTATTAAATAAAATAAAAATATTAAATTTTATATCTCTATATCTCAATATTTTATTTTTCTGTTCTCATAACCAAACTCTATTATCCATCTCGAATTTATTTATGATGCCACCTCTTCCGTCATTTTCTCATCACCATAGTGCAATTTTTGTAAAATTGTAATTCGTTTTCAATTTGTTGTCGTGTGTACTATGGTGGTAATTTTTGACTAAATTGTAACATTATATTGTTGACTTTTGAATACTAATTTTAATCATCAACAAATAACTGCCAGGTACGTACGGTCAAGAGAAAAAACCAACGCACGAATTATATAAAATTCAGTTAGCAGCCCCTAGCTCCTTATATTATATTAATTTAGTAATTAATGAATTAATCCAACAAGATGATTTTTCGTGGAGGCTCTTTAATTTGTATCAAGTGGATGGATGGATATATAGGCATAATTCCATTTGGCCTAGTTGGTTTCAATTGGCAAAACCAAGTTAAACAGGGTGGTAATTAGGTCATCATATTAAGGCGATAATTAGAAAAGTTGGATGAATGAATTTGGTCTACGTCACAGTAGTACACAGAGTTTAGGTAGCTATTAGCTAAGTTCGTTGTTATCTACTGCTTTGCCCAGTTGCCTTTTCTCTATTTAATAAAATATATAAGATGGGTTTATCACCAAGTAATCGTTTGATTTGGCATAATTTAGTAGCTAGGTTTTGCTTTCATGTGGAGTTAGGTGTTAATATGTTAGCATTAACACGTGGAATGGCAAATAACCTCAAATTTCATAATATGACAACAAGGTTGAAGGCGATGTTAATTCAACTATATATCTTCTTACATATTTTGCATGTTTTTCGCTGGGTAATATCCATGTTCACTAATACGTTAAGCACCAAATTTCTTTTAGTATATATTCACCTTCAAGTTTATCCACATAATCAGAGTAATTTAAAAGAACCAAACATAAAGAGTACTGTGCCAATATCAAAATTGAGAGTAGCGATATCACTCACTATCTAGGTAGGAATATTACACAAAGACATATTATGTGCAAGACAATTAACTTCGGAAACGTTTGAATTTTGTTTTATATATACAATAATTTATTAGCTAATACCAAATTTTTTAATGAAGTTTAAATTTTGGGTTATATTAGATAATTAACGATTTTTTTGAACAACATGAACAATTGATCCTTAAAATGGCCCAATTCAAATAAAATATACTACACTCTAAATTATTTTCTTAAATTTTAATATTAGAATAATCATCCACACATCTAATAAATTTAAGAGAAAAGCTTAGTATACAAGTGATTAGGGCTTGTAACCATTACAAGTTCATTAACGCCTAATCCACTAAAACGCGCTGCAACTCCTACGTCACTTACACGCGCTATACAAAGATCCCGCGTTTGTATAACTACCAAATTTAAAAGATTTGTTTCCTTCTTTGTTTTCTTTCTTTTCAAATTTCATCGTTCTTCTTCTCGCGCGTCTTCCCCTGGTTTTTCGATCGTTCTTTTCCTCTCCTTTCTCATTGGTTTGTTCTTCGTCATTGACGTTAGTTTTTCTCTCTATAACTCCAGCTTCGTTTTGACATGGTGTATTTATAGTTTTTGACATGGTGTATTCTGCAACCTCTTTGTTGTTGATGACCAGTTTGTTCCGAAGGTTGGAATGACATTTACCACCCTTGAAGATACTGGAAAATTTTACAGGAACTATACTAAGGTTGCAGGTTTTTCTACAAGGGTTCGGAGCACAAATAGAAAGGAAAACGAGATTAAGAATCAATTGATTACATGTAGCAGAGAGGGAAAATGAAACTCTCATAGCAAAGACTCATTTGATAGGAATTGGAATGATTTTCTGCTAAACTTTGGTCTTGTGGACAACAAGTGGCTTTCATGTAGTGATGGGTTAAAATCTGCAGCAGAGGTGTAAATTTAATTTTTTATCAGGTGTATTTATAGTCTGTGTTTGGGTGTATTATGCAGATCTCTATGCAGACCGTCATATATGGGTTTCAATCTATCTGATCACCACTTCATATTATAGTACCTGTAAATCAGACATTTTGAATACACCAGAGAGAGTTTAATTAATTTTGGTCTTGTGGACAACAAGTGGCTTTCAGGTAGTGTTGGGTTAAAATCTGCAGCAGGGGTGTAAATTTAATTTTTTATCGGGTGTATTTATAGTCTATGTTTGGGTGTATTATGCAGATCTCTATGCAAACCGTCATATATGGGTTCCAATCTATCTGGATCACCACTTCATATTATAGTACCTGTAAATCAGACATTTTGAATACACCAGAGAGAGTTTAATTAATTTTGGTCTTGTGGACAACAAGTGGCTTTCAGGTAGTGTTGGGTTAAAATCTGCAGCAGAGGTGTAAATTTAATTTTTTATCGGGTGTATTTATAGTTTGTGTTTGGGTGTATTATGCAGATCTCTATGCAGACCGTCATATATGGGTTCCAATCTATCTGGATCACCACTTCATATTATAGTACCTGTAAATCAGACATTTTGAATACACCAGAGAGAGTTTAATTAATTTTGGTCTTGTGGACAACAAATGGCTTTCAGGTAGTGTTGGGTTAAAATCTGCAGCAGAGGTGTAAATTTAATTTTTTATCGAGTGTATTTATAGTCTGTGTTTGGGTGTATTATGCAGATCTCTATGCAGACCGTCATATATGGGTTCCAATCTATCTGGATCACCACTTCATATTATAGTACCTGTAAATAAGAAATTTTGAATACACCAGAGAGAGTTTAATTATGGAAAAAAAATTTACTTATAATTGGATCGAATATATTTTCACCATGTGTTCAATTTCTTGGAACAAGAAGATCAATAAAACCTAGAAGAACATAGAAAAACAGTAAAACATAGTTCTTCGATTTCGAAATCAGAAACAGAAATGTGGAAAATGTACAAGATGAGTAAAACAATAACGTACCTTGAATAATATTTTGTTGATGGTTTCTGCTATTATTCGCGACGAGTTCAAATGTCTCTTCAGTTTGGAATGTTGCTCGAAACTTGAGGATTTGTGTTATCTTTGAAGGAGAAGAGGAAGAGTGAGCCATAACGAGCGGTTTTTTCGAAGCGTAATCGTTCGAGTGACGCGCGTGAAATTGACGCTCCATTTAAAGGGAAGGAGTGCGCGTGGATTAAATCTGAGTTGGGCCAACTTGTAAGGATTGTATGCGTTATTTGCTTGTATGTGTAGTGGGGCCCTAAATTTAATATTCGATATATTAATTGTTGACATTGTTTAATATTTTTATTGTTAGATTTTCATTGGATTCATCCTTACTTCTTGGATTGAGAATACTAAAATAAAAAAATAGTATGTACAAGATTTCTGTTGGGTTTAATGCACATGGTGTTGGTGCTTTCTTTCCGACTTTGGATCTGGGTCATAGTGGGCATGGTCCTTATTAAGTTTCTGTTTGTCCAAGTTGTTATAAATGGACTATGTCTTTGTGCTTTAATGGGCCTCTGCAAGAAAGCCAATGTTATTATTGGCCTAAAAGTGATTTTTATTTAGACGGGCCCAAAGTCACATTTCAAATAAAGCTACCTTACAAGTGAAGCCCAGTTCTACTAAATATATGAAATGAAGCTCACAATCATTGGTCACCCTAACAATTAAAAAAGAAAAAGAAGCAGCTGAGGCTTAGCTCAACTGGTAACACCATGTGCCTCTTAATATGCTGCACCCGGGTTCAAATCTTGGTGAGTGCACCAAGTATTGATTATGAACCCTTAAAATGTGTGTGGGTGAGTGTGTAGTGTGGGTGAGTTGTGATACCTAGGATTGGGGGTTGTCCAATCCACTTGACAAAAAAAAATTAATAAAATTTTTGAGATTCTGAGATAGAGACTATTATGTTTGTTGATTCAGAGGTCGATAATAAAATTTTTGTCTCTATCTCCAAAAAGTGAAGACACAGGGGACTAAAATTTTTAGAGATGGAAACTGAAATTTTAATAATATTTTATACCTAAAATACCTTCTTTTCAATTAATTAATTCCAATTTTACTTTTTGTACAAATTAAATTAGAATTTCATTCTTATTTCAATTTATGTTTCCCATTTTGCACCAAACAGAATACTGATATTTATTTCAATTTCTGTCTCTTAATCTCTATTTCTTTATTTCTCAATCTCAATTTTCCTGTTTTTATCTCTCCATCAAACGCTACCTAAAAAATTATTAAAAGTTCGAATTTTGATTTGCGTATACAATAAGGCTTTGTTTGGTTGGAAGGAAAGAAATAGAAAGGAAAGAAGAGAAAGGAAAGAAATTGAGTGGAATTTTATTTTCCTTAGATATGTTTGGATGAAAGGAAAATGAGGAGGAAGGAAATAGTATATAATGTTATGAAAAGACAATTTTATCCTTAGATATTTTAAAATATATTAAAAAGTAGAGGGTAATATTGGAATATTGATACAAAACACATTTTCCTTCCATTTTCCATCCATTATTGGAAGGAAAAATTTTTTAATGGGTCCCACCTATTTTTTTACACTATTCATTTTTTCCCTTTGACTTTTCCATTCAACCAAACAAAAGAAAATAGTTATTTTCCTTCCAATTTCTTTCCTTCCTATTTTCTTCCTCCCATTTTCCCCTCAAACAAACACACCCTAAAAGATTGACGTAACACGAAAACAAAGAAAAAAAGAATACACCGCTCCACTAAGCAAATTTGTTAATTTTAACCAAATCCTCTTCTTATATATCTATTAAAGTTGGTTATACAGTAGATAGTTAAAAGAGGGTGAGTTAGTTGCGTGTGTTTTGTATCCCGTATATGATAGTAGAAAATTAAGATAAAGGAGTCACATGTTACCAATAAGGCAGCTTTTCATATATGCACTGAATCTACTGGGAAAAATAAAAGTTGTTCATTTAAAAAAAAAATATATCTAATTCTATACTATGTATATGGATGACTTTGGTTGGCTCTTTTATTTTCGTAGTTTTTCCATTGCACCTTAATAGCATCATATGCTTTTGTAGTACGAATATAGTTTAATTTTCTTATTTCTGTCATAAGCAGGAATCATGGAAAGCTATGCTTAATATAGTGCACCAACCATATCACGTTTCACGTTACACATTCAATTCACCCTGCGCCAACACGTTCCCCCTTATATTAAATTGAATAAAACACACACACACGTATTAAAAGAACAACGTCATATGAATCAGGTAACGCATGCTACCATGCAATCATGCTCACAAAAGTAGTCATGCCACATTATTGCATATTATGTGCAAAAGATATCATATCATATCATATATCCCCACTTTTACGATTATAGCCATAATTAGAGTATTATTTCATGTCATAGCTTTGCATGATTACCCAGTTTCAAACAATCTTCTCATTCTATCTCCATACAACTCCTAAAGTTATTCATCCATCAACCACTGCCCATTTCTTTAATATAATATATATCAACTCAAAGTATATTTAATTCTTGATAAGACAATAGTATGCTTTATCATTTATAATTTCTATTATGGCTAAGCTAAGGGTATGATTAATTATTCTTTTACTGTACTGGCTAGCTAGCATACAGTTGCATGCAGCCAATGTTATTATATAAGCCATGTGAATTCTGGTACAAGCAAGGGAAAAAAAAGGGAGATGAATTAAGTTATGACCGTACAAAAATTCCTCTATGTGGCTGGTTTGTACATGATGAGTTTGTGAATGGCAAAGTTGTTTAAATTAGTCCAAGAAGGAAATAAGTAGTACCCTTTGGTAGCTAAGACACCAGGGTTTATGCACAAAATCTGCAGCATCAATACTGTTACAGGATTCTCACAATTCATTATGATTACACTGTCCCCCACCCCACTCAAATCTTTTTCTCACTATACACCATATCTTTGTAGACATAAATTGATAAATATACAGCAGATCATTGGTACACAAATTGACAATATACATTTTGGAAAAAAATATATATGCTAGTAATCACTGCCCAGGTTTTTTCATCATTGTTTATCTTTTTTTGTAAAAAAAAAAAATTAACATTAATGTGTAAAGGGTTTAAAATCCATGTTAGGGAATAGGGGGGACCCTTTTTCCACAACTATGGTAAGAGGGTTTATATTCTTTTGAGATATTAATTGTTAAAATTAGGCAATGTTTGGGAACTTTTTGGCACTGGGCGTGACCATTAGCCGTTGACTAATCCTTGTTGGGAATCTCACTAGTGTTGGAGTAATTTCTTTCACCTAAGTTAATTAAACTAATTATTATTATTATTATTATTATTATTATAGTCATGGCACTCCACTCCACCACTACCATCTTTGAATTTGAACCAGCTAGCACAATCTCAAAGTTGGAAGAATCAAGTACTAGTGAAGGAATATACTTAAACAAATATTAGAATGGTGGAATATTTAGTATTTGTGGTGTGATACAGTCAGCAGCATGTGTATAATTTAGTTTTAGACATCTTCTTAAGACTTTAGGAAAAACATGGAAGGAAGGAAGGGGGACCTAAACATGTGCATGAGAGAGAGAGTGTGTGTTATTGTTTAAAGAGAAAAATATAGCAGACTATAGCACTATTATAGGGATGTGTTCAAAATGGAGAATATGATATATTCTTGGGTGATTCCATAATACAATGTGCTTCCTTCATCTATCTGGTCAAAAGCATAAACTGATCCACTGTTATTTTATTTATTTAAGAAACTTTAGTGAAATATATTTTGTATTGAAAGGATTAGTGAAAAAATATTGCCTATCAGTTTTCTTTAAATTTAATATTCTGTTAATATATTTGATTGATTTGACTTTTTGAACTATTTATTACTTCATTTATAAGCTATCATATCATTTGAGGATTAAAAATTTAAAATCCATTAAGAGATAGGTGGATTTTCAACTAATCCTGTGCGGCAGCTTAGAGCCTGCATAATTAAATTATTAATTACATTTTCAAATATGCATGTAACTTTGGGACTTATGTTCACATGACACAAATTATTAGCAACATGATCAAAATAAAGGTGAAATATTATAATTTAACAGTTAACAATAAATAAAGTTAGGCACTCTATTAATACCCATAGTAACCATTTCTAATAAAAATTTTGAAAAAGAAAATCACAAAATAATAGAAGACAAGACTTATATTGTTAATTTGAATATATTGATAATAATATAGCAGAGTGAAATATTAGAGAGAGAAGGAGAAGTAGAAAAGCAAGGAAGTGGTGCTTTTGTTGCCAACTGTCAAATAATGAAAAGGAGAGAGTGAGAGTGATGATGAAAATGGTAGAAGAAGATTAGGACTGAATCAATGCTATGATATGAAGAAGATAACAGATGCCATTTAATGAGCTTTCATTAACTACTATTTACCATTACTCACTCTTCTCTCCCAACCCAAAAAGAAAGGCTGTAGTGTCAGTTTTGGCGTGCTTAACACTCACCAATGTCCTGAATGTGCTTGCTTTCCTTTCCTTTCCCTTCCTTCTGAAATTGAATGTTCTGCTACTTACTTTCTTACCAAAAATTAATGAGCAAAATGCATTAGGAATGGTGTGGCAAACCAGCCAAAAAAGTGGTAACATTGAAGCTTGCAAGGTTCATGCAACATTTCTTATCACTTTGTCATTTTGTGCGTTTTCAGTGTATGTGTGTGTGTGTGTACTTTGGAGTGTGGAACCAACAACAACAACATGAACAAACAAAACAACACCAGATTCTCTGATGGGTTGTGCTGGTTTTTCTTAAAGCTTTTGGCTTGCTTGTGATTGTGATCGTGTGTGTGTTTGTGTCTCGGTTTGTTTGTTCTTCTGACTTGACAAACACACATAACACTGTCATGCACAGCAACAGTGTTGTGTTCCTGTGCTACTGAAACTCCAAACTCTCTGCTGTAAGATCTTAGGGCCACTCTTCTTTTACCTTCCTTTCTTCCCTCTCTCACTTTACTGTTTCTAGATGGTTTTTCTTGTTTCATCTCCACCTTCAGTGTTGTATATTATTTTATTGTTTTTTAACCTCTCTAGTTAGTGGTTATTTTAGCTCCAAATTTGGCAGATTTTCTTTATTTCTGTGTGCCTTTTTTTGTTGGTAGTAAGTTGTAGTTGTATATATATATTTCCCTCCGTTGCAAAAAAAAAAAAATAGGGTCTTGGTCTTGGGTTTTGTGGGGAACTACACGGAGAGTGAAGTTTGGTGCCTGTCCTTGTGATTTATTTGCCAGTTTGATTTGAGGCACATATTTCTTTCATGTGGGGTGGAGGGTTTAACACCACACACACCATAAAGTTATGATCTTGCTTTCATTATTTTACTTGATTTGTGTGATCCACATTCTGGTGGATTCCATGGGTTTTTCCAGCTAGAATTTGTTTATGATTATATTCTTGCAAGTAAGAGTAGCTGCTAATGTTTGATTGTTGCATTAAGTAACACCATATTCTGTGATCTAGTTCATTTATTCCATGCTTAACAATAAGATGTTTTCTGTCTACAGTTTTGGTGGTTTATTTCTTCTGATACCAAGATGCTGTTTTTGGTTGCAGGTTTTCAAACTGCAACGGTAAAAGAGAAAAAAAAGAAAAGGAGTGGCTTAAAAAAACAAATCATTGTTGCAAGTATAAGAAGATAGGTAGATAGATAGATAGATATATACGTGTTGGATTTGGAACTTGTAGCTTTAGAGGCACTAGATGATGGTGTTGGTGTTGTGAATCTTGAAGTGGCTTTAAAAAAAGGAAGAAAAGGGAACAGAGGAATCAGAAAGTGAAAAGGATAAAAGAAATTATGGGAAAGTGAGGTGGAGTCAGATTTGTGTGTGTGGTGTGTGTCTGATTTGAGAATTGTTTAGTGAGACTAGTCTGTTGGCTATGTCCCCTGAGCTGACTCGGTGCGCCCGGACTCCGTGGGCTTTGCCGGCGACCAAGGAAACAAACTCTTACTGCCTTCTCTTCCCATTTAAGAGAACCTTTACTTAAAAAATTGGACAATCCCCATCTTAGAACATTTTCTTATATATATAATTATATATCACTCTCTCTTTGATTCAGCTTCTGCCTTTGTTTGCTGTCAAGATTCGGTCACACTCCTTTGGTATTTAAGCTGTTCCTCCACATACCATTTCTTTATTACTCACTGAAAACCAAGAACCTTGGATGCTATCTCACTGTGAGTTGGCTGGGGTAGTAGACTCTTCTCTTTCCTTTTCTGGTAAATCTTCATACATAGAGAGAGGGATGTTTGGTGGACCTAACCGGAGCTTGTTGGACTTTGCATTCAGCTTTTGATTGGTGGAGAGTGGTCTTTTTCTTCTTTGAGTTGTCATCTTCAGAGAGGAAGCAGATCTTATATTGTTAAAGATGAAGTTCATGAAACTTGGTTCTAAGCCAGATACCTTTCAGACTGATGGGAACAATGTCAGGTCAGATTATTCTTGTCTTCCTTATACACATTCTTGTTTGCTTCTGTTTTGTGGCTATGATGTGAAGTACATTGTTTGATTGTAATGGTTTTGTTCTCTTTGCTCCGTTTTAAAATATATTATTATGATTTCATTCTCCTCCCCAATCTCTCTGATTAGTCCTTGAAGGTCAATTTCAGTGATTGAGGGAATGTGTTGTGTTTGGTTGCTTCTGATTAGTCAAGTATACAGAAAAATAGTCTGATTATGCTTGGTTTCTGATTTGTTGCTCTTGGAAATGGAAAATTCAATAAACGAAGCCTCTTCCCTTCATTCCAGATCCATATAAAATGTAGGAATGTGAATAGCCTGTATAAAATAAAATCTAAGTGGGAAAATTATGGTTTGATAAAAACATCTTAGTTTATTGTACTTTATTATTATCCACCTCTTAACAAGTTGCATTTCATGTCCAGGTATGTGGCCAGTGAGTTGGTATCAGATATCATTGTTAGTGTTGGGGATGTAAAGTTTTATTTACATAAGGTATGCATCAAACCAGTAAAATATATACATCAATGGATCTGTCTTTTGATATCATATGTTACTGATATTCCAAATATTCATCTATGTAGTTCCCTCTTCTATCAAAGAGTGCTCGCTTACAGAAGATGATCTCCCTCAGTAATGAAGAAAATGTAGATGATGTCCAAATTGGTGACATTCCGGGAGGCGCAAGTGCCTTCGAGATATGTGCTAAGTTCTGCTATGGGATGACTGTTACCCTGAATGCTTACAATGTAATAGCAACTCGGTGTGCAGCAGAGTACCTTGGAATGCATGAGACAACTGAGAAAGGAAACCTCATTTACAAGATTGATGTTTTCCTTAGCTCTAGCATTTTCCGTAGTTGGAAGGATTCGATCATACTTCTTCAGACTTCAAAGTCTATGCTACCATTGGCTGAGGACTTAAAGGTGGTGAGCCATTGCATTGAATCTATAGCCAACAAGGCATGTGTTGATGTATCCAAAGTTGACTGGTCTTACTCCTACAACCGGAGAAAGCTTCCGGAGGAAAATGGGATCGATTCAGATCCCAACGAAATCAGAACTCGGCTAGTACCAAAAGACTGGTGGGTTGAAGATCTTTGTGAGCTTGAAGTTGATTTGTACAAGTCTGTAATTACAAGTATTAAAAGCAAGGGAGTTCAGCCTAATGAGGTAATTGGTGAAGCTTTGAAAGCTTATGCTTACAGAAGATTACCAAGTTTCACCAAGGGAATGATCCCCTGTGGAGACATGTCAAAGCAACGGCTAATAGTCGAAACAATCCTATGGTTGTTACCTACTGAGAAAGGCAGCATCTCTTGTAGGTTCTTACTCAAGTTGTTAAAAGCGGCCATTTTCGTAGAGTTAGGGGATAAGGCTAAAGAAGAGCTTGTAAGGAGAATTGGGCAGCAACTGGAGGAGGCTTCTGTTAGTGATATTTTGATTCGAGCACCGGATAGAGAAACTACAATCTATGATGTCAGTATAGTCCAGAAAATTTTAAGAGAGTTCTTCATGAAAAGTCACAACACTGAGATCGAATCAATAGGTGCTGGTGAGCTTGTGGGGATAAGAAATCCCGGGATTTTATCCGATGCTTCCAAGCTTATGGTTGCAAAACTCATAGATGGATACCTTGCCGAAGTTGCAAAGAATCCCAATTTACCTTTGTCAGATTTTGTTGATCTGGCCGATCTAGTGTCGAGCATCTCTCGTCCTACTCACGATGGCCTTTACAGGGCCATCGACACGTATCTTAAGGTAACAGTTTTCGATTCAATTCGCCTATTACATTATAGTTTAGCTATAAAGTATGCATCTATACTAGTAGTTAACATTTAACACCATTTAAGAAAGTTGTTTAGTGCAATTTTGTTTATTTCAAACTTGCTTTATAATGCTACAGGAGCACCCTGGGATCAGCAAAGGTGACAAAAAGAGGATTTGCAAACTAATGGATTGCAGAAAACTGTCTGTTGATGCCTGCATGCATGCAGTGCAAAATGAGAGGCTACCATTGCGAGTTGTTGTGCAGGTACTTTACTTTGAGCAGGTAAGGAGTGCTGCATCATCCGGTACCAGCACGCCCGACATACCTAAAGGACACAAGGATTTGAGCAATGTATCTAACGCTAGCTCGAGGTCCGGGACAACCAATCCGGAAGACGAATTGGATGCTGTGGCCACAGCTGAGGAGCTGAAGGCATTAAGAAGGGAACTTGCATCATTGAGGATGAGCAATGGTGGTGGTGGTGGTAATGAGAAAGATGTAGATATCAAACCAAACATGGACAAAGCTGTGATTGGAAAGATGAAAGGGTTGCTCAGGTCAAAGAAGTCATTCATAAAGAAATGGGCCAGCAAAGGAGGACAAGGTGAAAATAGTGGCTCTGATTCATCAGATAGTATTGGTTCTGCTAATCCAGAAGAAGTTAAATCCACTCCATCCAGAAATAGGAGACATTCAGTTTCATGAAATTAAGTTTGGTGTATTTTCTTTGCCTCTTTTTTTTTTTTTTTTTTTTTTTTTTTTTTTTTTTTTGCTTGTTTCTTTTGCTTAGTTTCTTATGCCAAACATGACCCCAACACTAAGGTACATATAGTTTAAAAATAGCAGAATTGTGTAGATTGGAAAATCATGTAACCATGACATCATTATCCTATGAAATTGAAAGTAGCTATATTATTTAATTGCAATCAAGTTAGTTACCTTGTCTCATAAGAGCAGTTACTGACAACTTATTAATATCTCATGTGCTAATATTCTTGATCTTGCCTAATGTCAGATTAAATTCTTATAATGTTGAGAATCAAGATATAAGTGGGTGGGATGCTTGATACCACATGTGTTAACAATTTTGTGGAACTGCAAGCTTGTGCTGGATCCATTATTTTGAGCCATTAAGTCAAAACCACTTATTGATTTGCATATAATAATTTTTAACGGCTACTTGTAGATTCTTATATAAGATTCAAAGGTTTTTTTTCTTTTTATTTGACAATGATGATACAAAGAAACTGGTGCAAGTGTAATCCGAAGTGAGACTTCCAACATTACAATATGGACAAAAAATAACAACTCAATTCAGCTGTTAGTGCTCTTAATAAATTGTAATTTAACTATGACCCCATTATTTGTTTTGCTTATCTATCATTACATCAAAAAGATACAAAAGTTGCTTCCGTAAAATCCACACAAACATGCTTCAAAATGCACGTCACAACCATTCTTAATTAATTAGTATAGTCATCCGGCACCCATTAATCGCATACAAAGCTTTCTAGTGATTACAATAATACTAACAAAATCAAGGTTAACACTTGTCCTTAGGCCAAGGCCATATAACTGTGCCGCGGCAGCAAGTAATAAAACTCTGTATAAAATTTTTTTTATGAAAATAATAGAGATATCCAATAGTTACTATGCTTCAATAGCATCTAATTGTACCTTTCATCACACTTCGTTTATGTCCAAGGTTTGACTAGAAAAATTTAGATTAAAATTAAATCGTTGATTACAAAGGAGTGGTGGCAGAAGTTTATCAAGACCGTAAGTTTGGTTATTTATATATTTTCATATCTTTTATAAAGATGTGATGAAATTGAACTCATTTAAAAGAAAAAGGTCAAATTGATTGAAAGGTGCCTGCATAACAATAACGACCAATTATGCATGTGTCTTCTTAATGCATTGAAGGGACACAGATTCTAAGGTGTTTAATTTCCTCTCTAATCCTAATTTTTGAAATGTGTAGGGCCTAATCAAATTGAGTTAATTATAATCTATGAAGACCGGACCAGACCGGACCCTCTCCTCTAGTTTTAAACTAATATTTTTACTTGTAATAATATTATGAAAATATAAATTTTTTAAAATTATAGTCCACTTTGTTCTGATAGTATAAATTATATATAATACAAAAAATTTATAAAATTAAACTATTTTTATAAAAAAAAGTTATAAGTTGACAAAAGCCTCTAACTAAGAAGATTAAGATATCTGTATATAAAAAAAATCAAATAATAAGATTTTTAGTTATTATTTTTCTATGAAAAATCTAATTTTTTATTAATAATTAATTTTAACATTCGTTATCTAAAATTTAAAACAATTTAACGTGTATACTTTTACATTTAATTAGGTGTTAAGTCTGTTGTACAAATAAAAATAATTAATTTTTATACTTGCTATTTAAAAATAATATTTTTTCTCTATGTATATAAAAATATAATTAGATATTAGCATAAAAAATTATATAGACTGATAGTTGTAAAAATTAACTCAAATTTTTTTTAAACAATTGAATCTTGATTCTAACTTTTAATTATAATATTAGTATTCTCCCAAAATTATATGTAATAAATATTTAAAATTAAAGAAGAGAAATAAAAATATAAATTAAAAAGATAAGCGGTAAAAATATAAAACTAATAAAAAACTAAAAAACTATGTATATAATAATAATAATAATAATAATAATAATAATAATATTTTTATTTAAATTATATTATTTTGTTAATTTTGTTTTTTGTAGAATAGAAAGATAGAAAAAATATAAAATGAGAGAAAAGAGAGAAAGATAAAGATGAAGAATGAGAGTGAGAGTGAGAGTTTGTTAATTTTGGAAGAAAAAAATTTATTTTAATTGTAAAAAAATATCGGATGGCATATTTTGATTTGTCAAATTATTAGTATAAAATAACAATTATATATATAGTAAAAATAGTAGAGAGAAACGGAAAAATAGAGACGTAGATGAGAGAATTTAGGAAAGGGAGTTTATTAATTTTGAAAAAAAATATTTTTTCTTTATTTTAATAAGAGAGTGTCATGTGATACATTTGATTATTAAATTAGATAGTAATATATGATACATAATATAGGTATATAGTATATTTTAATTTCAATTTTAATTTTAATATAATTAAAGAATGTCATGTTGTATATTTTGATTGTCAAATTAATAATTAGTTATTGATATTGATAATAATATATAAAATAGATAGAATGGTTGAAGGAACGACAGAAATAGATAAAGGAAAAAGGAGGAAGATTTGATTTCAATTATAACGAGTGACATGTGGTATATTTTTATTGTAAAATTAGTAAGAGGAAAAAATTTTATTTTAATTACAATAAAAGAGTAATATGTGATATATTTTAATTGTAAAATTAGTAAGGAGCAGAAAAAATTTTTTAATTTAAAAAAATTGATTTTAATTTGAAAAAAAAAATACATAATATATTTTGATTTTAAAATTAAAAATATATAATAGATAGATTAAGAAATTGATACCGTGGTGGAATCACATTTATTAATTAAGCCACATAAGATGAGATGCATGTAATATAACGAGCTGCTAAAAAAATTAAACTAAATAATAGGAATCTAATTCTCCGCAAAGAAAATTGATGTTGGAAAAGACGACGTTAAACACTTGTGATTAGAATGCAAGTTTTGGATAAAGATGCCAATTGCCACGTATCCAACTTGGTTCTGTAATTTCTATGCTCCACTATATATTCATGTCCAGATCATCATCAACTTGTCATTATCGCTTTTCTTTAGTTGGAATCAGTTCACTCTATACTATAGGGAAATTTCGAAATGAAGGTAAATAATAAATAAAAGATGGATGCAGAATTATTTACGAGAAGAAAGAAAAAGAAAAATAAAAGCTGGTGTATAAATGTAATTTACGTTGATACAAACTGGGAATCCAAGTGGCGGAGAATTCCCAAAAATTGCGGAGAACCTGAGCAGAGCAGAGCAGATATTATATGAGCACCCATTTCTTTGGAATCCTTACTAGTTCCTTCTTAGTTGCACCCCTACAAACTAGAGTAATACATAAAAAATTAAACATATATCATTTTTAATCCTTTTAGTTTCTACTATAATATAGTTATCCTGATTGATGCAATAATACATAATTAAATATATAACGATACTAAGTCTAGATAAAAAATCAAATATAAAATTAGGTATATGTGTAAAATATAAATTAAATAAAAAAATTTAGGGAACAGTAATTTTTATGTTTTATGGTTAATATTTAATTATAAAGAATAAATAATTTTTTATTATTGAATGTAATTTTATATTATTAAAAATATTATTAATAATTAATTAATAATTATAAAATATAAAAATTATTATTTTTTAATACTCTTCAATTAAATAATATAAAAATATTTTTTATATATTAAAATTAGTTATTAATGTGTATTTATATTTTATTATGTATTTTATAATGATGGCGAGGATGATGTAATATAACGTTGAGACGGAAAATGAATATTTTAATCCGTTTATATAGTAAGGATGGGTAACAGAATGAGTGTAGTCGATAAAAGAAAAGAGGATGAGCTGCAATGGATGCCGTGTGCTACGAAAAGGGTGCAGCGAAGAGTGCATGCTACGACATTGCCTGGTGTGGATACAGGACAATCCACGAGCACAGGGTTACGCCACCCTCTTCGTCGCCAAGTTCTTCGGCCGCGCCAACCTCATGTCTTTCCTTTCCTCCGTTCCCACCAACCACAGATCCGGTAATTTATTTTCTAGTTAAATAGTTTAACTGAAAACCGTTAAATAATTTGATATATCATATTTTATTATTGACAGCATTGTTTCAGTCACTTTTATATGAGGCAGTGGGTCGTACCATAAATCCTGTGAGTGGGGCAGTGGGGCTGCTCTCGACAGGCAACTGGCATCTCTGCCAGTCCGCGGTGGACAAAGTGCTGCGAGGGGGCGGCGCCGCCTTGACGGAAAGTAGTGATCATTTGAAAGAAGCAGAATCAGAAGAGAGAATTGAATCAAAGAAGCAACCAGCCAGCAACACAACAACTACTCATCATTGGCCTTCTCAAACGACTGAAACCAAGCTGCTTACGCTTTTCTTATGACCTTCAATTTTCTTATTTGCTACCAACATGCTTAATGCCTTTAATTAACAACTTATCACTAATCTATATATAACCAATAAATGAACTTATATTCATCATCAAGAATGTTGTTTTCTTCAATCTTTGCTTCCCGACTACCGCATCCATATTAGTCCATCCAATTTTATGTAAAAATATCTCTAGAATTAAAATTTCAGAGTTAAAATCTTATCTCCGTTTTTCTCCTAATATGTGATGACGTTCATTTCGCATTTAGTCGTAGCAAGTGGGAGATTTTTCCATGCATGGTTTAGTATGATCATGTCATGGGGCCAGCAACTTGTTCATACTAAGTAAAAGGATAAAAGCTTCTGCTTCTGTTTAAAAAGGGGGTCCATCATGGATAGAAAGAATTTCATTTGCTTTAATTTGCCGAGTGCTAAATTAAAATAACAATAACGCAAAAGATGTGTAAATAAAATAGTTAAAGTGGTAGGAAATAATTCTAGTGAACTTTATCCAAGTGAATCTTGAAGAATAATAGTTAAAAAATGGGACTTGTATATATTATCACACATCAAATATGACATCTGCATCACTCACAATGTGTACGGTACTGGCTTCTGCTTGTTGTGGTAAGGCAAAAATACAAGACTTGTATTGCATGTACAGAAATGTGAATGTGAATATCACTGCCCCTTCACCTCTTCCAAGAGTCATTTACTTAAATCAAATATTTATATCAACTTTTTGTATTGATCTTTTTTTTTTTTTCATATGGTGGCAGAGAATGGGCCTGCATTCCCATTTTTGGTGTAGTGGGCTATGCTAAAAAAAACCAAAAGAAAAAAAACATTTTAATGATAACAATATACAATTTGGCAGCCTTTACTCTTGTGCAAAATCAAGTGAAGCCTGTGATTGCTAAAACTGCTAATCAGAAAATAAAATAGTGAAAGATGGGAGGAGGAATTGAAATGAAGTAGGCGACATACTCCCTAATAAACAATGATTAGTTGATTACATATAGTATAGATTTATATACATAGACACTGCTTTCCTCAGATGACAAGTGACAAGGTAATTGTATACAACTCTAGCTAACTACTGAGAGAGGAAAGCCACCTATTTTTCCTTTTTTCTTAGTAAATTGAAATCCAAGACACAAAGATATACTACACACAAAGACACATTACAAGACCACACCAGAACGAGGCTCCAAAACTTGTCAAATGAAATACCAAAACACCAGCTGTTAACTCTCCATGATTATTACCTTGTTGGTTGTTGTGTGTTATCATCTCATCTCCACCCCGTGGAAAATAAAAAGGCTGAGAGTAGTGTTAGCATTAAGAGTGAGCAGTCTGTCAAATAAGGATCAGTTGAGTTCTTTCTTCTACACATGTGTTGTCAGGCAGCTGCAACTTGGTACTCGAGATAGTTGTAACATATGCGTTCTTAAGCTACAATCCTTCACCTATAACAATATTTACACATACAACATACCAATAAGAAATTCATAGACAAATTGGTCAATTGGGGTGAGAGAGATCTTCAGAAAGAAAAAGAAAAACATGACTACCTGCATGGCTGCTAATGAGGACAAAAAGTCCTTGCATTGCTCAAGCAAAAACCTTTCCTTTGAGGTCACCTTCACGATTTCCGCCACCAAGCAGTTAGTTTCTTCCACCTGCTACAAGAAACTAGTGTTTTTTAGACATACTGATAGAAGTGTAAATATCCTCTTATCTCTTACCCCATTCCCACTTCCCTAGTCCGTACTACATATGAACCATGCGATGAGTATGTGGCACCCCCTAGAAAATTGAGCCAACAAGCTTTTAGACCATGCTACTTATGGTTTAGCATGTTTGGTTAACAAAAGCTTCTCTCTTGTAGCTTTTATGCAAACCATGATTTTTAGGTCATGTTAGAATTTAAGGTCCAATGACTGATTGCTTCATCAACCCCACTAATTCAAGAAAACCAAGAATCAAACAAAAATATGGAAAGTAAAAATTATACACATTTTCACTCCATACAACCTTACATATACCAATGGACGACAATTAAAAGAACACAGGCACCTTGCTGAGAAGCACAAACACAAGAAAATAAAAATCACCTTTGATGAGAGAGAGTATATAGAGGATGCCATTGCCTGCATCACATCAACTGCTGACCCCAGAGCATCCTTTAGATTTGGTACATCCGCCTGATAAAGAATAACAGTTAAGATTTCACAGTCTAATTGAAAACGGTGAAGAGTGTTTCTAGAAGGAAAGAAAAACAAGAGGCACATACTACTGCTTTTTCAACAACCGGAAGACGGAGGGTACTGGCCTTCAAAGCTTCAGTTGCTCCAAGCAAAGAATTGGCGTGATCTCTATCTAGATGGGCCCATTCTTCCAAATAAGAAATCTATGGCCAAGAAGAAAAAACATCAATAATCGGGGAAATAATGTTAATAAAAATATTTTTTTTATTAGCATTATTAAAAGCATACTGATTGAATGCATTTAGATTATGATTCTCATGTAATCATGAAACCAACTTTGCATCAAGATATAAAAACATCAGCAAGTGCATGCAGGCATTTAAAGCAATAATGCAAAAACACAATATAGAATTGTATTAAGTTTATCAACTTTTGGAGTCACATGCACTGCATACACGCATAATAGGTATTACATTTGAAACTGAAAACCCTGAACCATACCTGTCCCTTTAGGATGGAAGTTAGCTTCAACTTTTGCCTCAGCAACACCAGCTTGATTCTTTTAAGTATGACTGAATGCCTAAGTTCTGAAATTGTAACCCATGCATTCCACAAATGCCTCTGTGCAATGAAATACATTTAAGTTAGCCTAACACTACATTACTATTTAGTAGTACAGTTATCAGCCAACAGAACAGATGTTGTCATCCTAAACATGGAGTGAATTATTTCACTACGCATGGAACTTGAAGTGCCAGTAAAAAAACCAGGTGCAGGAAACATTCTTTAGAAGTGTGTGGATACCTCTCACGATGAGCACTCTGGAACATTGTACAATCCAACAACTGTGAAGTGTGAATCAAACCATTGAATGTCACTAATACTAATACGTTTCTTGATCCTATTCCTATAATATGATGTAAGAAATTAGTAGTGTTACTTTCATTAGACACCTCATGCCATCATAATGATAGATCAAGCTATGCTATCAGGAATTTCACTCAAGGTAAACCTAAACTATTCTATTTTCAGCTCATATACTTAAAGTTTTGGGGCCTGCAAACATCCTCTATCTTGCATGTTACAGATTTTCTTCCTCAACATAGATAAAAAGGCTAAGGGTGAGTCTTGGTGCAATGATAAGGTTGCTTGAGGCCCAGGAATTTGAATCCTCTAAAGTGAGAAAGTTGGTAAAGTGGTAAAGTGAAGGGTTAATCATTATTGATTTTATAATTTTCATGAAATGTGTGCGCCACTATCTTAATTTAAAAGTGATTAACTCCTCACTCTACAACTTTACCAACTTTCTCACTTTAGAGGATCTTAATCCAATGCCCTATGTTTAAGGTCATGGATTCAAATCTTGTGGAAACCTCTGTTTGGGTGGGTACATGCTTATATTCTCCACACCCCCCACTATGTAGGAGAGTCATAAACTGGGATGCCACTGGTAACAAGGTCCATTTTAACCACTTGTAAACTTCCACCTGTAACTAGTTGTAAACTTGACTGGCAAATGGAATGACACTAGTAAATCAAGACACAGACTTTTGTTATAAAGCATCTTCTTGTTGTCAAACTGACAAGATAATTTTTCGGTCAGAACAAGGCAGGAAGTATTCTGAACAAATTTCCAGAGTTAGTATGACTATTGGTCCAGAAAAGGTATGATTGTTCAACTAATACATAAACCATGTTGTCTTTCCTTACCGTGGATAAACAATCTCATGTATGTAAGTTTTCTGCAAGCATTTCCATTTCTAATAGTACGTTAGCATACTTGGGCTAGAAATTTTGGAGAACTCCTTGATAATCTTTATTTATGGAGAACACCCTTCTCAAATGAGCATTAGAATGATTCTATTCAATGGTTGATTTTTTTCTTCTATTTTTTTTATAGAAAAAGAAATTATACAAGAGGAAGGGGCATCCTGACATTGATACAAAGATATATGGCAAGCACCTAATGGGATAAACCTTGTGACAATGCAAGTCATTTCTTGACATCAAGATGAATAATACTATCTTTACTTTTCATGCTTAAATACTAAATCCAAGAAGTATATAATTAATTTTTCATTAATCAGTATTCTATAATACCTAGGAGCCTTCTAGATAAATAACTCAATAGCCTGCCCTCCCTAAATATCAGATGAGAGAATATGAAGGAAAACCCAGCCCCTAAACCAACAACACTTGTGGGACTTGCCAGCAGATAACTAGTTGTGGGAAGAGGAAACACTAGAAGACTTTCACACCATAGAAGGCTAGAAGATTCAGATATTTAAGATACAGGAACAGTGTAGCTCTATCCAAAGAAGCAAAAGTGATTTGTGATTAATTTTAAAAAATGCTATTACCAACAATCCAACATGAACTTAAGCGTTGCATCTGCATATTCCCTTAAAATCAGGCATCAAATTTTCGTTTGAGCAATAAGAACATTCATCATTCACCCTAAGACTCTAGCCTCTTAAACTTCCAGCACATGGTTATACAAAATTATTAGTCTGATGATGCACTCCAAGGCACATTACATCAAATGTAATCCTCACTAATCTAAATTGTTTGTTCCGCAAACCATGCTGCAGGATATAAGCATTCAATGACATGACACAATTACTAGAAGAAAAAAATTGACACCCCAATTTCAAGCAACAAAAAGCATACCTCTGCACTCAGTTTCTGAACCATGAAGGTAGCATCTGCCCTTGCATTAACAAACCGCCACTGCGCATAGCGATTATACAGAAGCCTCAATGTATGTGCATCGAATATCCGATCTTCCCCTATCTTCCCTCTTCTCACATCAGCAGAGAAGCTGAGAATAGAAGGTGTACTACTAGAATTACTACTGATGGAGCTGGCAACAGCACTTCTGACCCTAACAGGACTGGCAATCCCCCTCGAAGGCGAGGATGTAGAAGATGCCCAAAGTTTACTTGGTGAAGCAGGCCGCGCTGGATTACCCCTGATAGGAGAAGCCATGGTTCTTGGAGACAAGACAGGGCCACCACTATTATACCTTCTCAACTGAGAATTCTTTGCTGTACCAACCATTCTAGAGACAGGGCTTGTTGACAATGGTGAACCGGGATCCTGCAGGCGGCGCAGGCGGCTATTAGTCTCCTGCCAAAACTTGGCAGAAACAACAATGCCGCGAGGCTTAGCAGCAGCAGAAGGATAATCCTGCACACCTGAAGTGCTACCAGAGGAAACACTATCACTATCAGAAGCAGAAGCAGTGAGATCACTAGGAACCAATGGAGACTCATGATGATGATTATTATGCTTATTATCGTCACTCTTCAACAACTCAGCTTTTCCCAAATCCAAACTCAACCCTGCAACCCCACCACCAAAAGAAGCCCTTCTACTGCCACCACCATCCAAAACCATCGATTGCTGCAATGCACGCACCACTTTCCCAGCCCCATTTCCAACAGTGCAATCCACACTCCTATAGAGGCTATTCGGACCTGAGTTCGGGTTCCGGGTCCGACCCGGCCACCGGTGCTGATCTCCGGGCCTTGAATTTTCCCCTTGATCTCCTCTCACGGGAGTTGACCTCCGCCGCTCCGGAGTCGCAGCGGCCTTCCTGGAGTTGCCGGAAGAAGGCGGCGTGGCGGTGGCGGAGGCCTTGGCCTTGCTGATCGGAAGCGAGAACGCCTCCCCTTGGAACGAAACGGAGAGGCTCCGCGTGGAACTGACAAGAAGCTTAGCGGCGGCGGAGGAGACATCGGCAGCGGCATTGTCGGGAACCGGAGTCATGGGCCTGCTGGGCCTGCGTCGGCCCACAGATTGGGAACGGTTGGGAAGGAGAGGAGTTGAAGGAGGATGAGACGAATTGGTTGAGCGAGAGAGTAGAGGAGAAGGGAACCTTCTAGAAGAAGTGGAAGATGAAGAAGTTGAAGTAGTTGAGGTTGAAGTGGTGGTGGTGGAGGTGGAGGGTGAAGGAGACATGTACCTTGAAGAAACTTGCCTCCCCTTGGGTCTTCTAGGTATGGTAGAGGTGGTGGTGGTGGTGCCATTGGTGGATTTCGAGGGTAATGGGTCGGTTGAAGCTGCTGCAGTTTCAGAAATGGCAGCCACCATTATAAGGAACTTTGGGGGATAAAGGTGGGAACTTTACCTCACATTGCTTGCCTCATTTACTAAAAAGGGGGTTGAGGGTTTAGATCAAGGGATTCGAGTATGGCGGAGAACGGCGAAATGGGTATGCGCCAGATTCAGTATTGAGAGAAATAGCGTTCCAGGTTGTGAGGGTTTAGAGAGAGACAAGAAAGAAAGAAAGAGGGGTGTGAGAAAGCCAAGTAAGTAGGTAAAACTAAAACAATGAATATGGCTTCAATCTTTGGAGGAACGTTATCTTAATCAAATTAATTAGCTAATCACCATTTATTTAATTTTAGTGCTCTTATTCTACTACTTACCTCTTTTTTTATTCTATCCTCTATATAGTTTCTCAGATGTGAATTAAATTTCTCGCTACCTTTTACTTGGAAGGAATCATAAACAAGTTTATGTTACTTGGAAGACTTCAATTTTTAATATTCTTTTTCTTATCAAGTTACTAACCATTTTAATTTCTAGTGTTTGCATTATTACCGCTTGTGTTATTCTTAGAGTTTAAAAGTTACCTACATTGTTATATAAAGTTAAAAAGGGGAAAATCTAAACACCTTGTTATTGCCTTAATTAGCATTAGCTGGTTCCCTTTTTCCAGTACAAAATATTTATTTCAGAAACCGTGACCAATTTAATGGAGTCTTCAAGGATTAGTTGCATAAGGTTTACTAGTCCAATCCCTTTCGTTAACCGATATTACATCAATCTTATTTTCTTGGAAATATTAATTATGTTAGTAGCTAGATTGGCATGTCGTATATTATTTGGTGGCCTGGTGGGGGAAGAGATTTGAGAGGAAAAATAACTAAATCAAATTGAACACATATTTAGATGCTTAAATACATTAGTAGATATTTGTTATCTATTTCTTCATCTTACCAAATACAACATTAATGTAATAATGTTGTTCCCTTCAAGTCTTCAACTAAGCCATAGCAATGAATGATACCTTTCTAGAATTAAAAGTACATGAATGTAGGGAGGGAAAAGAAATTAGAAAGAGAGAAAAGAAAAGAAGCAAATTTTTATATATTTTTGTGTAAACACACAGCATCATTTCCAATTTTTAGTAGCTTGTTTCCATTAGTTTCCTTCTTGATTACCTTTAACTGTTCCATTACTTGAGGCAGGGGCATTGACTTTATACATAGCTTAATAAATAAAACTAGTACTAGTCTTGGTGGATATGCTCATGGAGTGAAAAACAAAAATTCCTTCTTTCCTAAGCATAAAAGAAATTATTTGCTAAATTTGAATAATCACGATATTTAACTCAAGTATATAATTTATATCCGATAATCAAAACGATATCTATACTATCGATTTTATCAAATGAAAAAAAAGATTTAACTGAGTAAGTTTATTCGTATTATGTATGTAATAATCTATTGTTCTTTGAACAAAACTTAATTTCACAGCACATTAATTCTTGATTTACCGAATTAGAGACGCAGTGAAAAAATGTGTAATTTTTATTACATTTCAGCTATGAGGCTGTCTCTTTCATGTTGGTGTGAAATATTAATTTTGCCGTATAAGCAGCAGAGTGTTTGATTTTCATAAAACAATAATACAAGAAAGTGATGGGTCTTACTTTCACGTGTGTATATTGCATATGTATAAAATTAGTAATAGTAATTAATAATAAACAGAGAGATTTGTGAGAGAGATAGAGAAAGAGATGAATGAGCTAACCCCTTCATGAAAGGAGCTCTAAAGCAGATACAGTGGTTGATGCCATCAATGAATTTATTTTGGGCCATAAAGGCTTAGACATAATCAACCAAATAAAGGGCTAATAGTGATTTTTGCAAGCTAAGCTATAATCAATTTGATTATTATTAACCTGCAGATTAAGATGCCACATCTCTTTCTAGCTATATGTCCCTGTCCCTCTACACCCACTCATTGCACCCTTTGAACGCATCGATCTCATTTCTTCATATCAGCATCCTCCTGTGTTTCCAATGGAGACGGAGATTGAAAGACGGAGAGTGAGTTATACCGTCTAAGTATTATGTTTAATTTAAGATTAATATGAAGATTGAAAGATAAATTTGAAGTTTGAAAAGTTAAATGATGATAATTTTTAGAAGAAATGTTATTAAAATTTCAGTTTCCATCCATAAAAATTTCAGTCCTCTGCGTGACTGTGTCCTCGCTTTCTAGAGGTACTAATTAAAGTAGCGTTTGTTTTGAAGTACTGGCATAGAAACTGAGATTCAATATCATGTTTGTCAGTTGGTTCAGAACTGTCTGTGTTCGTAAAATTCCAGTATTTCAGTACCTTCAAAAAGTAGGGACACATGAGACTGAAATTTTTAGAGACGAAAACTGAAATTTTAATAACATTTTATACTTAAAATACCCTCATTTCAATTAATTAATTTCAATTTTACCCTTTGTGCAAATTAAATTAGAGTTTTATTCTTGTTTCAATTTCTATCTCCCACTTTACACCAAATAAAATATTGAAATTTATTTCCATCTTTATCTCTTAGTCTCCATCTCTCGGTCTCAGTCTCTATCAAAATGCTACCTTATAAAATTTTGAATCCGAGACTAAAATTTTAGTTCCATCACTAAACATAATACTACGTATCAGTCTCCAATGTCACCAGTATCTGAAAACAAAAGCCATTTACCTCTAGCTCTCTAGCCACTTGAATTTATATATGTATGATTCCTTAATATTCTGTTTCTGTTACTAACTTTCATCCAACAATGCTTTTGCTCAAATACAAAGAAAATAAATATACAATTAAACTTTGACAAAACACAACAATAATGTGTTACAGTTCAGTATTCTCAATTAGGCCTAAGACATCTTATCAATCTAAATGCACTTTCTGAGAAGCATAATTAAGTTACAAGATACTTGAATCAGATCATATCTCACCATAATTGGAGATATAATTCTGTATAATTATTTTAAATTTCCTGCTAGTTTCAAGGATAAATAATTGTATATCTTCATGAAGCAAACATCAAATTGAATATTATTCAGAAATATACAAGTAATTTGACGTGGGATGACTTTATAAAGTAGTTGAAAACCAAAATGAGATACAGTTGAGCACCTTAGAGAAGCAATCAAAGAACTGTATTGAAAGCAAATTATGAAATGCCTTTCATTTTGTCTATGTCAAAAAATGTGCCATATAGGTTGTGATAATGTTATTAGAGTATGACAGCACATAATTACATCAGAAATTTTGTGAGGCCTAGCAACAACTCTGTCCAATTAGTCTTGATCTTACTGTCTGAAAGAACCTGAGAGAAATTTATGATTTTGGGTTCAATTAATTGAATTCTTTTTTTTTCCCCATAATTAGTTAATGCAAACATGATTATCCGCTATAACTAGTTACTTCAGAAGGGAAGGAGAGTGATTATTGTTTAGCCAGTTGGTTATTTGCATAACCAGATTGCTGATTAGTGATTGCCAAATAATAATATATTAGCTTTAAAATCACTGATCCATAATTATAAATAGATAAAATCTATAATCTGTGTCCTGTGATGATAGCCCCACTTAATAATGGATCACTCATCCATGGCAAATATATAAAAAAAATGATGAGAAAGTGCATAATCTTTGAAGGCATGTGACTTAAGCCACACTAAATGGAATAATCGGTTAAAAAGTAAACACCCACTTAAAAGATATGGGGGTTTGATTAGTTTGCTTGGGAAGTGATTATAGACATAGACATATATATAATAACAGAAGATAGTATTGTATTATTAATTAAGAATAATATTTTGCTTCTGTCCCATAGCTTTCCAACGTTGCTTCACCTTTCCACCGCAACCCCACAAGCCCAGAAATGAAAATAATAAAGAAAGAGAAAAAAGTGTGTGATTATTAATTGTTTATTTATCAAGAGAAAAATGTGGAATATACAACAAGGTTGGTGACCGTATTATATATATTGGCGGCTAATGCTATTCTGCATGCTCCAAATTCCAAAATGAAGTTATTATAATATATTACTTTTGGGTTAATATTCCTTGAAGCCAAAGATTCAAGATCCTTGATTTTTCATTTGTTGAGCTAAAAAGCTTTTGAGTACTCAAAGAACACACAAAAAATCATCATCTTCTTCTTCTTGCCTGGCTTACGTCACTTTGTACATGTTCTACACAAAATTAATATACCAAGAATATGATTAAATGAGAATATCACGTTATAAGCTCAATAAAAAATAACGAGTATGTCATTAAGATTCATGAAGTCATTAACTCACGAAACTGCCAAATCATCAAATCATCATATTAAAACCGTACATTTAGGTTACGTTTGTTTTTTTAGAACAGGACAGGACAAGACACTGAAAACAGGACAAGCATTGTTAGTGTCTCTGTGTTTAGTGTCTCTGGACACATTGTCTCTATCCATGTCTTTTCTGCCAAATACGATTTTGTGTCTCTGTGTTTATGTTCCAGTGTCCTGTTTTTACAAACAAACGCAGCCTTAAAGACAGTAAATACAGTTATATCGAAAAGATATAATAGAGAAAAAAAGAAAATGTAAGACTTTGTTTACTATTATCATCCAAAAATCACTACGGACTTAGATATCGAAATTTCTTTATAGATTGTCCTCACAGGCTTGTGACCTCCACAAAAATTACGAAATTACATGTTTTGATATGTCATTCATTCGTATACTCTAAATCATCGGTGCATGGGCAACGTGCTTATTTTAAGTACTCCAACGCTTAAGTCAGTATATATGTTTTATTATTATATTCAGACTTAAAAACATTTGATTTTTCTTTCTTACTCTTTATAATAACCTTACTTCATTCTGTTCTGGATGGCTTAATTTTTGTTGCAATCAACGTAGTCGTTACTTCTCTGTTTAATTCCTGGAGTGTTTAGCCCGAGATATTTTGGATGGATAAAAATGGAAGTAAAATATTATGCATAGCTTACCACAAAATGAGGAAGCCATGGAAGGAGCCTTTATTTGTTCCTCTTCTATTCCTATCTTAAAGCCATAGTATCTTGTGCAGTAAATTCCTTGACCATTAAAATTAGCATCTCATCACAGCATAAACTTCAGTGAATAGATCAAAAATAGTTACAAGAAGGATTCTTGTAAAGAATAAAGGGATACCGAAAATGACAGCTTACTTGTGTAATGGATTATTCTCTTGTATCATTGCTTACAATTACACATTTACTTTTTCAATAATTTTCTTTTTCTCTGCATTTTCAAAGCTATAGCATTTCATGCAGTATATATAAACTTGTGTGGAAAGTTGAATAATTGTAGTGTATGATTCTTGTTTTCTTGTGAGAAAAAGATATCCCGAAAATGACAGCTTACTTGTGTAACGATATATTCTTAGTGAAAATTGATGCGTTGTGCTTATAATCTTAACAATAAGGTGACTTGAGCATAATTTGAATCCATATTTTCCAACATAAAAAACTTTTAAGAGTAATTTATTTATTTAATAATTTATTATTTATTAGAGTCCATTGTATGTTATTACCCTAAAAGAAACGTGAGGACGTTTGTAATGTCTAATTTAGTAATGGTAGGTAACAATACGAAGGACATGTTTGATTTGCTGAATACTTGTCTGGACGACACATGGATGGTGATAGGAAAAAGGTGGATAAGACAAGATATAAAAAAATGAAATGGAGAATGGCAGGTGAATGATTCATGCATGAGAATAATAATTGGAAGGAAAAGATGAAGTTGAAATAACTTGGAGAGGAAGGGAATAATTTAGAGAAGAGGAGCAAAGTGTTTGGTACAACATACTAATAAAGGGTAAAAGCAGGTAAACATGAGCAGTGTTTTTGTGCTTTCAGTTTGTTTTTCTTTTCAATGTGGGTCGCAGCCACCACCTTCACTTGTTTTCAATGTTTGTGTCTAGTTCCATCCATATCCAACTTACAAATGTAAGTGCGTCAGTAAACATTGTATGGAGTTCATTGCATTAAATCGAAAGAGAGTTCCTATACTTTTTCTCTCTCTCAAGAATACGAGTGGTTAGTTTTAATTCACATTGTTCAAACATTGTTTAAAAATGTTGTTAGTTACCTATACTTTTTC
Source organism: Arachis hypogaea (assembly GCF_003086295.3). NCBI lineage: Eukaryota > Viridiplantae > Streptophyta > Magnoliopsida > Fabales > Fabaceae > Arachis > Arachis hypogaea. The sequence goes on from NC_092044.1 coordinate 111,949,672, forward strand.
TCTCTCTCTCTCTCTATATATATATATATAGGATCATGGCGCTCTATTTTAAAATTGGAAATTTTAAAATTTTAATATATATTTTATATATTAAAAGCGTTGACAATTGACCTGTTATTAGCATAATCTTTACGTTTGGTTTTAGAAACGGTTTTTTAATAAGGTAACAGACGTTTAAAAATGGTTTTTATAAAGACAATTTCATATGTAACTCATCGCTCACCATCTTTTATTTTTCATTGGAGCATAAGAAGCTCTTTTCTTTTCTTCTGTTTTTGACAACCTTAGTGAAAACTCCATTTAAATTTAAAAAAAAAAAACATAGCTCCATCCTCACACTTCTAAAATAAACCCAACTAAGAAATGCACTATAGCCCAAACAAAGTGAATTCCTGAGGCTAGAATTTGAGAATACTCGAGTTGCTCAAATAATGTAGAATTCTAGCTTTTGCATTTATACAATTTAATTTTACTATTTTTATCTAAAGATTTATGTTTATCTAAATCTCAATCCCCAGCGCCCAGCATTCAATAAATGATAGTCAATTTACAAGACAATACCGTGGGAAATATCACATTTAATTCAAAGATGAAATTAGAAGACAAAGAAACAACTTATGAAACGAATAAAACTATAGCGACCCAACTTTTTTCCCACCTGATATAATGCCTCCCCATTATCAGTTAAACTTGTTTTCAATCGTGTAAGAAATAACCATTAAGAATAGAATCCAATTCACATAGCACGAAGGAAGATTAATGCATCAAACAAAAGGTGGTGTATACCAGACAGTCAAAAACAATTGATATTAAAATAAAATATTCATAGTTCCACTGCTTCAGTTCTGATAATAAAACTAGTTTGCCATAAACAACTCCTTTAAGATTCTCACATCCCTAATGCAAAATTCTAAAATAGTATGGTGGGCATCTGACCAACCATGCAACCCTTCAGCGGTACTGCAACAACAAGAAAAAAGAATTGGAATGAGAATCAAGACATTACACATAACATAACAAATCAAAGGCAAACAACCAATTCAGCAAATTGGATTAGGGCAAAGGCAACAACTGAGAGCAGCAAGCTCAGTATACCTTGATGAATCCGATTTCCTTAGCGTTGCTGCGGAAGCACTGCCTGCAGCACATGAGCCCATACTTCCTGATCAATCCATGGGGGTTTCCACAAACACGGCTGACAAAAAAGTTTTAAAAAAAAAAACTGTCAGCAAAGCTCTATCAACAAAATCAAACTGCATCAGGTAAGAGTTACACTAGAAAGTCAACTTTCCTTTCGGAGAGTATCAGTCAACGTTTCTGATCCTAAATTCTACATTCTTAATTTTAAACCCTAAACTCTCCAAAAACGGGTTAAAATAATTTTATAATTAAAAGAAGTTGATTAAAGTTGGCTAATTAACAAACTATACGTCTACACCACATATGCACCCAACAAATTTCTATTCAAGTATTCAACAGCACACAATTTCTTTTCGTATAAATCTCACAAGCTTACGCAGCAACAATACAAGCTAGAATTGTAGAAAGGGAGAAGGGACCCATTAGATCCTTAACGTAGGGTCAATGTCTTTATTCAATATGAAGAATCTCAAACCTATAGTCATAAACCCTAAATCATACGCATCTAATTTGCAATCACTATCACATAATCCATACAAATAAGAGACATATAACAGAAAAACTCAGCAGAGACTGTGCCATAGAACATGATAATTGGCAGGATCCAAGATAAATAGACAAGGTTTAAAGCACAAAAGGAATATAACAAGGTTAGAACATTAGAGAGATTAGAAGTGAAGAGGATGAAGAAGAATACCATGTGCGAGAACCAGGACCGTAGTTCTTGGGGTGAGAGTTCCAAACGTTGGAGTGACCCATGGCTATTGCTTCTTCTGCTTCTGCTACGGTGGTTCGCTGGATCCAAAGGTAAAATAGGTAGCTGCAGAATGAGAATGAAGAGGAAGCTGCTCATGCCACTTTATAGCTCTCAACCCAAAATTAGGGTTTCCGTTTTTTTTTTCACTTGATGGGTCGCCAGTGACGAAGAAAAAAAGCCCTGAAACTTGTAACTAAAGCCCACCATTAAAATAGGCCCATGCTAGAGTTTCCTTGAAACTGACCAGAAAACAGTGTCGTTTTATTATTTTAAAAAAATAATAAATAAATTTCTTACAAAATTAAATACAACCAATTCTTTGCCCTTTGGAAATAGGGGATGTATAAGTCTTTCTAGCGATGGTTTGGATTTTAAACAATTTTCATGTCTCTTATCTATAAAAAAGATCAAAAATTTATTTGTAATTAAATTTAATGAGAGATTTATTTATTTTTAGAATAAAAAATCAAAACTATTTCTACTATTTTCTTTCTTACTAAATTCAACAATTCAAAAGCTAAAAAATACACCATACATCCAAAAGAAATTATGTTAGAAATGGTTTGGAGAATTAAGTATCTGGTCTTTGGTCTTTAAAATTTGTGAGTTATATTTATTTAATTCTTAAAATTTTAATTATTCTAATTTAATCTTCTAAATTTAAAAAAATACACCACGTTAGTCCTATGACTATTTTTCATCACTAAAACAATAATATCGAGAGTGACGCGACTTATCCCTTACTAATGGCTAATGTAATTACACCAATTCAGTCTTTTTTTTCCATTTATATCCTAATAATAATAATCTACCATATAAATATTTTTTGGATAAAACATTGAACACATATTGGGTGTAGTTTAAATTAAATACATTTTGGGTTGTTGCTAACACAAATGAATTGAAATTAGGGCAACGATTAGAACAAAAGCAGATCAGTCATAGAAGGCTAAGGGTGGTAATATTACTATTGTTCTAACGAATATTGGACAGATACCTAATGCAAAAAATTTTTAATATCCACTTCTAGATCCTACTTTGGATTGTCTTCATGTATGTGTATCTGTTTTTGATGTTGTTAATTATACAACCATTTAATTTAGTTCAACACTTGTCAATCCTCAAAAGAAAATATTTAAATTGAAAATGGAAGAAAATACAAACCTCAGGAGATTGGGCCTATCGACGGTAAAGGCGAAGCAAGTGATAACCTCAGCAATGAATTAGAGCGGCAATTCAGGGAACGAGCGTGAAGTTTCCGAGTTTAGAGTGCAAGCAATGGAGGTACCTAGCATAAGTGAGGTGGGAGAGAAAACGGGACCACCCAAAACGTGTGGGAGTTGAGAAAAATAAGGTGACGGAAAAAGAAGGAGAAAAAGCTAGTACAATTTGAAAGCCTAATTGCTATTAGTATTATTGGTGTAGTTATGGATGGTCAGGGATAGAGATAGAGTAATTCTTAGGAGGGGGCTAATATAAAATTATAATTTTAGAAGAAGAAAAAATTAAAAATAAAGGGGATTAATATAAAAATTACATGACCGTTATATATTCAAATTTTTAAATTTGGGGGTGTAACACCCTACCATACTGAGCTTTACGCTTAAGTCATAAAGTAGATGTGGTGTGGTATTACGACCTCTAAAATAAAATATGTACATATGATAGCAGAAGAATTATAATATGTTAGGAGCCTTGAAGAATAGAGGAAATAAAACTCGCAAAATAAAAGCACAACACTCAAGGAACGAGTTAACTTGCATGCTAAGAAAACTATAACTATTAAGCATAAGATAATAAAAGTAGGAATAGAATGGCAAAGATACAAAATAACAAGATCCTAACTTAGCCCGCGAAGTCAAAACTGGCCGGAGAATATTTACACATATATACATATATGTCGAAAACCCAAATGTACATAAACACAATTCTGCCTCTTTATAAACCTCTAAGAGGATAAAAAAGAATAAGTTATGCGAAGAGAAAGCCTAGTACATATATATACATCATAGCAAAACAAAATAACTTTGTAACCACTTCGCCTCAAGTATCCAAACGCCTAGTGAGATGCCTCTCGACCTGCATCTGAAAAACAACAACATAGTATGGAATGAGAACCGGGGGTTCTCGGTATGGTAAAGGTGCCACACACATAAGATATAAGATCCTGGGAATGCCAGAGGCAATCCTAGAATGCCGACACTCAGATTATAGAGCTTAAAGTATTAAACAGAAGCCATAAAAGGTGGTTTTCTAAGAGTACCTAAACCTAACTTAACTTAATCTTAAATCTAAGTCTCATACTGTCATTCCTCCATACCTCCAACTTCATCATGTATTTCACAGACAAATAAACAGATAAAGGCAAGTACAAGAATGTTACAAATACTGCAGGTAACAAATATACATTTAACATGGCAAGTACATTTGGGCACACCCAATTAAAGCACAAGCAAGTAATTCAAATAATATGCATATGATGCATGCCTGTCCTATGGCTGATGAGGCTCGTCTGTCGGTTATCCAGCCAACCCGACAAGTCCGAAAACCTTAAACTATCTCTCGGCGTGCATCCCCAAGAGTCTATGCATAGCTTTTTCTCAAATAATCAATATTGCTCAATGGGTTACATTCCCGGGAATTTATAGTGCCCTGTCACCTTTACGTCGCAGGGTCAACAGGGTATCGAGTTTTCAACCTGGTACACGTGGTGACAAGCCACAACACTTTATCCATGGAATCTCATGTCTTAGATCATTAAATCATTCAAGCCAAATTTTATACATAATCTTTTATTTGAATATCCAGTCAAGTATCATATATGGCTTATCTGTAACATCTCATAATTAATTCACTTTTCAATTTTACTTCACCTTCAAGTTATCCTTATTTCCTAACTTCATCTGTTTATCATGTTTAACACTATTATTTATGACCAATAGAATAAAAATAGAGGTTTAGTAGTTTGAAATATGTTTTAAAAACCTTAAAAATCATGTTTGCTGGAACAGGTGCCACGCGTACGCGTGGCTCACGCGTATGTGTGGGATCGTAAAAATGCAGCTCACGCGTGCGTCCCTCGTCATGCGTACGCGTAGGTGAAATCTTCATGTCACACGTGCGCGTGGGTCACGCGTACGCGTGGACATGCTTGTTTACTCCTTACGCGCACGCATGGACTCGTCGAGTACGCATCGCCAAAAATTAACTCCACGCGTACGCGTGGGTGTACGTTCTTTAAAAAAAATAAAGCAGATGCAGTAGCAAAGCTACAGTAGTAGAATTGAAAAAAAAAAAAGCAAAGCTATAGAATTGGTTATAAACACAGTTTATAAATTCAATACATAACTCAATCATTTTAAACCATTTTTCTTCCGTTCTTCGAACGGCATAAACTTCACCAATCCAATTTTTATTTAAAACAAGTTGAAATCAATTTGGAGTTCCGGAAGCCAAATTATAGCCCACCGAAGTTCAACCCAAAACCAAAATTTTCGAACTCTTTAAACCTCATTCTCATCCACAATTTTCATTCCATTCACTTTCAACATATCAATTCCAACACAATCCCCAGCAACAATGCTCAACCATGATTCTTTCCAAATTAACATAATAACAATCACCATCCATAATTAATCACTAACTATCCAACAAACACCACAAAATATATTCATCAACAACAACGTTCAACACATTCAACCATGTTTCTTTCCAAATCAACATAACAACCACCATCCATAACCAATTACTAATTATCCACAAACACCAACCAAGTATATTCCACAACAAATTACTAAACATTAAACATAGACCTGCATTCCAACTTATCCTATGATCATCTAGCCTAAGTTTTCACAGAACATTATATATTAAATGCAAGAAACCTAAACCATACCTTAGTAGATTCTCACGTAATGATCAAGGCACTTTAATTAAAATAAAAACAGCCCTTTCAAAATAAAAACAACCCTTCCAGAATTCAATAAACACTAGGCTCAGCTTCCTCCAAGTTCCAATATTCACAATTTCAAACTCCAATTATTTATTTTCAACCTAATACACATTCATAACACATATATATCCAATTTAATACTCCAAGCTCAAATTCAATGAAATTAAAATAGAATTATCGTATCCTCACCTTACCCAAGCTTCACATAAGCAAGAGTGAACGTTTTTCTCAAGCAAATTGGATCCTAAAACATCAGAAATCAAAGAAATTCAACATTCCTATTCAACATTTGAAAATTGGGAGAAGAGGAGGTTGAGAGTGATTAAACAAATTACCAGTAAAATTGTTCTGATAAAAATGTAAAGCTCGACGCGGTGAACGCGTGGCTGCAAACAGTGTGGCGATTGGAGCTCGGATGGAGAAGTTACGGGGGATTGGAGTTCACTGTAAGGGTTCGGTGTTTTCTCTCTTCCCTGGATGCATTTCACGTTGCTCCAACTGAATGAGGAAGAGAAAGGAGCTTGGCTTCATTTAATAGGTTGGTTCTGTTGGACCGATGGCCCGGTTTGGGTCTGGTTCAATCGGTTCGGCCCGTTCGGTCCATTCTTGGACCGTTTTCTTTGAAATTTGTGTCAAAATTCTTGTTTCGATGAGCTATATCCTAATTTGATATAATATTCGCATTCCTAATCTTCCTTATTAAAAACTAATTTATTGACTAATTATCTACTAATTTCTCAAGGTTTACATCCTACCCACCTAACAAAAAATTTTGCCCTCAAAATTCGAATTTAGTTACCTGAAAAGAGATGTGGGTAGTCTTTCCGCATATATGATTTGAGTTTCCACATGTGTTCCTCAATACCAGCTCGACTCCAAGCTACCTTTATTAATGATACTTCCTTACCGCTTAATTGTTTAATATCGGTGTCATCAATTCTCACCGGAATTACTGGAAGCGTTAGATCTTCTCTTACTTGAATCGGTTCTGGTTCTAGAACATGACTTGCATCAGGAGTATACTTCCGAAGTTGTGATACATAGAACACATCGTGCAAATTCAAAAGATATGGTGGTAAGGCGATTCTATAAGCCACTGGCCCAATTCTCTTCAGGATTTCAAACGACCCAATATAACGGGGATTCAGTTTCTTAGTCTTAAAAGCTCTTCCGATTCCAGTGGTTGGTGTAACTTTCAGAAATACATGCTCCCCTTCTTCAAATTCTAAAGGCTTTTACCTTTGATCAGCTTAACTCTTCTGACGGATCTGGGCTATAAGCATTAGGCTACGAATCTTCTTTATCTGCTCAGTAGTTTTAGCTATCATCTCAGGCCCTAATAAACTTCTTTCTCCAATTTCATACCAACATAGCGGAGATTGACATCTCCTACCATATAGAGCTTCATATGGAGCTATTCTGATGCTCGCATGATAGCTATTATTATAAGCAAATTCCACTAATGGCATATACCGATCCCAGCTCGCCGGATGGTCCAAAACACAAGCCTTTAGCATATCCTCCAAGGTCTGAATAGTTCTCTCTGACTGACCATCTGTCTGAGGGTGATATGCAGTACTTAAACTTAACTGACTCCCAAATGCACGCTGAAAGGCTCCCTAGAACCTTGATGTAAAACGAGGATCTCTGTTAGATATAATAGTAGAAGGCACGCCATGCAACCTGACAATCTCTTTGATATATATTCGAGCTAATTCCTCTATTGTACAACTTATTTGAATAGGAAGAAAGTGAGCTGATTTTGTTAGTGGATCCACAACTACCCAAATAACATCACAACCAGACCGGGTTCTAAGCAGCCCTATCACAAAATCTATTGCGATATTCTCCCATTTCCATTGTGGAATCTCTTAAGGCCGAAGGGTCCCTAATGGTCTCTGATACTCGATCTTAACCTTCTGACACGTTAAACATTTATATACTTGCAATGCCACATCATTCTTCATCCCTGGCTACCAGAACATCACTTTCAGATCTTGATACATTTTGGTACTCCCCGGGTGAATTGAGAACCCGCTCTTATGAGCTTTCTTCAAAATAATATAATAATAATCACCATCCATAATCAATCACTAACTATCCAACAAACACCAGCAAAATATATTCATCAACAACAACGTTCAACACATTCAACCATGTTTCTTTCCAAATCAACATAACAACCACCATCCATAACAAATTACTAATTATCCACAAACACCAACCAAGTATATTCCACAATATAACACCCTAATTATCCTAAACTTTACCTCGCATCGTAAAGCAAAGGTTAATCAAAGGTTATGACAGTTCTAAGCTCATATATATAATATATAGAAAGAATTTATAATATATAGAAGCCTAATGAAATGTATAGTTCAAAAACAGGATTTACAAAGCGCAAAACGTACTAACGGAGCTATTAACTTAAAGCACAAGATACAGATGTCACATAACAAAAAATAAGGAGTATACTATCATAATAATCTAGCCACAGCTCATGGAGTTTAAGCCGGCTAGTCATATATATAGACAAACAGAGAACTGACAGTAAAAACAGCTTATACAAGTTTGTTCTCTCTAATATAAGCCTCTAGGCAAAACAAAATACAAAATGAGAGATATAAAAAAATAAATCAAAAGACTCCAAAAGATATCCGAATCCTCCGCTTCTATCACCATCCAAGCAACTCACCGAGGTGGGTTGCGACCTGCATCTGAAAAATACAACAGAAATATAGTATGAGAACCGGAGGTTCTTAGTATGGTATAACAGTTCCCAGTGATGTAGGATATAAGACCCCGGGACGCCAAAAGCAATCCTAGGCTTCATATCCACCACAAGATTTATCTTAAAGCATACTAAAACATTAAAACATAACTTGAAACCATAACATAATAACAGGGTAATCTAACTTTGGGGATTACTAACTAAACTAATCACCGCTGTCCCACAGCCTCCACCAACCTACCCTCTGTGTGATCTCTTCGTCACCCCTACCTAACCTCCTCAACACCATACAATCATAGATAATGCAAGTAAGGAAGACACATGTAATATTCAAATAGATAACAAGTAATTCAAGAAGCAAGTAGGCATATTATACAATTAGGCAAACTCAAGTAATCAAAGCAAACAAGCACATAAAAGATGCATATGATGAATGTCTATCCTATTGGGTCATGATATCACTTGTCGGTCCGTGAATGCCAACCCGACATATACTCCCGGATGTAGCCTTTTCTGCCGCGCCAGAGATATAGTGCCCTGCACACTCATGCAGTAGCGAATCAGCTACGTCAGAGATATAGTGCCCTCCACACTCATGTAGTAGGGAGTCTACTACGCCAGGGATATAGGCCCCGCACACTTTCTGCAGCAGAGAAGGAAATAACCACAACAAATCATGTAGCAGAATAATCTGTTACGCCAGGGATATAGGCCATGCACACTCTCAACAACACTAGTCATGCAACAGAGAAATTTGTTACGTCCGGGATATAGGCTCCGCACACTTTCAACAACAACCAGTCATGCAGCAGAGGAATCTGCTACGTGGGCGATATAGGCCCCGCACATTCTCAACATCCATCAAGATCATCATTTCTTTTTGAGTCCTCGACTCGTCACAACCATCATCAATTCATATTTTTCCATTCCAAACTCAACAGTTCCTCAATTCTCGTCTCATACATCCACCATTCATCACATACCATCAAACCATCCTCAGTACACCAGAAACCTAATCCGCTGTTTTCTAATTGTTTCCAATTAATATCATCTAAAACCCTTAAGTTCTCTCCCATTCTTTAAATGTGCAAAACTAGGCCCCAAGAGTCTTAAAATGGTGTTATAGAATCTTACAATATTGTTGGGAAGATGAAAGAATTGAAAACAAATTTTAATTTTGAAAAACAGGGTGTGCGCGCGCTGGAGAAGTTTTAAAAAGTGTGCGTACGCACATGTGCCAAAATTCACAATATCTGTTTGCTCGCACAACCTGTGCTAGCGCCCTCAACAAACTGACCTTCCCAACGTGTGCGTGCGCACAGGATCACAAGCTATGCTAGCGCTCAAAACAGGAAGCCTTCCCCCGCGTGTGTGTACGCACAGGTCTGTGCATGCGCACAGATTGAAAATTTCGCAGGGTTGTGCATGCGCACAAGGCTGTGCGTACGCACATACCAGAAATCACAAAATTCTGCAACTTTGTAGAATTTTTTATTTTTAACACCAACTTTGAATGATCATAACTTCCTTTACAAAAACCCAAATCTTACAAACTTTATATCAAGTCAAAGGGTTTTCAATAAGCTTTAATTTTAAACAAGTTTCAACAAATTTGAAAAATTGAGGCAAAAGTTATAATCAGATAAAGTTCACAAAAAATCCACTTTTACCAAAGCTTACCAATAACCAAAATTCTCAATATTCACAACTTAAACCAACCCAAAACCAATTAAAGTCATTCCAAACTCCATTTTTCACCAAAAACTACCCTCTTGGGTCACAATCCACAATTTATACCAATCTTCCATCACACTTCATCATTTTCTACATCAATATCAACATATCACAATTATCAATAATTTTCCACCAACACACTCACCATTCATCATTATATCCCCATCAATTTTCATCATCAAACTCATTCATGCCTCATAGCCATAATCAACAATAATCATTCACCCAAATTCATCATACATCATGATCTCAAAATCATTATTTCTCAACATAACAATATTAATTCAACATACAACATCAACCAACCATCATCAACAACCACATAAATCCAAACTTGTCATATGGGTCACTAGCCTAAGTGTCCATGAATATTATATACTACATAGAGGAAACCAAAACCATACCTTGGCTTATTCTCAATATGCCAAAACCCCAAACGAGCACAACAATAATCACCAACAAGCTTTCCAATACAATCCAAGCCACCAACAAGCTCCAAAAGCTCCCAAACTCACAACAAACAAGCTATATATGCAGAAACCATCACAAATCAACCTAAGGCTCAAGATAAACATAACTTTGCAAGGGTTTCAAGAGTTCTTACCTTATCCAATAGTTTTAGAAGCCAAAACCACAAATAATCAAGTGCTGGAGTATACCTAAAACACCCAAGACACAAGATTTCACTGAAAACCAAACCCCAAAACTCAAAATTCACAAGGATACGAAAACTGGGCAGGGAAACTCAAGAGACTTACTACAAAGCTTAGATAGAAACGATGGGCTCGGCGAGACCTTTACGTAGCCGCTGACGGCACACGAATCGGAGCACTGTAACTCAAGATATGATGAAAAGAGTAAGGAGATAAATAGTGTTTCTTCTCTCTTCTCTCCTCTCCTCTTGCAGCTGGTGTGTGTGTGTGTGTTTATGGGTGTGTTGTGTTGAATATGATCATCAATGAACCCTTATATATGTTGGCCTTGGGCCCAACTTGGGCTCGGTCCAACCCGTTAGCATTTTTAACCCGTTCGACCCAACTTTGGGCCAAACCTTTAACTCTAATGCCCAGTTTTCTATTTCTAATATTTTTCTAAGGTTTTCGACTGTTTTCACATTTTCTCACGCAGCACCGAGCAAATTTAAACCGATTCAACCGGTTTAACAGCCAATTTGCAATTTTTCACAGTTTTTCGCAGAAAATACATTTTCTGACTCAGAAAAGCCTACTGAGCCCAAAAATCATATTTAAATCCCCAAATTCTCGTTCTAACTTTTCGAAAGTTAATTTGGGCATTTAAATATCTCTATTCATGAAAACTCCGGCTCTTACACACAACAACTTACTAAACATTAAACATAGACCTGCATTCCAACTTATCCTATGGTCATCTAGCCTAAGTTTTCACAGAAAATTATATATTAAATTCAAGAAACCTAAACCATACCCTAGCCGACTCCCACGTAACGATCAAGGCACTTTAATTAAAATAAACACAGCCCTTCCAAAACAAACACAACCCTTCCAGAATTCAATAAACACTAGGCTTAGCTTCCTCCAAGTTCCAATATTCACAATTTCAAGCTCCAATTATTTATTTTCGACCTAATACACATTCATAACACATATATATTCAATTTAATACTCAAAGCTCAAATTCAATGAAATTAAAATAGAATTATCGTATCCTCACCTTACCCAAGCTTCACATAAGCAAGAGTGAACATTTTTCTCAAACTAATTGGATTCTAAAACATCAGAAATCAAAGAAATTTAATATTCCTACTCAAAATTCGAAAATTGGGGGAAGAGAAGGCTGAGAGTGATTAAACAAATTACCAGTAAAATTGTTCTGGTAAATATGTAGAGCTCAACGCGATGAACGTGTGGCCGCAAATGGTGCGGTGATCGGAGCTCAGACGGAGAAGTTACGGGGAATTGGAGTTCACCGTAAAGGTTAGGTGTTTTCTCTCTTCCCTGGATGCATTTCACGTTGCTCCAGCTGAATGAGGAAGAGAAAGGAGCTTGGCTTCATTTAATAGGTTGGTCCGGTTGGACCGATGGCTCGGTTTGGATCTGGTTCAATCGGTTCAACCCGTTCGGTCCAATCTTTGACCGTTTTCTTCGAAATTAGTGTCAAAATTCTCGTTTCGATGAGCTATATCCTAATTTGATATAATATTCGCATTCCTAATCTTTCTTATTAAAAACTAATTTATTGACTAATTATCTACTAATTTATCGGGGTTTACAGGGGAGCCATTGCCCCCTTGTCCAACACTTACCTCCGGCCTTTTAGATAGTGATGGTGCTGGGAGAGTTTGAGTTTGAGAGGAGAGAGTGTGAAAGATGAAGTAAGAGTAGAAAGGCGACAAAAGTTTGCAGAGAGTAAGAGGAGGTGGCGGCGGTGGTGAAAGAGAGGAGAGAGAGCGACGGTAAGGAGAGAGAGGAACCTTAGGGTAGCAGCAAAAACAGATACACATATATGAAGAAGACAACATATTTTTTTGTTTAGGTAAATTGGTGCAATTTTACTTATTCACCAGCTTAGGTAACCATTGGTAAAGAATAAGCCACGTCATTCACACAGTTCTAATGACGAAAAATGAACATGAGACAAAAGTGGTACACTTTTTTAAATTTAGATACTAAATTAGAGTAATTACAATCTCAAAAACTAAAGCAACGCAATTTCTAAAATGAAACTTAACTCTAGTTTGGTCAACCCATTGGATTTTCACGTTTCAGATTTTTTTTTGCTTTTACATCCATCTTCATTCAGTTATTTAATTTTATATTAACATAAATACTTTAATTTAATTCTAAAAACTATCTCAAATTTTTTTATGGTATTTTTTTGACTCATACATATCATAGATTATTCTGTTGTAGATTTAAATTCTATTTAAAAATTTGTCGTTGGTCAATGACTACTTACATAAGATAGAATTTAAACTCCAACACTTATTTAAACGGATTAATAAACTAACCGCTAAATCAATTTAAATTAGTCGTATTACATGTATACACAATTTCCTTAATAATATAGATAAAATAACGTTTGCTTGAATTCACATTAAAATTAAGAATAAATATTAAAAAATTTAATTTGTAATTCATATTAACTAACTATTTATTTTTTTAAATTTAATATTTTAAAAAATTAGATTTTTAAATTAGAAAAAAATTAATTGATATGAGTAAAAAAAGTTAATTCTAATTAAATTTTAAAATTAAGTAAAGTTTTATTTTTGTGTTACCTCCATTTTTGCTTGGGGATTTGGGGTAGTGATAGAGAAAGAGAAGGAAAAAAATCCGTCCGAAGAATGTTTGAGTTGTGATTTGTAAAGTCGAAGAAAGGAAAATTGAGGGTGTGTGTGGTTGGAGGGAATACAAGTGTATTTGTAGGAATTTTGAGATGGGAATATCTTATTCTCATGTTTGGTTTAAGATTTAAAAAATCATTCTCGAGTATGTTTTATTCCCTGAAATCAAAATTCCATTCATTTCATTCACATTTCTTTCCTGATTATCTTTAATTCCAATGGGAATGGAATGTGTATAATAAAGTAAAAAGACCAAAACACCCTTGTAAATTTCACTCCAACCCTTCTTTTTAGATTTTTCCCAATTCATTTCAAACAAAACGAAACCCTATCAAAAATCCCTCCTCCATGAAACTCAATCCCTAGCGAGGCTTTTCTTCAAATTCACGGAGGCTCCACCGCCTCGCCGCCGATTTCGATTTGCACGACCACTGCGCTCCTTATTCTAGAAGGAAATCGTTCGCGTTCGTGTCATCATCACAACTCACGGTTCCTATTCGTGCTTCCTGTTCGTGTCGTCTCCCTTGCCTCTTTCCCTCGTCGCGTCTCAGCAATAACCATCAAAAAGAGTTTAATTTGTCTTCTGCAATCTTGTTCATTTTTTTTAAGCACAGAATCTTCTTCTTCAGGTAAGGATCTTTTATTTGTTATTTATTTATTTTTTCTGAACTATGTTTGTGCTATAATTTATTGGCATGAAGGTTTGTGCTAGGTTTAAATTTTACTTGTTCACAAGCTTAGCTAACCATTGGTAAAGAATAAGCCACGTCACTCATGGTGTTATTGTTCCGGTGATGAAAAATGAGCATGAGACTAAAATAGTATACTTTTTTGAATTGGAGACTAAATTAGAGTAATTAGAATCTCAAAAACTAAAACAATGCAATTTACGAATCCCAGTGACTAAAATAAAACTTAACTCTAGTTTGGCCAACCCATTGAATTTTCACGTTTCATATTTCTTTTGTTTTTACATCCACCTTAATTCAGTTATTTAATTTTATATTAACATAAATACTTTAATTTAATTCTAAAAATTATCTCAAATTATTTTCATGTTATTTTCCTATTTTGATAGATCATAAATTATTCTGTTGCAGATTTGAATTCTATTTAAAAATTTGTTGTTGTCTCATGACTACATACATAAAATAGAATTTAAACTTCAATACTTATTTATACGGATTAATAAACTAACTGTTAGACCAATTTAAATTAGTCGTGTCACTTGTATACATAATTACCTTAATAATAGATAAGATGAACGTTTGCTTGAGTTTATATTAAAATTAAGAATAAATATAAAAAATTAATTTGTAATTCATATTAACTAACTATTTAAATTTATTTTCTTAAAATTTTAGAGTTTTAAATTAGAAAAAAATTAATTGATACGAGTAAAAAAAGTTAATTCTAATTAAATTTTAAAATTAAGTAAAGTTTTATTTTTGTGTTACCTCCATTTTTGCTTGGGTAGTGATAGAGAAAGAGAAGGAAAGAAACCGGTCCGAAGCATGTTTGAGTTGTGATTTGTGAAGCCGAAGAAAGAAAAACTGAGAGGATTGGGGTTAGGGATTGGGAATCATGTAATGTTCCAATCTCAACCTCTGTTCTGTTTGGTGTCTTCCACCCCCCTTTGACCTTTCTTGCACCCGCCAATACACCAATTTGGGCCAACTCAACTTCATAGTCAACTCTGGTAACTCTCTTTTCCTGCCCTAGCTTCTATTCAATTTCCCAACTTTCTTCTCAATCTCACCTCCCTCCCCTCTCCTCTTTCGTAATTGATCCTTCATTCCTTCCAATTTTTGTTCATTACTTTATCTTATTGCCTCGGTACCCTTGGGGTGTTCAATGTTGATTTCACCTCAATGCATGTTCTGCTGTCTCTATCGCCAATTGTAATTCAAATCGATGGCTACTTCGTGGATTTGATATTGATTTTGTCTATGGCTGTTGGTTTCTGATTGAGAATGTGGTGAATTGCAGATGATGAGACCGTTTGGGAACTAGGGTTTAAGAAAGCTTTTGTTTTTGGATTACTTGGATTGTGCTGGATACTCTAATCCTATGATTCTGAGAAGACTGGGTGACATGACGATATCCAAAAGGAAGTACACTCGAGTCGACACTTTGGAGCTGAAGGCACTACTTGGCCGGAGGGTTGGTCATCAGAGAGCTGACAAGTACTTTGATCAACTCAGAAGATTGTTCAGTTCAAAGATCAGCAAATCAGAGTTCGACAGGGTTTGCATCATGGTCATTGGGAGAGAAAACATCCCTCTTCACAACCAGTTCATTAGGGCAATTCTCAAGAATGCTTGTCTCGCCAAAGTCCCGCCGCCGAAGCCGAGAGGTTCTGCCAGACTGGGAAGTGTTTCCAGTGTGGAAGTTTCTAATGGGAGGCAAAGCAGCTCTATCCTAACACCATCAGGGGATGCATTATCCCGGTTAGCTGCACAAGATCCCAAGTTCAAAGCCCGCCAAAATTCTCTTGGCAAGCAACAAAGTCTGGCATCTGATGAATTTGCCTTCAAGACACAAGAGCAGCAGAGTGCAACTGAACTGAATTCCCTCGACAGTAGAGCTCCTGTTTCTGTTGAAGATGGAGAAGAAGTTAGACAAACGGCTGGAAGCCCCGGCATCCAAAGCAGGAGCCCAGTTACAGCACCCCTTGGTATATCCATGAATTTAGGTTGCAATCGGAAGCTTGCATCAAATGTATCTTTATGTAGTAAATATTATCCCGAGACCTGTCACAGCATGGGAGATCTCCCCGACACGAGATCTTTGAGGAGTCGGTTAGAGCAGAAGTTGGAGAAGGAAGGTTTAACTGTCACAGTGGATTGTGTAAATCTTTTGAATAATGCATTGGATTCATATATGAAGAGGTTGATTGAATCTTCCCTGGTTTTAGCTGGGTCAAGAGTTGGAAACGAGCAAATAAGGCTGCCGAGTCGACAGCTGATTAATTCAAACGGAATGCTACCAAGAAGGTACATGCAAACAGCACCTAGATTGGCCAAAGCATCAATCTTGGATTTTTGTCTTGCGATGGAGCTAAATCCGCAAGTTCTTGGACCAGATTGGCCGATGCAGCTTGAGAGGATTTCCATACGTGCTTCTGAAGAATGAAGCCTTTGTTATCAATAGATCAGAAATTTGCTAGTAGATGAAATCAACAGGGAGGAGTTAGTTGCCAAGATTTGTTGAATGGTTAGAATGTTGAATTGTTTTCTTCAGCTGACATAACTTCGCAATTTTGTCTAGGCCTGAAGTCGCACAATTTGCCAAATCTGAATAAGCTTTAGTAATTTAGTTATTAAGATTGGTCATTGTTTGGTAGTAGTCATGTTTATACAAAAATGTGTACTTTCTACATAGGATTAGGTTAATTGTTTCAAGAGTGCTACAGAATTTTCAATGATATCCAGTTCTTAGTTTTTTTTTTCTTTTTTCATCTTTTATCATCTCTATTTTAGTTCTCCTGTTATTCATTGAAGCAAAAAAGCATCGCATTCATAGTGCTAAACGGCTAATCTCAGTTGTGGAGGTCAACAACATTTTAGTTGACAGAGTTATGACTTGATGTTGAATTTCTGCAGAAGTCAAGTCATACGAGGAAATTTCTGCAGCATAGTGCTATGTAAGTAACAAATAATAAAGTGAAGACAATGCTTGAAAGCATGGCTAAAAATGGCCTGAAGTAAGAAAAAGAATGTCTTCAATAATATAACTTTATAGAGCATCTGCTTGGTCTACTCATTTAAGAAACTGACTTATACAACCAAAACAGAGAGAAAAACAGGGCTTAAAAGAATTGGTGAAACTTAATATCCTGGTTATAACTATATTCTATAATTATGGAAGATGTGAGATCAAAATTCCCGGCCGAAACCAAAAAGATTTGACTTGTATGCCACAGCTTCCATATAAACACTCTACAGTGAGTCAAAGTCTCTAAGATGAAACAGAATTGACACTGTTGATCAGGAAGCAGTCTTTGCTTTCTCTAGGCTTGCCATGTAGGTCATATAAATGGTCCACAAGTAAGAAAATGAGTTAGTGACGAGTGGCTGTCAAAATGAATCCATGCAGAAAATCATGAGTTAGCATCACAAAAAAATATCATGGATATATTCAGAGCTATCATTGATAATTGTACATGTCATTGATATTCTGAGATGAGAATTACACACATACCTGTAAATGGACTGGAACGAATCTATATGTAATAAAATCACAAAATGGCCAGTACATAACTCCACTTAAGAATGTAGGAAGAAAATCACGCTTTAAACGTGCAGCAATCTCTGTGCTAGTTTCACCTGCCAACCAAGTTAAACTGTTTAGCACATCATATTCACAAAACAGATTATACAGAAAGAAACAGTGTGATAGAATACTATGCTAGAAGGATTGCTCATACCCTGCAATCGAGCATTCAAGGAGAAGAAAACAATAGTCATTGCAGGTCCATAAATTGTCTGGCCCATGACCATCTTCTTCAATGTAGACAAAAGATCCCTTTTTGGGAAAAGCTTTGACACAAAATTGAACCAGAAATGGAGTGTTGGTCCTAAAATGATCATGCCATATCCTGCCATGCGTAAAGTCCTTACGAAATCATAAGAATCTTGTGATTGCCGCACTATAGTCTAAAGAAATTTAATACCAAATACTATGTTAGTATGACAGAGACAACAGAACTTCATGAAGTTTAATACCAAATACTATGTGTTGACAATATCCATTTAGTAGAATCAATAAGGCTACAAAACTGCACAGGAATGTGAAGTAATGTACATTTTGGTAGAATTTGGGAGCGAGTGAAGGCTCAAGAAGGTTACCCATGTCATATGATCAAAGTGCCAGAAATTCAGGTATGACTTTCAACAGTAAATGACTCTGAATCGTATGCTTGTATCACATGATTCAATCTATAGGTTCTAGCTTTTGGGCTCTATTTTGATTTCCTCCTTCTAGTTTAAGCCATTAAGCTTCTGGGTTGTGATCCTTCTTGTCATAAGTCTCTCACTTATGTTTTAACAGCTTTCTTCATGTTTTAACTTGTTTAGCAATGTCTAAATATACCATGTTCATTTGCATAACTAAACTTTAGCATAATCTAAAACACCTCTTGGACAAAGTAACAAAACAAACCTATAGCAAAAACATAAACTACAAAGAGAGACACATCAAAACCCTAAGCCATCTTCTTTGATTCCATACATCATGCTAAAACAAATGGAAAATTCTCAATAATAAGCCAAATCTTACAAAATCTTAGCTTCATAGGTAAGGAATTGCAGAAGTCCCCATGTCATTAGGGCAATCTAGTAACCTATAGTACCGTCCAATCGAATTATGAACATTCAACAAGGGAAAGACATATACAACCTTAACCCACCAACCTAGAAATACTGTCCACGATATTGGAAGCCATAGCCTCTAGGTCAAAAAACAGTTACCATACGATTGCACATAAGATCATCCTCAACACAAGACAAAGCATCACTAGAAATTTCATAAACTTGGCGAGGCAGGGATCAACATTTAACCACAAATATTTCTGTAACCAAAACTAAAAGCTACATGTTTTCATTACCCCCAAAAATGAAAATCAAGTTTTATAATAAAAGCAAAGCAACAAGTCCAAAACTTTGAACTGAACCGAATCTTGTTCCTTGCCAATAGAATTCAGGGGTCCATTAAAAAAAGAAGCATAAGAAAGGTTGATATGATACCTGAGCGGATAAATCAGCAGCGATGTAAATGAGAGCAGAAGTAACACTTTTGGTGAGAATGGGCCAGGACTTGACCATCCCCAAATACCAACCCACAAAGCCAACCTTGGCAAGTGAAGCCGATGCAGCTGTAGAAGATGATGAAGAACAAAATGATGAAGAGAACAAATATGGGGATATCTTATATTCTCTGGGTTTCAGCAGCTGAAGATAAGGCCTTGACTGCAAGTTCTTGCAGAGAAAAGGAAAAGGAGAAGAAGGAGCTCTCGTTGGAGCAATGAAGCGCCTCTGCATCAAAGCATAGGGAATCCTAGCGGGGTTCTTCAACAAAGCGGCACTCATTTTTGCCTCTGAATTTTGGAGAGTTAACTTGAGTTTTAGGCTTTGAAGAAGAAGAAGAATGAAGAAAGTTTGCTGCTTTGGGCTTTGAGGCTTCTGGGACTTCCTAGTATTCGGGAAAATTGGTGACTCCTCCGTCGTATGATGTCAGAAACAGAAATGTGAAGTTGCGGCTTTAAACCCCAACATCCCCTTCAACGTACTCGCTTTCTTCATTTTATTTTATTTTATTTTATTTTATTAAAAGTATCATCTTTTTGACAAAATATGAAAATCTCTTTTTGTTTCAAGTTTGTTGCTTCATACATATATGGTTGGCCTTTTACTCTCCTTGACCTTTTTATTTAGAATAATGTTTATATCTAAATATTTTTATTAATTATATTTAATTAAATTAGTTTAATATTAATAAAAGTTAATTATAAATAATATTATTTTAAATTTTAATATTTAATTTGATTAGATTTGTTTTATAAAAAAAATTTTAGATGTATAAATTAATAATATTATTTAATATTTTGTGGGTATATGCTCTTTTTTCACATTAATAATTTTTTTTTGTTGACAGACTCCACGTCAATATTAATCATACAATACAACACATAAAAGTAAAGAAGGGGGGGGGGGGAAATAATTTTTCTATAGAAATTCCTTTAGTACCTTTATTTTTGTGAATTAATGGTATATAATAAAATTATGACTTTTATATATAATTAGAAATTATTTAAATTTTAGAAATTTGAGCTTGTGGGTTACATTATGAAATTTAAGTAAAAATAATTAAGAAAACTCTCATTTTCTTTTTTTAATAAACTTAATATTTAATGACAACTTTTTAGGTGTTTTAATAATAAATGAAGTTTTTGTTCTGTTTTTGTCATATTGTGTTACATTAATAACCATAAAAAGAGAGAAAAATTAATTCGAACAAAGAAGATTTTTTGAATTTTAAAAATTTAATTTTAAATAATAAAAAATAAAAAATATTCCACGTTATTGATCTATGACAGTATGAATTGGACAGAAATACCTAAAATATTTTAAAAACAGGATATTCATAAATTGTAAAACACGTATCTGACTACCGAAACTTAGGCCGGTGTTTTTGTGCCACGTGCATTGTAGCCTAACACGTTGGCAAGTGATAAACTATTCAGTTCAGTATTCAACAAGGTTGCCAAAGTTGAAATTAGATTTTGCGGTATGTATATTGCATTATTGCATCATGCATCTTCACCATCTAGATAAATCTTGATTTATCAGAATAAGTGTATTTAAATTAATTTTTTATTTATCAAATATATAATAAATAAAAAAGAACAAATCTAATATGAACAAAAAGTTATAAATTTAAATCATTTAAATAATAATATAAATTTTTATAAATTATATATAATAAACGATATAATTAAAAAAAACTTGTATATTAAATTCCTTTTTTTATCATATATAATAGATAAAAGGTTATGATATAGAATATAGTTCGTTGATTTTGAAGTTCAACCCTAATACCGGCTTCTTTGTTTCATTTTTTAGGAAATTCTTATTTTATGATTTTCAAAAGCTCCCGCTAGCACATGATAGCAACAAGTGGTCAAAACCAAAATATATATGGAGTCGTATATGCCGAAAAAAATTGATTTGTACTTCTTATTAAATAAATCTAAAACGCTGGCGCTTTCTTGCAATACCTCCATTCATAAGAGCATCTTGAGGAATATTCATAACTGAATCCGCTGTGCACAAACCCATTATATCTGCACTCAATCTCTTCATGATAATCACAATTGTGACTCTAGTACCATCTTAACCTGTGACATGCTATGTTCTATCCTTTGCCTGCACAATATGTATCTTCCGAATTATCTAAAACAGATTTATTCTTTTTGGATACAAAACACGTAGATTTTTATTAAGCTTCACTTATACTATCTACTTATGCAAAATGTGTGTAAAATTGGGGGAATAAAACAATTTACTATGTTGATTTTTTTTTATAACATTCTTGGCATAAAACTATGCTATGATAGTTGCAACTAGAGACAGTGGTACAATCATCCAATTAGATATAAAGTTCAACATGCAACTACGACATTCTTTGATACATTCTCTGGTCAAGCATATATTTCTGATAGTTAGCCTCTCATTGAAGATTGAAAATTGCAGTTTATGATGAGGGTTTGCCAATTCTATCTTGCTTCAGCATCCAAAATCATAGGGAACTAGTCCTTTCAGCTCAGGACCATTAAGTCTGTTGTTCTCAAAGCTGAAACAGTTATAGGAGCAACAAATTGTGAATCAAACAGTATAAATTGACATGGATATAAATTATCAGTGCATCATGACATACAACAATTCGAAATTCGGAATATGTAGTTTTACCTTTCCATTGGGAAAGATCCGAAGTTGCCATCTACTGGTATTGTTCCACAGAGGTCGTTATTAGAGACATCACTGTAACATCGGAATATCAAATTAGCTGGTTTTAGAAGTACAGAAATAAACTTGGGTAACATGACAGTAACACAAAATCTCAAATTATCTCCTTTCCTTCACACTCCCAACAAAGAACAGGAGATGAAAAGAAACTTACAAGATTTTGAGATTCTTAAGATGAGTGAGTTCTCTTGGTATTGTTCCTGACAACTTGTTATCATTTAGCCGCCTAATTTATCAACACAAAAGGAATGAGCATAACTGGAAGCCATTTATAAACTCCGAGATCTAACTCAATAACAAAATGGCAAATCTTACAGGAATTTAAGTGACTTCAACTTGCCAAATGACTTTGGGATTCTCCCCTCCAATTTGTTACCATACAAATCCATGCTAATAAGTTTCTTCAACTTGCCAAGTTCCTCAGGAATCTTTCCTGATAATTCATTCCTATAGAGTTCCCTGAGATTTGACAAGGCAACTTCTAAGCCAAAGAATATAGTAATCAATAAAAATCTGTACAGTGCTAAATGACTAAAGAAGGTGCTATATTAATAGAATTTAGTTTTAACGTGCATCCAACCATGTAATGTCACGTATGTAAAAAGGTAGAAACTCTGTGCAGTTGTCTTCATGTAAAGTTGTTAGTTGAGAACTCTTAGATAATAGTTTAATCAAACATGTCAAATCATCTAACAATTCTCAACTAGCAACTTCATATGAAGACAACTACTTTTTTTCTATTGTAAGTATAAATAGTCATAATGGTGACTGCATAAAAAATTAAACTCTTATTAATATTAGGTAAGGGAAGAGCATAAGCCATAAGCCATTCCACATACAGGTACTGGAGATGGTGTAACTGGCCAAGTTCTGGGCCCAGAGTTCCAGAAATGTTAGAATTGCCCAAGTCTCTGAAATTTCAAGGATTACACAAAAGCTGGTTAGGAAAAAAGCCAAAGAGCCCAAACCCAATGACTCCAATTAAAAAAGAAAAACGTACAAGCGAATAACGTGATTGTTGGAGTCACAGGTAACATGGAACCAAGTACAGGGATTAACCAGGGTTGGGTCCCAGCTCTGAAGCACGTTGTTTGGGTCAGAAAGCCTGCTTCTCAGAGCATGCAGTGCATTCCCTACAAGCAACAACAACAATAACCATAACAAACATCAAATCAATCATTCTTCTTCTTCTCAACACATACAATTTTTGGACTAATTCAAGTTATGGAAACCCTACCTAAACTCTGTTTGCTAGCCAGGAACAGAACAAAGAATATTTATATTTATAACTCTTTCCAACATGAATAAATAAATAGAAATAGAAAGCAACAAAAACAAGCAATCAAAGAGCGGTGAATAGAGAATATGCGTTGCATAGCTTCAGAACTGAATGTATAAGGAGACATACACAGAAAACAAAAGAATTGAGAAATGAAGCAGTAGGAGGAGGAGGAGCAGAAGATGACATACCTTCGGAGTTGGATGAGAGAGATAGGAAGGGATTTTGGAGAAGCAGCAGAAATAATAGTGAGAAGGGAGTGAAGGATGCCATGGTTTTTCGCTCTTGTGTTCCTGTATGAGCAAATCCGTGAGAATGGAAAGAGCGAAAGAGTGAATCAAAAGTTAAAGAAGGGAGAAAGTGGACAAGTCAGAGTCAAAATGGAAATGGAGAGAGAGAGAGAGAGAGAGTGGAAAAAGAAAAAGTCACGCATTGGTTGTGAGAGAGAGTACTGTGGGTCATACACAGAGTCTTTGGCGCGTTCTGTGGGGCTCACCGACCCACTCCTTAGCCCTTTGCAGACAATTTCCACCAAGCTTCCAGCCCCCGGCCCCAGGCCCACCCAACACTTTCACTTACCCACATCAGTGCCGTGAAATATTATGTCACCTTTTATCTCTTCTAATACTAAATAGTAAATACCCTGCGAATTTAGTCGTTTATGTTCGGTTTAGAGTCGGAGATTATATACTAATAACAGTTAATTGTACATAAGGTGTTTTTGAATTTTTATTCAAAAAAAAATTTGTATACCAAACATATCCCTCATTCCCTCTCTTAATTATAGTTACGTGGTAAGTTGGGAACTATGTGGAGTATTGACTGGGTTGCATTGCTTGACCAAATATCTGAAAGGCAGCATCAACAGGAACTCACAAGTCACAATGTGGATATGGTAAGTGGGAATCTCTCAATAAGAATTATGGATCGCAATGATCATTGCATTAGTAAAGACTAAAGAGATACAATCTCCAGTTCTCCACTAAATGGAAGTAAGGATATATCTCATCTTCTTAAAATAATACCAAAATATTCGTAAAATACACAATAAAAATACATATTCATCTAAGGTTAAAAAATCATGACAGAATTTATATTGAAATAATTTAAAATTTAATTAAAAATATATTAATACTTTATTTGTTTATTTTTATTTTATTTTAACTACTACTCCTAACAAAGTTGCTAATATTTGATTAATCCATCATGTATTCATCTCGCTCTTGCTTGTATTGGATTCATATCAACAATATTTTTTAAGACAGATCGACAGATGGTTAGAAATTATCCATGCCACCAGCTATCTTGGGGATTATGTTTAACGAAAAGTTTGTCCCTTTTGTGGCACAATCTGTATTCATGCTTTTCATCTGGGTGCAAACCAGTTTTGTTCTCAATAAAAGTTTGACTATACAACACGATGGAACTTTTAAAACATCTTTTTCTTGTTTGTTTTTTGGGTATACAGAGAACCTTTAATGCTAATATTTCAACCACTGTACATAAACTATTATCACGACAACTAACACAATCTTCAGAGAAGAGCTGCGGATGGCATTTGATTTTTAGCCCAAAATCTGGTTAGTCTCCATATATTAATTTCACTGCAGATCACATACTTGATGTGTAAATTGCTCCAAGGGACCCAATTGTGTATCCACCATGAAAATTCACGTCCTTGTATCTGTTCCAGTTACAGGACCTGAACAATTTCTGCATCTTGCTTGTTCGAAACTGAATTTCTTGATCTCCAGCATACTACCCCTGATTCTCCACATTCTCTTTAGTTTGATAAGCGGAGAAGAATTCTTTCCCAATTATTGTGCTGCCGAAAATAAACAACAGCGCAGAAAGCAACATGACATTCAGAGAGAGTTGTCTTCTAAGTATTTCTAGAACTACTGCCATGGAACAGAGGATCAGGCTCATCCTGCACTCAGGGTTGTGTAGTTCAGACAGTGAAAACCAAAAACAATTTGTTATTCCAATTAAAAAATATTAGAACACATTCCATGAACAAACCTGAAGGCTATATCCAAAAGAAGTAGCAGGGCGGAATTCCAGTTGCCCTCCCTACATGAACCAATGAAAAAAATCAGCAAAAAGCTATCATGTTAAAGTTAGTTTAGTCATTAACTTCCAAACAATTTCATTGAAAATTAAAAATAAAACAAAAAGTACTCTACCAGCCCATGAATGCTTTGCTGAGTTCCAAAAAACCCATCATGGCTAGGAGCCATAGAATTCAAGGGACCCTACAAGGATATAGATGTCAACTTATAATTGTATATTCCAATCTGTGTAAACATATAATCGTATCTGCAGCTTATCATCATGATTAGGATAACTTACCAAGCCTTGCATATTCTGTTGATTGACATAGTAACCATCATGAGGCGGCTCCATTAAGTTCAACCGTACCTGCTGCAACATTAAAGAATAATAATTAATGTCCTAAAATACGAGAAAATGTAATTTATTAATCAATTAAGTGTTAAATACCAGTCCTTGCATGCTCTGCTGGGTACCATAGTATCCATTGAGTGTTATTGTGTCTGAGCTTAGATTATCCTAAAAGAATGATAGCACAGGTTATATAAAGCATATACACTTATTTCTAGAATTAATCAAATATAGCAGATATTCGCGTGAAATGCCTTGCAATTCACAAGAGAATAAATGCACCGTATGTATTTGTTAAAGCTGAAACAGATCAAACTGAAAAGTAGATAGCACAAACCATTTGCTGCAGGCTATCTTGTGTGTCAACAAGCATAACTTCCTGATCTGACTGCACCTGCAGATAAATGGAATTGATTCTCAAATCGATGTCCTGACCTTCCAAAAGCTACAAAGCATAAAGACGTATTAACATG
Organism: Arachis hypogaea; assembly: GCF_003086295.3. Classification (NCBI taxonomy): domain Eukaryota; kingdom Viridiplantae; phylum Streptophyta; class Magnoliopsida; order Fabales; family Fabaceae; genus Arachis; species Arachis hypogaea. The sequence continues at coordinate 111,975,991 of NC_092044.1, forward strand.
TAAGTAGATCAACAATAGAACACAGAAATGACCTTTCTTTTCCTAGCAGTGCCCCTCTTCTTACTTGCTTTCAATTGAAGGGTGCCCTGATTTTCTTCTGCTTCATGAACGGAAAAAGAATTGTTGCTAGTTTCTGCACCATTGTTGTTAGAATTATTTACATATACACAGTTCTTCAGGGTATCAACAAGTGTACGGAAAACAACACTATAGCTCTCTTCAGACAGTGATCCTTCTTCACTCAAATCAATAGCACGTTTACACAAATCATTATAACGCTGCACCCTTGTTTGTACTTTCTGAGTCCTATCTGCCATGGGTTCCCTACTTTTGGCATCTTTCGTCCATCTTTTCATAACATAATGAGGTGGAACACTTGAACAACCACAACGTTGGAGAACGCTTAACGCATGCCTGCAAAGGATACCTTTATATTCAAACAATCGACAGAAACAAGAGACATCTGAGCTCAATTCATTCCATGTAACCAAAAACTCTTCATCTTTCTCATAATCTTGAACTATAAACTTTGTAATTGGTCCATCACCAGGCTCTGTTCTAGATTGACAGCCAGCTACACCCAAAACTTCAACTTGGAATTTCTTAAATATTGCATGTGTATAAACCGTTGACATTTGTTTTTCCCAAGGTGAAGGAGATCTGAGTGCTGGCTGCTTGTGCAATGTATCAAAATCTGCAATTGCCTCCTCTTCATACCTATTCTGAAGGATTAACCCATATTGTTTCACAAACTCTTTAAGGGTGATTTTCTTGTGTATGTATTTGTCAAAGAAAGAGTTCATACTTTCAGAACGCTGAGGTGTAGACATTCCAGCTAAAAAAGTATCCCCCATATAAGTTGGCACCCACTTTTTCCGATCTTCATACAGTGATTGACACCATAGATCATCTTGAAGTTCAAATCTAGTGACCATTTTCCACCATCTCATGTCAAACTCTTCATCAGTCCATGACTTAAAAATGCACTTGTTTAACTTTCGCAAGAAGTTCTTATACTGCTTGATCACAGAAGATAGATTTTCAGGTATCCTTTCAAGTATGTGCCAAAGGGCAAAGCAATGTCTCGCATTTGGGAAGACTTCTTCAATTGCTGTCTTCAAGGCTTTGTCTTGATCAGTAATTATAATTTTGGGAGCTTGCCCTCCCATCGCTCTAAGCCATGTCTTCATTAACCAGACAAATGTTGGCTTGGTCTCATCTGCAAGCAAAGCACACCCAAGCAATATAGGTTGAGAGTGATGATTCACCCCAATGAAAGGAGCAAATGGTAACTTATCATTGCTTTTGATGTAAGTGGTATCAAATGAGACTGCATCATTAAAGCTAAGATAATCGTTCCTACTTTTTGCATCAACCCAGAATAGATTCCTTAAACGTTGCTCTTCATTTAAATCGATAGCATAGAAGAAATAGGGGTTCTCCTTTTGGATGCGCTTAAAATACTCCAATATGAAATGGGCATCTCCCTCATCCAAAGCCAGCTGTCGGCCTCTGTCAAACTGATCATTTGTGTCCCCCAAGAGGGATCCAGTATTTCGACACCCACCAGACTGCCTAGACATCTCAACATACATTTTTCTGGTTCGTTCACTAACAGCATGCAAAATATCAATATTATTCTTTTCAGCTAACTTGACATTCCTATGAATACGAAAATGATATGCCAAAGCCGGTAAGAGTTCATGGTTGTGTTCCTTTATAAATTCATGAATGATCCACTTCCCTTCTGACCTTCTTTTCACATGCATGCAGGCTTTGCAATCTGTCTTCTTTACACTGGGTCTTCGACTGCTCCCGCTGTCAGACTCAGGTGTAACGCCATACCGAGAGCACGCAAATTTGGCATCAATAAATTCTTTTGTTTTCTTTGAGCGTCTGCTATTCTTGATCGAAGTTGTGAATCCCATTGATTTGGCATATTCCTGATAAAATGAATATGCTGCTTCATGAGATTCAAATTCAATCCCATTGTGTGGCTCTAAATCTTTGTCTCCTTCAAACAATACAGCATCCCTCTTAGCAGGAATAACAAATGCATTGCCGCTGCGTTGCACTTCATTCAAAGCATCAACCATATTTCACTCACTGATGAACTATCATGCACTCTGTTCTGAATATCTCCTGTAACACAAAGATGCACTTTGATTACTGCCTTGTTACCATAATATACAACGATAGAAAGCTTATCAAAAGCCCAATTCCAAAACTAGCCATCCAGTATAAAATTTACAGTCATACGTCATTAAAAGAGGGGAAAGAAACAAAAAGTGAACAGCTTTCAATTCAAACAGATGATACAAAATTCAGTGTGTATGCAAGCGATCAATCTATAATAAGAGCTGCAAATCGACAAGGCATTAGAAACAAAACAGTTACGCAAAAAGCCACTCTTGACCATTAAAATGAGCATTGAACTGAGCAGAACGCGATTTCTAGCTCCACATTTGGAGTTCCAACATCTAGAATTGTATTTTAGCTTATTTTCTTACACTACAAGTAGCTCATCATAGACTTGGAATTGCTAGAACCACAACGCTTTTCAGCAACTACGTTCACTTTGGCAGCATTGGACGCATTTTCACAAACAATTACCACAAAATTTAGCAAAAAATTAAAAGAGAGAGAGAGAGAGAGGAATAAAAAAGAACCTTGAAGTGGCGGGTGAAGACGGAGTTTGAAAAGGCGGAAGGAAGGGCGAGTGAGGGAAAAGCGCGAGTGGGAAAGCTAGGGTTTGGGAATTGGGGAAAAAAAACAATTGTGGATGGGATCGAAGACAAACTGGGGAGGGTCAAGGTCCACTCGCTTTCTTAGTTCACTCGCTCTCTAAGTCTGAAATCTGCATTCGCCTCACCGCGCGTCGTTGATTTTTATCTTCTACTCTCTTGTTCTTCTTCTTCTCTCACACGCGTCTTCCTCCACCACTGCACTTCCTACGACGACTTGGCGCGTGACTCACGCTCTCATATTCTCTCTCTCTACAACTTATTAGTTGTTGGTTGTGACTCTCCGGAAGCTGTACTTTTCTTCTCACACACTGCACCACATTGCGTTTATCTCACTCACTTTACACACCATTTTCCTATTAATTAACAATAAATTATAAAATGTTGTGAAATAAATAAAAGATATATTAAATATAAGATGAATTCTATGATGTAAAAGGAAAAAAAATTTTACATCTATAAATATTTATTGTTAATAGAAAAAATTATCAAGTGTCTAAAAAGAGAAAATTTAAAAGATAATATCTGTTATTATTTTAATAAGTTGCAGAGTTTTTTTTGTTTGTTTTTTTTGCTACTCTTTGAAATATGTGAAAAAAATTTAGTAACTAAATATAATAAATATTTATTTAATTAGTGACTATAAAAATGATATTGGACTTTTTTTTGTGAATTCTATTTATTTTGGGTAATGATTACGGTTTAAAAGATTAAAATATTTTCATAAATAATAATTATAGTAAACAATATAAAATTTGCAATATATGTAAATATAATCAAATTCAATACTTGATATAGTCACAAAAAAAAATTCAATACTTAATACGTGAAATAAACAAATTCATCTCACAATTAAAAATTAACACATAATAAATTAAAAATAATTAATTATTCATTTATCAACTTAAAAATTAAAATACAATATAAAATATTGTTTAATATTTAAAATAGATAAATTTAAATTTAAATTAATATTCAAATCATATATATTAATTAAAAATTGTATTTACGTATATCACAAATTTTATATTATTTACTAGAACTATTATTTATAAAAAAAATTTAACCTTTTAAACCGTAATCATATTGTTTTTCTAAATATATATTACTTTCTCAAATTTTTTAACCAACTTATTACTCTTTTTATATTTCTAATAAATTTTGTTCATTATTATTCCAAAAAATGTATCTAATTACTATAGAATTTTTTTATGTATTTCTCGTGAACATTTTAGAAGGAGACTTTTTTTTCTCATACATATAAAAAAGATTTTTTTTCTATAAATCTTGTAATTTATAAAATTTAGGTCTATATTTTTAATTTTTATTTATAAATATGATTTGATCCAAAATAAATAAAATTTTACAAAAACAAAAAAATTCAAATAAAGGTCCAATATTATTTTTATAATCACTAATTAAATAAATATTTATTATATTTAACTAATAAATTTTTTCACGTACATCAAGAAAAAAAAATTGAAAACATTTTGCAACTTAATAAAATAATGATAGATATTGTTTTTAAATTTTCTCTTTCTGGACACTTGGTATTTTTTTCTATTGACAACAAATATATATAGATGTAGAAGATTCTCTCTTTCTACATCATAGAATCTACCTAAATATAAAATAAAGATGTATAAATAAAAAACTCTAATATTAAAATAATTAGTTCAATAATAATTTATATATATATATATAATAATATTATATGTTGTAATGTGTATATATATATAGATAGAAAGGAATATAAAAAGTAAAGAGAGAGAATTACATATATATATATATATATATATATATATATATATATATATATATATATATATATATATATATAAAGATAGAAAGGAATATAAAAGTAAAGAGGGGGAATTGTATTCGCTTTTATTTTATTATTGCTGTATAGAGAAAGAAAATAAAGTATTAGTATTTTTGTGTGTAAAATCTATTTGCCTCGTCCATGCTTTTATAGGCAAATAAATTCAACTTTTCAAACTATATTAATTGTGCTGTCATGAGAATTTGCTTCCTTCAGCATAGGAAATTAGATCCACCATCAATGAGCATCCATCCTTATCCTTATTGTAACACTCCCCCTTCGATGCTCATTTAGGAATATGCCTCATTAAAACCTTACTAAAGAAAAACCCGGTGGGAAAAAAACTTAGTGAAGGAAAAATAGTACAATATCCTTTGTGACGGAAACTGCCTCATTAAAAACCTTGTCAAGAAAAATCCAATGGGAACAAACCTGACCAAAGAAAAAAGAGTACAGTCTCCCCCTTATGCCGACATCATTTAATGTCTCGAAATCGGCGCATCCCAATCTCATGTACCAATCTTTCAAAGGAGGATTTTGGGAATGACTTTGTAAATAAATCTACCAGATTATCACTTGAGCGGATCTGTTGGATATCAATTGTCCCTTGATTTTGAAGATCATGAGTGAAGAAGAATTTGGGAGAAATATGCTTTGTTCTATCACCTTTGATGTATCCGCCTTTAAGTTGAACAATGCATTCTGTATTATCTTCAAACAGGACAGTTGGAGCTATCTTATGATCAATCAGTCCACATGATGACATAATATATTGAATCAGACTCCTCAGCCAAAAACACTCGCGACTAGCTTCATGAATTGCCAGTATTTCAGCATGATTAGAAGAGGTTGCTGCTATCGTCTGTTTTGTGGACCCCCATGATATAGCTGTACCACCATACATGAACAGGTATCCTGTTTGAGATCTCTCTTTATGTGGATCGGACAAGTATCCAGCATCCGCATAGCCAACTAATTGTGACTTGGATCCATAGGGATAAAACAATCCCATATCAACCGTTCCATGAAGATATCGAAAGATTTGCTTGATTCCACTCCAATGTCTTCTGGTTGGAGAGGAACTATATCTTGCTAGTAAATTCACCGCGAATGATATGTCAGGTCGCGTATTATTAGCAAGATACGTTAGCGCTCCAATGGCACTAAGATATGGTACTTCAGGACCAATGATATCTTCATTCTCTTATTTAGGACGAAATTGATCATTTTTCACATCCAAAGATCTTACGATCATTGGAGTACTTAATGGATGTGACTTATCCATATAAAATATCTTCAAGATCTTTTCTGTGTATGTTGTTTGATGAATAAAGATCCCATCTTTTATATGCTCGATCTGCAGTCCGAGACAAAATTTAGTCTTTCCAAGATCTTTCATCTCAAACTCTTCTTTTAGAGTTTTTATAATTGTTGAAATCTCTTCAGGAGTCCCAATGATATTTAAATCATCAACGTACACAGCAATTATAATAAATCCAGAAGCAGTTTTCTTTATAAAAACACACGGGCATATATCATCATTCTTGAAACCATTTTTGTCCAGATACTCAGTAAGACGATTATACCACATTCGTCCAGATTGCTTTAGATCATATAAAGATCTTTGCAATTTGACTGAGTATAACCCTTGCGAATATTCATTAGATGGTTTAGATATCTTTAGTCTTTCAGGGACTTTCATATAGATATCCCGATCTAATGAGCCGTATAAATAGGCTGTTACCACATCCATTAAATGCATATGCAGTTTATGATATGCAGATAAACTGACCAAATAACGCAATGTTATCGCATCCACTACAGGAGAATACGTTTCTTCATAGTCTATATCGGGACTTTGTGAAAGACCTTGTGCCACAAGCCAGGCTTTCTAGCGCACAACTTCATTTTTCTCATTTCGTTTTCTCACAAATACCCACTTATATCTAACAGATTTTACATCTTCAAGTGTACAGACTACAGGTCCAAAGACTTCACGTTTTGCAAGTGAGTCTAATTCAGCCTTCATAGCTTCTTTCCATTTTGACCAATCATTCCTTTGTCGACATTCTTCGACTGATCTTGGCTCAAGATCCTTATTTTCATGCATGATATTCAATGCCACATTATATGCAAATATTTCATTGGCAATTATCTTATTTCGGTCTCATTTCTCTCCTGTAAAGACATCATTTATCGAGATCTCGTCATTTTCACAATTTTCAGGTACCTGAACGTCTTCTGGCGTTATATAAGAATTTTGGACAACTGCAGGTGTCTCTACTATGTCTTTTTCAACAGGAATATTATTTACCTCTTTTCTCTTTCGAGGATTTTTGTCTTTGGAACCGACAGGCATGCCACGCTTTTGGCGTGAATTTGCTTCAGTGGCTACTTGTCCGACTTGGACATCAATTCGAATTGGGGCATTTTTCGCTGGTATATAAGATTTAGTTATCCTCTTTGTATCGGAAAATGCATCAGGCAATTTATTTGCTATTCTTTGCAAATGTATAATCTTTCGAACTTCCAGTTTACATTACCCTGATCGAGGATCTAAATGCATCAACGATGATGCATTCCAGTTAAGTTCCTTTTCAGGAAGCTTATTCTCTCCCCCTAATGTTGGAAATTTTGATTCATCAAAATGACAATCTGCAAACCGGGCTTTAAATACATCTCCAGTTTGTATCTCAAGATACCTCATTATAGAGGGAGAATCATATCCAACATATATCCCCAATTTTCTTTGGGGTCCCATTTTGGTGCGATTAGGTGGTGCAATAGGAACATATATCGCACACCCAAATATTCTTAAATGGGAAACATTTGGCTGGTGGCCTATTAGCTCAGTTGGTTAGAGCATCGTGCTGATAACGTGTTGTGAAATAAATAAAAGATATATTAAATATAAAATAAAGATGTATAAATAGAAGACTCTAATGTTAAAATAATTAGCTCAATAATGATATATATATATATATATATATATATATATATATATAGAAAGGAGTATAAAAAGTAAAGAGAGAGAGAATTGCATATATATATATATATATATATATATATATATATATATATATATATATATATATAAAGATAGAAAGGAGTATAAAAATAAAGAGAGAGAATTGCATTCGCTTTTAATAAATATTAGTATTTTTGTGTGTAAAATCTATTTGCCTCGTCCATGCTTTTATAGGCAAATAAATTCAACTTTTCAAACTATGTTAATTGTGCTGTCATGAGAAACTGCTTCCTTTAGCATAGGAAATTAGATCCACCATCAATGAGCATCCATCCTTATCCTTATTGTAACACTTCCCCTTCGATGCTCATTTAGGAATATGCCTCATTAAAACCTTACTAAAGAAAACAATGAAGAGTTAGAGATCACACTTTACACTCTCAATTTTTTTTAACAATTTAGAGGATCCATTCCCGAATTAGGAGTGTCAAACGAGCCAAAATCCATCGAGTTGGCTTGCGTAATTCACAAAAAAAGTGGGTTATGTTGGAAACTTAAAATCGCCAAATTTTAAAAAGTCCGTCTAATTTGCACCGCTTAATCTGTAAGTTTTGACGGGTTTCGGTGGAGCGGGACAGAATACACAAAAGATAATTTTTAGTGTCTCTGTTCTATTGTCTCCATTTCAGTGTCATGTTCTGTCCTGTCTCTAAAAACAAACGCAGATTTAGCGAATTAGACATTTTTTTGTCAGGGCTTTTTTTTACACATTTTTGTAATATTATTGATCTACAAGAAAACGAAGATGATAATTAAAAATGTTCTAAGTTATATTTTGGATTATATTTTATATTTGATTGATTATAAATTTGTAGATGTTTAATTATATATTTTAAATAATATTTATTTTGTTTTGGACAATATTAATTTTATTATTTTATTTTAAGAAAATTGATTTATTATTATATTTATTACATATATATATAATTATAAAAGTTTTAATATTCGTAAATTTAAAAATTATATTTTTTATATTTTTAAAAATTATAAATTTATTAAAATATTTTTTAAATTATATATATTTTTAATATTTAATAGTTTATAAAAAAAATTAATATACTTGACCATCAATCTACTATTAAACGGGACAAAAAAATAATTCATGACATTAGATAGAACCGAACGGACCAACCTATTAGATGAGATGACGGACTTTTGGAAGGTGGGATGGACTTCCCAATTTGTCACCTAGTTAAAATATCGTAAGTTTAGCATAAATAATTAATTTATAAGATTTTACATAATTTTATACTTGTGAATTGCGTTGGTTTTTACGTATGGTCATTCTTTTATTAATAATAGAATATAACATATACGATAATAAAATAAATTCTATCTAATTCTCTTTTAAATAAAAAGTTAGTTATCTTTTACGATATTTAATAATTATTATTAGATGAAATAGATTTTTATTATCACAACTAATACCAACTCTTAATTTAACTTAAGTTTTGATAATTTAAATAATTAATTATAATATTTTTTTTACAATTTTATTAGATAATCAATAAAGATCTAATTAACAATAAATCAATAAATATTTTTAAATTATATTTTATATTAATTAATTATCATTAATTAGTAATTATTTAAATTTTATTTTTTTAAAATACAAAATTAATAATTATTAATTACAATTGTTTAAAGTTGACTAGTTAGAAATAATTGTTCACCTATACTTTTTATTTTTTTTTTAATTAGGAGAGTTACTAAAAAAAATTTCATTTTACAATTTTTTTTATATTTTTTTTCAAATCAATCCATTTATTAATTAATTTCAAAAAACGAAAACAAAAACAAAAGCTCAAATGCTAAGAGGAACAAATTTAAAAAATAAAACCAACGGTGATTGTTCCATTGAAGCTAAATTGATGCAAAGTTTTTCTTTTAAAAAAATTTGTTTTTCCATTGAAGAAAAATAGCAATAGTATATAACATTATGTTATATCTTCAAACAGAATTTTAAGAAGGTTTACTATAACCAAATTAAAAAAAAAAAAGACTACTTTTTCAGTTTTTAAATTCTTTATAGTAAAATTATGTAATTTTGTACATGATACACAAATATTTGATCAGCACGTAATTATTAGACATATATGCTCTTTCGTTTTACTTTAGGTTAGTCTAGCATTTGATTTTTTTTATTTGTTTGTTAGAATTTATCAATAAATAAGTGGTTTGAAGAAAATGAAAATTATAAAATATGACTTCTCTAATAATTGTGTAATTTAAAAAAAAATCATTAGTTAATTGGTTAAATTATTAAAACCCAAATCAAATTAAGAGTTAATATTAATTATAATGATATAATTTATTTTATTTATAATAATACTATACATTTAAATATTTTTATTAATCAAGTCTAACTAAATAGATCTAACATAATAAAAATCAGTTATAACTAATATTATTCTAAATCGTATTATTTAATTTGATTACACTTAATTTATAAAAAAATAGATGTATAACATTATTTTTTTATTTAATTGTTATTAGATTATTGATAAAAAACAATTAATCTTTTATTTGAAAAAACACGAGATCAAATTCACTTAATTATAATGTCTTCATTTTATATTTTTTATATTAATTAAATTTACATTTTTTTTACAATTAAATACATATCTTGCATTTTATATAAATAATCGATTTTTTTATAACGTTACATGGTTGTATTCTTATTTTAACCATTGGAATGATAATGAAATCAAGATTAGTTTAGAGATGCAGCAGATATGTTATACTAAAAAAAAAACTAAAATGGAAATTTGATCAATGTTACAACTTACAATAGAATTATTAACAAGAGTAAAATTTGTATCCAAGAGGCATGAATTTGATAGAGAAAATTGAAAATTTGGGAGTAAGAACATTTAGTAGTGTTGCTTTTTATCATTGATCCACTTAGTTGCCACCCATTTCTCCCCCTCAATCACTGGACAGCTTCCATGAAGAGAAGTCTGCACTAACATTCACATAATCAACCAGGAAGGAAAGTAACAAAATATTATATTATTAGAGAAAAAAATTTAAGTAATTCCTAATAATTATTCTAAAAGATAACGAAATTCTTAACAAACAAAATTATTTTTAATTCTTGATTTTTATTTTTGTGAGACTAATTAACCCTTCGATTAATGTTTTTTCTCTGAATTAACGATTGATAAATTTTTGTGTTTAGGACTTCGTTGTTTTTTGTAGATAATTGTCAGGACCGTTTAAGATTTTTTTTTATTTTGTTGTTATCTTTTTCATATACATTGATTAAATTTATTGTGTATAAAAACTGATTAATATTAGCAATTTTTAAATTTTTTTACTCGTAAAAATTAAATAGAGAATATATATTTTTTATTCAAAATAAAAATATATTTTTTAATCTTTTCATTGTTGTTTAAAACAATTATTAAAATATTATATTATTTAGATTATATTAAATTTTAGGTGTATTCAATTTAAATTAACCATCATAATTTACATAAACTCATTATTTTTAGATGAAGTATACATTTTATTTTATAATAGATAATGAAAAAATTGACACAATATTTTATCTAAAACAAATACAACAAATGATAATGTTTATGTTAACTAACTATGTAAACATAACATCAAAAATCTATATTTTAACATTTTAGAATAGCTAATAACAAATAGATAAGACTTATAACAATAATTATTAATGTCATTCTTATTAATACGTATATTTTCTATTCAATTTCTATAAGTAAAAAAAATTTAAAAATTATTAATATTTTTTAATTTTTGCATAATAAATTTAATTAATATATATGAAAAAATAAAAAATAGAAAAAAAATCTTAAATGACCCCTAATAATTATTCTAATATAAAAGACAATGAAATCCCAAATAAATAAAAAACTGTCAATCCTAGCTTACACTTAGTGGATAAATAAGTTGATTAACTTCTCAAGAGAGAAATTATTGACAGAGGAGGGACTAATCAGTTTCACAGAGTAAAAAAAAACAAAGACAGAATGAGTATCCACCCTGTTATTATAACATTGTTGTCTAAAATGGAAGATTTTTACCTTATCAATGTTCCCATCTGGAAGAACTGAATAGAATAAAAGCCCGTCACCTTGTCTTGGCTTCACCTTCAAACCAATGCATTGTTTATAATCATAACCAATGTCCATGTTCAAACCATCCTGCAAATTAAAAACACTTATCATCAAGTTTGATGGCATTGAAAGTATCAAAGACATGGTAGTAAATTCCATGTTTCACCTCAAAAGGGAACATGGTTTCTCCTCCTGCTTCTACACTTGATAGGTATAGTAAAAACGAAGCAATCTGGGCAATTAAGCATGAGACAACCAGCAAGATGCATTCACAATTAGCATATTATGGTGAAAAGAAAAGTAAAGAGTGTGAAGAAAGATATACCCTTTGGCTCTGAACATTTCCATATTCAAATGGGTCAAAGGCATCATAATGAGTATCATATTTCTGAAGAACCTCATATCTCAGTATATTGAATGCCTGCATTACAGCAACATACATGAATAGAACAGTTTTCCTGTCATGGAAGGTTCACAAACAGATTAAGAAACAAAAACATACTTCTCCATGACTCGTTGGTATCATTGTAACCTTAGCAATTTTCTTTTCAATGAAGTCTAAGATACCAGATTTGTCTTCTGATGCAGAGATGAATGCACCTGAACTGTTGACAGTTGAAAGTTAGCACTCAACTTAACTATGGTAAGGTAAAACTATCATGTGACACCATAATTTTTTTTTTTTTTTCCAATATAAGATCCAAAATTACATGATAAAGAGTACCTTGTTCTAGTGCCTTTTGTGCTCTCAACAGTTTCTCCTTCCCTCAATGCCAATTTAGAGGGTTCCAATTTAGGCTTTGCCATTTCAATTATTTTTTCGCATACATCTGCAGTTGTGAAATTCGGAAAGTAAACTATCCTTGGTCGCCAACTCAAAATCTGAACAAAAAAAAGTCCGACATCTATGTAAAATTACTCCTCTCAAAAGATTAAGCTAATAAAAGAGACATTTGAATAGTTATACACATAGAAATTCACTCTTTTCATTTGTCTAATAAAATTTCCTTTTAAGAGTCAAATCAAACTCTAAATCTTTTTATCAGCAGAAAGGGTGTCTAAAGTCTCCATTAAATCTAAATTACTGCTGATGCTAACTAAACTTCAAAATATATTAATACTCCTCCTTCTCCTTCTAAAGTTCAACATGAAGGAACAGGAGATTATAAGGGTCACACCTGAAATGGGATTGAATGAAGACAGGGGTCTCCAGACTTGCCATATTCTTTGGCAGCAGATTCCTGAAGCAATCTAGACCACGGTTGCCCCTGTCCCACGTCACCAAAATCCTGCAATCATCATCATAGCTAATGCTAATTAAATGAGCTTTTAATATGAAATATGTATCCAGCAAAAGGAAGAAGCTAATAAGAACCTGAAAGTTGAAGAGCATAGGAGATACAAAGAGGCCAGTAAAGAAGAAAAGGGAGCAAACCATTACCAGAACAGGAACCCCCAACTTCACTTTCGATCTTTTGGCTTTCCCTTTCATCCTTATATTATGATCAATCAACAAAACTAGTCTCTTTTTTTTTTTTCACTCTTTGTTTCTTGTCTCTAAAGGTTTTGCTCTGCAACAAGCGTGTGGAGAGTGAAGATTATAATCAAATATTTTGGGTTTGGGTTGCATGTCACTTTCTCTCTACAAAACGTGTCACCTTACGCGATAATGGCGGAACTATTTCCATATTTTCTTACACTTGTCAATCCACACCACTCACTCTAGTTTATTAATTTTTGCAAACCTGGTACCTTTTTCAGTGTAGATGCTACACAACTTTTTAATGAACAAGCAATTGCCTAATATGTAATGTTATATCTAACCACAGTGTTTTATTTTAATTTTTATTTTTATAATGAGTATCTCAAAGTTACACGTGCAATCTTGTTTATTTAACAGCAAAATAATAACTAGATCCTCAGAATTTCGATCTTCAATTAATTAGTTCCTAAAAAAAATAGTAATTTAGTCTTCTGCAATATTAAATAATGGATACCTTATGTTTTTTTTTTTGTCAATTTATGATATAAAATTTAATGGCGGTATTTATGTGTATCGCTAATTATAATGATATGTTTGTTTATAAAAGATCGTCACATAAATAATAATTTTTGAAACGAAATTTAACCTATTTTATTAGAATTTATAATAAATAAAGAGCAGTTTATAAATATTATATGAAAACTCATGATATAATATAACAAATGCATTATTATTTAAAACGACATCATCTTTATACTTATATGACAACAACAAAATGCGCCACTATAAATAACAAAATATATATGAGTAATTTTAATTTCTTTTTGTTTCTTATTATCATAAAAGACTTAAATATTTTTTTTCAAAAACTAATTAATCTGATATTAAAATTATGCATGGACAGTAATATAGTACTATTGTCTCAAATAAAAAGGGGAATCTTTATATGAGTTGAAAATGGCAAATTTTAACTAATTAAATGAAACTTACATTCTTAATTTGTTACTAATATGCACTAGCTTCTTTTTTCCATTAGCTGGCCACACACTTTTTTAAGCTAACAGCGGATAATATGCCATGTTAAATTGTTTCATCAGAAAAGAGAAAAAGAGAACAATTAAGGACTAAGATCATGAGTACTGAACCATGTTGATGGTATTTATTCTATAACACGGATTATACACGATGTAGCTAGGAATAATAGACACTTCCACGCGCAGATTATAAATGGAACAATCAAATGTGACAGTGTCCTTCCAAATAGGGGGCTTGTATTAGCAGAAAATGTGATTAATTAATGATATGAATGAAGTTTGTACTTGTTTTAAACAAGAAATAGTGTGTTAATAGAGTTATTCCAATATCATAAAGGGTCGTACAATAGCAATATTCTTTCTTGTCCTTAAAGATCTTATAAGAGAAACCTCCACAATAATTCTTAATAAGATAGAGTCGCTTTATCCATTTCTGAAAGCACTTTTAACGGTGCCTCAAAAGCAAGGATTTAAAACCACAGATTGGTTTTCCCAGCCAAACACAAAGCTCTCACATCATTAACCCATTTCCAGTAACTCAAATAAAGTCTCTCTATCTGCTTTTATGCTTCAATACATGTGGAAAAAGAACTTATTCTTTCATTGGATCCTTTCTCTTTATTTGCAAATCATGCAGCATTACACTGCTATAAATACCCTTGTGAGGTGATGGGGTTTTTGAAAGCAAAAACATTCCTTGTTTTGAGACAATTGTAACGCATACTATCCGTGGTACTGCATTGATATTGATTCACTACATATTATTGTACCACCTGATTGATTCTGCTTAGCTTCTTGCAGCTCTCATGGCCAGGCGCGGCGTCACAGATATGTTGCTTCTCCGGTAAGTTATCATCAGTAATTTTCTTAATGATCAAGTTGTGTTGCATATTCAGGAGTGTTTGCCACTAGAAATAATAGTGCATTGGCCTTACCATGATTCCTTAATCCTGTTTGATGATTCTTTTATGATAGAGAATCTTGCAGTTAACTTCACGTAAAATTGATAATTGAGAGTCGTTAGATGATTAAGCTGATTTGACTAGATTTTTATCTAACGGCTCTCAACTATCAACTTCGCATGAAGATAACTGCGTGTAAGTTTTCACCATTAATATAATTGTATTTTACGTTGAGATACCAAGAAACATAGTTTTAGTCCATTTAAATGATAAGAATTGAAATGTGAAGGACAAACAGGGGAGCAAGGAGAACAGAAAGTGGGGTGATAAAGTTCTCAGGGAGTTCCCAACATGCAGCAGAAAGCTGTGGAGGAATTCCAAAGAGTTATGGGAAGATAGAGGATTCAACATGCTGGGTTCCACACCCACGCACAGGGATTTACTTCCCAAAAGGGCATGAATGGGTGATGGATGATGTTCCTGAGGGTGCAGCCTCTTTCACTCAGACTTACTGGCTCAGAAATGTTGATGGCGTAGACAACACAAAAGCTTAATTAATTGGATTAAATTCCTGTTAATGGGGGACTAAATAACTACCTATAGATATATAATATACATAGTCAATAAGGTTATTAGTTCCCAAACTTAAAGTAGCACCAACATGCAAATGTTGAGTGGCTATTGTAACTAAATAAATATGGAGATCAAGCATCCTTATGAATGCTTCAATAATCCTTAACAAGTAATTGTGGTTTCTTACACCATGCATAATCACTGTGTGTCTCTTCTGTCACTATACTAAATATCTTAATGTGGCTATTGATTGATACAGTTGCTGAATACACTGCTTGTGGTCTTAATAAAGCATCTAATCTAAATAAAGGAGCCAATATATATCATCGAGAGTTGATAAAATCATAAAATAACACTTTTAAGTTCTCTAACCTAAAAGTCTTGAGAGAATAATATGAAAGGGAAGTTTGTGGTCTAACATTTACTTTCTGCTGCACCATTATAATGGCTCATACATGTATCAAATCTTTGAATAGAATATTAAGTCTAACAGAGAAAAAAACAAAAAATAGAGAGTAAATTAATAAATCATCACAGCATTCATGCCAAATGCAACTATATTTCAAACACTAATTTCCTCGACCAGTTTGTCAATGGGATTGGTCCATCTTATTATTCTTATACTTACATGTTTATTAATTCGGTTATCTTTTTTTTTATGAATTATACATAAATAACTACTTTTCATATGCTGTTTTATAGCCAATTAATTTGAGTTAAACTTCGACTTTTACTCCTGATGCGTACCCTATACCTCGGCCACCAAATAATAAATTAACAAAGGTCGGACACGAAGTTTGAATAATCAAAGGCTATCAACAAAGCAACCTCCCCACAAACGGAACTCAACCCTTCACCAAGAATCACGGAATATTCCAACAAATCAGTAATTTATTCATCTATATAATTAACATCTTTACTAAACCTTTCACTGACTTGAGCGTCGAAATATCTTATGCAGATATTTTTGCCGCGGTGTTCGGGCCAAGCCGACCTATAGCCCTTCAGAACAAGCAGTGTATTGCTCGAAAGAGATCGTCATGGCTCGACAACTTTCCATAGGACGGAACATCTGGCACCCATCGTGGAGCCCGAAATAAAAACCCCACTGAGTTTAACCCTCTTTTTTAGCTTTGTGCTCTCTTCTTTCAAGACTACTGAATCTCGAGGATGGCTGACAACGGAGTCCAGCAACCCACACAAGCAGAGCTCCTAGCTCAAATTGCTAAACTCCAGGCAGAAGTTCGAAGGATAGCCGAATTGTCATCCAGTGATCGAGCTAGAAAACATGCCCAGGAAGACCCCAAAAGCTCGAACCCGAGCAACACGCAATCACAAGAGTCAGAATACCAAAAGCTCACCCCACCAAAAGAGAAGCTGACCATAGACAACCCTTTCTCAGAGGAAATTGTCAAATTTCAAATGCCGAAAAACTTTGTGCTGTGAACTACCCTTGAACCCTACAAGGGGTTCAGTGATCACCGTGTCCATATTAAGAAATTTCAATCTATGATGTTCTTTAATGGTGCCTCTGAACCTATACTTTGCCAAACTTTTCCTACTTATCTAGATGGTGCTGCATTACTCTAGTTTTCTAAGTTGTCTGCATGTTCAATCTCTTCTTTCGAAGAACTAGCAAGATCCTTCACCGATTACTTCGCTGCGTATATTTGCGCATGGGTCAGACTACCTAAGCACTATCAAGCAGGGGCAACATGAGAGCTTAAAGGACTACATGACACGGTTTGCCAAGGCGACCATGGAGATTCCAGATCTAAGCCCAGAGGTCCACTTACACGTCCTCAAAAGCGGTTTCCAACCTGGCAAGTTCCAAGAGACGATGGCGGTAGCAAAACCAAAAACATTGGATGAATTCCAAGAAAAGGTCACTGGACAAATAGAGATCGAAGAGCTCTGTAAAGCTCGGAGGATGAACAAACACCAACCCAGAAGAGAGGAAGAAAAGGCCTTTAGATCACCAAATAATAAAGAACTGAAGAAACCATTCAAGCTTGCCCCAAAGTTTGACACTTACACCAGATTTAACACCAAGAGAGAGAACATAATCAAGGAGATCATTCATGCCAAAATAATCAAACCCCATGCCTGGGCAGGGAGCTACCAGGACCAGAAATTCGTGGACAAAAACAAATACGGCGCTTTTCACCAAAAGTTTGGACATACCACAAAAGAATATGTGATAGCCAAGAACTTACATGAGAGATTATCTCGGCAAGGTCTTCTGGACAAGTACATCGAAGGACAAAAGAACAAAGAAAGCAATTCAGATAAAAAGGAGCATCTGCAAACATCAATGGAAAAGGACAAATGTAAGTGGACAAACCCTAACCCACCAAGAGGTATAATAAACTGCATATCAGGAGGATATGCAGGGGGCGGCGAAACAACCTTGGCCAGAAACGGAGTTATCGAGCAATGCTAGCAATTGAAGGAACGACATATCCAAAAAAGGGAGACACAACAAACACGGCAATAACCTTCACCCAGTTCGACCTCAATTCTACAAGCCCGAACCTCGACGATCTAGTGGTAATCTCCATCCAAGCTGGAGAACTGTTGGTAAGAAAGGTTTTATCAAACCCCGGCAGTAGTGCCGACGTCTTATTTTACTCTACTTTAAAAAAAATAAAATTGTGTAAAAAAGCCATGCAACCCTGCTCTGGAGCGCTAGTTGGGTTCTTTGGAGAAAGAGTCCCCATTATGGGGGCACATATGGCTAAAGAAGATAAGGGGAGAAAGCCTTTTGTCAAGAATAATTAATATTCAATACCTTATAATAGACTGCTCTAGTCCGTATAATATTATTCTTGGGAGACCTGCTCTGAATGCTTTCAGGGCAGTAGTATTTACTTTACATTTGTGTGTTAAGTTTCCTATGCAGGAGAACAAAGTAGTGACGGTACACGCCGATCACTAAGAAGATCGGCAATGCTACAATGCAAGCTTGAAACAAAGCTCGGCAAAACCGAAGTCATCGTCGTAGGTCCAAGGAGTATACAACATGAACAAATTACCTTCCTTGTCCGAGCTTGAACCCATGGAAGATTTTGGTGAAAGACCTCAACCAATGGACAACCTCGAAAACATCAAACTAACCGATTCAGAGGACCAATTCACTTATATAGGAAGCGCCCTGACAGGTGAAGAAAAATTGAAGCTAATAACTATACTCAGGAGTAATGCCGACCTATTCGCATGGACCCCAGCTGACATGCTTAGAATAGACCCTGATATCATATGCCACAAACTGGCTATTGACAAAACAGTTCGACCCATAGCTCAGAAAAAGAGAAACCTCAGAGCAGAAAAAATGAAGGCGTCACTCGAAGAAACCAATAATCTACTCGCTGCTGACTTCATCAAAGAAATCAGATTCACAACATGGCTATCCAATGTGGTAATGGTAAGAAAAATCTCAGGTAAATGGCACATGTGTGTCGACTTTACGAATCTTAATTAGGCATGCCCTAAAGATGCTTATCCATTGCCTTCTATTGGTAAATTGGTTGACAATGCCTCTGGATTCAATAGCTTAAGCTTTATGGATGCATACTCTGGTTATAACTAGATTTTAATGCATCCAGAAGACCAAAGCAAAACAGCTTTCATAGAGCACGATAATTTTTGTTATAGAGTAATGCCCTTTAGCCTAAAGAATGCAGGTGCCACCTATCAGCAACTAATAAACAAGGTTTTCCAGCAACAAATAGGAAGAAATATCAAGAACTACGTGGATGACATGGTCGTAAAGACGTCAGCACAAAGTTACATTGCGCCGACCTAATAGAGATCTTTGGCCAAATCCGAGCATATAATATAAGGGTAAATCCAGAAAAATGTGCCTTCGGGGTAAAAAGAGGAAAGTTCATCGGTTTCATGCTAACTTCAAGAAGAATTGAGGCCAACCCTGAGAAATATGATGCCATACTCAACATGGCAAGCCCAAAAATAGTGAAAGAGGTTTAGCAACTAGTAGAAAGAGTTGTTGCACTATCACGTTTCCTACCTACAGTTGCTAACCGATCGTATTACTTCTTCCAGACTATATCTAAGAACAAAAGGTTTGAATGGACCGAAGACTATGAAAAATCCTTCTCCGAATTAAAAGCAATCCTAACATCACCTCTAATACTGCAAAGATTAGACGTTGGTAAACCTTTATATTTATATTTATCTATATCGAACCATGCTATAAGTTCAGTTCTAATTGTAGAAACAAGAAAAGTACAAAAGTCGGTATACTTCGTCAGCAGAGTCCTACAACTGGCCGAGACAAGATACACCAAGATAGAACAGCTAGCCCTGGCATTGGTAACCACATCAAGAAGGCTGAGACACTATTTCCAAAGCCACACAATAATAGTTAGAATAGACCAACCTCTGCGACAAATACTAACTACAACCGAGCTGGCTGGACGACTGATAAAATGGTCTATCAAACTTTCCGATTTTTACATTCAATACCAATCAAGGCCGACTTTAAAGTCACAAATATTGGCAGATTTCGTCTCTGAGTTCACCACTGACAAGATACCTAAGGAAAAGGAATGGAAGTTACATGTGGACGGAGCATCAAATCGTAAAGGCAGTGGAGTAGGAGTAATACTAAAAGTCGGAGACACAGTAGTAGTAGTAGTCGAACAATCACTCCAATTGAGTTTCATAGCAAGCAACAATCAGGCAGAATATGAAGCTCTGCTAGCAGGACTAAAGCTCGTCCTCAGTCTCCAGATATCTCAACTCATAGCCTATTGTGATTCACTATTGGTTGTTCAGCAAATCAAGGGCAACTTCTAGGTAAAAGATCCTCTGTTAGAGCAACATTGGTTCATGGCAAATGATCTAATTTCAAAGTTTGACAAGGTCAATATTAAACATGTTCAAAGAGAGAAAAATAATAGGGCAAATATCTTATCTAAATTGGCCTCCACAAGAACAACCACACACACACTAACATTGTCACAACTCACATTAGAGAAACCAAGCACTGAGTTATCATGCATATTAAGCATCACACAGGCAAACGACTGGAGAACACCTTTTTTTGAATACATCAACAATGAAACTATCCCAAAGGGAGAATCACATCCCCAACTTTTTTGACGTAGAGCAAGCTTCTACACAAAAATAGCGAACAACTTATACAGGAGGGGATTTTCACAACCACTTCTCAAATGTCTCAGCAAAGAAGATGCTGACGCAATCATGGCAGAAGCTCACGAGGGAGTTTGCGAAAACCACATCAGAAGCCGAGCTCTAGCTGCCAAAATCCTCCGAACACGATCCTACTAGCCGACAATGAAAAGAGACTGCATTGCCAAAGCAAGATTGTGCGACAACTGTCAGAGGTATGCAACAATAACAACAACACCAGCCGTGAAGCTACATTCAATCGAGGTAAGCTGGCCAATCAATAGATGGGGTCTGGATATCCTAGGACCCCTCCCAAAAGTGCCCGAATAGGTAAAATTTCTTTTAGTTTCAATAGACTACTTTTCAAAATGGATAGAAGCATAGCTAGTGGCAGGCATAATAGCTGAAAAAGTGAGATCTTTCTTATGGAAAAACATTATATGTAGGTATGGTATACCAAGAAAAATAATATCCGATAATGGTAGACAATTCATTGATAATAAACTTGCTTCATTTTTACAAAATTTCAATATCAAACATCATTTTAGCTCAGTCGAACACTCGTAAACAAACGGGCAAGTAGAAGCAGCTAACCGAGTTATATTGCATGCTATAAAGAAGAAACTCAATGATGCAAAAGGAGAATGGGCCGAACTCATCCTAGAAATCCTGTGGAGCTATAATATGACCATCCAATCATCTACAGGAGAAACCCCCTTCAAATTAGTCTACGAGGCCGAGGCACTGATACTTGTTGAAGTCGACACTCCAGCCCTAAGAGCCGAGCTATATGATCACAATCATAATATCAAGGCAAGGTCAGCCAATCTGGACCTCGTAGAAAAAGAAAGAGAAATAACAGCTATAAAGCAGCGAGCAATAAAACAGCTGATAGAAAAAAGGCACAACAAAAGAATCATTCCCAGAGCCTTCCAGGAAGGAGACCTCGTCCTTCAACGGACAGAGGAAGTACAAAAACCTCTAACTCATACCAAACTCGTAGCAAACTGGGATGGCCCATTCCAAGTCATCAAAGTACTCGAAATGGGGGCATATAAGTTAGAATCGCTTATAAGTTAAAATCCTAAACAAGTTTTTACCTCAAAGCAAAGCAGCAGAAAACAGGAGATAACTAATTAAGAGTGGATTGGGAAATAGAATAAAGAAACTCAACCACCTTAATTATCCTATGGCCATCTCATTCCTCAGGCTATGCTCCTCTGTAAAGATTATTCACCTCTCTTTGATGCCATTGATGATAAGATAAACAAAGAGCATGCTCTACAACACCAAACTTAAAAGTTTACTTGTCCCCAAACAAAGAAAAAATGAAAACGAGAAGGGAAATTATTATTATTATTATTATTTTTATTAGAAGAAGAAGAAAATGATATAAGGATAAGAAAAATAATAATAATAATTATTATTATTATTATTTACTTTTTATATATATATTTGAAAAATTTGGCGTCACCCTAGAGTAAAAATTGGCCTTGTTTTATTAATGGTGGTGCCAAACTTCCAGAAATCCAAGTTTGGCGTCCACCCTTCCATAATTTCTTCACAAGTTACGTCCACTGTGGCGCAAAATTTGGAAATCCCACGTTTGGTGCCACCCCTCTAGGGTGATTCCATCAATTTACATGCATTATGTGGTGCCAAACTTGGAATTGCCAAGTTTGGCGCTACCTTGGTCGTATCTCACTCCTCCGGGGTGTTTGAAATTCCTTCTGATTGCTCTTGTTCCTATTTTTAATATTCTGTATGACCAAAACACATGTAAAAGAAAATAAAACTATAGAATTATCATTAAGTGATAAATATAAATGATTAAATAAAAAAATAAACTGAGCTTGAAATTAAAGAATATTATGATTGAGTTGCCTCCTAACAAGCGCCTCTTTACCGTCATTAGCTTGACAGTCAGTTCTGCTAAGGTGGAGGTTGATCATAGTGCTTTAACTCCTCCCCTCTCATTGTGAATCGTCTCCCTGTGTTCCCATGAAGTTGCTTAATATGCTCAAAAGAGAGGATTCTATTCACTGTATGAGGTAACACTGGATTACTAGTCAACACCACCTTTATTCCTGGGGAGAAACCTTCAGTGGGGATTTTTTTATTCCTCCAACCTCTTGGTACTTTCTTTTTGGGAACATCCTCCTTGATGGATGATGTATTCCCAACACCAAACTTAGGTTTGATGTCAGGGAGAATTTTGTTGATTGTCACCAAATGAGGCTTGAGCTGTAAATATTGTTGTGCATTATCAGGAGGTTCTTGAAGGGTTGGAACAATAAGCTTAGGTTGCATGCACTTTTCCTCTTCACCTGATGAATGCATATTTTTGAAGACATGAAAGACCAATTGCTTATCATGCACTCTAAGTACTAATCCACCCATTTCTACATCAATTATAGCTCTCCCAGTGGCTAGGAATGATCTTCCTAAGATTATGGAGGCATTTTCATCCTCTTCCATGTCAAGAATCACAAAATCTGTTGGGAAGAAGAACTTACCCACCTTGACCAAGATGTTCTCCATTATTCCATGTGCATGCTTCAAAGATTTATCTACCATTTGTAATGCTATCCTTGTTGGTTGTTCCTCTTTGATTTGTAGCTTCTTCATCACAGACAAGGGCATTAAATTTATGCTTGCACCCAAATCACATAGGACTTTCTCAAAGTAATGCTCCCAATAGTACATGGAATTTGAAAGCTCCCTGGATCTGGCATCTTCCTTGACAAGTTATTATGAATTATGGCACTGCAATTCTTAGTCAGGACCGCTGTCTCATATCCATTTAAAGGCTTCTTCTTTGAGAACAACTCCTTCATGAATTGAACATAGAGAGGCATTTGCTCTAAAACTTCAGCAAAAGGAATATTAATTTGTAACTTTCTGAAAACTTCCAAGAACTTTGAAAACTGCTTGTCCTTGGTCTTCTTTTGAAGTCTTTGAGGATATGGCATCTTAGACTTGTACTTAGGAGCCTTAGGTAATGTCGGATGTGTGTCAAGAGTGACTGGAAAAGGATTGTCTGCGCGCCTAGTTGAGACGTGTTCGACCTCCTCCTTTTTCTCCTGCGGAGCTTCTTTTTCGACCGGCTCCTCAGTAACTTGTGCTTTCGTACTAGCCACTTGTCTACTTATCAAGGTGATAGTCTTGCACTCCTCTCTTGGATTTGGAATTGTGTTACTAGGAAGGAAATTGGTGGACCTCTGATCAATTTCAGCAACTTTTGCGGCTATTTGACCTATTTGAACCTCCAAGTTTCTAAGTGAAGCTCTGGTTTTCTGTATAAAACTTGCAACTAGTGATTCTAAGTCAGTGGTCTTCTGAGGCTGAGAAGTTGCTTGCTGAGGTTTGATGATTGGATTTTTGACGGCTTAGAATTTCACAAATAAATTCTCGTTGCAAGTATAGTTTCTAAACCAATCACTAATCCTTTCATACAAAAAGTTGTTTGTCACTAAAACAAACCCCTAAAATTTATAAACCGAAGTATTCAAACCTTGGGTCGTTCTCCCTAGGAATTACAATAAAGTGTCTTGTTATTGGTTGTGAATTATTTTGGGGTTTTGATAAGAAGTATGAAAGATAAATGGCAAGAAAGTAAACTAAGGCCTAAAAAGGTCTTGGCAAGGGTTGGTGGTCAAGGATCTCTATCCTAATCACTAACCACAATATGAGAATTGGCAAGGATTAATCTCATTAAATCATCCTCTAACTAGTAGTAAAGGAAAGTCAAATGAGCTATATCAATCCTAGTCCATAAGTCCTAACTTTCCACTAATTCAATTAGTGAGAACTAGAGTCAATGGATCCCAATCATCAATTACTTGGACATTAGTAACTCAAGAGTTCCTAAGTTACCTTTCCAAGCCAAGAACATAAAACTCTACTCTAAAATCCAACCAAGCATTTCATCAAACACTTGGAAGGCATAAAAGGAAAGCATAGTAAATTGATAACAAGAATAGAATCTAACAACAATTATTGAAATGAATTAACAATAACAATCAAAAGAAACACATTTATTATGAATTACCTTGATTGAACTGAAAGAGAGTAGAAGAAACAAAAGTAGATCTACAACAAAACACAAGAACAACATAAAGGAAATTACAACAAAAGAATGGAAGGAGAATGAATGTAACAACAAGGAATTGAGAAGATAGAAGTAGAAGAAGATGTATTAAAATCTAGATCTAAGAACTAAACCTAATCCTAATCCTAATCCTAGAGAGAAGTGAGAGCTTCTCTCTCTAGAAACTACTTCTAAAACTAATCCTAATGAGTGTGAATGAATGGAATCCCTTTTTCTCTTCAATCCTTGGCTTTAAATAGCATCTTTGGCGCCAAAGTTGGTTGCAATTGGGCCCCACAACCCTTCAGAATTTGTTGGCCACGTTTTCATTAAAAAATCATAAAACGGCATCGACGCGTACGCGCACAGCACGCGTACGCGTCCATGGGGTGATTCGCAGGTGCGCGCGAGCGCCAGGTGCGCGCGCGCGTCTATGGGCAAGTTCAACTTCTTTGACTTTTCATGATTTCTTCACTTTGCATGCTTTCCTCTTCACTCCTTTGATCCATTCCTAGCCTTTTCAATCTGAAATCACTAACAGACATATCAAGGCATCTAGTGGAATCAAAGGTGAATTAAATTTAGCTAATTTAAGGTCTAGAAAGCATATTTTCACATCTAAGCACAAATTAGGAGACAATCACAAAACTATGCTATTTCATTTAATAAATGTGGGTAAAAGGTCATAAAATCCCCTAAAATCAATGCAAGATAAACCGTACAAATGGGGTTTATCAAGGTTGTTGTGGTTAAGATAACTAAAACTGGCGATTATTGAAATTATTCTGATTAAAACCGCTCTAAGAATTATTAAAATTCTATGGCATCTGAGGTTGTTCTCTCCATCCAAAGTTTGGGTAATTTCTCCACCCTTGATTAAATGTCTTGTCATATGGATCATTGTTGGGATTTCTAGGAGCATTCCCCATAAAGTTGACTTGTCAGGATAAAATTGAGCATATTCATAATTCTCACCTCGAGTGAAGCTACCATTTATGTCATATGAAGTCTCTTGAGGGGCATTCTGAGCACTAACAACTGAAACTTGCATCCCAATCAAGTGTTGTGTAAGTACACTAATTTTTTAAGACATGGCCTTGTTCTGAGTAAGAATAGTATCCAAGACATCCACTTCCAAGACTCCTTTCTTCACAGAGGACCTCTCAGAAGAGTATAAATATTGGTTGTTAGCAACCATCTCAATCAACTCATTAGCCTCTTCAGGAGTCTTCTTCATATGCAGAGATCTACTTACAGAATTATCTAGAGACATTTTAGCCATCTCTAAAAGTCCATCATAGAATATTTATAGTCTGTTTCAGTTTGAGAACATGTCAGGAGGACACTTCCTGATCATTGACTTGTACCTCTCCCAGACTTCATAGAGGGACTCACCATCTCTCTACCTAAAAGTCTGAACATCCGTCCTCAGCTTATGAGGGGGAAAAAATTTGGTCAGAAACTTGTTGACCACCTTATTTCAAGTATCCAAGCTCTCCTTGAATTGAGTGTCAAGCCACTGCTTTGCTCTATCCCTGACAGCAAATGGGAAGAGAATCAGCTTATAGACATCCGAATTCACTCCATTAGTCTTCACAGTATCACAGATCTGTAGAAAATTAGAGACGAACAAGTTTGGGTCTTCCTGCGAGAATCCATGAAACTGGCAGTTCTGTTGCATTAGAGTGATCAACTGAGGCTTCAACTCATAGTTGTTTGCACATATAGGAGGTACCACAATACTGTTCCCATAGAAATCAGGAGTGGGAGCAGTGTATGAGCCAAGCATTCTTCTAGGTTGTTCATTCCCATTCTGATTACCCACATTAGCATTAACAACATTGTTGTGGTTAGGAACCATGGTGAGCTCTCTAGTTTTCTCCTCAAAATTATCTCTAAGATTTTTACTGGCTTTGTAAACTCTAGCTTGTTGTAAACGTATTCTCAAGAAACGTTCGATCTCAAGATCAAGTTTGAGAAGAGGTTCTTTGTTCCTATTCCTGCTCATAAACAATCAAAAAACAAGAAAAATGTGGATCCTCAACGTTACAGTGAAGAAAATCCGGGTGAAATAACCAGAAAATAAAATAGAATAAAATTAAACTGAATAAAAGAATGAAATTTAAAAGGAAAGAAAAGAAAAAAATCAAGGATGGCGCCAAACTTGGTCCCACCCAAGTTATATATAAAAAGTAATAATAATAATAATAATAATAATAATAATTTTTCTTGTTGTTATATCATTTTCTTCTTCTTTTGCAATATTTTTTTTTTGTTTTTACTCATCCGTGTATTTTTTGTCCCTTTCCGTTTTCAGTTTTTCTTTACTTGGGGACAAGCAAAGTTTTTAAGTTTGGTGTTGTAGAGCGCGCTCTCTGTTTATCTTATCATCAATAGCACCAAAGGGAGGTGAATCATCTTCATAGAGGAGCATGGCCTGAGGAATGAGATGGCCTCCTGGATAACTGAGGTGGTTGAGTTTCTTTCATTCTATTTCCCCTTCCACCCTTAGTTAGTTATCTTCTATTTTCTGTTGCTTTGCTTTGAGGTAAAAACTTGGTTAGGGTTTTAAAGTCCACAAACTAATCGACAAGTGCACCAGGTCGTACCAAGTAATACCTCAGGTGAGTGAGGGTCGATCCCACGAGGATTGATGGATCAAGCAACAATGGTTGAGTAATTTACTTAGTCACACAAGCAGAAAATGGTATTGAGAGTTCAATAGTATTAAATAGTAAATTTAGAGAATTAAAGGCAAACAATAAATTGATGAGAAGAATGTGGGAGAAAACAGTTAAGGTTTCAGAGTTGTTTATCTTCCGAATTTCTGTTTCTTACCAACTATTTTAATCATTCAAGATTTCATTTATGGCAAATTATATTTGACTAAACCCTAATTTCTTAGTAATTTTGTTTCTTCTAACCTAGTTAACTGCTAATTCCTTGATCACTTAATTTCAATTAGAGGTTTAAGTCCAATTCTAGTTTATGTACCACAAAAATCCTAATTACCTAAAGTTAACAAGATTATATGTCACGTATCCCAATTAGTTCATGTAATTAGAAATTTAGGAGGAATTTACTTTCAAGCTATGTTCAGATGAGAGGCCTCTTCCAAGGGTCATAAGAACGCATCTAGAATAAGAGTCATACTTCTGTTGAAAGTAATCCTTGAAACTGAATCAATAAATTAATTAAAATAGAAAAGCAATAATTTCAATTCATAGAAATAAACAGAGCTCCTAACTTTAACAATGGAGATTTAGTTGCTCATGGAGAAAATAAATCCTAGCAGAGAGAAATTGCGAAAGTGTAGAAGAGAGAAGCTCCTAAGGACCGAATCTTTTCTCTTTTATATATAATCCTAATTAATGTAAAATATATTTTCTAAAACTAAATAATATATTTTCCTATTGTAAAATAAAATAAAGATTAATCAAAATACATTGAAGATCTTCGTTGCTGGCTGCAGAGACGTGGGGACCACTGACTTTTCCAAAGCTGGCTTCAAACTTGGGTTGGGCCAAGTTTGGCGCCACTCTATCCGTGTCCAATAATCAATAATTCTTCATCCTGGCGCCAAACTTGGAGAATCCCAAGTTTGGTGCCACCATCGCCGTATGAAATTGAGGTTTTGTAATGATCATGGGGCAAAGGATTAGATGGTCCCAAAACGTTTGGACCATTAAATAGTCTTATAACAAAACATGTTTTTTAAAGTTTTTTAATAACTGCTAAATAGTCATTTTCTAATTTTAATTACAAATTAACCTCATATATTTTATTTAATTATAAATTTTTTTTATTTTATTAATTATTATTTTATCATTAATCTATTATGTTTATTAACAATAAAAAACAAAAACAATAACGAATTAGATCTTCCATTGATCGTAATAATTTTTTGGCAATCCCAATCGATTAAAAGTTTATCTTTGATCCGTTACATCCGTCGAGGGTTGTGAGATCGTGTTTCTTAAAAATTCAATCGATTGAATTAACAAAACAATCGACTGAATTTTAGGTTTCTCATAACTCAATTGATTGGACTTCAGGTTATCACAAAACAATCAATTGAAAATTGCAAGGCCATATGGTTTGTCCAAAAATCAATCGATTGGTCATATTACCCAATCGATTGAACTCATCAAAGCAATCTGGGTTTAATTAATTCAATCGATTGGTTATGTTTTGAAGTTTGTACGTGACTAATGCCATATTCCAATTCAATCGATTGGTATGAGAATTCAATCGATTAAAATTTAAAACGCGTTATATATTAATCCTGGTAACCATGCGTATTCAGGTTCTCTCCCCTTTTTAAACATAATAACACCATTTTTGCTAACCTCTCCTCTCTTTCTAAATAAAAAAATTTCTCTCTTTTTCGTTTCTAATCTCACCAACATCCACTCCAAACTATATATATATTATTAATCCTCTCCAAATCCCTACAAAATCCATCGAAGAGGAAGAAAAAGAGGATTAATAATATTGGTTCGGTGGGTTTTGTGATAACTTTTAAACCTCTTTGACATCACGAACTGATCACCTTCACCATTGCATGTTTCTAGCGATCCATTTACTTTTCCATTCATGTCAATGTCCCAAAGTGGTGTGAGATCAGTTTTGTACCACGATGTCGTCATCCAGGAACACCACCTTCTTAAGGCTTGCGAACAACTGTTGAAATTAAGATGTTACATGGTTTTAATAAGAATTAAATTAAAGGCAGAGAAAGAAAGAAAAGGAGGTAAAGGTTTAAGGTTTATAAGTTATTCAACCATGCAGTATATGCTCAAATTGACATGCACTACTGATTGTGTCATTTGATCCTAACCTTTCTTAATAAATTAGTGTAATGTATTCATTTAGTAGTTTATTTTAAACCAAATAATCAAAGTGGACAATTAATTGATATGGAGGGATTATACTTTTACCCCTGGAAGATGCATCCTGAAGTGATTCATCACAGAATTATACTTGGGACTAAGTTCTTGGAGCTTTGCTGCAATGACAAAGCGCTGCAATGTCTTCACTTCAATTATAACCGATGTTAGAGGGTGCAATGAAAACCATGCTTGCATAGGATAGTAAGTCTTTTTATCTGTAATCGCGACCACGGAAGCGCCAAGGACATTGACTGAGACTAGGACAAAGTGGAAGTAGTTGTTGCCAACCAGTCCTGGGACAAGCTCTGGCCTCAGGGGCGGTAGCGGAAGGCGCGCTGCCGTTGTTGACGTGTTTATCGATTGTTTTGTGATAATCTGAAATCTAATCGATTGAGTTATGGAAAATCTGAAATTTAATCGATTGTTAATCTAATCGATTGAATTTTTAAGAAACACAATTTCACAACCCTCGACGGATGCAACGGATCAAAGATAAATTTTAATCGATTGGGATTGTCAAAAAGATATTACGATCAATAGAAGATCTAATTCGTTATTATTTTTGTTTCCGATTGTTAATAAACATAATAGATGAATGATAAAATAATAATTTATAAAATAAAAAATAATTTTAATAATTAAATAAAATATATGAAGTTAATTTGTAATTAAAATTAGAAAAGGACTATTTAACAGTTATTAAAAAACTTAAAAAAAATGTTTTGTTATAGGACCATTTAATGGTCCAAACGTTTTAGCACCATCTAATCCTTTGCCTGATCATGGTACCAAACTTGGAGAATCCCAAGTTTGGCGCCACTAACGCCGTGTGGTTTGAAAGAAAAGTGTGTGGTTTAAAAGAAAAGTGTATGCTATTATATATCATTGGAAAGTTTTGGACAGTTTTCCAATGCCACTAAAACTGCATCAATAGAACCTATGTAGCTCAAGTTATGCTCGTTGGAGTGCAAGGAGGTCAGGGTTGACAGCATCATCCACTTTCTTCCTTTTCTTCTACACACCCTGTCAAATCCATTCGAATGCTACTTGAAATAAACCAAATTGTATACGACTCAAAGTAGCATTAATAGTGGCTCAAAAATACTTAAACCTTGATTAAACTTAACAAATTCGAATACAAATTCACTAAAAAAAGATAAGAAAGATGCTCACGCATCAAGAGACAGCTCGGTCAAAGCCTTGGGCAAAGCAACACCTTCACGCTAGCCACTAGTTGATCATTCTCACTCTTTTTTGTCTTTGCTTGCTCGACAGAGGAAAGCTGAAGTTGTTTCTCCTCGGTAAGCTCCATCTCTTTCTGCTTTAAAGAAGAGGAACGTTCAACGATAACTTTCTCTTTCTCCTGAACAACAGCCGACAATTCAGCAACACTTAAAGCTTTTTTTTCCTCCTTTTCAAGAGCAAGCTCTTGAGTCCTACCAATAGCAACAATGCGGGTACCAATTACCTATAGGAAAAACAACTGTCACAACACGGCCTAGTTTACAATAACAAACAAATAAAAACCACTATATATACCTGAAGAAGTCGACTTGTTCCAACACGGCCGACCTCGTTGATCGTCTTCATATCCTCTGGAAAGCAGCAGAGTTCATCAGCCAAGGTCATACAGGGGAAAAGCTTTGCCCATAATGACTTAGCGTGCTCGTCCTCAACATAGCCGTGCAACCTTTTTTGAGACTCATAGGCAAACTCGACCATCTGCAAGGTTGCTGAAGACTCCCCCTTAACCTCAACCACCTCAACAAGTTTTACCTTCACCTAACCCTTCTTTCGTTTAGGCCTACGATTCAACTCAGATTGCACTGGGGCAGCACCAACGTCTTTCTCGATGTTGGTAGTTGAACCCTCCTTCTCATTTTTCTTTTGTTGACTAAAGAAGGACTTTAGCCCAGCAGTGGTAATGGTCGGAGCTTTCTCAATTGCATAACAAAAACAACAGACTCGTGCAAGAATAGGAATAATAAAGTTCGGCATTTTGAATTACCTATATAATCCAACACAGTCTGCCTATCAGTATCACACTTCAACAATTCAGCAATAGATAACAAATCTTTTGAACTTAACATCTCAAAAAGAAATTCCATAAAAATATCATAATTGGAAACCCTATCATCGACATCTAAAACTTGAACAGGTTCAGGACACCACGACAAGGGAAACCTCTCCTCAAGATACTCATTCAAGTAAAAAGGGAAATCTTCCTCTGCAGTCCTCACCTTAACAAATATGGTTTTGAAATCCTTAAAGAATGATTTATACAAAGCAAAAATTGAACGACAAGGATAACTACTCAGATTGACCCACAACCCACGACCAACTCCTTTAGCTTGGAACAAGGAGAAAAACAGCCTAAGAGAAGGGGGGAGTTCTAACACGTCCATCAACAGTTGGAAAGCCCTAACAAATCCCCAGGAATTCGGATGCAGTTGGGTTGGAGCACAATTTAGCCAATATAAAACACCACATTCAAAATCAGTAAAGGGAAGCCTAATGCCTAACTCTGTAAATAAACAGCTATACATGTAAAAGTAAGACGAGTCGCACAAACGTTCGCGGATGCTATCATCCCTCCTGCATGGTAAAATTTTTATCCTAATTTGACTACCTTCTTTAACCCATATGTTTGAACCCAGTATTTTCACAGACTCCTCATCATCAAACTAAGAAATGTAACCCCTAACTTTGGAATCAACCCAGTTACAAGGATCATTTTCGTCAATCACTACTGTTCCTTTTTCCATCAAAGGAAGCAGAAAAGAAAATAAGCAAGAAGAAGCAGAACAAAGGAAAAAATTAACACTCACCTTTATTACTCATTCTGTGACAAGGTAAAGAGAATACCCAGAAAATCCACAATGTCCAAAAATAAAAGTAAGAGTTACAAGCACAGTTAACACAACAATGGATAAACGGTTGCAAATGAAACGTTTTTAATCTCAACCCTTCAAAAAATAGTTGTAGCTCACGATTTGATCAAATGGTCAGAGGTATCTAGTAGGGCTGCACACGGATCAGATTGGATCGGATATAACCTAAAATTCTATCCGATCCGCACTGCATTCATCGGATCGAATCGGATACAATATCCGCATTTTGTTAGGCCGGATCTGATCCGATCCGATCCGATCTGCATACTTGCGGATCGAATCGGATCGGATATCGGGTATATCTGCATAATTAAAAAAAAACTAATTTAAGATTTTGTTTAGCTGTTTTTACAAAAAAAATATCGAGAAAATTCATTTTTTATCTGTTTAAACCTATTTACTCCTAGAATATTATCAATAATAAAGTTCTTTTGAATAACAAAAACAAAATAATAACACAAGATTTAAGTTTAATTATTTTAAGTTGAAGAACAACATAAAAAATTAAAAACAAAATATCATAAAATTCATAAAATAACACACTAAAATTCATGTCACTTTAGGGTTTACTGTCTTAAACTATGCTATTTATATATGATGTGCGGATATGCGGATTTGCGGATCGGATCCGCGGATATCACTGCCGAATCCGCAATCCGATTCGACCATAGTGCGGATCAGATAATATCCGCAAAATTCGGATCGGATGCGGATAATTACTGCGGATATTATCCGATCCATGTACAGCCCTAGTATCTAGGAATGCGCCACACATTTCACGTCAATCAGTCAAATAGGCGCGAAGAGCAAGGCATACATTAAATGCAAAACCGTTTCAAATTCCGTACAAAATTAAGCTGAGCTTGGGGCTACAGGATGAAAACACAACATAATATCCAAGGCCGAGATATAAGCGGAATTTAAGCTCGCCTTCGTTCTTTCAAAACCAAGGCAAACTTGGGGGCTATGATGCGTACCTTATACCTCAGCCACCAAATAATAAACTAACCTCATAATTTGGAATGCAACGGAAAGGTTTGACACAAAATTTTAATAATCAAAGTCTATCAACAAAACAACCTCCCCACAAATGGAACTCAACCCTTTACCAATAATTACGGAATACTCCAACAAATCAGTAATTTATTCATCTATGAGTGAATACTTCATCCGACCCCTGACAATTATTTCGAAAGGACGAGGCCCCTAAGAAAAAAAACACCCAATCCGGCTCCTGATATTTTTTTTCTGGGACAAATTAGCCTCTGTGCCAAAAAAAATAACATTGACTTTTTTGGCATAGGAGCTAATCAATCCCATAAAAATAAATCTTAAGGGTCGGGTTGGTATTTATTTTTGTCAAGAGCTTTGTTGTCTTTTGAGATAATTGTCAGGAGCTATTTTATATTTTTCTCTTCATCTATATAATCAACCACTCATATTTAAAGAAGGATATGTTCTATTTTTATCTTACTTAAAATATTTAATTAACATCTTTATTAAACCTTTCATTGATTTGAGCGTCGAAATATTTTCTACAGATATTTTTACCACGATGTTCAGACGAAATCAACCTATAATCTTTCGGAATAAGCAGTGTATTGTTTAGAAGAGATCGTCATAGCTCGGCAGTTTTCCTAAATACATAACAACTCCCATTATCTTCCTCAATTATTATATTCGGTAAAAAGAAATAATAGCATTCAAAGGGTAATAAATTAACGCATTTGTTGATCCTATATTAAGTTTCTCCAACTTAATTTTATTATTTACAATCCCTCCTTCCAAAAGAAAATATGGAAAACATGAGAAAGGAGAATAATAAGAAATTAAAACGAAAGAATAAAAGTCTAGAGTGATATTACTGCAAAGATAGATATAAAAATATTATTATGGAAGACCAATCATATATATAATATAAAAAATATAAAAAAATTATATAATATAAGACATATTACAAGAATATATCGATAAAAAATATATTTTAAAGTATAAAAATATTTGTGTGTTTTCTAAAGAAGTGATCGATTCTTTGTATTATAAAATTTATTGATAATAGAATCAGTGTCAAATTTGTCTGGAATTTTTTTTAATGTAATTAAAAAATAATTAACAAAAAATTCGTCTTCAATTTTATTTTTGAATTATTCTTTACAATATTAACTAAAAAAGATTTTTCAGTTGTAGCATTTAAAGCAGAAAGAGTTAATACCAAACGAATAAAAAAAGATAGTTACAACACAAAAAAAATCCACTCTATAAAATTTACAAATTTTTATTTAACTAAAATATATTAATAATAATAATAATATATTTTTCAATTTTTTAAATATTATTACTTACTTTTTAGATATTAAAAATAATTAATATTTAAGTTGAACTAGACATTTATTTATACTAGATTAAATACTAAATATATTTTTTAAAAAATTAAATCATACTTAATATTTTATTATTATTATTTAAAAAAAAAGAAAAAGATTAGGAATCTCCACTCGCTCTCCATATGTCCGTCTTGACCGTATGGATACGGACTACTTCTTTATGACTCCATTTATTTTTTAGGATTGGGATTGAGACTAAAAACTTGGTTTGGAATACTAGAAATTAGAATTTACTTAAGAGTTTTTTTTAGAATAACAAAAAATAAATAATTTAAATTCTTTTGAGAATTTCAATTCCCATTTTTTCTTTATTTTTAAATCAAATTAAAAGGAGTCTGATTTTCAAATTCACTCCTGACACTCTTTAAATTTAAATTTTATTTTATTAGTATATTATAATCATTCTAAATAATGAATTTGAGTTTCAAATAAAAATGAATTCTTTTCTTAACGAAAATAAAATTTTTTTTTTATGTTAAATGATTTTCAATCAAAATCTAAAAAATTTAAGATTGAGTATTGTGTTTAATGATAAAGAATTAAAATTAAAATATCAATTCTAAAATACAAAATCTTAATTTTTTTAATATTTTTATTAAATAAGAACATAAAATTAAAATATTTAAGATAAAAATTAAAATTTTTATAACATTTATTTACAGAATTATTTTTGTTTAATTTTTTTAATTTTAAATTTATTCTTTAATTTTTATATTTATCTTATATTAAATATATTATTAAAACATAATTTAATATATTTTTTATATTAATTATAATATAAAAATTTAATTTAATTTCTGTCTTTTAGTCTCTTATGCTAAGGTGTCATGATCTTAAACACATTCAAATACTATGGTACCGATACTTGGATTCTTTGAATTATTCTAAAATATCTCGAATTTATTAATTAAAAGTCATAGTGATTAGTAACTAGTGAGTTGATTTAGATTGCATGAGATGAGAGGAGCGACAGTAACACACTGCCACGTTAACAATGGGGAGTGAAAGGAACGGTTTGGATGTATGATGTTGTCATTTGTCAACCTTAGTGTTAGGGATTAGCGAGGTCCATACCCACCACTATTCGAAACAGCATTATCCCATTCCCAACTGCACCACTTGTTTCACTTTCTACTGCACCATAAAGTAATTAATAAATAAATATATAAAAGGATTATTTTTTGGATTTTTTTGTCAGGAAATTAGTCACACACTCACGCTATTATACTAATACAGTAACACAACACCGAAAACAAAGGAAAGAAAAAGGTAAAAAAGTGGATTAGGGAAAGAAAGGGAATTAATTACCGGTGGTTTGTTCGTGGAACTTGCTTGGCTAGTTAGTTGGCTTTGACCCTATTTCCCCTCTTTTTTTTCCTTTTCTTTCCCCTCTCTTTCCTCTTTCTACGTTCCATTGTAGGAAAAAAGATTATCGATCGTGTGTCGGCAGTGTATGACGAGCGCTTCGGAGCTATTCCACAGCAGGAGGCATCGTTTGGGACGATACAATAACAATCTAGGGCTTGACTCCGACCATGTTCCCGACCTCCACCATCCTCGCCGCCTTTCTCGCCGCCTCCCTCACTCTCCCTCTTCCTCCGTACTATTCTTCCTCTTAGCTTCCTCCTCCATCTCTTATCTGTATCTGTATCTAATGTTTTGTATGCGTTGCTTGATCTGTTAGGAGCGTGCAGCAGCAGCTGATAGATTCGAGAGGAGGTATCGGCGGTCGCTGTTGAATGCGGAAAGCGTGAGAGATGCGTTTGCTCCTCCCTCCGATAGACTTCCTGTTGGTGTCTTACTTGCACGCGCCAGGCTCGTTGAGAGACTCAGAGGAGACCCTCTCTCGCCTAACAGGTTTAATTTAATTTCCCTTTTTGCCCCTTTTAGCTTTATAAAATCAATCAATTTATATGATGCTAAGTTGTTCTGGAAATTTCTCTCCCTTAGGCACTCAATAGGCAGGGATCAAGAAAGTGATGATGTTGTTGTTTCTGACTTGACTTCTCAAATGGGAAGGTCCCATCTATTGCAAGAGAAACCACCTGGACTATCTCAGGAAGCCCTAGAGTCTTTACATGTTGAAGTTTTTAGCAGCAGGGATACAGGTGAGGATTGTAGCATATGCTTGGAATCTTTTGTGGATGGGGATCAGCTCATATGTTTGCCATGTCACCATAGATTTCACTCTGCTTGTTTGGATCCTTGGGTTCGCTGTTGCGGAGACTGTCCCTACTGTCGACGACATATACTTGTAAATAAATAAAGAAAATAACCACTCACTAGTTATAGTGACGAGAATGCTGCAATACAGTTGCATGCCTTTTGTAGTGTTTTATCTTAAAATTAACTAACTTTGCAGTTTTCCATAATGCAGTTTTTGTTGGGAAAAGAAGATATTCTTGTGTCATTGTTTCAGCAACAGAAATCTTGCAGTGTATAATGAATGAATTAAGATGGCTGTAACTAATATTAGTTACTAGTTTTGCAGTATATCTAATTTGTCACATAGATATTGATTATCATGGTTTTGGGGTTACAAGATTATATCCAGTTTGCCACTTGCTAACTGCTATCTTTCCTTTTTCGTTATCTGGATTTTCTTCTTAATGAACAAAATAACAAAACAAGAGAGTAGCAATATTATACCAACTATTTTACAAGCTCCCCATCAATTGACCCAATGGAAAAAGAACAGTGCCTTCGATTGGGATTCACATGTTAAGACTAAGATTAGACCAATTTATATATGTGCTCTATTATCAATTTTTTAATTCCTTGACTGACACTTGCATGTATGATATTATGTCTATGCAGAAACCAGAAATTTAGAATAAACACGAACATTTCGTTTCACATATAGCATATATACTATGAGATGAAGTCTGAAATTTCACTCGCTTGTTACTATAGGTCCTTCATAGTCATCAGTTATGACTTATGACTATCCTAGCTTCTTTGTCGGGGTTCTCATAATCCCCTCTTCTACGACAACCTTAAAGACCCTACCTTGGTACTTGGTTGGTAGGAAGCACATCACAAATTTACAATATACAATTCCCGTAGCTAGTGATAGATTGTCAGTTAGATATTTTTTTCCTTCCTTTCTTTTTTCTCGGATTATTCGGAACTCAACATATTTATTTAAAGATAAAGAGTTTAACTACTTGAAATAACCTGAACGTTAATAATAGAAATACAAAATATAAACACAAGTCTCGTGGATTGGGGTCAAATAATTGTATTGAACGCATAAGTTGGCTTTCTAAGTTTCTATGCAATGGATTCTAGTTTTGATTCCGTGTTAAGGACCAAGAGAAAACAGACTTCAAAATAACTAACTACCAGTGGATGCTTGGCCATAGCAACATTCAAATGTGGGTTACACACTTACACCAATATTTTGTTCCATGGCTCAACTTGGAAAACAACAATTTTCTATTTAATATCATTAGATAATCTGAGACGGCATGTAATTTACTACTAATATTGCTTAATATTTCATTAGAATTTTGAATAAAGTAACGAGAGTTTAAGGAAAACAGGAAGGCTAATTTGAAAGGAAAGGAAGAAAAAGGAGGCGGAGCGCGTAGTGAATTGGAATATACGCGTCAACTATAAAACTCACAACACTTCATTTTTTCTTTTTCCTTTCTCTGTCCACTCTTCTTTCTTTCTTTCTTTCCTTTTTTTTCATTCATTCTTTCCTCCAAACGCGGCATTCACCCACTCTCTCTCTCTCTACTTTCTTAGATTGATTCTTCACATAAAACACTGTAAAGTGTAAACACTCAAATTATCCCTAATTTCACTTCATTATTATTTCACTGCATACTCCGATCATGCTACGATTATGCTATAGCCCTTTCGATTGTTGCTTCCGGCGACGCGTCGGCGGCTCTGATAGCCTTCTCTGGCACACTGACCTCAAGCCTCACTTCTCCGGTGACTTCTCCATCGCCGTCGCTCAGGCCAATAACAGCCTCGAAGATCAGAGCCAAGTCTTTACCTCCCCCTCCGCCACCTACATAGGCGTCTACGACGGCCACGGCGGCCCCGAGGCTTCCAGATTCGTCAACAAGCGTCTCTTACCCTATTTGCACAGTAATTATTCAATCAATTCCCCGTTTCAATCGAATAGAATAGAACTTGTTAGAGTAATTGATGAAACTTGTTGAATTTTAGCTTCTAAGATCCAGAAGACCAAACTTTATTCATTTCATTGAATATCAATTACTTAATGATGATCAATATTATTGTGTTGATTAATTCGTTTGTGGTGTTAGCGATAAAAGTTAAGTGTTGTGTTGCTCAATAAAGTTGAAACATGCTTCTCACTTTGTTTTGTATGCAACAGCAGCTTCATTTATTTGATTTTGATAATTTCTTCTTTGCAGAATTCGTCTCTG
The DNA here is from genome assembly GCF_003086295.3 of Arachis hypogaea. Classification (NCBI taxonomy): domain Eukaryota; kingdom Viridiplantae; phylum Streptophyta; class Magnoliopsida; order Fabales; family Fabaceae; genus Arachis; species Arachis hypogaea. Next base: position 112,015,482 of record NC_092044.1, read on the forward strand.
AACAAGGGGGATTGTCAGTGGATGTCATAAAGAAGGCGTTCAGTGCGACGGAGGAGGAGTTCTTGCATTTGGTGAAGCTGTCTTTACCAGTTAGTCCCCAGATTGCTTCAGTGGGATCATGCTGCCTTCTTGGCGCAATTTCTAATAATGTGTTGTATGTCGCTAACCTTGGAGACTCGAGAGCTGTTCTTGGCCGGAGGGATACAGAGAGCAAGAATTCTCCTGTGGTGGCACTGCGGTTGTCCACGGATCATAATGTAGCTGATGAAGAGGTGAGGCGAGAAGTTGAAGCCCTCCACCCTGATGATTCACATATTGTGGTCTATACTCGTGGAGTTTGGAGGATTAAGGGCATTATACAGGTACAGTCACAACTCACAACAATACAAACTTTATTTATTTATCAACTTTGTGCATGATTTTCAAATTTACGCTGAGTATGGAATTGTCAATAGATATGCTGTTTATATTTACCTACTGTTGTACATATATCAATATCGCTGTGATGAAATGTGTCTGATTGCAGCATGTCAAAGTCTGAGTGAGACTAGTTCATCTATTGATTAAGAGACGAGCGCTGAGAGGGTATTCCTAGTTTACTACATTTAGATAATGGGTTCAGAATAGCTGTTTGTTGATCTAGAGAGTTTTTGTTCTGCAGGTGTCAAGATCAATTGGTGATGTCTATTTAAAGAGACCTGATTTCTTCAGAGACCCAGTTTTTCAGCAATTTGCAACTCCTATTCCCTTGAAGCGTCCTGTAATGACAGCTGAACCATCGGTCATAATTAGGGAGCTTGAAACAGAAGATCTATTTTTGATATTTGCATCAGACGGCCTATGGGAACAATTAAGTGATGAAGCAGCAGTTGAGATTGTTTTCAAATATCCAAGAGCTGTGAGTGTCTTCTGTAACTTGTGAGCTGCATATAACAACAGACTCTGTAGATTCTTCTACGGATTTTGAATTTTGATATGTGGTTCTGCTTATACTTTCAGGGAATTGCCAAGAGACTAGTGAGAGCTGCACTTCAGGAAGCCGCAAAGAAGAGAGAGATGAGATATGATGACATAAAGAAAATTGACAAAGGAATCAGACGACACTTCCATGATGATATAACTGTCATTGTAATCTATCTTGATCACCATGACAGCTCCTCCTCTAATGGAAGGTTTAAGCAAAGTGCTGTTGGCTGCACAACTGCCCCTATTGATATTTTTTCCCTAAATGCGGATGAAGCAGAGAAGAGTATGCTTGGTGCGATGGCCTAAGATGTGCATTCCTTCAAAGAATCATACACTGACATCATTTGGGATAAAAGTTATTAATTGGCGAAGATTGGTAAATGAAATGAATTCTTACCTAAGATGCATAGTATTATCAGATATAGTAGTAACTGGAACTGCTGACAGATTCGTGCAGATGCGGATAAGCATATGTATAGTTTAAGTCTTTTTCTTTTCTTTTCTTTTTTTTTTTGTCTTTTTTAGGTTTGATATCAATTTTGTTTTTTCTCCAGATTTGGATAGAAAGAAATAAAATTTGTATTGATTGGTTAGTGATGATGATTTTTACCTTACTGTAATAATATTTATATATATCTGGATACAAGTTAAGCGTTGTTGACGTGTTACCAGCTTAACAAAAACGGCAGGATGGGCAACTAGATAACCACATTCGTGATATGAACACTTTCACACATGAAATGAAATCGCAAATATCTGTAACGCTGATAATTTTGTCAAAATAGAAGTGATAATGGGTAAGGTAGGGTAGGGTTTGGATTCAACTTTAATTCTACTCGCGGGTTGAGATTTTTATATAAATTTAACCCTATCTTATCCGCGGGTTGAAAATATCTCAACACTAATCCTATCTGCTCTTAATCCGCGGGTACTCGATCCTACCCGCGGATTACAAAAAATATACAGCACTATTATATAACTTGATGATAATTTAAAATAGAACTGATTTTTATGTAAAAAAAATTTAAATTATCAATTAATGATTTTCTTTTAGTGGCTAAGGATTTTTTGTATTTAGTGAGAGGTTTTTGATTTAACATCCACTTAAAACATATTTTTATATATAGAGTTCGCATATTTTTATATATAGAATGCGGGTTGGTCGGTTGAAGCTCAACCCGCACCCTACCCAACCCGCACGAAAACCCTATCTGCACCCTACCCTATTTATTGCGGATCGGATTGGAAACCCTACCCGAGCGGATGAGATCGGGTTAGGTACTCGTGGGTAGAGTACATATTGCCACCCTTGTTGTCAACGTCCCTAAACATGAATTATCAAGTGTAGACTCAAGTTAAAATAGCATTACCGATATGAATATATTGGGATGGACATAGTTCTAAAGAAAGAGGGGGAAAAGAGAAGAGGGGGTAGGGGGGGAGAGGACAAGGAAAGGAGAACAAATGTTTTTTCCTGTATAATTTATATTCATTTTATAATTTAATTTTTATACACTTATCAATGTAATTCTTTTCTTCTACTAACATCCAATCAAGTATGCTCGTGTAGAGAACAGCAGCTAAATATAATACTCTTAAAACTTATCATACAAAGACTAGAATTGCTGAAAGCAGGATCCATGTGCTACAGCCTACAGCATAAATATGTCAGTATGTATACTCGAGAGATAATATTAAGTAATCTGCGAGCGGTTGTGAGAATCAAAGCATTGCAAGAGTCTTAATCTGCCCCCAATTAAAGTCTATGTGTGTGTGACTTCCTCAACCACTTTCTGTTTACCCATTCAACAGCCAAAGTTGCTTTGTTAATGTTCACTAACCAGTCATAATCAAATTCATATGCGAATGTAGTTGGGGGTCAAGGTGAGTGAAACACAAGTTTCCTCTTTTCTGCCATTAGTTGAGAATTCCCGTCAAGTGCTTAATTGCAACTGATTTTCTCAATAAATGTTTAGACTTTGTTCAAAACTTGAGTACCACTCACTAAGACATTGCTATTAGTTCAATCTTTTGACAAACAGCACTCATGAGCCATGCTTGCATGAACTCAAAAAATGTCATTTATTGCTAGCAAACAATAAATCACCAAAATCCTACTACTAAAAGCCCCCAGCTGCAGACGTTTTTATTCTTGAATTCATTCTTGTTTGTACTCTAGACACCAGACAGCATTGATCTTCAAAATTGACCGAATAAGCATTCTCTAGAGAATCATAGACCAACACAAGACCATTTCTTCGCAATGCGCTCTAGTAACCTGCATTTATCCTCCTCGCTTATATGTGGATCAAGGTTGCCAAGGTTTTGAGCAAAACTGTTTGCCTCATCTCGCAAATTAAGCTTACAGTACCAATCAACTATGGCGTTGTAAGTCTTTTGGTTTGGCTTACATCCCTGCTTCATCATCTGCCGAACCACATCAATAGCCTCTGCAAACATTGAATTGGCAGCGTAAGTTGCTACAAATGTGTTGTATGTTACAGCATCGGGAACAGGCGCAGGGTCTTTCATTTCTCTAAATATCCTTTTCGCCTCCACCATCCTGCCATTTCTGCAGTATGCATAAATGACAGTATTGTATGAGACTATATCAGGCTTGATACCCTTCTCCACAATTTCCCTCAAGATCTTCTCAGATTTTTGGAAGTCTTCAGAGCGGCTATACATGTACATCAAGCTATTATACATAGACAGACTCAGGGTAAATCCACTCTCATACATAAAGTTCAAAATCTCTTTGGTTTTGTCTTCCATCTTCTTCCTCCCATATATTGAAAGCATCGCATTAAGAGTAGTCATGTCAGGTGAAATCGCTCTGCTTCTCAGCTCGAAAAAGGCACGTTCTGTTTCTTCTAGGAGATCAATCTTGCTGTTTACTAGAACAAGAGTCTTCAAAAGAACAGCATGTGGTTTAATTGCGCCAGAGTATATCTTCTCTGCAAGAGCATTCATCCTTTCAATCTCCTTAGCATTGGCATAGGCATGAAGCAGAGAAGAGTATGTTACCTCATTAGGTTTACATTGACCATCCTTCATTTCGGCAAGAACTTTCTCCGATTTTTCCCAAAGCCCTCCTCGGGCCAATGCTGCTAAAACAGCATTATAGGTAGAAAGATCAGGAGTCACTCCAGCTTCTAGCGTTCTCTGATAAATAGCCATAGCTTGGTCAAAGGAACCACACCTGCTGTATGCACTTATTAGCGTGTTAAAGGTTTCCCTCTCCGGCACAAACCCTGCTCTCTTCATTTCTTTAAATACTCCTGATACTTCAGAGTCCAATCCATTTTGTCCAAATATAGCCAAAAGCGTATTCCAAGTAACTATGTCAGGGGAATAATTGCATACTCTGATCTCCTTAAAAACTTTCTCCATTTCTGCAAACTTTCCTCGGTCACCATACATCTTAATAAGGGCATTGAAGGTACATATATTAGGCTTGCAACCAGCAGCTCTCATTTCTTCAAAAACTTCCATTGCTAGCTCATCTTTTTTAGCCTTCACAAATGCTGACAAAAGGGTGGTATAGGTGTAAACATCAGGTTTGATCCCTTTCTCCACCATTTGGGTTTTAAGTTCCAATGCTTCCTCCAACAAACCAACTCTGGCGTATGCCGATATCAACGAAGTGTAGGTCACTATGTCAGGAGGAAAGCCATCACTTTCCATCTGTCTCAGAACATCCATGGCTTCCTTGGGACGCCTGGACTTGCCATAAACATCCAACAACGCATTGTAAGTAACCATGTCAGGCATAAATCCAGCTAACTTAATCTCATTGAAAATCTCAAGAGCTTCCTCATACAAAGACCCCGGGCGACAACAACTTATGAGGGTATTATAAGTGCACAAATCCGGGACAAAACCACGGGCTTTCATGCTCTCAACAAGATCAATAATCTTAGTCCAAGGCATGCCCATCTTCCCATAAACATTCAAAACAGCATTATACGTAATTAAATTAGGCTCACACCCCATTTGTTCCATCTTCTTAAAAAGATTCAAGGCCTCCCTATACCTCTTACTATTAGCATAAGCAATTATCAAAGAAGTATAAGTATGAGCATCGACCTTAACACCATCGTTTTCAAGCTTGTTTAGCAACGAAGCCGCAGAAGAGACCCGACCCGCTTTACCGAGAATGTTGACAATCCCAGCAACAAGAAAGGAACCATTTAAAAGCGAAACGCAATCGTGCCTGCTATGAACCCAGTCAAACACACTCAATGCAAGCCCAAATTCGCTGTAAAACCCTAAACCCTTGATTATGCCCAAAATGTCCGAAGCCAAGGAGTCCCTACTGGGTTGTTGGAGTAAAGGGTGCAGAATTTGGGGTAAGCGAGTGGAATCGAAAGAAGGGTGAATCAAAGTTTCGAGAATTCGATGAGCCAGAGGGGAAAGGCGATGAGTTGAAGAAGGATTGCGGCGGTTGGAGAGGGGAACGGTGTGGTGTTCAGGAGGTGGAGAATGAGTCAGGTGCAGGTGCGGAGGAGTAGAATTCGGCGTAAAAAAGAGGTCTTGGAGGAGAGGAGTTACCGGGGAGTGAGAGGGGGAGGGTGACGGTGAAGAGGAGTATGAGGATGAGATCAGAGGGATAGTGAGCTTCTCTGCCATTGGAATGGAAGATGTTAGCACTTCCCAGCTTCCAGGACAAAGTTGTGCACTCTCAACTACTTTCATGGACTAAATCCCTATTTTGGACTTGATATTCATGGATTACCTATTTTGGTCTTTAAAATTTAAAATTATTTATATCAATCTTTTAAATTTAAGTTGCATTTGTTTAAAGAGATATGATATTTAGATAGGGATAAAAAATATAAAATCATATTTGAGAGAGAAAACATGACAGAGACAATGTATTCAGAGACACTGAATTAGTATATTTTGTATTCATCCTGACAAAAAAGATACAGAAACACTAATAAGGAACACAATTTATTTTTTATTTTTTTCATTATTCTTGTTAATTTTTCATAATTATATTTTTATTATTATATTTTTCATCTCAAATTTTTTAAATGAAAAAAATGAGAATAAATTAGATTTTCATAATTTGTTCTAGTTTATCGCCAAACAGAATACAAAAACACAAAATTTTCTGTCTCTTTCCACCATCAGTGTCTTGTCCTGTCATATTTTCGGAAACAAACGCAACCTTAAGTCTTATTAATGTAGTCCCTCAACTTTTTCTGTCGATGACTAGACAAACAGAATGCTGAAATGAAACCCTCTCTGCCATGATGCCTAAACGACGTTGTTTACTCTTGGCACCCAAACAAGTCAGAAACGTCACTTTGTATATGAAAGGAGAAGAAATGATAGAGACCCAAAATCAAGTATTCTTCTTCTTCTCTACCTCAACTATTCTTCATTTCTGACTTGTTTGGACACCAAGGGTAAACAATGTCATTTACTCATATCATCTAGCGTGGCAGAAAAGGTGTCATCTCAGCACTCCATTTGCCAAATTATCGGCGGAAAGAGTCGAGAGACCATATTGATGCCCGAACTTGAATCTGAAGGACTAATATAGATAATTTTGAATTTCAAGAACCAAATTGAATAATCGTGTGAATCTCAGGGACCAAATTGAAGATTTAGTCTACTTTCATCACTGAATTTCGAAAAGAAAACCAAAAATATTTGGTAACCAAAGAAAATTAACCAAAAATTGTCTTAACTTGTCTTATTTAATATTTATTAATTATTACGATAATTAATAAATATTATATAAAGTAAATTCTGACTTTTTTTTCTCTCTTTAGCATTACCAAAAGAAAAATATATGTCTCTTTTCCCATATATTTTCTACATAAATTAACATATATGTTTTTTAAAAGGGTAAATCATCAAATTCGCCGTTCAAAGATTATTCGTTCACTAAATTAATTTTCAAAAGATTTTTTAATCAAATTTGTCCTTCAAAAATTATAAATTAATCGTATTAGTCTTTCTGTCATTTGCTTTGTTGATAACGCTAAAATTTGTTAAGGTGACACGTTAAGTGATATTACACCACACATAGGAGTCTTAATTGACTATAGTAGAATAAGTTTATGAAATTAGATCAAATCAAAATTTAATTGAGGACTTGAAGCGTTGAAATTTCTCAATTTAGAGTTGATTTGATCTATTTTATAAACTTATCATGTTAACAGCCAATTATGACTACTATCTGTGTTATGGTGTTACTTAACGTATCACATCAACAAATTTTGACGTCGTTAACAACGGAAATGACGAAATGACTAAAATGACTAACTTAAAATTTTTGAAAGACGAATTTAATTAAAACAATTTTTTGGAGACTAATTTAGAGGATGAGTGGTCTTTTGGAGACTAATCTGACTATTTACTTTTTAAAAAAATATTTACTTATGCAATGATAAAATTGACATATATCTCGTTTATATTATGGGTAAATTACCAAAATTATACTCGAATAATTTTTTTCCTAACAAAATTACACCTAAATTTTGTTATTGACAAAAATACCCTAAAATAATTTTAAAACGTGACATAAATATTTAATATTAAATATGTATTTCTCAAAAAATAATTTGGAGCTTGAATTTTAATGCGCAAGCATGATTGAAAAATTGAGATATTTTTATTTTTAAAATTCGCTAACTATATTTTTTTGTAATGTCTTAAAAGTATTATTGGTTATTGACAAAAAAATCACAAAAAAATATATATATACTTAGCAAAAAATCACAAAATTTTAAGGATAAAAATATCTTATTTTTCTAATAATACTTACAAAAAATCGAATCAAAATTCAATCTCTAATGTATTTTTTGAGAATACATATTTAATGTTGCGCATTTTTGTCGTATTTTTAAATTATTTAAAAGCATTTTTGTCGATAACAAAATTTGAGTATATTGTCGGGGTTCGAATCTCGCCTTATGCATGCAGCAACCCATTGGCTAACGGCAAATCCTTGAATGGACGGAAAATCCTTAAAATCCTTAAATAGAGCTCAGTACCGCAACGGATTAGTCCTTGACCTGTTGAGTTGGGGGATACCGTGAGAAACAAAAAAAAAACCTAAATAAAATCATACTTGCAAAACCATTAAAATCAATTTAAAAGATAAAATTAATATAATTTATTACAATTTAAATAATATTAAATTATTTTTATTTAATTCAATTCAATTTTACTCAACTGATTAAAATATTATATTATATCAATTTAAATTTATTGATTAGATTTAATTCAAACTATTATTATTTAGATTAAATCATTTTTTATTATTCAATTTTTTTCAAACAACTGTACTGTTGAAAATAACTCATTTTTAGACATATGAATACATCAAAATCAATTTTTTAAAATATTATAATATTTTTTCTCATTTAAATGTTTAAAAATAATTTAAAAAATAAATCAAAACTCTCAATTATTCCTCCATGTAAAAATAGTAAAGTAAAAACTTAGGTATAATTAATTTTAAATTTTATAAAGTTAATAGTTGAGAGTTGTTAAATAATTTAATAAGTTTTTAATTATACCTGTTATTATCAAATAATAATACGAATCACACGCTACTATCCGAAACTTGATGCCAAGCTTCAATCACAGACGAATGCAACTTGATGCCAAGCTTCAATCACAGACGAATGCAAGGCCAACCTCTTTGAGTGCTACTATCCGAAACTTGATGCCGAGCTTCAATCACAGACGAAACTCAAATGCAAGGCCAACCTCTTTGAGTCTTGATATTCGTAATTCGTCTCGTTCACCCGTATCCAATGACTAATAACAGGGATTTGCTCATAGCATAAACAAAGTACATAACTTTCTTGATATATGAATATGAATGTCGAAGCAGGGATCCCAAATCCCAGACCCCTTCCCCAAATTCAAGAAGGAAAACAAAGTCTAAAAGCAAAACTGCAATTCCTCAAATTTTTGCGTCCTTAATCCTAAATCAAAGCAATGTGTCAAGGTCTAAAAATTTTACATTCTAAATCTCACTGTAATGCTCCCAGAGATGACTGAAGAAAAAAAAAACAAAAAAACAAAAAAGACCAAACATAGGAGAACTAAGTGAGAAGTTGAGAACGCTTTATGCTTTCGTTCACCCCATAACTTGAATTCCTTCAAGTGACTCTTGTTCCCATCATCCTGCGAAGATAACCAAGAGAGCTATTTAGAAGCCTGAAAACATGTAAACGTGTAACGAACATTAAAAGAATGTTCAAAGTTGCTATTAGAAACACTCATCGCATTACTCATTCCATAGGTGCAAACAGTCTCTTAAACATGTTTAATCGGTATTGTGTGAACATGTGATTACAAATTGACATTTAACACTCGATAAATTATCAATAATACTTAAGATCACTAGAAAAACTTTGCATGTAATCAAAACATTGAAAAGTGGAAACTCAACATTCTCAATTTCTCACTGCAGATTTTTCCATTAACCTACTATATAAACCCGTAACATTATTGTCAAATTCGTTTTGTGCAGAGAGATAAATCCAACCAAATTTCACTCTATAACCAATCCCATCCATGAACTCATTAACGTACGGGTATATTGAATACATTCTGCTGCATGCTTATAGACATGAATATTGGGCTTTAAAGAAAGTTAACATACCAACCGATAACCAAGAAAGTTAACTGGCATAGGCATAAATATTGGAGTCTAATACAATATCTAAACAGACGAAAGTTGACCTGGTAGATCTACAAATTATTTTACTCATTATGCGTTTCTAAATCCTTCGATGTGCTATGAGATTCTTGAAAATATAAAACGATAAACGGCATATGATTGTGAAATTTTATTTAATTTAACAAGAGAATCCAAATCAGACTATCCGATTTTTGCAGAGAAACTCAGAGACCTACCATAGTAATTGATATCTTAAAAAGATGAAAAAATGCAAAAGAAGAAAAATACACACCTAACCAGATCCAACGATGATGTTGTTAATTGGAATAAAGATGAGCTTAACGAAGAAGCCAACGAATCCCATCACGACGAACCCGATGGCAGTACGAACAGCAACCTTTGAGAATTCTGGAACCAAAAAAACACGATCAGATTATTCAATATTCAAACCAAGATCTAGACGACGGGAAATGTTATTCAATTATTTTCTTGAGAAAAGAAAGAAGGATATTAGGTTAAGAAAGAGACCTTTGCGATCTGGCTTGTGGCAACGTTTTACGAGCCTGACGCTGTCCTTGGCGAACTCTCTGAGGGGATCGAAGACTGAATCAATGGCGTCCATTTTCTCTTATCTCTTTGCGGTTCTTGATCTCAGAATATTCAATGGATTTGACTTTCTTTTGAAGAAGTAAAGTAAGTATAGCGTTCTTCTTCCTTCTTCCTTTGTATAAATGTGCCAACGCCAAAAATATCACAACAATTTGACACGATTCTTCTGCAGCATGCCGCGTGCTTCTCTACGGGGGTTTTTCAGCCCAATAGTTTTGCGATTTTTTGGCGCTTTTGTCACCTCCTGCAAGTAATATGGGCCCAAATTGTTACCAACAACATTATAGGCCCAAACTGGAGAGAGTACATGCCACACGAGCTCTATGGGCTGATCTAGCATTTCATGACAAAATACCCCGCCTAATTTCCATCTTGTAATTTCTTTGTGGGCTTATAAACGAAAAGTAACGGATTTTTGTCCAAAACCAAAAGTATTTATTTGGTTCTCCAATTAAATCATGTATCGAAATTTTTTTTAAAAAATAAGTAATTTTTTATTGTTAAAAAAAAGAGTAATTTTTTGTGAAAGGTTGATCCAAGTTTTGAGAGTATTTAAATTGTCAACTTTTTACCAAAATTAGCGACGAAGGAATATAAGAATTAAATAAAGACTCTAACTAAATTGGGTCGATTTAGTGGTTAGTTCCTTACTCTATTTAAGTATATCTTTTGATGTGCTAATTCTATCAAGAGAAGTCTTTATATATGAATCTAGTTTCTTAGCTATGTTGTATTCCCTATTATGATTGATTACCGTTTTAAAGAAGAAAAAAGTGAATGAAGAACAATGATATCTACGTGACACCAGAAAACCAGTGAAATGAAGATGTAAACTATTTCTCTGTCTTAGCTTGTTCACATCACACATATTACCACGCCCAACCACCACTTTAGTTAGATCGTTACGTATCCTTAAATTAAATGAATATCAGGTGAAATTAATCTTACTCTTCCCTAATTAATCATTGCATCTATATATCTTATCACTCAATTAAAGGAACGGTTGACTACTATCAGGCACTAGCAGGCGAATCTAAGTTTTAAGTACTTTTAAATTTCATTAATGTTGTCAATAGCAATAACTTTGTTTTTCTATAATAAAAGGACAAACAATATATACATGTTAATTAATGAAAAAAGGGCTGATCGAAATAGAGTAATGCTAGAGAGCCAACATAATTTATTGTTTTTGATCTATAGTTTTAGTCATTAACTCAATTTCTCAATATACTTTTAGTTTACATTTGAAATATTATTAGCTAATTGCTGGGCAGAAAAACTTGAAATGAGAAAAGGACAAATATGAAGAAACTGAATAACAACGATGTTGCTCCTACTATAAGGTTGTACGTGTCAGATAAAACAGCAACTGCTATGCAAGGATTCTTATTAGTTTTTTTACAATGGAGGAGGCAATTAAGGAAAGAATAGGCTAGTCTCTGTTGATTTAGGACTCGAGAATAATTAATGGGAATGAATATAAAGGTAGCAAAGGGAAAAGAAGCCAGCTAACAAAAGTAAGCTGGAAAGTAGCATCATCGTCTAAGATCGCAAAAGCATCGACCTTTAAACAAACTACCCTACCAAATCTCTAACGTTTGTTATTGATCTGACACCAAACATTTCATTATTGTCATTATAACAAGTAACCACCGCTATCAATTTTCTCATGCAATAATGGAGCAACTTAACTAATCACTTTCTCAAGTTTTGAATTCATCAGTCAACTACGTTAAATTATAAACTGTAGGTATTTGTCATCTTAATTGCAAGGAAATAAAAACAACGGTCAGAACTTATTTTATTTAATTTTTATTAATTATCATAATAATTAATAAATATTAAATAAAATAAATTTTGACTTATTTATTTTAGTTACTAAATATTTTTATTTCTGTTTAAATATAGTTATTTATGGATGTAATATATTATTATCAACAATATGAAATGGAGGAACATATAACTATTGATTTATTTAAGAGTAATACGGAAAAAGAGTAGGAACTACTTTTTATTTTGCAATGAATATTTATTTTTTAATTTTTTCTATCCTAATCTTTGTTCATCCGTTACTTGTTAGGTAATTATATTGTTGGATTACTTAACAAAATTGGAGTAATAAATGTTTGTAATTTTAACTTCTTCTTCTTCAATTTAATTTTCAATATATAAATGACATTAGTACTCTTCAACATTTATTTTGAAGTGCAAACCAACCATGCCAAGTGAAAGTCCAACCAACCTGATACTTAAAACATGCATGGATAAGAATTAGTAGTGAAATGCATTCGCTTAACTACTAAAATGCCGTTTTAATTATTTTATTCTGATTATTTAATATTTACTTAGCTTTTGGACATATAAGTATAAATTAAGCTACCTAGCAAACATACCAAAATTAAAATAATTAATACACCACGCATTACTGCTAATAATGTTTTCCAAAGCTGACATGAAATCAAGCTTGTTTTCTAAGCAAAGTCTACCCAAGCAATCACCTTTTCTTCCTTAATTGGCACTGTTCCCTCTTTTAGATTTACCCTACTTTCATTCAACCAAAGCAAACAAGACACGTGAATCCAAATGAATAATCATGTTCATTACCAGCAGAGGCTGAAGTCCCCACTACCAAAGCTGGGTGCTCTGAGGCTGTGATTATATTATATGGCTGCCTGCAACTCATTCAAAAATTTAAGTTTTAATCATCTCTTCTTTAGGCTGTAATTTGTTATTAAATTTTAATCGTATTTTTTCAAACTATATACTTATCATTTCTCGGCAAACTAAAAATGAAGTATGAAATTACTTTTGGAATTATCCACATAAACACACAAATTTGTCAAGTAGTAGTATATATCTATATACAATATTTGATTTGTTCGACAAATTTAACAAAATGATTAAATTTTTTTTTTCCAATAACACTATTTTTCATGAGTATGTTTTTAGTGTTTTTGAATTTTATTCTTCCATTAGTAGTTTTTTCCAATAATATACAATATCTCTCTTTAAAAAAATTTGATGAAAATAAAAATTATAATAATTCTTTTTTTTTGTAAGCATGCATTGTATACATACCATTTTTTTTCCATTGATGCATTTAAAGCTTCTCTTTTATTATGGATGTTAACTAGAAAGTGAAATATTTTTTCGGTCCATATCAATTAATTTTTTAAATAATTTTTTTATGTTAAATTTTAAATTTAAAATTCTTAAAAATTAAAAATTAAAAAAATAATTTTAAAATAAAAAATTTATTATTATTAACTAAATAAAAGTTAATTTTCTATACTTACTGTTAATTACTTTTTTGGTCGCTGTATCTTCTAATTTGACCGGTCAAATATTAATTTAAACTATATTTAAAATTTTATTATTGGTCAAATAAATTGCTGTATTCACAAAACGAGATTTAAACTTTTGATACTTATTTAAAGAAATGAATAAACGGCTACTCGACCAATCTAAAATTTGAACTTTCGACATTTATTTAAACAAACGAGTATTCAACCAATCCAAGTTAATTTTATTGTTTATTACTTGATACCACCAAGAATAAAACATGAGTATATATGAGGAGGTTCAGGTACCAACCGGACCCTCATATATTTCTTTGTGGCAGCCTCAAGTCCCCAACGTAGCGTACAAATTACACATGTCATGAGACACCACATCACTAAGGAATGAAGCCACACTCATGACCCACACTTCCTACATTATTCTTTTTATATGATTATGCTTATAATTGACATACACACCGATATGAAAGTATTCACCACTCACCACTCACCACTATGAAAATTAAATCTTACAATAGCATGCATGTTTATATAATTGTATATATACTTGTTCACGCACACAGAGATCTTGTGCTACAAAATAGATGAGAGCTTCAGAATAACAAGGTATACCGTATACACATGGTATGTCAGTGTAAGTTAATAAAAAGAAGACAAAAATTAATTAAACTCGAAACATGTATATGTACATAATGACGTAAATAAATAAGAATAGAAATGGTAGAGGTAGACAATCATTTTCCACATTTACCGGCCTACACGTAGCACACAAAATTGAGCATCTGAAATTGGGACATGAACTACTTCAAATGTAAATACTACCCACCGATTACGATTTCTTTCTCTATCTGAAACACTCGCCCAATAATGTGCTTGCAAATGTGTTTCCGGTTCCCCAACCCAAATCAGCACAACAACTTAACAGAGCATAACTCTGTTAGTTAAGGGGCACCAATACCTAATAACTTAAAGGTTTAATAGGCTGAGTTTGTTTACAGAGATAAGACACTAGGATAGGAATACTGAGACATAAAATTGTGTTTAGCAGAAAAGATATGGACAGAGACAATATGTTCATAAACATTAAATTAATATATTTTGTGTCCATTTTAATAGAAAAAATACAAAAAATTCAACAAAAAAATACAATTTATTTTTTATTTTTTCTTTTATTATTTTTGTTAATTTTTTATAATTATATTTTTTATTATTATATTTTTTATCTCAAATTTTTTGAATGAAAAAAAATGAGAATAAATTGGATTTTCATAATTTGTGTTAATTTATCGCCAAAACAAATACAAGAACACAAAATTTTGTGTCTCTTTCATCAATGTCTTATCCTATGCCGTTCTCGAAAAGAAACAAAGATGTAATCAATTAATTACAGTTAATGCATTTCGGATTATTCATATAAAAGAAAGTATGCCAATTATTTACATGTCCTCTAATCAGCATTATCATGTGCCCATAATCATTTTGGTGGCTACTGTATGTAATGTCATCATAACATATAATTCATTGTTAGGGCCTATTGATCATTTCTCCATATAGTCACTTATATCATTAATGGCTAATCACTCGTTGTCCATGAAAATTGTAAATACATTATGAAAATCGGAAAAAGATTACTGCATTAATAGTCATGTAATGTTAGAAGCACGAAATTATAGTGCATACAGTACTTTAATTATTGATGTTTATGTAAATAATAGTTCAAACTTAAATAAGGTTGGTACTTAATTTATTAATAACGACTTAATTAAAACAATATCTATGCAATTATAAAACAATACATATAATTTTTAATAAAAAAATTTAAATTTAAATATCAAAAATTAAAAATATATTTTATAGATATATATATAAGAATGATACTTGAAAAAAATTGACACCAATTTATATATATAATGTAAGACTAAAGGAATTAAAAAACTTAAATATTAAAAAATAAAAAACATGTTGTTAGATTACTAGTTTAAAATGATTAAGTTGATGACTAAATAATAATAAAAGATGAGTGCTAAGAGGTAAGTAATTTTTGTAATTTGTAACTGTCAAGTAATCATTAATAATAATTTTTATGGTATGAGATTTTATCAAATAAATTTAATAAAGTTACTTATCCCTTACACTTATCCATAATAAAAAACAATAAATTCTGATCAACCTTAGCCTTTCTCTATTTTTAGCCAGCTAGCTTTATGTTTTTAGAGTACCTTGCTAAAGAAATTTAATTTTGAATATTTTATCCAATAAAAATACTATTTATACAGTTAATTTTAGTATACACAAGTAGCATAGTTGTTTATATAATAAAAATAGGCAATTATTTTTTGAAGATGTCAAAAACATCTTTTCATAATGATTTTTGTTTAAAAAGTGTAATTTATTTATTTTGTAACACTTTTACTTTAAATAAAATTAAATCCTACAATCTATCATCTAATAAAAATGATATATCTTCACATGATGACAATCATTAAATTTTTATTAGAGTAGCCACCATCAAAATATATGTTGATAGTAATGCATGCATGAAGAAGAAGATCCCATGAAGCATATCCATATAGAGCAAAAATTTGTCCGAAATTGAAAAGCTTGTGTGTCACTCAATTACCATTACGCCTATATATTCTTCTTCTTCTCTCCTTGCCTCTTCCACTTAACCCTCCCAACTTTGAAGAAGAAAAGAAGGAGAAGTGCCATGATGGACAGAGCAACCATTCTGTTTGCCGCTTTCGTCTGCATCGTGGCCGCCGCCGGAGTCGCTGCTCAACAACAACAACAATCTCCCCCAACTCCTCCAACTCCCACCACCACCCCCCCTTCTCCACCGACCTCCACCCCGGCTCCTCCCACTCCTCCATCTTCTCCTGCTCCCCCCGTTCAGTCTTCTCCTCCACAGCAGCAGCAATCATCTCCGCCCCCACAACAGCAGTCATCTCCTCCCCCACAACAACAGTCGTCTCCTCCACCCGCAGCCACTCCTCCGCCGGTAACCTCCTCCCCGCCACCCGCATCTCCTCCTCCGGCCTCTCCACCCCCTGCCTCTCCTCCACCATTCTCTCCACCTCCAGCCACACCACCGCCGGCAGTACCACCACCCGCCGTCCCTCCTCCCGCGCTCACGCCAACCCCTCTGTCATCTCCTCCGGCAACTTCTCCTGCTCCCCTGAAGAGTACGGCACCTGCACTATCGCCGGTCCCTGCTCTCTCACCGGCTGCTGGAGCTCCCGGTCCCAGCTTGGCATCTCTCGCGCCGGTTAGCGATAGTGTAAGCTTCACTCTTCTTTTTCTGATCTTATACTGTTACTTTTTTGCTAATGATCATGATGATTGATGAACCATATTTCGTTATTCAAAAATTATATTTATCCACCAATATCAACCATTAAAATTAACCACTTTCTAAAACCAGGAGTAAGAGAATCCAAAATTTTTAGATAGAATCGAGAGATTATATTATTTAAATTAGTTGACTATTACTATATAATTATTGTAAATAAATATACGTATAATTTAATTTATTTTTAATATATATTTTATATTTTAATATATATTTTGTATTGATAATTAATTTTAGTAATTAATTTTAATATATATTTAGTATAATTTTTTATTATTATAATTTATTATTTTGTATTTTTAGCTAAATACTAAAATATTAAGATATATTACATCATATTTCTTTTTAGTTATAAGATAGTTATAATATTATTTTATCGCTGTGATAACATAATATAAGAAAAATTATTACTTAAAACAAGTTTAGTTTTTATTTTTTTTAAAGAAAAATATAAAATAAATTAAAAAATACTTATGTAAAAAATTTAAATAAATTAAAAAGAAAATCTTATTCGAAATTTGAGAGATATGTTAAAAGTATAATTATTTATATTTTATATAAAAAAATGCAATTTCATAACCGTTTTTTAGATAATTGAATTTGAATAATATATGATCTCTCTTTTTATTATTTTTCAAGCTAGATTTTTGTTTTAATTTGCCTCTTGGCACATACATATTTGTGTTTGATGCATTAATTATAATAAGACTAAACTTATAAGTGAACGAATTTCAATTTGCAGAGTGGAGTAGAGAAATTGTGGTCATCCAAAAAGATGGTTGGGAGCTTTGGATTGGGATCGGCTCTTTTATCATTACTGCTGTAGAGATCTTCTAATTGTTACCGTCATTTTGCCATTTGCCTCTCTATATATACCATTTTCTAGCTATCATATTATACATATATGGGGAGTTTATATCACTGATCACTATATATTATTCATTTCATTATTCGCTTGCATTCTTTTGAGGGGTTTTGGGAGTTATTTTCTATGTCACTATGATATGTCTATTATCATTTCACTTTATTATTAAATTTTCCTATTCATTTGCTGTCTAATAATTTTTTTTTCTTATTCTCATCCTGCTTTCCTTTTATTATGATTGTACTCTGTTATCTTACTTTCTTTAACTATACGCTTGGTTATTATTTAGAGGCATGTTATACATACAAACCTTTTTTATTTACAAGTCTTATAAATTGGTACAAGTCCAATAAAATACATCCGCATTATACGCACATTATTCAACTATTTTCTGTTTTTGCGTTATTCACCATGCATTATGAACGACTCTTCTTCTTCTTCTTCCTCCATGAAAACGAGTTTCTTGCCAAATTTGTTCGATCTCCTTCGTACGTTCTCTCTTCGCCTTTTCATTCGTTGTTTTACTTGCGTTTATCACTGGTATTCTTGTTTCGTTTTTTTTTATTTTCATGATTTCTGAAATCAAGTTTTAAAATCGTTTTGAAGATAATGGAACTTTAGAAATATGCCCAAACGATTACAAAAATACACCTAAATGATTACAGAAATACACCCAAAGGATGACAGAAATACACCCAAACGGTTACAGGAATTCACCCGAAGATTACAGAAATACACCCAAAGGATTTAAGAAATACACCCAAAATTCGTTGAACTACAACTTATGCATAATTCAGAACTCTTTCTCTTTTTCTTCCTCATCTTCTGCTGCTTCTTCTTCTTCATTTTCTTATTTCATATTCTCATAAATTTTTTTGGAGAAAAAAATCAAATAAAGAAAAAAATACATAATGTTGCAAACTCAAAAGAAGAACGAGGAGAAACACGACGATAAAGATGAAACACTTCAAAAACGATTATGTCAAAAAAGAGTGGAAATCGAGAATAACGAAAAAAGAAAACAGAGAGAAAAGCACGTAAATGAAGAAGGAGAAAGAGAAGAAAAGAAATTCGAAAAAAAACAGAATCCTTTCAAAAATTAAAAATCTTGTTAGAAACACGTTTGAGCGTAATATCAATTAGAGGACTTGTAAGACTTTATAGAATAGAATCACTTGTATGTAAAAATTAATTCTATTATTTATTGCATACATAGACACGTGTAATGATATCTGTACTTGTTAATTTTTCTATACATTTCTTTTGTATATTTTTTAGTATAAAAATAAATGTTTATCTTTTTCATATTTTATCAGTTATTTTTAATATTAGAGATAAAAATATAAAATATATATAAAAAATGTTATATATATAACATTCTTCTTCCAAAAATGCCTTTAACATACATAACCAATAACAAATAAAGAATATTGTACTGAGCTCAATTGGGCTACGTTCAAGCCTCGAATTGAGCCATAAATTTTTGTTTATTTTTAAGTCAGGTCTCCATTATTGTGCTAGATCAAAAGTTCAAAACATGACTTAATTTGAGCAGTTAGTTATAGTTTAATTAATCAAATTTATATATGTAAAATGTTTTGATCATGAAAAAAAGGACAACCCGCCTCTAAAAAAAAGAGCATTTCAAAATATCCCTTCTCACTAATAATGATGTGAGAAAACTATCATTCTTAGATAAGGAAATGTGAAGTTTTGAAATGATCTTTTTTTTTGTAAAAAAAAAAAGAAAAAATAGAATTCAAAGTTCTTCAACACCTTCGGTTGTACATACTCAGAGAATTTGCAGGTGACAATTTACGTGTTACTTATTTTATATTTAGTACATTAACTCTAAAGAGATCACTTGGATAAAAATACTAAAAATGTATTTTTGTAAAGATGTTTACATGTGTTAAGATATTATTGGACATCTTTATTAAATCAATTAATAATTTATTTTTTAATAAACCAGAATAAAATTGATTTATTAGAGCAACAATAATAAACTCAATTATTTGCATTATAATTATTAGACCCGATTTGATCCAACTAATTTACACAATCTAAATCGAATTATATCTAAATTTTTTGATAAAAAGATAAATATATCCCTAATTTTTATTTTAAAAAAACAAAAAAACATGATTTAGTGAATTATGTAAATTGGTCAGTTCGATCGGATCTGATAACAATTGGGTTTATTGTATTATAAAAAAATCGGTTTTATTCTAGTTTGTTAAAAAATTAAAAAATATACTGTTTGTCCAATAATAATGTGACACATAAATATTTTTACAAAAGACGTTTTACGCATCTTTATGGAAGCATCCTCCTAACTCTAAATACTTGCAAAATTATTTTTGCTTTTTTTGGATTCTCTTTTTGGGTAACGAATATATAGGCCCGAGTGGTTCTTTGTTGAGAGTGTGTAAGTGTGTTTGTAATGACCCAAAAAAAAAAAGAAACATGACAAAAGGACAAATAGGTCCCTGAGTTTTTGGCCCGTGGACATTTTCGTCCCTCAGCATTTGAAAATACTTTTAAATCCCCGACCTTAGCAAATGTTGGACGGATGAGTCCCTCCGTGGATTTGCCTCCGCCGGACCCATCGGAGAAGTCTGATCTGACTCCCCTGAGGATGACGTGGCACGTATGGTTGACAGCTGGACTGCTGAGTAGAAAGTTCCCTTCGAAAATTGGACAATGAAGTCCCTCCACCACTAAACTACGTCGTTTTGCCACTCTACCCTTACAATACAAAGTCTGTTACAATACCCTTTACACCCACATCTCCCCTTCTGAATTACAATTAACCCTAAGGAATACCAACGTTCATCATACTCTGTTTCTCCCTCCAAAAAGATCACAACCCAGAGCTGAGACGTTCGCCGTGTGGAGTGGCTGTCGAAGCGGCGTCCGTTGTTGTCTGAGTTGCTGGCTTCGTCACCGAAGGTAAGAACTCTGTACTGTAGCGTAGTTAGTGGATTGTGAGGTTAAATATCACTGCAAGTATGAAGTGTGATGTGAATGGAATGAGCGTGCATGTTGATAGAAGTTGTGAAAAAAGTAATCGGAATTTTGGGTTGAAGTTAAATCACAGTTAGGGCCCCGAAATTTTCTCGGTTATTTTTCGTTTTGGATGTTGAAGGTTCCTGCCTTTTAATATGTGAATAGAGTAATTCTTGATCATTGTTTACAGTTTTCCATTTTTTTTGTGTCAGATGGTTGATGTGTTTGTAGTGCCCGTGTTCCACCATGGAGGTAATTTTGTGAGAGAGAGTAATGGCTGTCTGGTTTACAAAAATGGAAAGGTGGAGAAGTTTCCAGAAATGGACCTAGACTTCGTTAATTTCGGAGACTTGATCACACTGTTCAAGGGCTTGGGGTACCAATCATATAAAACAGTTTATTGGTATGATCCAATGAGTCCTGATATTGAGTCTGGGCTGCATATTCTCACTGGGGATGCAGGGATTAACGAAATGCGAGAGAACAAGATGAAGAATACAGAGACTGACGAGTTTTACCTATACTTTGATCACCCGATTGATGAACCTGAGATTGTGGAGAATGCTGGAAAGCAAAGTAAGATTTCTGATGAGGGAGAGGTTTTGGTGGATGACCAGAGTTCGTCCGCTGATGATGGGTATGAGAGTACGGAGGATGAGCCCTACAAACCTCCACCTCCTGGGTTTGAAAGTGACAGTGATGATGATGATACAAGTGCTGATGATGAGGGTAGCAAAAGGCAGAGAGTAATGAAGGGAAAGAAGAAAGCTGTGTCTCCAAAGAAGACAAGTGCAAACAAGACAGGTGCTAAAAGAAAGAGGAAGACGTGGAAGAAGATGGGACAAAGCAGCGGACCCAATGAGCAGCAAACCAGAAATTATGTTGAGCCTGATCCTAATGTGCAGCCCAACAGAGGCCCACAGCCCAACATGGACCAAGATGTTAGGTTCTATGAGAGCTTGATGCAAGATGATGACGATGACCCGGTATATGACTATGAATCTGAGACTTTACATACACCTATTTCATCAGATGATGAATCTAGCAAACATAAATTTCCTGAGTTTGATGACGATTATGAGCATGGAGAGGGGAGGTTTGAGTTAGGGACAAGGTTTGCCACCATTGACAGATTTAAGGAAGTTGTAAAAGACTCATTCATTGCTGAGGGTAGGGAGCTAAGGTGGATTAAGAATGACAAAGAGAGAGTGAGGGTGGGATGCATGGATGATGAGTGTCCGTGGCTGGTTCATTTATCATACAACAAGTCTCTGCAATGCTACCAGGTTAAGACTTACAAGAATGACCATACATGTGCAAGGGACATGGGAAGTAATGCGGCTGATCAACATTGGATTAGCTTAAAGGTTGAGAAGAGAATGAATACACAGCCTCATATGAGGACAAATGAGGCTATTGACTTCCTCAGAGAAGAATTCTCACTCACTGCACATCCAAAAATGGTGTACAGAGCAGTTAGAGAGGCAAGAGAGAGAATCATGGGTAATGAGAGGGAGCAGTATAGTAATGTTAGAGATTATTTGTTTGAGATATTAAGAAGCAATCCAGGGTCCAGGGCAGAGTTGTGTGTCACTCCTATACCTCAATCTCCCCCTGTTTTTGATAAACTTTACATATCATTAGAAGCATGCAAACAGGGGTTCAAAAGTGGGTGTAGGCCATTGATACATCTTGATGGCTGCTTTTTGAAGACTTATTATGGTGGACAACTCCTCACAGCAGTTGCCCAGGATGCCAATAACCAATTTTACGTGGTTGCCTATGGAGTAGCTAGGTCTGAAACTAAGGAATCCTGGAAGTGGTTCTTGACTCTTCTCGAAGAGGATTTGGGGGATGTGCAGATTCATGGATGGAACTTTATGTCCGACCAATAAAAGGTAAACTTGATGATTACTTAGTGTTGATTAAGACTATGTTATTTCTTAATACATGTGTCCACCTGCTGCTTTAGTTAGTACGAATGATTGCTGTTTTAATTAATATGACTTAGTGATGTTAGTATGAATGCACTATTGCTGCATATGTAAGAATGAGTAGCTGATGATCTACTTAAGATGAGTTAGTGATATTAGTATGAATGTATTACTGCTGCATATGTAAGTCTGAGTAGCTGCTGTGTTAGTTCATAAAGTTATTAGCCATAGACTCAAGAATTTCTCTTTAAACTATTATAACATTATAATATTAGATACTAGTGTACTTATGAAAAGTGAAAATACTAGTGTACTTAGCCATAGACTCATCATTATTAACTGATTATTAATAATATCTATGCACCAACTCAAGTCAAGTACATAATATTTTAGACATATTAGAAGTAGTTATTAATTAATTAATAATAAGCATTGATAAAGTATAGGATAGGGGGGACAATGTGAAGCGACAATATGAAATTGCTTTCAGATTTCACTACGGTATTTATATATTGTTTGAATATGTAAGGGAGTCTTTTTCAATATAATATGAGAAATTAATATGCTGTCTATATAATTTGTACTAAACTTATGTAAAATACAAAAAATAAAAAGATAGATCCCATCATTTATATTCATGTCAAGTAGTTAAAAATTTAGGCATGTGAAAAGGAAAACAGCATATAATTTTAGCATATAGCATAGCCACAAGGTGTCTTTGGGATCTGTGATGGATACATATATGTATTTAATATTTAATGGTAAAATAGATAATATCTTTGATTTGTTTTTATGTTCAGTTGATAACTTGATATAATATGCAGCAGAACTTGTTTCTACTATTATATACAGCAGAACTCATTGTGTCTCAGTCTCAATTCACTTTATTTCTACTATTATACATACATATGATGTAAGATTTATTCGCTACGTCATTTCTTTTAGTAATTTTACATTTTATACAATCATAAACAATGACTTCATTCTACATGTAAACTAAAAATACATTATAAAGTTTATATGACTTAGTGCTGGTTTAGTGTGAATGTACTACTGCTGCATATTTAAGTATGAGTAGCTGCTGATTTAGTTTATATGACTTAGTGATGTTAGTATGAATGCACTACTTGTGCATATCTAAGTATGAGTTGCTGCTGTTTTAGTTAATAAGAGTTAGTGCTGGTTTAGTTACTATGAATGCACTACTGCTTTAGTTACTATGAATGCATTGCTGCTGTGTTAGTTAATATATTGTTGAATACTACTTTGATTAAGTGATGTTGGTATGATGACTGCAACTTGGGTACTTGATTTATTTGTTAAACTGAACTGTAGGGACTGCTACCTGCTTTGAAGGCAGTTATGCCAAATGCCCATCACCGGAACTGTGTGATGCACATTTGGAAAAATTTTATCAACCGATTTAAGGATCTCTATATTCGGGAGGTGGTTTGGGACTGTGCTAAATGCACCACAATACCAGAATTTAAGGAGCAAATGGAGAAACTCAAGCGAATCAACCAGGGTGCATGGGAGTATTTATCGAAATTCGAGCCTGCAACTTGGGTGAAGGCCTACTTCTCACATGGACCAAAAGTGGACAACCTCACAAATAACATGTGTGAGGTGTTCAACTCGAAGATTGTAAACTATAGAAGCAGGCCTATTCTCACAATGTGTGAAGAAATAAGGTGCTATCTAATGCGGAGGATGGTCAAGCATAAGCAGTTGCTACAAAATGTTTCTGGAAAGCTGGCACCTGTACAGCAGAAGAGGCTGGATCGTCTTATTAGGCCCAGTAATAAGTGGGTTGCAGAGTGGACAGGTGACGAAGATCGAAAGAGGTTCGAAGTGAGTCGTAAACAACAAAGGTGGATGTGGATCTCATCAAGCAAACCTGCTCATGCAACAAATGGCAGCTGACTGATTAGTAGGGACGTTAAGTATATTTTGATTTATTTGTTTTTTACTGTTCTCAAATTTCTGGTTTCATTTAAAACAATTGCATGATGTTGCTCTGTTATAGGCATGCCCTGTATCCATGCAGTGGCAGCAATCAGAAAAAGACATGATCAACCAGAAGAATATGTGCATCAATGGTTATGCATGGAGTCAATCCATAAGACATATGCCTATGCTATTCAACCGGTGCCTAGTCAGGAATTTTGGACACGGAGTGAGTATTCGAGACCAGATCCTCCCATCATAAAGAGACCAATCGGCAGACCAAAGGTACACAACAGACAAAAAGATCCGGCTGAACCAATGATGCAGCAAGGTGCCAAGCTTAAGAGATCCTTTAAGGTTACTTGTAGTAAATGTGGGTCAGAGGGACATAACTACAAAACATGCAAGGGTGCTCCATCTAACCCCAACTGGAAACCTAAGACCAAGAAGTCCAAGAAAGGTGGGACAAGTCAGTCACTAGTTGTCATTCCACTATCACAGTCAGCACCACAGGATGATGTAAGTATTTGTATTTATTCTTAGTAATCTGCTATATTGGTGTAAACTATGTTTAGTTAGATATTTCAGGATTCAAATAGTAATGTGTAACAGTGGTCAACTTAAACTTACAGGATTCCCCTAACACCCAAAGTGCTCAATCTAGCCAGGCAGCAACACCAAACCCTGTAACACCAGCTTCCGTCGCAGACCAACCCCAGCCACGTCGTGTAACTAGAGGTACACCATTTAGGCTTCCACTCCAAGTTTCATCCACACCTCACCAAATATTTCAACCAAAAACTTCAAAAATCAGGCCCAAACAGAAGATATTCAGGCCATCTGCCCCACTTTGTGCCACTCCACTCCCACCTCCAAGTCAGCCTGCACCCCCACAGCCTCAACCATCTCAAGTCAGGCCAGGACCGACTTCAGTAGCTTCCAAGGAGACACTGGTAGCAGCAAGCACAGCAACAATAAGACTGTTCAAATTCATTCCTAATCCACCATCCATCAATCCAAAGACATGAAAAAATGTGACATCATGGGCAGCCCACTATGCCTTGTAATATCATTTAGGAAAGTTGAATGTGACAACAATGTTTTTTTTGGGAGAATTAGTGGTTTTTTGAACAAGCTCCTAGGTTTTTACAAACTGTTGCAATATTGTTAGGTGTTTGAGGCTTACTTTTGTGATGTTAAGCTTCATAATACTATACACTTGAGCAGAATTGTTCTTTTTGGGCAACTTTCAATATATGTTATGTGGTTAAGTATACAACTTTTATGCCTACTATACGCAATCATTCAAGGCTTCTTCACATATTGAGAACATAATTTCAACACCCAATTGATATCATAACTTTAACTGCATTTACATAGATAATAGGATACAAATGTTCCCTAAAGACCATGTTTCATTACAAAATAGAAACCAGAATCAACACATTTTCCAACTCAACTTTCTAAAATTTATTTATCAGTCACTACAAACATAAAATGCAGCCACAACAGCACATACAACAATAACAACACAACAAGCTAAGGGGTTTTTTTTCTTCTCCAGCACAGTAACCTTCTCCTCCAGAATAGTAATCCTATGATGGAATCCCTCATCCTCTTCAACAACTTCTGGCTCTTTCTCAACCACAGGTCTTTTATCAAAGACGCAACCACTGCTTCCAATTCTAGCCAAATGCTCATCCACCCAAAGAAAAAACTTGCAGTGCGGTTGGTTTCCCTGACAAAAACCCAAAATAAATGCACTATACAAAACCATTCCAACAGAACGAAATTCACAGGTTTCTTATCTTACCTTATAGAATGGGCAACCCATGAAGACTCTGTTTGGGTTCCTAATCGTCCTCGACATATACATTATCGCATAAACTCCACAGAAGCATCTCCGGGCGACATCGTCCTTCGGGTCTCCGTTGTAAAGAACATAAGGGTCTGAGCTTGAGGCAGAATCTTCCTCTCTTACTCCCCTGTGGCTTCTTCTCGACGTTGCTGATGCTCCATTAGCAGCCATGGTTGATGCACGTCCAACTCCTCACCACTGGCCTCCAGAAACAAGGGCAATCAATTTAAGAATTAGGGTAGAGTGGCAAAACGACGTAGTTTAGTGGTGGAGGGACTTCATTGTCCAATTTTCGAAGGGAGCTTTCTACTCAGCAGTCCAGCTGTCAACCATGCGTGCCACGTCATCCTCAGGGGAGCCAGATCAGACTTCTCCGATGGGTCCGGCAGAGGCAAATCCACGGAGGGACTCATCCATCCAAAATTTGCTAAGGTCAGGGATTTAAAAGTATTTTCAAATGCTCAGGGACGAAAATGTCCACAGGCCAAAAGCTCAGGGACCTATTTGTCCTTTTGTCAAGAAACATAATAAGTGCCCGTTAAAAAAAAAAAAGAAACGTAAATACGTGATGGAGACACGAAAATTATTTTGTTTCACTTTTTCATTTATCATATAGTTTTGAAAGATAGAATAAAGGATCAATATAGTTTTGCAAGAACAAGAAAGGAAATAGATAGAGAAAATTAAACATAAAATTATCAACAGAATCATTATGACCAATATTTTTCCAGAAAAAAAAGCTAAATATATTTACTTGACTCTATCACATTGTTTGGATTAAGGAACTTTTGAAGAGAAAAAAATAAAAAGAGAGAAAATAAATGAAAAAAATAAGTTTTTTGTTGTTTGAATAAAAAGAGATAATAGAGTGAAAAGAAAAAAATTTATGTGAGACCCACTAAAATATTTTCATCTCAAGAATGAGATGAAAATAAAGAAAAATGTTGTAAACATAAATAAAATTACATATTTATCCTTTATCATTAATAAATTATAATTTATATATAATATAAATAAAGGTATTAATGTAATTTTATACTATTATGATTTTTTTTTCATTTTTTTCTATCCAAACAAAAAAAATTCTTTTTATTTTCTTTCTATTTATTTTCTCTTCATCCAAACACTATACAAATAACTCTACTTTTCTTTTTATTTTCTTTTCTCTCATCTTTTTTTCTCTTATTTTTTTTTCTTCTATTTTTTTCTACATCCAAACAAAACCTATGTATATAATATTTAAAATTTGTAGTTGTAGTAGAATTAGAAGAAATGATTTTTTGTGTGAGATGAATTAGACAATTTCTAACTGAGCTTCATTTAAGAGTTTGTCGCTGGCCAATGAGTTGCTACATGCACAAGATGAGATTCAAACCCCAACACTTGTTTAAGTGGACTAATGAGCTAACTATTAGACCAACCTAATTTGATTGGCACATTCATCTTTTTTTTTTTTGGTCTTGATGGCACATCCATCTTTAAATGAAAGAAATTCTCTAACGAATTCCTCACAGTTAGAAACTCGCCCATAACCAAAACAAAGGGGGAAAAATTTATCTGGGCCTTGGCCCTTGATGGAGGTCCAAGTTCAGCATTCTTATAAAGTGGAGTATGGCTTCTTTAAAAACTGATCAGGGTACTACACCAAAAATCAGGAACAACATCGTGGATAACCAAAAAAAAAAAAAAAAGAATAGAGTGGCTTCCGTTTTGATCAAAATCATTCCATTGACGTACACCAAAAAAAAAAAAAAAACCATTCCATTGACGTAAAAATGTTTTTGTTGGATATAATAATTAAAAATATTAGATAATTTAATATATTTAATTAAATTATTTAATATAATGTGTTAGAAAAATGCTCGATATCCATTAAGATTTATTGTTTTTAGCTATTACTTAGTCATCAATTAAGTTTTTTTAGTCTAATAATATAATAATATACTTTATCCTATACTTTTAAACAGTAATAGCTAGAAATAACAAGTTTTAATGACCCTCTAACATTCCTCCAACGTGTTAATATCTTAGCTGTTACGTGAATAGTTACCTACTTACCTTATAATATTTACTCTGCGGTGCTGCTAGCTAACTAATGTAAAATGTGAACAGGATACGAAGCCATGTGCAGCAATAAGTTCCCTAAAAACAAATTAACAGAAGGCTATAAATTAAGCAACAAAACAAATAAAAGAGAATAAAATATTTACGGGAAAAGGAAAGATGAGCGTAGAGACCACTGAGGAATCATGAGAAGACATGTATGGTGCAGCACTGCAGCCAGTGGTGCATGTCCTGGATCACATTGGGGCAGTGACCAGTGAGGACTGAGGAGATAGAATATTTAAAGAAAGAGAGAAATAATGAATAGGTAGTGGGCTAATGCGGTCCAAATTCTTAATAACTCCAAGGAGGTGGAATTGAATACCATGAAAGGAAGCCATAGCCCATCATAGCCCCTAGCCATAATAACATACAACAATATCAACACTATAACAGAAAGGAATAAATTTAATTAAACCACATATATATATCAGCAACAACCATCTCTTTGTCTGTAATTGCCTACTTTGTCCAACTCATAATGGCAAACTATCTTATAATGCAGTTAGGCCCTCCCAGAAGGGTACTTACCTTTTTCTTTAATGACACCCAAAATAGAGGGTAAAATGGAAAACAACTAGAAATATATGAGTGTTCAGAAACTGCTGTGTTGGACCAAATTTTTAAACTACTGTCTTTAAAATAGTTTTAGTTCTTCTTGTTTCTAACTAAGATTATGTTTAATGGTTTTGTAGGTGACGTTGCACGTGTAAATGGCAAGAAACTGATTCACACACGCACGCATAGATAGATGGAGTGTAGTGTAGAGTAGCATGCATGATGATTTATGAAGATGGTGGAGTGGGATATGATGATAGTTGTTATTTATGGCAGAAAGGGTGATGAAATTGACACCATTGTTGGTCATCAGTGTCATAAATATGCATCAATTGCAAGTCTTGGTGTGTGCAGAGGAGCAGGACTATTACTAATAAATTTGTCTCCATCTCCGTGCAAGTCAAGGAGGGGAACCTTCCTCTGCCGACACTCTATCATACCATTTTGTGTTATACATGTATCTATATGGCCTCATGCATCTTGCATCTCTTTTTAGTGCTATCATTACAATTCCTCCTCCAACCCCTCCTCTTTTTCTGGATTACAAAGCAATAAGTCAAACAAAATTACCATATAAGTGGGGGCATTTTACATGTATATTTAATTTGCAACCCAACTTCATATGCAATGTTGAGTAATTAGTATATTTTTTTACTATTATTATTTGTTTTATCATAATTCTTTATCGTTCCCAAATATGACTACTTCTATCTGAAATATAATTTATAGTCTTTAAAAATAAAATAAAATCATGTAAATCCTAAATATAATTAAAGGTAGCATGTTACAAATACTAAGTAATTTATAAAAATTTAAATTTATTATAAGCTAAAGTCATCAAAATCTTAATCTAAATCAAACATTCATTTATGTATGTTCGAACGAATTTATAATAAATATAAGATGAAATAAAATGATTGTTATTTATATTTATACTCAAATAATTATTATTAGATATTATTTATATTATTTTTAAATTATAAATATTTAATAATAAAAAAAATAGTAAAAAATAATTGAAATTTGTCATGTTAAACAGTTAAAAAGTTCACCTTATTTATGACAGGTCAATTAGTATCAGCTAAGGTCAAATTACAAGTTAAATAACTAGTCAAACCTTGGAATCTTATTATAATTAACATATGCTCATTCAAGAAAGGGGTGATATTAAAAAGTCAAACAAACATTAATAAGGCACATTTATCTAGACTAGATTTGTTTTTCAGTAATCTCATCTCAAGTGTATTATTAAAGTATTCAGCACTCTCACTATCTCGTATACATCTCTTAGATTGTTCTCTGCGAAGAAACATGGGGGATCATAATAATTCAAAAATTCTTATATTATTATTGGCAAATATTAATTGGTAAGGTATATTTTGATATTAAAATAAAACGTGCCAACATTTTTGACATATAATGTTAACTAATAAATTAAAATTAAAGAACAATCACCAGCCCAAAATTTGAAAAACAAGGTACATAACATGTGTGTAATTTTTCCTCTTGTAATAATTTAAAATCATAGTCATAATAATTGAATCCAAACATAAGTTTCAAATTTATACATGATTGTACTATATATATATATTCTAGCAGTAAAGAAGGGCATCGAATATAAAACTAAAATAATTGTAGGATCGAGGTCCTACTACTCCTGATAACGAGAATAGTTGGAACAGTTCCATATATACGGTACACATTGTTCGATCCAAGTCCAAGGTTGTAAGACTCACAAAAGATGGAACTTCAGGTACAGTTGATTTCCCGTAAAGTTGATATTTGAGAACTGTGAGATAATTTAACTAATTTGACTAAATTTTTATCTAATGAATTTCATATATCAACTTCACGTGAAGTCGACTTCACCTGAGTTTTCACCCTCACATAAACCCTCCTTCAAAGCGGCCGTCAAGTTACTAATATAAAATACATATTAAAAATAAATTAAATTATATATATTTATATACAATATATTAATAATTGATTTTAATGGCTGGTGTTACTGTATGACTAACATTTTTGTTAAAATTGTTATTAACGATTTTTCTTTTCCAGTAACTACTTATTAATGAAATTCACCAACAAATCTCAACATTTTGGTAAATCTTAATTCTAATAATATTGCAATTGGCAAAGATATATATTGTAATGTGGTTTATTTGTATGTGCATCATCATGTGTATGCAGCATCACTGTCACTATAGTACCTATCAAATGCCATTTCTTTTTCATAGTTCACCGAATTAGAATGTAAACCCTTTCTATCTAACCAATGAGAGAAACCGTTTGTTATAAAGGGCAAACAAACAAGCACAACAAATTTATTGGTTGAGTTGAGTTGTCTACATCAAAAGACTTAATACATACATTCACATCTTGTAACGATGAGTTTGGTTCAAGCGTGATTAGCAAGCATAGTTAGTTTTTTTTTTTTTTTTTGATCATGCATTATTGCATCTAGTCACCAAACTTCTTTCCACACCATTCTCACAAATCTAATAGTCTTTGTCTATTACTATAATAGGAAGCCCTCAAACGAGATTTTCACTGTTTCATTTTCGGTTCTGTAACAAAATGCTGTAATTATAGTACATTAGTTTAGGGTGGTGATGGTGATAGACATAAATGTGTGCACATTTTGACTATGCTCCTCACAATCACAAAGAGATGCGATATACATGTTGCTGAAATCGGATAATAAATTATAGATAGAAAACGAAGGCTCGAGGAGTTTTGTCCATAAGGTAGTTTTCCACATGTATCAACTTATTACTTTGGACAATCACATATGATGCAATATATGCGTGGCATGCATGAATATCTAACCAGCCATTGAATATGTATTTAAAAAAGAACATGAAGTTTTCAATAATGAATGCTATTGTGATCTGAAAAAAAAAGTAAGGGATAATATTATTTGAAAATTAACTTGGAAAAGTCTAGGGGACCAGCAGTTTTATTGAATTTTGGCCAGCATGTAACCAGCAGAGGAAGGTGAGCCATTGGATGAAATCTCATACCAATCTCACACCATCAAATCATCATTGATGGCTAGTTGATGGCTAACCATCACAAAAATTGCTGGCCCCCTAGCATTGCTCAATTAACTTATTGTTAAAGGTAAAAAAAAAAGAAGATAATGCTATCTAAAAATTAACTACTGTTAAAGATGAATCGTCTTAAATGAAAGAGAGAAAAAAGGAAAGAAAAAAGGTAAATACTCAGTGCAGTTAACTTCATGTAAAGTTAATAGTTGATGGTCGATAAATAATTTGTCAGGTTTGACTAAATTATCATCTAACAGTTCTCAATTATCAACTTCATATGAAGTTAACTACTGTACTTGATTTTTTACCAAAAAAAATAAAACACAACTCAATACCTTTTAAACTTTTTTATTTTTTTGAATCTTCCTGAGGAAAAAAATATATATAGAGGTATATATGGATAAAGATGAGAAAGACAAAACCTAAAAAGTAAAAGAAAAAAAAGGAAAGATATATACATAGGAGGATATGAAGACTGAAGAGTTTATTATATGTTGAATTATACATTATTGCAGTGTAATCAAATTTGTATGACTCTTGAATTAGTGAGTAGTTATGTAAAAGAATTTTAATAATATATAATTAAATATGCATATTAAAATTTAAAAAAAAATTATAGTGTCAATTTATACAAAAAAGAAGCTGGTTACATCAGTTGAGGGGGTTTTAAGAGCATCAAATCTTGTGGTCGTTCCATAATGACAGTCACACACAAACATACGCAGGCCTTACATAAGAAACCTAACCCCATTCACTTTATTTATTCACAATTCCCTCTGGCTTCCATTCACTCCATTAAAGTATTATTCCTCCACTAGTTCCCTGTTTTCCAGTGCTTTGCTCATTTTGACCATGACCATGGGGAAAAGAGAGAAGCTTCCACACATGCAGTAGTCATGACCAAATAAATAAATATTAAGTGTGTGCTGTACACTTGCTCAATTCCAGAGATAAGAACTTATTATATCACAAGATGTATGAGTACCTCATCCTAGTCTTAACTCTAATGCACGTTACAATGTGCATAATTTCATTTTTTGTAATTATATTATTAAAAAAGCATGCATGTCCAATTGCGAGTTTCACTTTTCTGTAGTTCCATCTTTCTATTAAATTAAGAATTAACTAAACAAAGATTCCGGCAATATGCTAATACACTAATACCATATGGGCTTGTAAGCAAGTAATTTATGATTATTGTGAACAATGCATAAACTTCTTGAATAGACAATCAATGGAGTGTGTACATTTCATTTTCTGAGAAGTAATAACAAACAGCATCAAAATACAACCGAAAATCATATATATTAGAAAAGATATGATGGGTACATCAAATTTAAGACTGAGTATTGTCTCTGTCACCCTACTCCATTATCAAAGCTATCAAAAACACCATCTTTTACCTTTCCAAACACACACAACCTCCACTCCATGTGGAAGCTGTTAGAGTCAAACTGGCCGTGGCCACCTGGCCGGTGGCAGACTCTTTAATATTAACCACCACCGACACTGGGGAACTTGAAAAGTAAGAAAAGTTCATCAATGGTCTACTATACCAACATTTCATCACCACCTTCCCATACTTATGGAAGGTAAACTAAAAATTTAACCTCCATTTGCTCTATTCCGAAATGGAAACCGAGCCCCAACTCCTTAGTTGGATTCTGCATCTGAGTATAAACATTCACTCCCGCGAATTTTTATGCTCTATTTACAGAGGATATAGAGGCATAAACAAACTCCGGAAAAGGGAAAAACTGAATCACTATACTAACAACTAAATTCTAGACGTTAGTAGTAAAGAAAACTAGTGACTGCTATTAACAATTGCCCTGAATTGATGATATTCCTAACCACATTGTTAGATTTCCATCTTCCAGATCATATTATCAACACTGCAATTATGAGATTTCTCCAACGCAACAACTTTGGCCCGGTGTAATGATGTTGTGTTCTTTCCTCTGTCATCCTGAGGAAGTTCACAAGCTTCACTGACAGAACCTGTCCTCAAATCTGCTGGGGGAATGAAGCAATCTACTGAGAGACCTGGGACATTGAATGCAACCTCTTCAATTGTCCACGCCTCTTCCATTTTTGTTTTGGTATGGCTCATGGCCATCTCCCCAAACCTGAAAAGAGTTACCACAGAATGCCCTGAGTGGGCAATCATGATCCCTTCCACGGACCTGTAATCATCAAGGTATGAATTGATTGTGGTTTCCCAATATACTGCATCACCGCCATTGGATTGGATGCGGGTGAGATGAGAATCCTCAATATGAACAAGAAGGCCAGTCTTTTGGCTGAAGTAGCCAAATAAGACATGCCTTATGATCTCAGCAGGACCCTCACTTCGAGACTTCAATGTTTCGGGGTCAGTAACAAGTTTAAGGATGAAACAATCCTCGCCATTGATATTTTTCTCGCCTATGCATTTTGCATCAGCAAACATACTGGCAGTGGTTCTAGGATCAAGACCCTGAGTACAAAAATATACACACATTTATAAATTAGAGGATAAAATGGAATAGAGTGCTATAAAAACAAAATGTAGATGCAGGCCAGAAAAATTTTAAGGCATAGTTCAACCTGAAGTGCACGGCGCAGAGGCCTCACAGGTCCTTTAGCTGTGTGAGCACCGAGCCAAGGTGTGTGCCTCCAAACAAGCTTGCCATTGCAACCGGCATGAACCTTGCTTCCCCCAACTGCAAGCTCTACATACCACATGTCGGGATTCATCTGCCAGAGCACAAATCCACCGGACTCCGCACACCTAGAGGCATTCCGGTTTTTCACTACTCTAGTAGCAGTTTCAAACTCAGAAGCTACCATCCTCACCTTTCCCATTGCATATGCATTTCTTATTGAGTTCTGCAACTTCTGCCCTCCAGAGGCAGCAGTATACTGCTGCAATATGTAATGAGCAGATGAAGTTTCCTGCAAGCATAGCCAGGAAGAAACACAAGACATCAAAATCACTAATTTAGATTTTGAATAAAACATATTAACATTTATTTTCTGATGCAAACAGAAGAATTTGGCATCCTTAACAGTAGAAATGTACGTCTAATATACTTTACAGGAAGCGAAATGAATTTTAACTTCTGCACCAGGACTTGATCTGCTTGACTCTCATGCAATAAGTTTTGTTTTACACATTAAGTTCTCAAAGTTAAACTTGTTACAGCACAAAGAACCCTTATAGAAAACATATAATCTCATATTCTCTACTGTTTTTTTCCCCAAAGCGTAAAACCGAAGCAATAGAGAAAAGGTGCTATTGATTCTTACTTTCAACGGTTATCCGTTTCAGCAGAAGACATAAAAGATTAAAAGCGCAGCAGATAATAAAACTGGAGCTTGAAACATAAGCCGAATCTTCAGGCAGAATCAAAACAGGACAAGGTGTATAAAACACCAAACACAAGTTACCGGAGAAAAACCAATCCCATCACAGCTACTCATGATTAAACACATGCATCCAAACAAACAAAAGATAGAGAGAGATAGAATAAAACAAAAGGAAAAGAAATCGATTCTCTGAAGCCACAAAAAAACACAATCAGTGGTCCAAAATAGAAAATTGAACAAAAAGGAAGGCATTCGAGGAAGAGAGAGAACTGACAATAGGAGTGTCTTTGATGCTGAGATGAGGCAAGGGGTCCGCCGCAGAGACATAGACAGGTGCGAGAGGAGCTCCCATGACGCCGAGAAGGAGCCTCAGATCAGTCCTCTTGTAGGACATGGAAGACACAGACGGAGCACGTGACAGCCAGTGACGGACCCAGAAAATTTATGGTAAGGGGGCAAAAATAATTCACATTATTATCAAAAGATATATTAATTTAAATTTAAAAAGAGCTCTTTTATAAAAGCATTACTACTCGCACTATCAGATTTCATAAGATAATAATAGAGATAAAAAACAGCATCTTATGAAATACTATATTCCAATTAATTGCTAAATTCATCAAACCAATCAGCATTAAATTTACCAAAAAAAGTCCCAAAATATGTTTGTAGAAAATTATATTCTCTTGGTTGACAATGATCTTTTCACAAATAAATTTGTCTAATTTCATCTCTGTCATTTATATCATAATTTAAAATTTTGGGTCGTTGTTCAGGATCAACTATGAAACTTTTTACATTGAATTTTAAAAACTTTTTTTTATTAGAAGAGACTAATGAAGTGACTTCAGATTCTAGTGGTAGCTTTCTTTTAAAATATTTTTCCATTATTATTTCTAAAAATAAAAAATATATATTCTAAATTAGTAAATTGATCGATTCACTTTAGAAATTTATATGCAACATAATTATATATAATAGAATAGAATAAAAGATAAACAAATAAATAATAAGGATCACTAAATCAAAAATAAAATAAAATATATAAATTCATGAAGAGAATATAAAAATAGATTAATACCTAAACTATAATTGTTTGAATTAAAATTTGCAATCGAAAATATGAAAAGAGAAACAATAAAATTGAAAAAAAACATAAAATCATAGAGAGCTGTATAAAACAAAATAGAGAATTTAAAATTTACCTGTTGATGAAGACAAGATGACCACTAAACAAGGAATAGAAAAAAAATGTTGAAAATATGAAACTAAGAAGAGAGTTTAAGAGAATAAATGAGTGACGACTAGGATTTGAGAATGAGAGAAGACTAAATTTAATTAGGTTAACTCATAATCAAAATGATAGCAAGATAAAATGGATTCAAGGTTTTAAATAATTAGTTTAATTTATTTGTAATGGGATCATTTAAAATTTAAAATGGGGGCATATTATATATGTATATATTTTTTTTTGTTTAAAAAAATTAAATGAGAGTGGGGGCAAGTGCCCCCCCCATGGTTCCATGTAGGTCCGTGCCTGGTGACAGCTGACCCTTCATCCAACTCCCTATGCCTGACCCGACCCGCTTCGAATCACTCCCGCCGCCGTCCGCACCCTCTGTGTCTGGACCCTCCATTAGAGGCGCCAGTGCCTCTCCCAACGGCCTCAGACTTCCGGATCTCGCAATCTCGGAGTCCATGCTGGCGTGTTTCTTTCTACGCAGAAGGCCTGTTATGGGTGAACCAGCTCGAGCCGGACTGCTGGACCGGGAACGTGATGGCGAGAGGCCGCGAACCACTTCTTCCTTGAGCGCGGAGAAAAATCCCTGTTTCTTTTCCATTTGTTCAAAGGATCAAATTAGAGAATTGTGGTTTGAAGAAAGAGTGTGTGTGAAAGGAGTGAAGAGAATGGGAAGAATACTAAGAAAATAGCGAGGGGGAAGAGGTAGTGGCGAAGGAGAGAGTGAAGTTCATAGATAGAGGGGAAAAGAGAAAGGAGTTGAAGAGTGAGTGGAGTGAGTGAGAGTGTGAATGGGAATGAGGTGAAGGAGCAGAGTGCGTGAGCTTTAGACCAGAGCAGTGTGCGTTTGTGGGCGTACGGTTTCCAGAGAGAGAGAGAGAGAGGCTTTATGGGAAGGTGAAAGCCTGAAAGGGTGTGAGAATATTACATCACCTTTTTATAGTAATTAAGGTATTTATTAGAGAGATCAAGAGGTAAAGCAGATAGACCCTCATTATTTTTAAATTAACATAATCAATGTTTTAAGTTTAATAGTGTAAAAATTCTTATTTAAACATTTTTATAGATCTACTGTATTTAACTCTTTTAGAAGAATTTTATGTTTATATATTGATATTACAAAAAAAAAATTACAGGTATATTTTTTTATTTTTCACATCATTTTGAGAATTTAAATTGAATAAATGGTTAAATTTATTTTTATAAGATTATTTATTATCTAAATTAATTTTTAAATTATTTTTTAAGTAAATTTATCTTTTCATCAGTTTCGTTGTTAACAGCGTCAAATTTACTAACATAACATATATATTGAGTAACACCATACTGACAATAATATACTCTTAGCAATTCTAGTTAGCTTATAATATGATAAATTTATATAATTAGATCAAATCAAAATCTCTGTCTCTTCCTTCATTTTGTTTGCATTGGGTTTCACCTCCAGTTCATTCTGTTAAATTGAATTGTGATGCTAGTTGGTTTGCTCCTTCTGGCTATGCTGGTTTTGGTTGTATTATTCGCAATCCTGATGGATGTTGGTTGAAAGGTTGCACTGGAAAAGTCAAAGTGTGCAGTGTTCTTTTTGCTGAATTGTATGCAATTTGGAGAGGTTTACTTCTTACTTGGGAGAGTGGATTTCGTGAGGTTATTTGTGAAACAGACTGTTTAGAAGCTCTTTTCTTGGTAAACCAAAGAATGCTTAGTAAGGATATTCCGTAATGGGATTTGGCAAAGCATATTCAGGAGGTTATGAATTGGAATTGGAGAGTCTCTATTCTTTTAATTCAGAGGACTGCAAATAGTGTTGCAGATTGTATGGCTAAAGCAGCTGCTTCTGTCGCGAACATTCACTCGAATTGGAGCCAACCATGGAGTGAGCTTCAACATCTAATAGATTTAGATATGACCCTAGCCAATTAATTTGGTTTTGTCTCTTTTTTCTTTCTTTTCTATTTAGTCACAAAAAAAAATCAATCTTAAATTGAACGGAACTTTGAGGTATTGAAATATCTTAATTTAATCTAATTTCATAAACTTATCATATTAATATCGGACTACCACACAGTAAAGTGTGTGTTGTGACATAACAAATTTTAACGCAATGAGTAACAAAAGTAAAGGAATGACAAATTTGATTAAGAACAACCTTTTTGGGACAATTTAAAAAACTAATAATATTTTAGAGACGAATTTAAATTTTGTTTAAAGATTTGTCGCTAGTTAATGAGTTACTAAATATATATATATAAGATAGAATTCAATTCTTTAAACTTAAATAAATAAGTGAGATGAATATTCTATTTAATCATGTATTTATTAAATTATAAAAATAATTGATTTTTAAAATTACTATTAAAAATTAATATAATACATTAATTTAATTAGATATATTTATAAAATTCTATTTAAAAAAATTTAAATTATTCTATTTTAAAAGAAAAAAGCTTTTGGTAATAAGAATTATTTTAGATACAAATAAAATTTGACTCGATTGTAATATAATCTTACATTTCAGTAAAAATATTTATATCATTTCATAATTAAGATTTCTACTGTGTGATGTGATTTTTAAAAACTATTAAAATTGTTAGTATAAATTTAAAAGATGTCTATTCATATGAAAAAATTGTATGTAAAAATAATAATTAAAATGTAAATGCATATTATAGTAAATAATTTAGTCAAAGATATTAAATTTGACCCTTTTAATTATATTTTTTATGTTAAAAACTTGAAATATTTGTTTTTTAAGCTACTTTTAAAAAACTTAAAAAAGTCTTTATTTTTTAAGAGGCTTGAGAATACCAGATCCAATCTTTATAATTAGTTCTCTTTATCATTTCATGTTAAAAAATGAATTGATAAAAAATGCACAGTATCACGTTTTCCGTAACGAAATTGTGTGTTTATTATATTCCATCCATAAAAATTGAATTCAACTCTTTTAATAATATGCATAATTGGTATGATATATGATATGATATCCTTTTGCGGGAACATAAATTGAAATCATGATATATTTGATTCGATATGGATATTTATTTTCTTAACATTGAGACTTGATTATGTGTAAGTTGCAAATTTCAATCAAATGAATTTATCCCAACATATAATTTTCCTTTTCAATACGTGGAGTTATAAACATATTATAAATTGATTTCTTAGAAACATTATCATAAAAAAACTTCTTAATCTAGTCTTTTTTTTTTTTAAGGCTTAAACTTGCAACAATTTTGTTCACGTGGTTCTCATAGGCAATAAACAAATGAATAAAATCTGTATCAAACTATCAATATTGTGAAGCAATAATAAGAAATAATAACAATAAATATTAAATACTCGTATCAATCATTTATACAAAGTTGACTTCAGCGGTTTCCATCAAGTATTGGTGGGGCTAATATCAAAGGCCATATTTCATATTGGTTGAAAATGTAATTTTTCGTACCAAAAAAAAAATCAAGACAATTATTTAAAAATTCGTTAGATTTTTCATATGTGTAAGCTTTGGCAAAAGAATTTTTGGATAGATTTTTTAACATTTTATTTTGTGTTCGATAAATAAAAAAATGATGTGTTTGTGCTTGTAATTTTAAAAAATTATGAATACTTTTAAAATTACTTAAAAAGATATTTTCTAAAGTTAATTTATATTTATAAAAAATAAAAAATTTAATATAATTTTATATATTAGTAAATATTCAAATGTGATCTTAATTAAATTATTGATATTAAATTTTATTTACCATCAATTTTTTTATGTCTATTATAATAATTTTAAATTTTAAAAGTTATTTTTGTCATAAATAATAGTTATGGTTTATGTTTATTAAAAGTTACTTTTAATTTGATTTATCGAATATAGATATTAAAAACTTTTAAAAATGTATCCTTTAAAATTCAACTTTAAAAAGCTACATGTATAAAATAAATATTTTATCAGTCTAAATATATCAAAAAATTGCATTTCGTTTTAGCATAAATATAAAAATTAAGAATCATATATATACCCCAAGAAAAAAACGCCCAACTCAATCATTAAAACTAAGAATAACGGCTAATAAAAAAATAAGAATAATGTTATCTACTTTTTATTATATATAACAAAATATAAGAGAATATAAAGTATTTGTCATCTTAATTAAATAATTACATATTTATTTTTTATATATTTAATAAATAAAATAATAATTTAATTGACTCGTTATATAATATTTTTATCAACTCTATTTGTTACTAAATCTACTCTAAAAAATAAATTCATGTTACCAAGCTTGGACATTTTTCTTAAGTATATAGACATAGAAATTTATTTGATATCAAAGTAAAATATTTTTATTTACAAAGTTATCCACTACTTATTATCCGTATAATAATACATCTCTTTCTTGGTAAACCTTTATCTTCACATTCATTTCCTACGTATTAATCAATTTCGTTTGCAATTTTCCGTAGCATTTCGTTATTGAGAAGTAGATAGATAGTTTGTAAATAAATAAAGATAGAAAAAACCGAGTTTATTTATAAACAATGTAGTGTAAAAAATAAGTATTGTGAAAAAAGTAGAGAGTGCATGCATGATGGTGCAAAGAATTTGAGGAGTGAGTAGGGTTCTATATCTAACAATTTACTTAAAAAAAAGATAAGGTACTGAAAATAAAGTAAAAAAAATAAAAATATAAAAATTAATATTTTTATATTTTATTTAATAATAAATTAAAATAAATTATAAAAATTTAATTTATTTTTATTTTTTATTCAAAAATTTAATAAAATAATATAATTATAAAAAATTAATAAAAATAAAAAAATAAAAAATAAAATATATTTTTATTAATATCATAGTATCCTAATTTAATATCTCTAAATATAATATTTTTATTTATATTTCAATTTACTAAACATAATTTTATGTTTTTATATCGTTATCTCAATGTTCTCTGGTACTAAACCAGCACAGCCTAATAATCTAGCTAGTAGTGTGCATGATTTACGCTCTGCTAAACACAAAACACTAACACCAATGTTTGTTGCAGTCTATGAACCCATTATTCGACCGTTACTCTTTTATGATTCCCAGGAAATACCATTAGCATTTAGCAACGGTCTCATCTCTTATCCTAAAATTTCTTCCTACGTCCTCACTCTCTCTCATAAGTCATAATATGCCACTTAGGCACTTGTATATATGCAAGTTTACATTTTGGGAGAGAAGATCATCTCCAGTAAAAAAAAAAAAAAAAAAAAATTAGATAATATTTAGTATTTAATTTTATTTTTTATTATTTTTTATTTAATTTTAGTCTTATTTATAAAATTAAAAGTAAAATATTATACTTTATTCTCTCAAGTATTTAAAAAATAGAAAAAATTCATTTTCTACATTTTGTAATATTTATGCAGTATAATAGTTTGTTTTTATTTTTATAAGTTTATTTATCTTATGTTTTAAAGATATATATTAAATTTATAAATTAAAATTTTTTATTAAAAAGATAAAAAAAATTAATCTTTTTATGCATTTATTTTATTTTTATTAAATAAAATTTTTTAAATTTTTTACTAATAACTAATTTATTATGTGTCTTTAAATCAAATATTAGTTAATTAAACTTTTTTTATTAAAATAATTGTGTCTAACTAAAATATTTTATAATATTATTAAGATATTTTTATATTTTTTATTTTTTAATGGCATACAAATTCTAAATCAAAAGAGTAAAAATTTACAAAGAAATATTTAAAGAGATAATATTCAATTCGACGTTAAATTTGCACATGAATTTATTTTAGTATTTAAAGTTTAAATTGTTTATATTTAATTCTCAAACTTTATAAATATGACTCGAATTAGTCTTTGAAATAATAATTTCAACAAATAACTTTAACGAAACACTTATCTAGACAATTAGATACGACACTAAACTTCTAAAAATAATATTGTTTTATTTTTAACGCTCAAATAACATAAAAACAATGTTGTATCATTACTTGTTTTGGGAGAAAAGAAGAACAATCAACATACATGCCAAAACAGATTGATTCACCTCATTTGTTGGATTATTTAAATGCTAAAATTAAAATGACATTATTTTCATCAAAATCGTAGTATATAATCTATTTATGTCAGAATTTTATTAATATTTGTTTGTTAAAAATTATTTGCAGAACTACCATGAATCATATTTATAATATTTGAGAATTAAATAGAAATAATTAAAATTTTGTAGAGATTAAATTAAAATTTATATAAAAATTAAAAAATTAAATTGGGTATTCTCTCAATGCTTTTATGTACATAGAATAAATTTAAGAGTCCTCATGGTCAATGCATAAAGAAAAACAATAATTGTAATGCATATATATAAAAAATTAATTGCTAAATTTTAATTATTTAAATATAATATATATTAAAATGTGAAATTATATTAAAATATATATTTATATATAAATATATAATAATTAATTTAATAATTTTTTCTGTATTAGTAGTATTTAGAAAATGACGTAATGTACTGCATAATAATTAACAAATGAAAGGAAGAGGAAATTAAAATTTGAAATTGTTGATTGACTTAAAAAAAAAACAACGGTTAGACCACCTAAAATCCTTCCATGGGATTATTGGTCTTAATAGTTTGAACACCGAGAAATAAATTAAGGATTAATAATTAAATTAGTTTCAAAAAATGAGATATTATTTAAATTTATTGTTAATTTTTTAAATTAAATTAGTGTTTTAAAAATTATAAATTAATTATATTTTTTAATATTTTATTAATAATTTTTATTAATAATTAATGACGTAAAATATTAATGAATAGTAAATATGATACATAATATATCTGATTAGATACTGATTAAATATATTTATAAAAATCTATCAATTTAGTTATTAAGTTATATTAGAATATAATTTATATAATTAAAAAAATATTAAACTAATAAATTTTAATAAATACATCTAATTCACATCTAATTAGATATTTTAAATATTATATATGTTATCTATTAATATTTTATATAATTAATTATTAACAAAAATTATTAATAAAATTACTAAAAAATAAATACTATTAATTCTTAATTTTAAAAAAAATTAATTTAATTAAAAAATATTTTAAAACAAATTTAAAAAAACATTCAATTTTTCAAAAACTAATTTAATTATTAACTCTATTACTCCATAAAATGAGGTATGAACACTGAATTAAGCTTTTGTTCGTCTTTGTTCTGTGGTGATGGGACCCAAAGAAAAACGCGTATTAACTTTATCCTTTTGTGACTCATACACCTAATGAGTGCCTAAGAAAATCTCCCACCAAATATTAAAGATTCCTAAAAATCTACATACAGCTTCGTGATTTTTTCAATTTTTACATTTCTTTTGTATATATATTTTATTTTTAAATCAAAAGTAATTAATAAAAAATAAAAAATAAAAAATAAATCATTTATATTATAAGAAAAAATGTGAATATATTTTTTTATTTTTTATTCCAAAAAAGCTACTGCTGAATTGCTGATCTTTGACTCTGCAAAACATTCATTCACCTTTATTTCTTTAATAGTACGATGAATTGATGATACAGCCTTTCTTCCTCATTCGAGTAAATAAGATTTAATACAAAATTAAGTGAAAGTAAATTGCTTCTAAACAAGTTTAACAAACTTGGCTCTTCTTTTGTTTTGGGCATTTGAAAAGTTTCTTTAGATTATTTCTCCATCAGTACCCTGTTTTGCAAAGTGCCATAGAATATTCTTTTTTTTTTTTTTTGACCGAAATAAATTAAACAAAAAAAACAAAATAAATAAAATAAGGAACTACACATGGTTTTTATAGAATATTCCTTTAAATGTGATTTTAGGTTCCTAACATATAATTCTAAAATAAAAATTTATTTACAGTTAATTTTGTATAAAGTTAAT
This sequence comes from Arachis hypogaea, assembly GCF_003086295.3. Classification (NCBI taxonomy): domain Eukaryota; kingdom Viridiplantae; phylum Streptophyta; class Magnoliopsida; order Fabales; family Fabaceae; genus Arachis; species Arachis hypogaea. Next base: position 112,060,208 of record NC_092044.1, read on the forward strand.
AATTAAAAATTGTTAGATAATTTAAATAAATTATTATTTAATAATTTTTAACTATTAATTATACATAAAGATAACTGCACATGATTTTTTTATCTTAAAATTTTTTTAAAAATATACACGAAGTCCCGACGCAAAATAAAGAGTATACAAAATGTAACAAATTAACAATAGCAAGTGAAACCGTTACTCCACTCTTTACACTAGATTAATTCAATTAAAAAATAAATAAATGAAGGTTTAAGTTATTCATCATGATGGGATTGTGTTGTGCTTGTGCATCAACTTGCATATATGTATAGGATGCACTTTTGGATTTTAATTGTTCTCTGGTCTCAGTTGATCAGTTTGTAGGGACAGCTAGTTCTAATTAAAATATTAGTTATGAACCAGAATGTTGCCCCATCATCCAAACAAAAAAAAGTATGAGAACCCCTGTTTTTGCTTACAGTGGTAGCCACTTTATATATATATATATATATATATATATATATATATATATATATATATATATATATATATAATCTTATTTGAGGATCACTATGGGGTTTAATTTGCATGATCCATCATCAAACTCAGTCATACATCATCATATATAAAAGGCGTGGGCCCAACTGAACTAAAACTAAAAAATGAAATGAAATGATTATGTGATTAGTGGGCCAATCACTAATTTTTATTTTTTTCCTGTGTGCAGTAGACAAAATTGTTGTTCCTTATCGACAAAGGCATTCCCTTGGTCATCAAACACACCAACCTTTTTCCCTTCTTCATCTTCTATATATACTTTTGTTTATTACTTTCGTAAAGTAGGATATCAATATATAATTTTTAGAAAAATCTTTAAATATATCGGTGTTTTGGTAAATTTTAATCATTGATATTAATTATATATATTTTTTATAAATAAAATTAATAATTAAAAATAACTAAAATATTAGTGTATCGATACTTTTAATTTTTTTTTAATTTTTATAAATAATTTAGTTTTTTTAGTGATTAATCCGGTTGTTCGTATAAATAAATATTAAATATTTAAATTTTATTTTGTATACATAATAATTTATTGACTAACGATAAATTATTAAATAAAAAATTTAATTTTAATGTGTTTACAATAGAAAATATTTTATATAATCATATAATTACATTGACTATTCACATTATTAATATAAAATATAATTATTTTTATTAATATAACATTATATAATTTAATGTATACATGAAATTATTTTATACTAATAATATATTAAAATTAAATTCTTAAATAAAATTTAAATTTATGATAAATTAATATTTAATCTATCAAATTAAAAAATAATATATATATATATATATATATATATATATCGACTGGATTTGATGATGTTGTTGCATCCGCTTACTTGCAAAGCTGGTTTCCGCTTAATAATCATAGGCTTGAACTCTCAAATTGTCACTGTCCCTTATACGGGTAATTAAACATAAGTAATCCAAGTGAGTCCAACTTGGACACATAATTGTTAATTGTAATTTGAGAGAATGGATTGTGTTAATTTTTTTTTAATAATTGAGAGAATAAAATATATTTTTTATTACTAATTTTATACGTAAAATAGAAAAATATAAAAAATATTGAAAAGTTAAAAATTATATTTTATTCTTTTAATTATTAAAAAAATTGAGAGAATTTATTTCTATAATTTGATGGCTGTCCAAAATTTGATTACCTTTCTGTACTCGTTTCAACTTCTCATCATTACTACTTAATTAAATATTTATCCACCGCATAGGCATTATAATTTACTACTCTAATAATTACTAGAAGGTTTAATTCCAATGAATTTTGTGAAATAGCATCATATAGTTCTCAGGCTTAATTATATACAGGCGTCGGATGATGTAATTTTGTGCCAACCATTGTTGGCTATTAATTAACTTCCACTGGCCAAAACTAATTTGGTAGGAATTAGGATACATATATGTCAGATATTAATGGAGCTATGAAGGGACAATAATAATTTATTAATTAATCTGATGAGTTGTTGTATTATTATTTATTTTCTCCTCAATGATTTAATTTATTCCATATATACATAATACATACCTTATTTCGTATATACTCTCTTTTTCATATGCTATATATGTCCAACAATCATTATCATAGATTAATTAGGTTGAAGAAGTGCACGTGAATTGTGAATTCAAGATGTATGGATATGTCCTTATTTAGCATGATCTAAGCTGGCCAAATGGTGATTTTAATTTGCTCCAGGCAAGTTGTGATGGAGAGTATTGGTTACAACTTACAAGTGAATGTACTAATACAGGCCTTCCACATGCTATAATATTTCGATCATACTATGTATATTATTTTTAGTTGTTTACGCTTTTCTTCGGTCTCATAGATCAATAACTAATTATTGAATTCTATTTAAAAATTTATCGGTTAACCATTTGACCAACCCAAATTAATTCATATTATGCATATTAGCATATAATGGTATCTCATAAATTTTTTTAGGTTTAATTATTACGATGATCTCTATAATTTTATTAAATTTTTAATTAGATTTTTTTAATTTTTTTAATTGAGTCTTTATATTATTTTTAATTTTATAATTAAATTTTTTTAGTATAAAAAATATCAGAGTTAATTGAATATTTTTTTACAAATTAAAAGTATTTATAATTAAAAACTTAATTAGAATTTTGACTATATATTTTTTGGGAGAAATATTCTATTAATTTAATATTTTAACTCGAAAAAGAGTTAATTATAAAATTAAAAACAGTATAGAGACTTAATTAAAAAAATATATAAAAATATAATTATAAATTTAATAAAATTATAAGAACTAATAGAATAATTAAATCATTCATAATATTTTATCCTTAGAAGAAATATATATTTCCATTTTCAAATGCCTGCATGCTGTCACTAGCTACTCCCTCTACACTGTTGAAGAAATTTGTTTGGAGCTACATACCAAGTTCTTTCAACTGCCATGTTAAATTATTCTTTCCCATTTGTTGCTAACTATGTGTTTCTTGTTTTGGCCATAACAGCATAAAAGAAAATCCATGTTCTCAGTTCCATTCTTTTGCTTTATGAATCAGTGTAGAGACTAATAATTTACATGGATCAGCTATGATACAATAAAGGAGAGAGTGTGCCTTGTGTTTGGGTCCCAAACCATATGCTACTTTCCAATGCTCTACCCAGCAACCTTCCTCTTTACGCGCCACAGCACGTGCACCAAAGATTTTGCCCCAAAAGAATATCATTATATCATGACATGCACGGTTCAGAGATACTGGACTCATTCTTCATCGCTTCAAACTAAATGAAATACAATCAACTTGAATTAGTCAGTAGTTAACTCATTTGTCCACTTAAACAAGTGTTGGAGATTCGAATTTCATTTTATGCATAAATATTTGGGTGAACCTATTTTCACATGAAAATAAAATTGTAAATTATTAGATATCAATAAAAAAATATTAACCTCAATCTAAACGATTAAAACATCACTCATGTAACCTTTTTTTTTTAAAGAAGAAGAAATATCTTGATATAGTGATATAAAATCTTGCTAAATTCTTCTCTGTAATATTAAATTTTACACTTGAAGTAAACAATGAGTTTTACATTTGATGACTAATGAGTGACTTATAAGGCAACATTCATATAATACTACTGATTATTTAATGTTTAGACAAAAAGTTAGGATACTAATCAATAAATAAAAAAAACTCGAGTGAGATAAAATTTTTATTGGATAAATTATATAAAAGAAATAAAAAAATTTACGTATATAGTTTATAAAAATAACTTCAAAATATACAAATGGTAAATAAATTTTTGAAATATTTAAAAATTGATAACAAAAATAACAAAATTACATTTTTATTTGACAAATAATTTATATATTTGATACAAATTTTTGTAAAAATATTTGGATAATTATTTAAAAAAATGCATATAAAACAAGAATAAAATTGAATCTCTAAATCTCTTTTTTTTTTTTTTAAATTTTAGAATACTTACAAAATTATCAATTCTAAAAATAACCATATCTTATTTTTCGAATTATGCGTGTAAAAGATTATATTAAAATTATTCGATCTCTAAATTCTTTTTAAATATGTATATATATGTTTATTTTTAACACATTTTTAAATATTTTAAAAATATATTTGTTATCGATATTTTTTAGATTATTTTTGTTAGCTATATCTTTGTAATTTACCCTTTTTTCTATTTGACTAGTTTTTCTTTTATATAAATGATAGGTAGCTTAGTTAAACAATTGGGTCATCCTCTTGATCTTGACAAATGAAGAGGTGGGGTCAGCTTTACAACTAATCTCATACGAAGAGAGCAACGAGACCAATGACAAGGAGGACCTCATTTAAAAGTGGAGGGTGGTCAACTTTTTCTTCTTCTTTTATATATTTATTTGTTATTTTTACCTTTTTAAAACAAATAATTTGTAGCTGTCGAGTCTGAAATGACGGAATGGAGGGGCCATTAAGGTTGGATACTTGAGTAACAGAATTGGCATTTGGATTTTAAAGTCTCAATCCCACATTCAATGGCTTATGCTAAACCCTTGATATTTTTGTAACCTAACTAAACCCTGTTGTTTCTTGCTCCTTTTTAAAACATCCTAATTTTTTATTGAGATTGAGTAAATTTAGTTCAGTTTTAATTAAAACAAAGGGAACAGGCAAATGTTACTAACGGCTTTTATTTGATATTTTTGGTCTGCCTTTTCACTTACAATAATCATATAGATTCCTATATTATGTCATTGAATTTATTTGATCCTAAGTTTTTTATGGTAGAAATTCAGATGCAATCGATTTCACGTGAAGTTGATCATTGAGAGCGGTTAAATAATTTGACTAATTTGACTAAATTTTCATCTAACGACTCTCAACTATCAATTTCACATGAAGTCGACTGCACTTGGATTTTCACCATTTTTTATATATTTGTTTTGGATTGGGGACCCTAAGTTGATCTTAAGATCATGAATAACAAATGTGTAAATGTGTTCTTCTAGTAGATATATTTATCAAGGGAAATGAAAGACGAAAAAAAAAAGGAATTCTCAGTACTAAAGAAATTTGATTAATAACTAAAAGTGTTGGTAAAAAGCAATAAATTTTGCTGGTTGTCGAGTTTTTTAATGTATTATTTCAAGTAAGATTTTTTTTTTTTTTTTAGTAATTTCCAAGTAAGATTTTAAGTTTTAAGAAGAAACTCTCATTCGGATTGGAGACCCCTATGTTTTTCGTGGGACGTATATTGGGCTGGATTGGGATAATTAGATTCTAAAAAATATATACAAGAATATTGGGCTTCATTTTCTAACTTCTATAAATGGGCTCTTATTTGGTCCAATAATCGATGGCATTCTCTAGATTCATGGGCTAAAGGCCCAAAATTCAGAAGCCTCACCGACTGAAAGGAGAACCTGGCGGAGGCATGAAGAAAAGAAGAGAGAAAAAAGAAAACAGTTCAATGAACCGCAACCTGCGCTTTTGCGTTGAAAAATCGTTGTTTTTCTTATCCAATTCTGTTCCACGTCTTCATTTTCCACTTTGATTTGTGGAACAGTTGATCGGAAAGCTTTTTCATTCACAAGGCGAAGCTCGATCACCATCCATGGCTTTAGACATCCAAACCTTGGAAGACAGGTACGCCACGCACACTTTCATCAAACCAAAATTGGGCTCTTATGCTCGTGCTTGTGTTCTTAGAAGTTGTTGTATGTGTTTTCTAATTCATTTTTTATTCTTCTTTTTTTGGTCGGTTATTTGAAGCGTAATTGTTGGTTAGTTGCATGTTTTCTGCAAAATTATGTGAATATGAATATCAATGTCCTTGCATAATGATATCATGTTATGATACTGTATTTTCATCTAGCTGTAGCTGATATTATGCATACAGTGCTCATTGTTATCGGAATCAAGCTTGGTTTTGCACATGCTTTTGATTCAATTCGTTGACCATATTTGATTCTTCCCTCCGTTACTAATGAACTTGCTGTTTGTCTTGCTATTTCCAGCTATACTGATTCTTGCAGGAGACATGGCGTTTTGCCTAACACTGCTATTTTGTCAAGCCTGTTCAAGGTCTGTGGTTTATTTAATTGTATTAGAATTTTGTTCTCAACCATTTTTTAACTGTAATTTATTATACAGCATTTTGTCTTTTGCTTCTTCTCTCAATTTTGTTGGTCACTGCTGGTCCCTACGTGGGGACAGTGTATTGAAGTAAGAAGCTAAACCACACCTGTATTGTGCAGGCTGAGCGAAAAAAGTCCTGCCATGAACTCTGCAGCCTGGAGATTTTAATTGATGACCTTAGGGATATTGACTTTGCACCACTTCTTGATATATGTACGGACCTTGATAATTCCGAAATCGAAGCTGTTGATGTACGTACTGAATCAGCATGTGTATTAAATGGAGCATATGCATTATCATTGATGCGTGCTATTAAACAAAAGCTTCGAGTAGTCAATCTACAAGATCTGTCTGTTGGAAGGGACTTCTTACGGTATATCACGGTGCTTGTCATGGATTATCTTTGTGAAGATGAGATAATTGCTGATTGTTTAGTCACTTTTATTTTACAATTTTAGAGAATTTAAGATGCAGTATGAACTTACATATCTATGCCATGTTGGGCCTTCATATTTTGGGTTTTGCCACTTCTGCTTTATCTAGTTTTTCAAATCATTGTTTGAACTTTAGCATATTTCTTTTCCTTTCTATAGCATAAAATGAATCATCCCTGCTTATAATATTGTTGCACTTTTGGGAACTTATGATTTTCTGTTCTCTGTAGTAGGTTTACCTTTGGCATTTACATTGGCAAATTACATAACCATATGAGTTGCTTTATTCTTGTTGATGATATATACTGATTTGGTTTAGCTCTTTATCTGAAACATGGATGGTTCATTTATTATGTGGAGACGTTAACTTGATGGATGCAGTTTATGGAATTTTAGGTTTTTGTCACGTATGGTGCTTCATGACTAATGTTGAGCTTTCATTAGGGATATCTCACAAAGAGGTTTGGCATGCCAAGTTTTGACATTGAAATTTTCACATTTCCGTAAGCTGAACTTGGTGGGGGAGTTCATGCACTTGCACACCCTTAGTCTTGATTTCAGTTCTTCGCTTACCAGTTTCCAAGAGGAATGCTTTAATTGCATGCCCCATCTAATGTGCCTCTCGATGTGTGAGACACGGATTACAAATCTATGGACAACTGTTGCAGCTCTCTCTAAGCTTCCTTCTTTGATTGAACTAAGGTTTCAGTATTGGCAGTGTTGCAATGATGCTGGAATATCTCTTCTCTCGAGCAGTGGGAAGTCAGATGACACTGCAGATTGTAGCCTTCTAAATAAAGCTCCATTTGTTGGTGAATTATGCACTGAAACAAGGGAACTGACAAAACCTAACCTAAGTGCTGAAGATCCATTGATAAGGCTTTATTCCTTTGATGAAAATATTCAAAGCATGGTTGAAGATTCGTCAGATGATAGTGAAGATGACTTTACTAACCACAATCATAGATACTGGCAGTCAGATAGCTTTTCGGGGTGGAATTTACAACTACCTTTTCAGAATGAGGTATCCATAAAATGATTACTGTCAAAATGCATAAAGAGCCCCTTTATTATATAGTTTCTGATGTCTGCATTACTAAAGCTATTACTTCAAAATCGTTATTCATCTTTAATTTTGGCAGTTCATGTTACAAAAAGAAGATGGAGCAGAGTCATCACAAGGTTCCTTTTCAGGGAATATTGCCGATGTTTCTATGAAGTATATGTCTTGTCATACATCACCAATATGCTATGAGAAACATTATAGAGAATTCATGATAGCCTCACTACCAAATTTGAAAATTTTAGATAATCTGCCTATCAGAAAAATTGACAGGGAAAGGGCTAGTGAAATAGTTCCTCAACACTTTGAATACCTTCCGTATAGACGGAAGCAAAAACAGAGTGTTGTAAGTATCTTACAAACACGGGAAATAAAATCTAGCCACAATAAAGTGCATACTTCTAAGTCTCTGCCATCATGTCCTTCTGGAAATTCTCAATATTTTTATACTAGATCACTTTCTGCGGCTAAAATGGGGTCTTCAACTTGGCCTTCCTTGCATCCCCTTTCTCTGTCAGAATGTAATTTGGACAGGAGCTTACGTCCAAGGCAGTTTGAGTACCATCCATCTGACTCCAGCTTGATGGTCTTTGGAACTTTAGATGGTGAAGTAGTTGTCATCAACCATGAGAATCAACATGTTGTGAGTTATATCCCATCACTTGGAGCAATGAATAGTGTCTTGGGTCTTTGTTGGCTCAAGAAATACCCTTCTAAGGTATGTGCTTAATGTATGGAAAATTATTATGCATATTATCTAGTAGCAGCTACATCATGTAACAGAATGTTGACTGTCATTTAACAAGCCTGATAGGATTTGGCGTGATTGTATATTTGTATGCCTAATTATGAGACCCGATAAAAGTTTTAATATTATAGTGTTTGAATGTTACTATATTGAGATATTGTATTACAAATATGCATATACTTATATTAAAAGTATAAAACTAGTAAAACGGAAATTACAAATAAAAATATAATTTCTGTTTAAATATAAAATATAAGTATTTTTAAATATATAATTTTTTACTATATATTTGATATTTCCTATTTGCTATTTTTAATATAAATTATAATAAATACAAAATAAGATGTAATTTAAAGTGAAAATATATCTTATTAATATAAATATTCAAAAGTCTATTATTTCAAATGTAATAGTTTAATTAATTTTACTTTAAATATATTGAAAGAAGTATTTATTTATATATTTAATAATTACTTTTATTATATATAGTTAAAAGTATAATAATTTTATTTCATTACTATTTTATATTTCTATTAACATTATCGTTATGGCAGTAAGGATTACTCGTTATAAGTTATAACATGTATTAATCGAGTGAGCTATCCATTACTTTTAGTTAGTCTTAGATAATATGCCAATCATGTGTTTTTTGTTTGAATGGGAATGATGTTGATGTCTTTTCTTGTTGTATGTCAGCTTATAGCAGGTTCCGACAATGGTTCTTTGAAATTGTATAACATCCACCAGACACCTAAAACAAGAACTAGCGTATATGGAAATTCTAGTGGTGTTACATTTGATGAATTTGACCAGTTGACATCTGTTCATGTTAATGCCTCGGATGAACTATTCCTTGCAAGTGGTTACTCAAGGAATGTTGCTCTGTATGACATCAACAGTGGAAAGCGCTTACAAGTTTTCACTGATATGCATCATGGGCATATTAATGTTGTCAAATTTGCAAATCATTCCCCGTCAATTTTCGCTACTTCCTCGTTTGATCATGATGTCAAGATGTGGGACTTGAGACAGAAACCGATACATCCTTGCTTCACTGCTTCAAGCTCTAGAGGAAATGTGATGGTTTGCTTTTCTCCAGATGACCAATATATTCTTGCATCAGCAGTTGATAATGAGGTAACTTCTACTTATTTAGCATGGTTAGATACTCTGTTTTGCATATGATGTTACTTGGATAGGTTATGCATATCACTTGAAATCCACTTCAGCTTTAATAAAAGATAAACCGTTGGTTTCTATGTACAGAAGTTTTAAATGACTGTCCATATGCTTGTCGCTTTTTCATTTGGGAAAAATTATTTTGTAATAAATATTTTAATTAGACGATTGTTAATTTTTGCAGGTTAGACAACTTTTGGCTGTTGATGGTAGGCTTCACTTGGTTTTTGATATTGCTTCCACTGGAAGTTCCCAGAACTACACCCGTTCATATTACATGAATGGGAGGGACTACATTATAAGTGGGAGTTGTGATGAACATGCTGTTCGTATTTGCTGTGCTCAAACAGGGAGACGCTTGAGAGATATATCACTTGAGGTACATCTATCTTCAAATGAGTGTGCTGCTTTGCTGGTTGTTCTGGATTTGTCTAAAAGTCACAAGAGAGGAAAATATATATTTTTATATGATAGGGCTGGGCCATTTATGAAGCTAACATTCACTTTCCAACCTTATGTGTTTACGTCTCTCCTATTTCTCATGCCAAACAAGAAATGTGTTAAGCTAGCAATGAGATGCACAGAAATGACTAACCAATGTGCATGTTTTATTGAATATTCTTCCATTTTGTACTAATCATTTACTTTCTATGCAGGGAAGAAGCTTAGGAAGTTCCATGTTTGTTCAATCTTTGAGGGGTGATCCTTTCAGGGTAGGTTCTGTTTTTCTTATACCTGTTGATTGTCATGGTTATGCCGAAGTGATCTTGTCATGCCACAGTAGTTCAATAGTTCAGTCATTCATATTTGTAATGTAATTTTTTCTCCTGTGTTTCCCATGTGTGATCTCTTCAGGTATCTCTTTTATACATTCAATAAGTGCCTTGAAGTTTTAGTTGGATGCCTTCTGTTTCATGAAATTCCATTAAGGCATGATTATTGCAATTATTGTTTTATTGAATTTATGCATGTCATCAATTTTTGTTTTCTTAACTATTATTCTTGTGAACAAAAATATTAAGGTTCTTTTAAGGTTGCTTTCTGTGTGATTAGCAACTTTTTATAAGATTCCTAGGATTGAACTGCAAGGCATTGTAAATGTTGTGCTGAAAAATCAGGAAGTAGTTATTTTATATTTTTGCGAACTAACTCATGTTATACAAGTTTTCTTTTTCTATTGTTATTATCAAATGGGATATAGTACCACAGTGTATTGTTAATTTGAATTTTCCTTGTTTCTTTTACTTAATGATGAATGCAGGACTTCAATATGAGTGTGTTAGCGGCCTACATGCGCCCAGGCTCCAAGTCTGAGATTGTCAAGGTTTGTCCCTTGTTTTCTTAAAGTGCATGTGATTATGGAGATGTATTTGTACTTCAATAATTTAGATATTTCTCCATTTTCTTTTATCATTAGATAGATAGTAAAGTGTTACTCTTTTCCTTATTATTTTTGAGTCTTTTTTGTTACTTCCCAAACTGAGAATTGCCTTCTTGTTCATTATACCATTTTAAGACTCAAAAGGTGGAGAAAGGAAATATTCACTTTTACAATTTTCACCCCATTTTTTTATTGTCAATGTTTGCAGATTAACCTTCTAGCATCTGTTGACCATACCAAGGATGATTTTGATGAGCAACGCCCTTTTGCATTCCAAAGTATGGGAGCTTGATATTGGTTACAAGGCAGTAAGTTTTGCGTTCTCGCAATGTAACTATCCAGCTAGTGTAAATTCAAACTTCCTCCTCCTCCTCCTTGTAAATCTTGTAATGACTATAGTTGCTTGCAGATATGACGCGAGGGTTTAAGTTCTTATGCCATTGTTAGAAGTCCTTAGAACCTAGGATATGTTGGGACTAATTTAATTTCATTAAGTTCCAAAGTGGTCCTTCAGATTGGTCCCATGCATTGAAATAGTCATCGAAATCCCAATTACACCAATTTGGTCCCTAATATTGGCAAAAGTATAACATGTTAACCCCCCAAGTTTTTCCGTCAAGTGACTCCTCATGAGACTATGGACTAACGCAGTATATTTTTGCCTATATCAAGAATGGAATTGGTGCAACTGAGATCTCGTAGTCTAGTTTAATCCACACGGCTAATCTCAAGAACTATTTTGGAGTTTAAGTCATAGTTTTATATATGAAGCTCGTCTACAAACAAAATTCAATTGATTAAATTTTATCCTTTACTTTGACCTGCTAATTAAATACATACATCACAAAGAAAAAAAAAATTGAGTGAAATTGAGTAACTGAGAAATGGATTGGTTGGAATTTTAAGTATGAGCAATTTAGTGTCATGTTATTTAAGTTTAAATTATGTACATAATGCCAAGGGGAGTCTTAGAGTAAGGGTTGAATATTCTCTGTGTGATTTTAAAGTTATAGGTTTAAACTGTGAAAACAGCTACTGATATAATTATCAGGTTTAATTACATATATTACACTCTTTGGGGTGCGACTCTTTCTTAGATTCTATATTAACATAATATTTGTATGCCAGATTTTTTTTAAAAGAAAAATTAAGGACATAATGCATAATTGGGAAGAGATATAGACATCCTATTGTCCTAACATTTTGAATTAGGAGGTGATATTTGGTGTTATTTGTGATTTTTAGCTTGAATGTTGTATAACTGTTAGCTATTTTATTTGTTGTTAATTTTTCTGCTGCTTTGCCATACATTGAAATCCCATGTTTACATGGGAAGTACAACTGTTGGCAGAGAGTGGAGATTCCAAACTTTTTTTATTTCGGTCTTTAAATTCAAAATTTACTATATTAGTCTTCAAAATTTAATTTTGGGTATCATATTAGTCCTTAGAGCCTTTCTAGCATTGAGTCAGCGAATGAAGTGTTGAGTTGGCTTTAACTCACTACGCTGACATTAAAGTTACATGGTGTTGTTTTGTTTTAGCGGTTAAATAAGACAAAAATAAAAAAACAAAGAAGAATTTATATGATATGCAAATCGATTTATCTCCTCACATTCTTTAAAATGATCTTATTTTTGTCTTGTTTAAACGCTAAAATAAAACGATGTTATTTAGTCTTGTGTCTAACGTGACAAGTTAAAACTAACTTAACATTTCGTCGACTCGATGCTGAAAAGGATCTAAAGAAAAAGATGGTGTTTAAAGCTAGATCTCGAGAATCAGTATAATAAATTTTAAATTTAAAAAATTAAAATAATAAAAACTGTAAATCTCAAAGAATGCTATGGAGTTAAGTAGGAAATTCCAACTTGTAGACGCAAGTATTATTCACCCGGAGGTCTATATTTGTGGAAATACACTACGGTTTCTAAGCTTCTTCAATGGCCCTGCATTCTCTATTACTGTAATAAATAATAATAATAAAGTTTCATGTGTGAGCTAGCTGTATGGCTCTAATACACAAGTGTTAAATGAATTTGTGCTGTAGGGACAACAAGTGGTCACTTTTATTTATTGTTGTTAATGCAAAACAGGAAGTGCTAAAGCCTAAAATATGTGCAATTCTTGCTTTTGTTCAAAGGTGTTTCAAAGTTGTGAGAGATCATACTACTTTATTGCTTAGTCAGGGAAACCCATGTGCGCTTGTGATGGTTTCTAGATTTTTCGTTATGTTATCTTGAGACGACTGGTGTTTGTATTGTGAAGGTATATCTAGATATAGGATATCATTATTTTGGTTCAAACAATTGAAGGAAAAAATATTACAAGATGAAAGATCCTGAAAAAGTTGGTAAGTAATTGAGTGAGAATGAAGCGGAAGAGGACAAAAGGGAAAGGAAGGGAGCAGAAAGGTTCGTAGGTGCAGAAAACGCGTGGGCAGTTCATTAACCATCGCAGGCTGTCTCCTCTTGCTTAATACAATCCACCGCCTCATTGTAATATTTATTGTATCATCCATGAAGCGCCAACTACTCCTGCTTTCTCTAGAATCTTTATATTTCATTCCTATAGATAAATAATTAAATATATATGAATATGAATGTATTGTCTAATTTATTTCGAAGATCGAAGGTGTGTTTCGTATTAAGCATACTTGGTTTTCTATACGTATCATAATTTGTGGTGAAAACTCAGGTATAATCGATTTTATATAAAGTTGATAGTTGAAAATCGTTAGAAAAAATTTTAGTCAAATCAATTAAATCATTTAATGGCTTTCAGTTAGGTTTTCACTTAACTTGTGGATTGTTTTTAAAATCTTCAATATTTTTAACTTTTTAATCCTTTTTTGTATTTTATTTATTTATTAACATAGTGTTATTATATTGGATCAAGTTGAGTTTAGACGAACTAATTCAATTCAGTTGGTGATACTGCACACCTTTAGAAATAATTATAAATTGACTATAATGCGAAATTAAACATGATATTTTTAAGTTATGAAATTTGTTTACGTAACTTTTAATCATTAGATTGTACAAAATCACTCTGAAGGATTTTTTTTTAATTATGCTTCTACTATTTGCCAAGTTTTTGTCTATTGTTAATGAAAATAAACTTTTTATTTTTCATAAAAAAGGGTTTTAATTTGAAATTGCACTCATTTTTGTAGAGATTAAAATATATATATGATTCAAAGTATTAAAAAAAGAATTAAAGTAAACTTTTTCTTTTTCTTCTTTTTGGGCTAATAAGAAATAATGATTTAAAGAACAAAAATATTATATATAAAAAATTAATTATTAAATTAGTTATTATATATTTGTATATAAATATATTTATTATTTAATTTATTTTATTTTTTTAATAATATTTTATATTTTAATGTATATTTTATATAAATAACTGATTTATAATTTTTTATGTATACTAGAAGGAAAGATGTTAAAAATCTTAAAATAGACGCTATAAAAAGTTGATAAAATCTAATGACACATTGTACAAATTAGGGTAAAGTGAATTTTTTTATTATTATTATTTTACTGTGGCCAAAATATTTTATTCCGTTACAACAATTTTGTCGCCATGTATGAAGCTGGATCAGTATAAATAAATCCACTTGTAACATTGATACACACCCCCACCCCCTCTTGAGGTTCCAGCCAGCAACATTTGCTGAATTCCTCTACTTTCTAACATACTTTAATTTACCACCAAACTTAGCAAGTGAAAAAAAAAATGAAGCTTATTTTTGTTACACTGCTGCTCTGTTTTCTTCTTTTAAGCTCGTCTTTGTTGGAACCAGCCACTGCCTACGAAGATGCATGTAAGATTTACAGTCACTGTACCTAACCAAGATCTGTTACTTTGTTTATTGTGTTGTTGAATGAGTTTTTTTCTTTCAATGGCAGCATATTGCGGGAAGAAGTGCTCAGATAGGTGCTCTGTTGCTGGGGTTAAAGACAGGTGCTTAAAGTACTGTGGGATTTGCTGCCAAGAGTGCAAATGTGTTCCTTCTGGCACCTATGGGAACAAGCACGAATGCCCTTGCTACAGGGACAAGGTTAACAAGAAGGGAAAGCCCAAATGCCCTTGAAGAATTATGAACTCATCAATTATATATTTAGAATAAGAATACTAGTGTTTATTTGTATCTGTATGTGTTTGTGTTTTGTGCTTGTAGGAGTAGTGTTATCTGAGATGGTTTGGTGTTTATATGTCACCTCCTGATTCCAAGTGTTCTTGTTAGTATGCCAATGTTTGTTGGATGTTAGATTTTTAATCATTTTATGAGGAATAAATTATTATTTGACATAATAATTGATGAAGGTTTTCTCCCGGTTTTGAAATTCTCTTCATGATGTTTGATGTTCTGCAATTTGCAAATAGACCAAACTTTAGTTTCTTTATCAGTGACAAATGAACTTGTAAGTTGATTTATACTTAAATTGTAAGAGACACAAAATTATGTAGAAAAATTTAAGAAATAATCAATAATTTTGGGTGGCTAAATATATCGCGTCAAATAATTAACCATATAGTGAATGTTATACCTAGGATTCTACATAGAGTTGTTAACTTCCTAGTTCGAGATCTAAAGTACATGATGTATCGTATAACAATGTGCATGTGCACACATGTGACAATGACATTGTCGTGTAGCAACTAGCATGTAAACCTGCCATATCTAGAAATAAATGTTTGGGATAATTTTTTGTATACACGGTATTTTTCATATAAAAATATTATTTATATATTTAATTACTAAAATTAGTTATTATGTATTTATGTATAAATATATACATAATTTAATTTATTTTTAACATATATTTATATTTTAATATATTTTATTTTGATAATTGATTTTGATTACTAATATCATTTTTTATTTTTGAGGTAACTTCAGGAGCAAACCTAGGTTAAATTTTAGGAAAGGATAAAAAAAATAATTTTGCAATATAAAAATAATAAAATGAAACTTTAAAGGAACTAAACTTAAATTTGTACAACATTTTAAAAAAAATGAAGTTTAGGGAATCATAGTTTCTGTTTTATTCTATAATATTTTATTTTTGATAAATTTTTATCTCCAAATGAGCAAAACGACACTTGTAATTACAAAAGATGTCTTTCATATGATAGGAACACTTAAATTTTAAAAAATTATTCAAAATTTCAAATTATTCTTTCCTTCACCACTGTAACTATCATTTCTAATTACTCATGGTGTGCTGTTGTACCTCTCCCTTTCTATTGCTATCGTCATCGCCACCACCGTCACCACCGGGTGCTATTTCTCTATTCACAACTCTCACAGTTCTCAATTTTGTATTAATATTAGCTTCCATTTCTTCCAAACACCAAGTGGAAGTAGGGTACTCCTTTGAAAAGACAATAATAAAAACCTTGAATCCCTAACAGAAGTAGAGGAGTGCAGTGCAGCGAAAGAAGGAGAAGAAGAAGATGAAGAACAAGAGAGACAAAACAACAGTAGCAATATGTTGGGAATAATACACCATTTTCCATTGAGAAAATACCTTTCACAGAGAAATAAAATAGACACAATCACAACACAATAATTTAACGTGGAAACTCCAATTACTGGAGAAAAAACCACGGTCGTTGTCAAATGACAACCAGAGAATATCACTATGTGAAAATTGTTACAACACATAGACTTCTTTCTCTCTAACACCGGCACCCCAGTACACCCACACTCTCAAAGCAAATATTTAACTACACCTCACAACACTCTCTAATCAAAAGGTATAGAGGAAAAGAAAAGTCAGATACAAGCTTTAAGTGTTTCCGACTGGTGCGAAAAATATAGAGAACTTAGCCTCATATTTATAGCCTAGGCCACCTACTCCATTTGCTATCCTAAGCAATGTGGGACTAATTCAACCAAATCCTAACAATCTCCACCTTGATTGAAATAGTCACACATCTTCAGCTTCCATAGTCAACACCGACAATTTTTTGCTGCCATTGTCTATACCGACAATCATAGTTCAGAGAACTATCATACTCCACCATGAAAGTATACTTGATGAGCGGATAATTTGTACGCTTTTTGGCATTGTTTTTAGTATGTTTTTAGTATGATCTAGTTAGTTTTTAGTATATTTTTATTAGTTTTTAGTTAAAATTTACTTTTCTGGACTTTACTATGAGTTTGTATGTTTTTCTGTGATTTCAGGTATTTTCTGGCTGAAATTGAGGGACCTGAGCAAAAATTTGATTCAGAGACTAAAAAGGACTGCATATGCTGTTGGATTCTGACCTCCCTGCACTCGAAGTGGATTTTCTGGAGTTACAGAAGCCCAATTGGCGCGCTCTCAACGGCGTTGGAAAGTAGACATCCTGGGCTTTCCAGAAATATATGATAGTTCATACTTTGCCCAAGATTTGATGGCCCAAACCGGCGTTCAAAGTCACCCTCAGAAATCCCAGCGTTAAACGCCGGAACTGGCACCAAAATGGGAGTTAAACGCCCAAACTGGCACAAAAGCTGGCGTTTAACTTCAAGAAGAGTCTCTACACAAAAATGCTTCATTGCTCAGCCCAAGCACACACCAAGTGGGCCCGGAAGTGGATTTTTATGTCATTTACTCATCTCTGTACACCTTAGGCTACTAGTTCTCTATAAGTAGGACCTTTTACTATTGTATTGAGATATCTGGGGGTAGTTATCCTTGTTCTGATGCTATCTTAGATCATTGGGAGGCTGGCCATTCGGCCATGCCTAGACCTTGTTCTTATGTATTTTCAACGGTGGAGTTTCTACACACCATAGATTAAGGTGTGGAGCTCTGCTGTACCTCGAGTATTAATGCAATTACTATTGTTCTTCTATTCAATTCCGCTTGTTCTTGTTCTAAGATATCACTTGTTCTTCAACTTGATGAATGTGATGATCCGTGACACTCATCATCATTCTCACCTATGAACGTGTGACTGACAACCACCTCCGTTCTACCTTCGACTGGGTGAATATCTCTTGGATTCTTTAACCGAAATCTTCGTGGTATAGGCTAGAACTGATGGCGGCATTCAAGAGAATCCGGAAGGTCTAACCTTGTCTGTGGTATTCTGAGTAGGATTCAATGATTGAATGACTGTGACGTGCTTCAAACTCCTGAGGGCGGGGCGTTAGTGACAGACGCAAAAGAATCACTGGATTCTATTCCGGCCTGATCGAGAACCGACAGATGGATAGCCGTGCCGTGACAGGGTGCGTTGAACATTTCCACTGAGAGGATGGGAGGTAGCCACTGACAACGGTGAAACCCTTGCTTGAGCTTGCCATGGAAAGGAGTAAGAAGGATTGGATGAAGACAGTAGGAAAGCAGAGAGACGGAAGGGAAGGCATCTTCATACGCTTATCTGAAATTCCTACCAATGAATTACATAAGTATCTCTATCTTTATCTTTATGTTTTATTCGCATATCACCATACCCATTTGAGTTTGCCTGACTAAGATTTACAAGGTGACCATAGCTTGCTTCATACCAACAATCTCTGTGGGATCGACCCTTACTCGCGTAAGGTTTATTACTTGGACGACCCAGTACACTTGCTGGTTAGTTGTGCGAAGTTGTGTTTATGCCATGGTATTGAACACCAAGTTTTTGGATTCATTACCGGGGATTATTTGATTTGTGAAAAGTATTGATCACAATTTCGCGCTACCAATACTCACTTGGAATTAGACCACTCCAAACATTTCGCCTTGGTACAGATCGAAACCTTGCTGAAAATTCATGGTGCAACTTCCAAATTGGCTTTTCCTAGAAGTTCTTCAGCCATCGACATAACTCAGCCACATACCTTGCATCTCAACGCCAACCAATGCCCGTGTGCAATTGTGAACCCGATTGCCATAACTTATCCTTATCCATGGCAGTTGACAAACCCCATTTTGAGGGTTTATCTTGTGCTGATTTCAGGGGGTTTTATCAATGATTCCACACACTTTCTATATGAGAATACAAGAGTTTGCATTCCTTTCCTAGTTTTGCCTCATGAATGAAAACATGCTTATTTTGCACTAAAATAGATACATTTCTAATCTTCTCTTGATGCCATTCGATGCCGTGACTTGTGTGTTAAATGGTTTCAGGATATAGAGTAGGAATGGACAGGAAAAGAGAAGGAAGACGGGTGCAAAGGAAGGAAGCATGAGAATTGAGCTTTGGAAATTTCCGCATGGGCGCGTGCGCGCACTTGGCGCGCCCGCGCGGATAAGAGCAATGTGAAGCCGAGACTAAGAGCCAAGCCACGAGCCGGCTTGAGTAGCGGCTAAGCCAGGATCCTCATAGACGCGCACGCGTACATCACGCCTCCGCGCACATTACAAGACGCCTCAACAGCGCGTACGCGTACCTTGCGCGTGCGCGCCGATTTGCGAATATGGTTTTTTTAAGAAGTCACGTGACTTAGGCGTAGAGGTAGTTAAGAATCCCACTTTTGGGGAAATGCCATGGCGGGAAAAAGGCTTAAAAAGACCAAGGGAGCAAGGGTTAAAGACACTTAGTTCATTTGCTAGATTTTAGATATTTTGGGAGGAGAGTTAGTTTTCATTTTTGGGGAGAGAAGAAGAGGAAAAGATTCCAAGCTTTTCACTAGGGTTCATCTTCACCCAATTTCTGAATTTTCAATCATTTTTTGGTGAGATCCATTACAATTCTCATTCCATTTTACTCATGTCATAGATTTTTCTTCTCCAAATTCAAGTAGTTGTAATTGATCAACTCTCATAGATCTAGAATTTAATGTTGCAATTTTGAATTTCATTAACTCTTTGAGAATTTGCTTTCCATTGCTACTCTTTGAGGCTTGTTGTTAGATTCTTGTGTTGCAATACTTTCAATTCTATTTTTTTTCTCATTTTACTATGCCTTTCCTTTTTGCTCATCACATGTTTGATAAAATGTCAACACTAGCTATGGAGTAGAATTTTTACACTTGGCATAGGGTTTGGTCATTGGAAGAAGTTGAATAGTTGTATCAATAGTTGATTTGGAATTAGGGATTGCTAGTTGGCTTGGAGTGCACTAAAGCTAGATTCCCATGAGGTGAAGCTAGGACTTGTGACTCAAGTTGATTGTTTTCATTTGATTTTCCTCTATACTTAGGGGATAACTAAATGAAGCAAGGCCTAATTGTTGTCAACATTGAATGGACTATAAGGATAGAATTTCTAATGCCAACCCTAAGCCAAGTCTTTTGATAATTGATTGTTTGTTTCTCATTACTTTGCTAAAACCTTCAAAGAATTCCAACAAGGCTTACTAAATCAATAAGATGCACACTTTGGCAATTCCAAGGGAGAACGACTCGGGAGACTAGTACTCTCGGATATAGATTGTAGATTTGTTTGATGATGGATTTTGCGTTGGTTTAGACTATACTACGATTGATCACTTGATAAATTCTATACCGGCAAAAATTCATTCGTCAAAATGGCGCCGTTGCCGGGGAATTTGCTTAGTGTGCCATGTTATTGTTTGGATTAAGCGTGTATATATGTACATAGTTGCACTTCATTGTAAATTGCTCAAGTAACTAACCCCTCATTCGTTACAATGAATTTCATTTCCCCTTCATTGCATGACGCGTTCACAACCGAATCCGAGCTTAGTCCCTTTTGATCCGGAAATAGAACGAACTTTGTTTCATATTAGACAAGCTCGGAGGCGGCTTAAGTTTGGAAAAGGGGAAGAGGTTTTCACCACCTCAACCACCTTACTAGAAGTGAACATTGAACCGTCACTCAAAGAAGGCATTAATCCTACTCCCATCAATCTCACTAACAAATCTTCTTTTGTTCTAGGTACTAATACCATGGATGCTCCGAGGAGAGTTACCATCAAGGAAGCGGGTGCACCGGATTATGTCCTTCAACCCCTTCACGTAACTCACCCCAACTTGAATGCGAACTTCGAATTGAAGACCGCTTTGATCAACCTCCTACCCAAGTTTCACGGGCTTCCCGCACAAGACCCTATTCGACATCTCAAGGACTTCCATCGCATATGCTCGACTACTAGACGGGAAGGGTCCGATGAAGTTGCTATGTGGTTGTTTGCCTTCCCCTTCTCTCTTGAGGACAAGGCTAAAGAATGGTTCTATACCCTCTCTAGTGAAGTTACCTCCGATTGGGACTTACTTAGAAGGGGATTCTTGGATAAATACCTGCCCCCGGAAAAGATGGATAGGCTAAGGAAGGAAATGTCTTGTATTGTGCAAGGTGAGACGGAACCACTCTATGAGTATTGGGAACGGTTTCGCAAACTACTAGATGCATGCCCTAATCACATGATCGACACTCAAGTATTGCTTGGTTACATATGTCAAGGGATGCGAGAGCAAGATAGAACCCTCTTGGACACTTCTAGCAATGGTTCTTTGTCCAAATATAAAACCGCGGAGGAGGCATGGCAACTTATTATTGACTTAGCCGAATCCAATTAACATATGAGGCGAAGAGTCAACCGTCCAAGAACTGTGAATGAGGTATCAACTAGTAGTGAAACCACCGCTCTAACTCAATCCTTGAATGAGATGACATCCATCTTGAGGCAACTCCAATTGAACCAACAACAACCACAACCTCAATCATACCAACAACACCCTCCACCACCTCAACAACACAACCAACAATTGGTCCCTCAAAGAGTATGTGGCATTTGCTCTTGCTACTCTCACTACACGGATGAGTGCCCAAGCCTTCAAGAAGACAATACCTTGGCGGCTACCCATAATTTCTATGATCGCCCCAATCAAGGGTACTACCAAGGCGATAATCCTAACCAAGGGTACTCTTATCAAGGAGGAGGAGGCTACAACCAAGGAAGTGGACACAATAATCAAAATTGGAGAGACAACCATCAACAAGGGAATAGGGACAACAACAACAATGGAGGAGGTCAAAGATGGGGCAACAACTCACAAAACTTCTCACAAAACCGACCATACAACTCACAAAATCAACCATACAACCAAAAAAACCCACAAAGAAACTACCAAACATATCAACCACCACATCAAAGACCACCACCCAACCAATCACAAGCTCCTCAACTCACATATGCAACCACCGCCTCCAACCAAGACGAAACACTCCGAACCATTATCCAAGGCCAAAAGGAACTACAAAACACACTTGCTTCCGGTCTCACCGGCCTCACCTCTACACTACAAGCTCTTCTTGCACGCATGGATACACCATCAACTCCCACTCCTCAACCCCCAATCCAAAGTGTCATTCCCTCTCAACCTCAACCAAATCCAAAGGGGGGCATCAATGCCATCACCCTTAGATCCGGTACGCAACTAAAAGAGAAGGAAGCAAAGGACTCAAGTCCTATCACAACCGCCCAAGAAGAGGAGAGAATAGATATAGAAGAGGTAGTGGAAGAGGAGACACCACAAGCCATAGTTGAGGATGAAGCCCAACCAACAAGGGAGACAACCAAGGCCAAAATAACCTTGGAAGAAGAAGTTGCTCAACCACTTCCATTTCCAACACTTGCGAAGAAAGCTAAAAAGCGCATAGAACTCGACCCCAAAATGGTAGAAATGTTCAAGAAAGTTGAGGTAACCATCCCCCTCTTTGATGCTATCCATCAAGTTCCTAGATATGCCAAATTCCTCAAAGACTTATGCATAAATAAGGATAGAATTCTTGAATTGGAAACCATCCCATTGGGGAGCTCTATTTCCGCTTTAATGGGAACATTGCCCGAGAAGTGTGATGATCCGGGCCCTTGTATGGTCACTTGCACAGTCAATGGAGTTCAATTTAGAGATTGTATGTGTGACCTCGGAGCATGTGTTAGCATCATGCCGTTCTCCGTCTACCGGGTATTGAAGTTGCCACCACTAAAAAGGTCGACGGCAAGATTTGTCCTAGCGGATAAAAGCATAATAACCGTAGCGGGTGTTGCGGAAGATGTATTGGTGAATATAAAAGGGTTGGTGTTTCCGATTGACTTCTATGTCCTTGAAATGCCATCAAGCGAAACCGAGAGAGCATCGTCTATCCTACTTGGAAGGCCATTCTTGAGAACTTCTAGATTTAAACTTGATGCTTACTCGGGGAACTACTCATTTGAAATAGATGGGAGAATTGTAAGCTTTAGCCTAGAGGAAGCAATGAAGCATCCACCGGAGAACCACTCTTTATTTCGGTGTGACCCAATCGATAACATAGTGGCCGAAGTGCATCTTGCAAGGTTAGATGAGAAGTATATGGTCGAAGAAGCAAATGAAAAGTCAAGCGAACTAAATACCACACATCATACAAACCATCCGGAAACTCAAACTTCAAAGAATGACAAAAAGATGGAATTGAAGCCACTACCACCTCACTTAAGGTATTCATACCTTGATGAAGCCCAAGAGCTATCCGTGATAATTGCACAAGAGCTAACTCCTCAACAAGAAGAAAAATTGCTAAATGTATTGAGAAAAAACAAAAGGGCAATCGGGTGGAGTTTGGCGGATCTAGTGGGAATAAGCCCCCAAGTATGCGAGCACCGCATATTCCTTGAAGAAGGAGCAAGACCGGTCCGACAACCTCAAAGGAGACTTAATCCAACCATTCTTGAGGTAGTAAAGAAAGAAGTCACTAAGCTACTTGAAGCGAACATCATCTATCCTATCTCGGATAGCGAATGGGTAAGCCCGGTCCAAGTAGTGCCAAAAAAGTCCGGAGTGACAACAATAAAAAACGAAAGTGGTGAACTTATAGCAACAAGAGTGCAAAATTCTTGGAGAGTATGCATAGACTACCGAAGATTGAATGCGGCCACAAGAAAAGATCACTTTCCACTACCATTTATTGATCAAATGCTTGATCGATTAGCCGGTAAATCATATTATTGTTTTCTTGATGGCTACTCCGGATACTTCCAAATTCATATTGCTCTAGAAGACCAAGAAAAAACCACATTTACTTGCCCCTTTGGGACGTATGCTTACAAGCGTATGCCATTTGGCCTATGCAATGCACCGGCAACGTTCCAAAGATGCATGATGAGCCTATTTGCGGACTTTCTAGAGCAATCGATGGAAGTCTTCATGGATGACTTTAGTGTGTATGGTGATTCATTTGAGCATTGTTTAGGTAACCTTGAAAAAGTCTTAGAGAGATGCACCAAAACAAACCTTGTCTTAAATTTTGAAAAATGTCATTTCATGGTCAAACAAGGCATTGTTTTGGGACACATAGTATCAAAAGAAGGCATCTCCGTAGATCCGGCAAAGATAAATGTCATATCCAGTTTACCTTACCCCTCCTCCGAGAGGGAAGTCCATTCTTTTCTTGGACATGCAGGATTTTACCGGAGATTCATCAAAGACTTTAGCAAGGTGGCCTTACCTCTCTCTCGATTACTACAAAAAGACACCGAATTTGAGCTGAGCAAGGAATGTATGGAAGCATATGACAAACTCAAAGTAGCATTGACACAAGCTCCTATAGTGCGAGGCCCCAATTGGACTCAACCTTTTGAAATCATGTGTGATGCTTCGAATTATGCGATAGGAGCCACGTTAGCACAACGCGAGGGTAAGATTCCCTATGTCATAGCTTATGCTTCCAAAACATTAGACGGAGCCCAATCCAACTACACTACTACCGAAAAGGAACTCCTAGCTATTGTTTTTGCTTTGGACAAGTTCCGAGCCTATCTTCTTGGTTCCAAGGTTGTAGTGTACTCGGATCACGTGGCACTAAAGTACTTGTTGGCCAAAAAGGAATCAAAACCGAGATTAATTCGTTGGGTGCTTTTGTTACAAGAATTTGACTTGGAGATCAAAGATAGGAGCGGTTCCCAAAACCTAGTGGCGGACCATTTAAGTCGCCTCAAACACACAAAAGGCGACACCACTCCTATCAATGACTCCTTTCCTTTAGATGCTTTGCACGCAATCTCGGAAGTGGTTCCTTGGTATGCCCCAATAGCAAACTATTTGGTTTCACGCACTTTCCCTCCTAATCTCGACAAAAACAAAAAGGATAAGATGAAAAGCGAATCCAAATACTATATTTGGGATGATCCCTATTTGTGGAGGTGTGGAGCGGACCAAATAGTGCGACGGTGCATACCTCAAACCGAATTCCAAGCAATCTTGGACGCTTGCCATGCTTCCGAAGGAGGTGGTCACTATGGGCCCCAAAGAACGGCAAGAAAGGTCCTTGATTGCGGATTTTGGTGGCCAACTCTTCTCAAAGATGCTTCTCTCTATTGCAAATCTTGCTCCCAATGTATTAGGTTTGGAGATATTTCCAAGAAGGACGAAATTCCCCAACAAAATATGCTTTTTTGTGAAATCTTTGACGTATGGGGAATCGACTTCATGGGACCATTTCCAAATTCCAATGGCTTTCTCTACATCTTGTTAGCCGTCGATTATGTGTCAAAATGGGTGGAGGCAATCCCCACCCGAACGGATGACGCTAATGTTGTGTACTCTTTTGTGAGGAACAATATCATTTGCCGCTTTGGCGCCCCAAGAGCAATCATAAGTGACCAAGGATCACACTTTTGCAACAAAAAAATAGACGGCCTCATGAGAAAATATGGCATCATCCACAAAGTCGCCACGGCTTACCACCCTCAGACAAACGGCCAAGCCGAAGTCTCTAACCGGGAAATCAAGCATGTCTTAGAAAGGATTGTAAAGCCGAATAGGAAAGATTGGAGCATTAAACTCTCCGATGCACTATGGGCCTATCGAACGGCTTACAAGACACCGATCGGCATGAGCCCCTTCCGGCTTGTATATGGTAAAGCATGTCACTTACCGGTGGAGATTGAACACAAAGCTTATTGGGCCGTAAAGGAGTGTAATATGAGCTTGGGTGGGGCCGGAGTAGAGAGAAAGCTTCAATTGGCGGAATTGGAATGTTTGAGATTAGAAGCTTACGACAACGCTAGGCTTTATAAGGAAAAGTTGAAAGCCATCCATGACAAGAACATTAGGAGAAGAGAGTTCCGACCCGGTGACCTAGTCCTTCTCTACAATTCAAGGTTGAGATTACTACCCGGAAAGCTTAGATCAAGGTGGGATGGACCCTACCAAGTGGAGAAAGTAGAACCTTATGGGGTCTACCACTTGCGCCACCCAACAAGCCCAGACATCTTCAAGGTAAACGGGCACCGTCTCAAATTGTATCATGGTGAGCAAAGAAAGAACTCCAAGGAATTTGAAGTGTTCCTCTTGAGGGATGCAACTCTTGAACAAGTACTATGAGCTACTGAAAGTCCAACTTAAGGACATTAAACAAAAGTGCTAGGTGGGAGACACCCCACCATGGTAAGATCTTCCTTTGAGCTTTGTACATAGACACTTGACTTCATGTTTGTTAGATAGATTTTAATGTCAATTCTCTGTCATTTGTTAAATTCATTGATGGTTTACCAAGTAAAATGCCCTGCTATAGTGCTTAAGCAGCTGTGTGGAGGGGGGAGTTGAAATGTCAAAAGTGAGGTAAACACATGCAAATTTAGGAAAAGCACCCCCCTCTGCGCGTGCGCGCGCCTGGCGCGTACGCGCCCTTAAGGCACTCAACGGTCATCTACACGGACGCGCACTGTGCGCGGACGCGTGGATTGCGAATAACAGCCCTCCATACATTTACCCGAGAGTTGCGCCCACACCATGCCAGGACCATGCCTGAAGCACAGGAAGCTCGCGCGCGCGCGCACATGGCGCGTCCGCGCACCTGGGCGAAATCTGCCAATCGACGCGCAAGCGTACTCTGCGCGTCCGCGCCGATCGCCCCGTTGCACTCCTGGTACATATTCCAGAGAGTTATGCCACCCCTGTGCCTCCCCTGTGCCACCAGCCCAAGCGCATGGACGCGCACGCGCAACGTGCGCACGCGCTCCCCATTCCACCTCGCCTCCCTGCGCGAGCGCGCACTGTGCGCGCACGCGCAGATGATCGGCGCCAATGTAAGAAGGGGCACACTCACCCCTTCACTCTCATTTCACATTTCCTTCCTCTTCTCATACCTTCTACTACACATCCAACTTGAAAAAGGGGCACTTACCCCTTCACCCTCATTCCTCCATTCCCTCTTCTCCACTACCTTCTACCACTTATCACCAATGGCCCCATATTAACTCTCCACTCCCCATCAACCCACTCCACAACCTCCTCTCCCATATTCTTCCTCATCTCACAAGGTACTATACTAAGCTACCCCCTCACTCCAACCATCTCTTTTGATTCTTATTCATTTAGTTTCACCTTCTTTTAGTTAGCTTCTTTCCTCTTTCTTCTTCTATTTTAGTTACTTCTTTAGGATGTTTTTATTTTTTTCCTCTCTTTCAATTTAACCCTTCATGGGCATTTGGGTCTCAACTTCACTTGCATTAGTAGATGAGTTGTGTTACTTGCTTTTCTTACAATCACTGTGCACTGTAATCATTAATATTGGATTGTGAATTACTACATTGCTTTCACCATCTTCTAATCACACACTACAAAAGGGATGCACGCCAAGTGTTCGACGAAAGGCATACTTGAGTTTTGAGCTCACTTTGACTAAATTGCCTCTCAACTTATCACTTTTAGGCGCATCCCCATTTTCTCCAATCCATCCACTCACATTTTCTTAACTTGCTTTCCATTTGTGGTCCTTAAGGGTATATGCTTCTCATGCTTCCTACTTGCGTGCTTAAATTACCCTTACACCATATGAAAATGATTTGCCTTGCTCTTCTCATGTTATCTTAGTTACATGTTACAGCTGTCATGTGACAATGATACCCATATTCTATGGCATAACTTTTCATTGCATAATCGCATTTACTTCCACTTATTTGGGTTTGATGTTTTCCCTTTCTTTGTTCTCATAGGATGGTCATCAAAAAGAACAAAGGGAAAGCCCCCAAGAAGCCAACTTCCAATAAAGCGCACCACGACCTAACGGCCAAGCCACTCTTAAAGAAGACTAAGGGCCCCGTTGATGTGCTAGAGAAGGACAACCCTCCTAAGGATTCGAACAAGTTTCCCAACCGTTACTGCGAACTTGTTTACTCAAGAATGATCGAAAGGAATTATCATCCGGAACCCCTCCTAGTCCTACCGGCTCACCTCAGTCCGATTGTGATGCCACACATTGACCGGAGGCAGTGGAGGTTCCTCTTGAGGCAACCAGAGGAGGCCAATCTCTCATGGGTAGTGGAATTCTACTCCAACTACCACTCACCCCTTCTCACATCAATATTTGTGCGCCGAAAGCAAGTGTCGGTCACAGTGGAAACCATCCGAGAAGTCCTTGGGATTGAACCATCAACGGATGCATATGACGCCTACGAAGAAGTCTTGGCTACATGTGATGACCGTGCATTCGATTGGAGCGCGATCCTCCGCGTCATTGCTTTACCTGACGCATATTGGATTCGGGGGACCATAAAGCAAAGACCCAAGGGTTTAGATGTCCGCCACCTCACTCAAGAAGCCACGGCATGGGCCCAAATTCTAGCTCACTATGTGCTCCCAAGCACACATGGGTCATCCATCACCGCCGAGTTGGCCTTATTGATATGGTGCATCTTAACCGAGAAACCGGTCAACATTTCGCATGCCATCCACCAATCCATGGGGTGCATTCATGCCAAAGGAAATCTACCATTCCCCGCTTTGGTGACCGAATTGGTTGCAAAAGCCGGCGTCAACCGAGAGGCTAAAGATAGGAGAACCTCAATTCCGGTCGATGGTGATATAATTCCGACCAAGAGATGCCTCAAGCCTCCGGAAGCCACCAAGGACATTGGACTACCCACACCAACTCGCAACACTACCACTTCATCTACATCACAAAAATCGGCCGCCCAACGCCTTGAGGACCTTCACAAGAAATTGGACCGTTATGAGAGGCGTAACCAACGCCGTTATGCTCATGTGAAGAGACTTCTAAGCATAGTCACCCCACCTATGGAGGAACCCGATATCTCCACATCCACCGCAACTTCAAGCGGAGAGAGCGATGACATTGGAGATGTGGGACACTCGAAGCTCAACCAACCACTGCGCCTAACCTATAGCACGGAGGACCGTGCTAAGTTTTCAGTGTGGGGAGGTCGGCCGACCGATCTCCGTAGGTAACATCTGAATAAATCTGAATAAATTAGGATAGGTTGCATGATTAGGTTTTAGTTGGCACCATTCGCATGATAAGTTTACTTGGTTGGAACAATGAAATTCTTTCTTAGGAAACCAATACTTTGGGGCAACCGTGGGGCATTGCAAATTTTAAATGCTTTGATGCCAAAATTGCACGAAGAATTATATTTTGGAACATGGGTTTGAGTTAGGAACACAAGCTTGTGAGATTTGAGCCTAATGGTATGGTTACATCTTATAACCATTTATTTCCTTTCTTGTGTGCATTATTCTCTTCCATGATTGCAATCTTTGATTTGTTTGATTCTTTATGTCCATTATTTTGTGTATACATGCATTTATATGATTGAGGCTATCATTTCATTAGCTCACTTATCCAAATAGCCAACCCTTTTATATTCCTTTTTTAGCCAATTTGAGCCTACGATTAACCCACTTGTTCTTAATTTTAGCACATTACAAGCCTTAAAGCGAAAAACAATAAATGCCCTTGTTTGGATCTTTGGTTAGCTTAGGCTAGAGTGTGTGAGTATCATTCAAGTGTGGGAAGGTTGGGACATTGGGTGAATAAAAGGGTAATTTTGTATTATTATTGAAAATATTGGGAATTGGGTACATGCTCACGTATTAATCAAATGTAAAAACCTTATGCATTGAGATTCTTGTATATAGAAATGAAATGAGAAAAACAAAAGAAAAAGGAAAAAAAATAATATGAAAAAAATAAATATATATATATACAGAAAAAGAAAGAAAAGAAAAAAAAAGAGAAGAAAAAGGAAGAAATAAAAGGGGACAAAATGCCCCAAAGTAAAGTCCAATGAAGACCAATGCACAAGTGTTGAGGAATGGAAAGGGATACATGAGTACGTGAAAAAGTGAGAAATGGGTAGTTAGGTGGGAATTTAATTGTATGGAATGTCCTAGGTTAGGTGGGAAGTTTAAGCTTATTAAAGATTCAAATTTCAAACTCACTTAACCAAATATGCATCCTACCTTGACCCTAGCCCCATTACAACCTAAAGAAAAGACTTCATGATATTTGTATGCATGCATGAAATATATGTCGATTGTTAGAAGAAAAACAAATCTTAGAAAGCATGATTAGGGGCGAA
The DNA here is from genome assembly GCF_003086295.3 of Arachis hypogaea. Classification (NCBI taxonomy): domain Eukaryota; kingdom Viridiplantae; phylum Streptophyta; class Magnoliopsida; order Fabales; family Fabaceae; genus Arachis; species Arachis hypogaea. Next base: position 112,090,455 of record NC_092044.1, read on the forward strand.
CTGAGTGAATCAACCCCAAGCACCGAGCGACTAGAGTGCAAACACTTCCGGTGAGGGTTCGATGCTCAATCCTTTGATTCCCGGCTCTCGCGAGCATTCCTCATGCAAAGTTGTATATATTGCATTTGATGCTTAGAAATTGGCAAGTCCTATGCATTGACCACCATCGTGTCCCATGTGCTCGCATATGTCATAAGAAAGCTGATTTGTTCCTAACCAAGTAGATAATAGCACTAGTCATAGTTGCATGCATATAAGTAGGTTGCATTTCATGAGTCCTATACTTTTGCGACCCCTCGGTCTTCTGTGTTTCTTTGCATTTTCCTAAGCATGAGGACATGCTAGAATCTAAGTGTGGGGAGGTTGACAAACCCCATTTTGAGGGTTTATCTTGTGCTGATTTCAGGGGTTTTATCAATGATTCCACACACTTTCTATATGAGAATACAAGAGTTTGCATTCCTTTCCTAGTTTTGCCTCATGAATGAAAACATGCTTATTTTGCACTAAAATAGATACATTTCTAATCTTCTCTTGATGCCATTCGATGCCGTGACTTGTGTGTTAAGTGGTTTCAGGATATAGAGTAGGAATGGACAGGAAAAGAGAAGGAAGACGGGTGCAAAGGAAGGAAGCATGAGAATTGAGCTTTGGAAATTTCCGCATGGGCGCGTGCGCGCACTTGGCGCGCCCGCGCGGATAAGAGCAACGTGAAGCCGAGACTAAGAGCCAAGCCACGAGCCGGCTTGAGTAGCGGCTAAGCCAGGATCCTCATGGACGCGCACACGTACATCACGCCTCCGCGCACATTACAAGACGCCTCAACAGCGCGTACGCGTACCTTGCGCGTGCGCGCCGATTTGCGAATGTGGTTTTTTTAAGAAGTCACGTGACTTAGGCGTGGAGGTAGTTAAGAATCCCACTTTTGGGGAAATGCCGTGGCAGGGAAAAGGCTTAAAAAGACCAAGGGAGCAAGGGTTAAAGACACTTAGTTCATTTGCTAGATTTTAGATATTTTGGGAGGAGAGTTAGTTTTCATTTTTGGGGAGAGAAGAAGAGGAAAAGATTCCAAGCTTTTCACTAGGGTTCATCTTCACCCAATTTCTGAATTTTCAATCATTTTTTGGTGAGATCCATTACAATTCTCGTTCCATTTTACTCATGTCATAGATTTTTCTTCTCCAAATTCAAGTAGTTGTAATTGATCAACTCTCATAGATCTAGAATCTAATGTTGAAATTTTGAATTTCATTAACTCTTTGAGAATTTGCTTTCCATTGCTACTCTTTGAGGCTTGTTGTTAGATTCTTGTGTTGCAATACTTTCAATTCTATTTTTTTTCTCATTTTACTATGCCTTTCCTTTTTGCTCATCACATGTTTGATAAAATGTCAACACTAGCTATGGAGTAGAATTTTTACACTTGGCATAGGGTTTGGTCATTGGAAGAAGTTGAATAGTTGTATCAATAGTTGATTTGGAATTAGGGATTGCTAGTTGGCTTGGAGTGCACTAAAGCTAGATTCCCATGAGGTGAAGCTAGGACTTGTGACTCAAGTTGATTGTTTTCATTTGATTTTCCTCTATACTTAGGGGATAACTAAATGAAGCAAGGCCTAATTGTTGTCAACATTGAATGGACTATAAGGATAGAATTTCTAATGCCAACCCTAAGCCAAGTCTTTTGATAATTGATTGTTTGTTTCTCATTACTTTGCTAAAACCTTCAAAGAATTCCAACAAGGCTTACTAAATCAATAAGATGCACACTTTGGCAATTCCAAGGGAGAACGACTCGGGAGACTAGTACTCTCGGATATAGATTGTAGATTTGTTTGATGATGGATTTTGCGTTGGTTTAGACTATACTACGATTGATCACTTGATAAATTCTATACCGGCAAAAATTCATTCGTCAGCAGTGCAGCAATACCATGAGGATACTTCTTGTCTTTAATGCTTTGTGCAAACCTGATTGTATCAACACATTCTTGACTTGTATTTGCCACAAGCCAAAATTGATTCTTCCATCAAATTTCTCTATTTCAAACTTCACAGCACTTGAATATCCTGACATTGTTGAAATCGTATACTGGAATAGTATAACTCAACTGTAGACCGTGCACTAGGAAGGGTCCCCAGGAAAGAGAGGTGGGTCACAATGGACACACTTAAATACCAGGTCTTTCCTTAGCCAGAACCTTTCCAAACTGCACTCTCACAGTGTTACACTGCCTTCCAGCAACAACAACAGCAACCAAAGATCAACCTCAAGCTATAGGACAAAATTCTTTTCTGATGTGGAAAGTCAGACTAGGCTGCGACCACAAAGCATACTAAGAATAAATCCCACCGAACCGAAGCTCTGATACCACATGTTGGGAATAATACACCATTCCCCCTTCAGAAAATACCTTTCACAGAGAAATAAAATAGACACAATCACAACATAAGAATTTAACGTGGAAACTCCAATTACTGGAGAAAAAACCACGGCCGTTGTCATTGACAACCAGAGAATATCACTATGTGAAAATTGTTACAACACATAGACTTTTTTCTCTCTAACACCGGCACCCCAGTACACCCACACTCTCAAAGCAAAATATTTAACTACACCTCACAACACTCTCTAATCAAAAGGTATAGAGGAAAAGAAAAGTCAAATACAAGCTTTAAGTGTTTTCGACTGGTGCGAAAAATATGGAGAACTTAGCCTCATATTTACAGCCTAGGCCACCCACTCCATTTGCTATCCTAAGCAATGTGGGACTAATTCAACCAAATCCTAACACAATAGTGGGCAGCAACAAGCACTTTCTTAACAACTCAATCCAAGCTAATTTGTTTCCTCTGTTTTCACACAATTTTTCCAGAACCAAAATGAACAATCTAGAGTATGATCCCATCATGGCCATTCAAATCAACTGCTTCCATTGCGAAGGAATTGTAATCACACTCTGCACCTTTCACAAGTTCAGCGACATTTTCACTCTCATCAACTTCGTCAATGGCTGGGCCGCCATCACCGACCACCACCAAGATTAGAATCACCCATTACCCTCTCTGTCCTTACTAAACACCAGAATGTCTGTTTTTTCTTAAGGAGACCTGTTAGTTTACCAAAAAAATCCTACTTTGATCTCCTGAAATCGGTCTACAAGAGGTTCGTGTTCGAAGCTTCCAAAATCAAAACCCTCAAAGCCATGATTGCACCAATTCATCCGACAAGATTTGAAGCGGTGGCAGCACTAATTTACAATTGTACAGCTTCTGCACCAGGGTTAAGTCCTAATTCCTTGTTGTTAAGAACGATTGCAGTGAATCTTTGCAAGAGGATGGATCCTCCTATTTCAAGCAAGACCTTAGGTAGCTTTTATTTTCGGAGGCAGCAAGACACATGGACAACACTTGTTTAAAAAGTGTTTGGAAGCAGAAATATGAACACTGTACATATTATTTTCAAGACAATTTTTTATACTTTTATGTCCACTCTTTTACGAAGGACAATGATAGATACGGAATTTGGAAGAGTGGACATGAACTTTTTTATAAATTTTGTTTTTTTTTCATGGATATTTTTTATTGTTCCACTATTACCTCTTCTTATTTTTTTTATTGCGTTGTTCTCATAGAGGTACTTTCTTCTTCCTGCTCTTTCTCTATCTTTTTCTTTTCCAAGTACTCTCTTCTTTCTGTAGAAACTTTTATTGGGGTAGATAATTCTTTTTTTTTATCGTTTTTACTTCAATACCATTTTAACCTTCTATTATATTATTTGATTTGTAATAAAAATAATAAAAAAATAATTAATCTTAAAACTTTTGAAAGATAAATATTATCAAAAGTAAATTTGATCTTTTAAAATGCTAAAAAATAATTTATAAATTGTAATTGATTTTATATAATTTAAAGAAAAATCAATTTTTTGATAAAAAAAATTAATTTTCTAAATAAAAATATATTTTTATGTGCAAAAACTATTTTTTTAATGTAAAAATGGATTTTTTTAAACTAATTTTTTATTTAAAATTAATTTGACTTATTAATCTAAAAAAAATTTATTTTTTTTGTTAATCTTAACCATATGTATTCCTACATATTAATAATAAATTTAAAAATAAAATAATTATATTTATAAATTTTATTTTAATATAAATACTAATATATTTTTTTATTAAAATTTTTTGCCTCTTCAAATATTTGTTTCAAGTTCTGTCTGTACTCCTACGTACTCTCATTTTTTTATTAAATTAATTTGTATTTGATGTAGAAAATTTGGAATCACAGGACTATTTAAGTCATTTCATATAATATTTTAGTCATGTCCATGTGTATCCAAACATAATACTAGACATGCTAGTTATTTTGGTTCGGGTGATAGTATTGGTTTTGCTTGTGTTATTAGAGATTGTAATAGAAGTTGACAAATGAGGTGTTTGGAAATGATTGAGAGTAATAGTATTCTTCAATAGGATATTTCTTAGCTTGGGATGGGGTGAACGGAATGTTATTTGTGAGACGGATTGTGTGGAAGCATTTAATCTTGTTATTCAAGATGGTTTTGGGTTTATCGATCCATTGGTGCTCAAAATAAGAGATATTATGCATTGGAATTGGCGTGTTGACTTTCGTTTGATTATGAGAGATGCAAACACGGTGGCAGATACTATGGCAAAGATGGCGATGATGTTACAACTTTCGCATGTGGAGCTTCTTTCACCTTGGGAGGAGTTTAAGAGTAGTCTTAAACGGGACTGTCCCTCTATTTAAGCAGTTCCTTATTTTGTTTGTTTTATTTTTCTTTGTTTAGTTTATTTCAGTCACAAAAAAAACATAATACTATTGTCCATGGTATACAAACACAATACATAAAAGATGATTTTTAGTGTCTCACTCCTATTGTTTCCGTCTCAGTGTCATGTTCTGTCATGTCTCTAAAAACAAACACAACCTTAGGAAACATGATAACTTTTTTCATATTTGGCGGTGGTGGTAGCGGTGGCGGTGGGGGAGGGTGAGATGTAGCAGCACGCCATGAATATTTTGGGGATAAAGGTATGTTCCGTGTTTACAAGTGTCATTTCTGTTTTACATGAATACATTTGTCAGCGTCAATATCTTTTATGAGGACATATGACAATTTATTATTTATAAATTTTACCTTCGTCAAGAGCTCTATCTCTTCAAAAATAAACTTATACCAGTGAAAACGGGTTATTTTTTTTGTCTATTGAAAAAATCTTGGTGTAATACTCAATCATTAGATTTTATGGTGTTCTTTAAAATTGTAGGAACAGTACAATGACGCTCATTGTACTGTTCCTACAATTTTAAAGAACACCATAAAATCCAATAATTGAGTATTACACCAAAATTATACCAATATATAAAAAATAAACAGTGAAAATATCGTGAATTCATAGTGCTAGAAAAAAGGAGGGGTCACTAGACCACTTTGATATGGGATTAGAAAGATAAATTCACTAATAAGTAAAGAACCAAGAGTAAAATAAAAAAAGTTATCTGAACTCAACGTTTTGTCTATAATCTTTTACATTTTATGAGTAACTTTGCAACTACAAAAAATGTAAAGTAAAAATTCATATGAAAATCTATAAATATTGATGAATTATTCGAAGTCACATGTTTTTTAAAACAAAGCTCATTAGTGAATAGTGTCTTTTTAGCAATTAATAAAAAAAAATTTAGTGATTAGTTTTTTAATTTGTTTAAACAAATATTAGGAGTTTAAATTTCGACTTGTGCATGTAATTTAAAAAAAAGTATTGTTTGATTAAGAATCGGCGGCAGACTCCATCTCTATTTTTGGCAAATTGAAATCATGCAACAGACGAGCAGTAAAGCATTCCTTTTGATTTTTTTAATCTTTGGCCAATGCTACGGTGAGAAAAACAAATTTTTTTTATATATAAAGAATTTGTGTCTAAAATATGAGTTTGATACTTATTTTCTAAAAACGAGATACATGTAGTAGTGATTTTTTCTTGCTGTTATAGATGTGTCAGAATTTATTCTATAAAGTAATTAAGTATAATTTCATTATTTAACGTGTAATTTAATTTGTGGACTATTTTTGGTCGAAATGAATTATTGGATCAAAAATTATCAATTGGCACTTGACAACAATATATATGGCTAATAATAATAATAATAATAATAATAATAATAATAATAATAATAATAATAATAGTAATTCTTTCATAATTTTTTTTTTCTCTTTGTAGTTGTATTCTATTTCAAAAGTAATTAGGTTTTATCTCATATAGTACTTAAATTCTACGCTATTCACCTTAAGTAATAGTCTTTTTTACTTAAATAAAATAAATACAACTTAAAATTATTTGATTCTCTTAAAATAATTTTCAAAACGTAAATGTCCTCTTCTTGATAATAAATAATATATAAATTGTCTTAAGACTTTTAGAGTTATATAATATGTTAACCATGACACTCTGAAACGATTTATGTATGAATACTTCAAGAGAATTCATAAATCGTGCTAGGGTTCTCAACTTTATAAATAGTCTATAAATCGTCCTAGGGTGGACGGAATTACGCGATTCAAGGTTAAGCTACCCAAGATTGACACGATTTATGTGCAAAGACTAACTCTCATTTCCCTAATGCGATTTATCATTTATGTTCAACTTTGGAGACTCTCAACACTATGTCAGTATTTACCTTCAACTAACTAATTCTGAGGAGAGTCAGAAAATCTGATATATGTATTCTTTCCTAACTTATCAATTATTTATTTATTTTTAAAAGAGTATTTATTTAATCCAATCTAAAAATAACTATCAATAAAGATTATATACATCCACATTTACTTTAAAAATAAATCAATGCAATACAAAGGGATACTCTTTTTTATTTAATTTGGTCTTTTTAATAGAATTAATAATTGAAATTATAAAAAAAATTGAAAATTATACAAAGCCAAATAAAAAAATGACAAAGAAAATTTCTATAACAAATATGCATAAATAAAAATGATTAAAAAATTTACAAATATTAAAAATTTCATAAAAACTTAAAATTATGTTACTTAAAATAACATGAATTTATATTATACAAAATTATATTTTTTAACATCTTTTGACTCATTTTTTAAAAAAAATATTTAAATTTATGTATTAAAATTTAGTATTTTTTATTATAATTTATTGGTACTCTTTTTTTATTTAATTTGGTCTTCCTAATAGAATCAATAATTAAAATTATAAAAAGTATATTTTTATTTTTTAAATTAAAATTTAAATAGATATAATTTTTTATTTTAAAATGATCTGTAAAGATGAATTAATATATAAAATAATTTTTTATTTTAAAATGATTTTATTTTAAAATATTATATAAAATTTTAAAAAATAAAAAATTTATTTTTTATTATAAACATATTTATTATAATTTTTTTAAATTTTAAAAATTATTTTACCAAGCATAATTATAATGTTTGTGCTTATTAAAAATTATTTTTAATTTAATTACCAAATACGAGTATTACAACTTTTAAAAAACTGTCTTTAAAAAAACAACTTTCATAAATTACTTCTAAAAGATAAAAACTTTATTAAACCAAATCTTAAAATTTTGAGACATAAATTCCTCCTCACCTATAGAAAAAATTTGAATTACTCACGGTAGCATTACCCTTAATTTTTTTTGCTCCTCCTATTTTTATTTTCACATATATTTAATTATTTATTTACAGATTTTTCTTCTGCTCCAAATTCAAAAAAGTTTAGGCGTTTTAGCCCATTTACTAAAATCGTTCGTCCCTGCCACCCTCCTGCATCTCCATCTCTCAGACTGTCTCTTTTCCCTCACGCTTCCAGTCTCGCCGTCCTCTGGTTCATCACCGTCGCCGTTATAGGTGTTGGGCTTCTGGTTCTGCTTGCACTTCTTGCATCCGTTCGATTGTAACCGGGTCAGTCGGGGTGACCCAGTTCGATTGCCGGGTCGGTTCTGATTTGAGATTTGAAAGCAGAAGAAGATGGATAAGGCGAAGATTGAGGAGGTGATAGAGAAGCAAGTGCTGACGGTGGTGCAGGCCGTTGAGGACAAGATCGACGATGAGATCGCCGCCCTCGACCGCCTAGACGCTGATGACCTAGAAGCCCTGAGAGAGCGCCGCCTCCAACAGATGAAGAAGATGGCCGAGAAGCGCAGCCGTTGGATCTCCCTCGGACACGGCGAATACACCGAGATCCCTTCGGAGAAGGACTTCTTCTCCGTCGTCAAGGCCAGCGAGCGCGTCGTCTGCCATTTCTACCGCGAAAACTGGCCCTGCAAGGTACAATTTCTTCACTTCATATCAATGCTTTATTCTCTTCCAAATGATGATGATTTGGATAATGTATGTAAAAATTGAAAGTGAATCGTGATCTTACAAGTTGGAACTGAGATATATTACTGTGAATTCGGTTAGCTTAGTTCTGAATGATTTCACCTTCGCTTTTTTCTTCCCTCCTTCCTTCAAATTATCATGTCAAATGACGAGGTTTTGCATAAAAATTGTAAACTGAATGCCAAATAGCGAAACTAAGGTGGTTTGTGAGTTTTTCTTATCAACCAAAGTTAACAAGTTATTAGTTTTGCTGCGTAGGAGCCGAATTTTTGATAGTCATTTATGATTCATTGTTGAAGCTGAATTGCAAGTGTGGTTTCATAAGGTTTATACCCTTTACATATGGTCTTTTAGTTTTTCTATTCTCTACAATGTACAAATTATATGCCAGAGAAACAGTTCAATGAAACAGTTCATTGCAGGTGGTTGATAAACATTTGAGTATATTGGCAAAGCAGCATATCGAGACTCGTTTTGTGAAAATTAATGCTGAAAAGAGTCCTTTTTTGGCTGAGAAGCTCAAGATCATTGTTCTTCCAACTCTTGCCCTCATTAAGAATGCCAAAGTGGATGACTATGTGGTATGTATTTGAACCACCTTGGTGTTGGTTGTGATATATAATGCCACTGTTTTTGGTCTTTTGGACAGACATAGTTACCTGTCTCGGATTCCTATTCATTTATAATTTTACCCCCCTTTAATCTCATAATGGCATGTAAACAGGTGGGATTCGATGAACTTGGTGGGACTGATGAATTTAGCACAGAAGATTTGGAAGAGAGATTGGCTAAAGCTCAAGTAATCTTTTTTGAGGGTGAATCTTCATCAAGGTCAAGTGCGCAAACTAAAAGAAGTGTTCGGCAGAGCTCAACAGCAGACTCATCGGATTCCGAATGAGTTGTATTTCCTGTTAGGTGAATTTTATGGTGGCTTTGTTGTGGTGCCTAAATTGCCTAACTTATCTTTTAAAGTAAAAAGTAAATCATTTAAAATTTATTAAATATTATTTATTTACAATGTAATAGGCATTAGAACATTCACCTCCTGATGAGTTCGTTCTACATTAGTTTCCTGCGGAAGATTGGGCAATCTAGGTTACACTCAGCTTGGTGCGTCTATGCATGCATGAGTTCATCATGATTCTAGATGCTATTCTAGATGTAGAACTCAAAAGCTATTATGAGAATTTTTTTTTTTAACTTTTCTATAAACATTTAAATAGTTTTTCAGAAAGCTACAATTTGATTTTAAAAATTGCATCAGATATTAATACTATTACTTTTCCTAAGTCAATAACTAAAAAAAATAACTTTTAAAATTTCCTAAACGAACTCTAAACACAACATACATGCGATGTGGTACATTATAAATCCATTCCGTGCACACCCCGCCTGATTCCTTTGATAAATGTTAGGACCCTTTTACCGTAGGGATGGGCATGCAGATATGCGTAATTTGACAAAATTGTATGTACAAGCGTTCTATGCGTAAGTCCCTGCAATACAAACAGAAGGGAAGGAAAAAAAAAAAGTAAATAGTAAACAAATATTTTGGCATAAGTTTTGTAGACCCATTCTAGAATGTTCCATGATAAAGTTAATTTGACCAAAAAAAAAAAGTGAGTGTAGCAACAAAAAAGGTTAGAAATACCGTGGAAAATTGCAATGCTCTCTGAGCAACATAATTCCCATAAGGATGTCGAAGGACATTGACAAAGTCGGGGCTGTTGACGAGCTCCATGATTATAATGACAACATCGGTGGGTTCAGAATGTCTAAACAGTACCTCTATTACATGGCTCGCATGCCTGTTCATAGAGAGTTCAGCATAGCGACCGCGAAGATGTTGTACGATCCTTTTAGTTACAGGTGGCTCTAGTATATTCCTTTTAATTATATACTGCACGACATAGTTTCTACAAGAAGAAACTCAACTTTAGAGAGAAATTAAACTGTACAATATAGATTTAGATATATTTGACGAAGGAATTAAGGTTAAAGAACAAATTGTTCAATAGAAGAGTTCTAACCCAAATGGATCTGCTGAGAGTATTCCTGAGTTTAATATTATGCTTTCAACTAGACGCAATATGGGGACTCCCTCGCCATAGGCCATACATTTCTGAATTACAGAACACCCATTTTTATCTGTTGCAACATCTACACAGTTCCTTGCTATTTCATCAAAAATAACCTAACAAAAAAGTTCATTTACATATTCTTTTCAAACTTTCTGCACAACAATAAATCATAGAATATGCAACTTTTAAGAAATAAGTTTTCAAAAGTAGAAAAAAAAAGTCTCATTTTTAGATGTAGTGACAAAAAATAATTCTACTCCGAATTATTTAAACGCTGAAAAAAAATATACTCGAATTTTACTATCGACAAAAATGCCTTTAAATAATTTTAAAACACAACAAAAATACGCAACAGTAAATATATACTTTTAAAAAAAACCTTAGAGATTGAATTTTGATGCAATTTTTTGCAAGCATGATTATCAAAATAAGATATTATTATACTTAAAATTTAGTAATTTTTCGTTAAGTATATATTTTTTACAAGTTTTTTGTTAACAACCAATAATACTTTTAAAAAATCACAAAACAATATATACTTATATAAAAACACCAAATTTTAAGAATAATAATATCTCATTTTTCTAATCATGTTTGCAAAAATTACATCAAAATTCAACCTCTAATGCATTTTTTGAGAAATACATATTTAATGTTAGTTTTTTTGCAAGATTATCTAACATTAAATATGTATTTCTCAAAAAATATATTAGAGATTGAATTTTGATACAATTTTTTGCAAGTATAATTAAAAAAATGAGATATTATTATTCTTAAAATTTGATGATTTTTCGTTAAGTACATATATTTTTTTGTAATTTTTTTTGTTAACAACTAACAATACTTTTAAAAAATTACAAAAAATATATACTTAAAAAAATCACCAAATTCTAAGAATAATAATATCTCATTTTTTTAATTATATTTCACATCAAAATTCAATCTTTAAAGTTTTTTTTGAAAATATATATTTACTGTTGAACATTTTTGTCACGTTTTTAAATTATTTAAAGACACTTTTGTCGATGATAAAATTCAAGCACATTTTTTGTGATTAACCCAAAAATATATTTACCTTTTTTCTTTTTGTACTAGTTGTCTAATAGACTAATGTATTACTCATTCCATCAATTGGTAAAGAAAAATACTAGGTGAACAAGTTATGTTGTAATCAAAATCAATTATTTTTTTATATTTACCTTAAAAAGTAAGCTCAGCAAATTCGACACTAAAACCAAAGACACCAACTTTAAATCATAAAATAGCAGAACCGTTTCAATTAAAGGTCTATTAAAAAAGATAGTCCTATTGAGTCTAGTGCAACAATGCATGTACCCTGTAATCATATAAGAAAACATAGCATATAATCATGTGTATATATAGGGTACTGTTTCATTACCTTTTGACACGATTCTGTGAAAACTCTCACGCACTGTTGAATGACATAACCGCCATTAGCATTCTTCAGCAGTGGCACAGTGATGTACATAAGTCTTCCAACAGTACAAGCAATCTGCACTGGATCTCTCAGACTTGTTAACATCTTCTGTGCTACCCTAGTTCTGCACAGACAACCTTATATGCATCAGACTAATTGCACCACATAATAACAACTAAAACGTAACACAGTTCAACTATAATTATCAATTACTATAGTTAATTACTAGCTAAGTTTAATTAATCAAAATTAACTCACATAGAACTTACCCGTGGTCGTTCATGCAGGTATGCTTGAGCTGCTGCACGTCCATGATTACATAACGCAGAATCCTTTGAAATTGATAAAAAGTGAGCTTTCCTGATATGAAAAACTTCTCAATTAGGTAATTACCAAAGTGATGGGTCATAAGCTCGTGTGTGTGATCCTCCACCTCGTCGAGGATCATGTCAATTTCTTGGGGAATGCCATCATCAATCATGGCCTGAAGAAAACGACAACCATACTGATCCCTTGCTAGTGTAACCACGTGTCCCCTGATACCTTGGAGTCTTTGTGCAACTGATTCCCCAACATCATGAGTCTCTTGTTCTGTACTGGTGAAGCCGTTGTAGTCATGGCTTGAAGTAAGAAGAGCACCTTGAATAATGGCCCCATTATTATAGTTATTCATAACATTCTGATTCCCATGCTCAGAAGAAGCTTCCTCCAATGTGGAGTGAGTCAAAGTATATTCATGAGGGTCAACACTACTATTTGCTGCTGCTGAGTTTTCTTGAGACCCGATGGACAAGCTAAGTCTTTCCATGGAAGAATCAAGGTCTTCCACTGCAAGATTAGTGTTGACCCAGCACCAGTCATTAGGCTGAGAAGAATTGTTGCTGACCATTGGGAAACAGGGAATAATGAGTTTAAGGTTTCCCAATAAACCATCAAACAGGGCTTAGCTTAGTTTTTTTATTTTTTGGTATGCAGTTGATATGTATATATATTTAGCAAGGATATCATATCTTTTATGTGAAGCCATAACTACTTTTAAAATTTTTTGGTAATCTTATGTAATATAATTTAGGAATGAATAGTGGATTAGACCAGTTTTTTTAATTTAAAAAAATAATTTTTAATTTTAACATCTTTTTAAGTCTCTAGATGATAATTGGTTATGCTATTTATTATTCCACATCCCGTTAGTTTTTTTTTTCTGGGTAACGTTTTGTAATTTATTCTTGTTAGTTATTATTTATTTGCTTAGCTTTAATTTAAAAAAGGAAGTTATTTATTTGCTTACTCTTATCTTTAAAATACACAAAGAAAAAAAAAAGTTATCAGGTGATCAGATCCTTTCTAAATCTTCATATCATATCATATCATATATATACTATTACTATATATGCGTTTCAAAATAGATATGATTTCATTAATAACATATTATATAATTAAATTAAAAAGATGCCCTCTAAAGACTAAATAAAAGTGCTAACTGTATAGCAATAATTAAAACTTAATTAAATTGCATTATTATTGTGCATGGAAAAACCTATTTAAATTTTAGCGTAATAAACTATCATTGGTGAAACAAACTAATAACATAGACTAAAATCAATTTTTTTTTAATTTTCATGGTTCAAAAACAAACTTTAAGAGATTAAATAAAAAAATATGTTTAAAAACTTATTTAAACTTAAATTTTATTATTATCTTGTTGTTAAAAGACGTAAAATTGCCAAAGAGATATAATTCAAATGGTATAGTCTCTTTATCTTCACAAATAAAAGATAATTAAATCGATTTGATTTAAATAAAATTTTTTTGAATCAAATTCAATCAGTTTCTTATAAATAAACTTAAATTTAAATTTAAATTTTATCAGTGAGATTAGTATGATATATAATCAAATTCAAAAATCAAATCAGACACTGCCCAAATCAAATCAAATCAAATCAAATTGGATCCATTCCAATCAACTGATTAACTGTATACTCATACCTCTGTAACTACATCAATCTCAATTACTGTGAGAGAGTGGAATGCATTCTCCGAACCATCGACAAGTGCGGCTTCTTTGTTCCGCGCCGCCTCTGATTGGTTCTACAAGCTTTGGATGAATTGAGTCCATGCCCTAGGGGATCCGCCGTAGACTTGTCACCTGATTGCGCGGAGATGCTGCAGAAGTTCATACTCGAGAAGAAAACCAAAATTAATTTGGATGCGAAGTGATTCAATTAGTTAAGGAAGTTCAAATTGTAAATGCTTGAATTTGACAGGTGGTTTGGTTGCATTCAAACTAAGAGATTCGTTGTAAATACAACTTGTGTGTTCAAATTGAAACTTGTGTTCGAAGCTGTGGATCTTCACAATGTAAGGCAAAGGAGTTTCACTTTGGCTTCAGCTTGTGCTACTCTACTTATTCCTGTTAACCAGCATCTTAGATCTTTTGATAAATTTGTATAGTATGTTTATTAAAGACAATCCACCTGAAGAAAAAGATCAAAGCCAGTCACAATCTTTGAATCAACTAGGAGTGGTATCTACAGAAAATTCTGACAATAAAATCAGTTATAGTCTATGAAAAGTGAAAACATACAAAAATATGATGGATAACATAACTTTTGGTGGTTGTTCCTGCTGTAATCTAACTCCAACCTTCAACAATCTTGCGTAGATCAGCATTGAGAACGAACGATGATATTGCTGAAAGCTACTACATGTTAATTTAGTGGATTATGAGCATATGTAACAATAAGGGCAATTTATCAAAATAAATAATTTGACTTCCAATTTTACCATAATACACATCTTGCAAAACCGATACCAAAATGGTATAATGAATCACATTCAATTCATAACAACCCTTTTTCTCAAGCCACTCAAAAATCTGAAGAGCCCTCTCCCAAGAAACCTGTTCCTTCAAAATAATACTAATTTTCTTGCAGGTCAAGGCCTCTTGCCATGGCATGAGAGCCTCATCCAAGTCCTGAATAGTACTCAGAGCCCGAAGAATAGAAGGAATGCGTCCACCGTAACATACCCATTTCGTCAAACACCTGATGTGCACCTTCTTATGCTGCAAAACAACAGACCTATTAACCCTTTTCTTTAGAATCCCCAAATCCTGTTCCAAATTCAGGCTCTTTGGTGGAGTGTGTTGGTGTTCTATGACATGTTTTGTGGAATTGGGGCTATGGAGAATACGGACAAAATTGTTGTTTTCAGGTAGAATTGAGGTTGAAATTGGGGCAAGTGCATTTACATCATTCAAACACAAAGGGTGAAACTTCACGAGTATTAAAAGAGTTATGGTGAATAATAGTTTAACTTATTAGTCTTATTTTTTAATAGTCTTATTTTTTAATAGTTGATCTATATAAATACAATTAATTATTTTAAGATTGTAATTTATTTCGTATTTGATATTATATAAAAATAAATTATTCTTAAATTTAAAAGAAGAATTAGGAGCATCATTGAAATTTCTTTGATTAAATAATAGAAAATTTAGCCAATGAAATGAGCTAATAGTTAGAGAGGCATAGCCTGAAAAAGAAAATCAAAACAGAAAATAAATAAATAAACACAACATCCCAGGGCAAAAAAATTGATCTTTTGATAAAATTGAAACAAAATAATAAAAAGGGGTCGCTGAAAAAATCAACAAAAAATTAAAAAAAGAAAGTGAAATAATCTGAGAATTGGAGAGCATAATGAGAGAATAAGCAATGCAGTGGGACTATAAGTAATGCAGTAGAACTAATGAGAGAATAAGCAATGCAGTGGGACTATAAGTAATGCAGTAGAACTAATGTCAGGGACATAATGATGCAGAGTAAGAAGATAGAGTGATGTAGATGCGAAAAGGGTAGCAGTTTATGCACATTTGTAATTCACATACAAACTGCAACATCAATCTATTTTAGTATATGTTTTGTAAAATGTATATTCTTCACACACAAACCGCGACATCAATCTATTTTGGTATCTGTTTTGTAAAATGTGTATTCTGAATAAGTTCATTACATTTTATTCCGTAAGTAGTAAACAGTTTTGTAGTGACAAGGAAATTTGGTTTTGGAACTTGGGGCATGTGAGCTTATGCTTTTTTTCTCTTTTTATTTTATTTTATTTTTATTATGTGAACATGTTTTTAAGTACTCTGGTATAGATATCTCTAGTATATAGCCAACGATCTTGCAGTTAAAGTGAAAATGGATTAATTAATTATATATTCACTAAAATTCTTGATCAGCTAAACCTTTTCATTTTAACCACATGATCTCATAAAAATAATGAGCTCCATCTTGCATATCATGCTCCTTGTTGGTCACAACATTTCCATATTCTATGATATAATCACCAGCCAACAGCAAAGCAAGATTTGTGTTCTACAGCGAGCAATGATGTTTCCACTAACTTGTCTGTTATAATCTCATCATGCTGAAATGCAAAAAACGTGCGGAAACCACACGTCTATACACATAGCAAGCAACCAAAATTTGACCAGCATTCAAGCAATTTGTTCACTTCCAGAGGAATCATTATCAGCATCACTCGTCAAGGATAGTAGTTCCATCAACTCCATTCGGTACTCAAGGCCTCTAAGGTAGTGTCCCAAAAGCATGCACCTTCATTCAAGAGGGGAATGGGTTAGAAAGATAAGGTTAGTTCGTTTATCACATTAGCATCATCAGAGAACTGCAATACAGAATCCCTTGTATTAAATATTGCAATTTGTAAATAATCTTTCGAGCTTCATTAAAATTCATTCTAGCATGTAACTAATACTAAGACATATACGGAGAAATGAAGGTATATAATCAAAATCAGAAAAGAGAAACTAACCAAAAGAGCAAGCGGGCAAGGTAGTCCCGAGTTAATGAAATAGCTGGCTGGAATTGAAGCGAAGAGTTCTCAATAACTTCGGCACAATCCTCACTCCCGGCATTTGCTGCTCCAACTGTTGCATTCTCTGACATAGTTGAAGGTCTAGAATGCATTCTAGGAGAAAGGGTAGCAAGGAGACCATGGACAACAGAGAGGATGGTGTCCTTCAAATCTGAGGATGTAAATTCTGATAGCTGAGCCACCTGCTCGTTAGCCGCACACATACCCAATTAAATTACTACTATAATTTGAAAACAAAGTTGAATGAAATAGGTGTGCGCAAACTAGCGAGATATCAAATATGATGAGGAATGCAAGAGAACTTGTTTATTCAAATGTTTGAATGGATATTTAAATTTGTCAAGTCCTTGGAAATTCCAACATTTTGATGGAAAAGATATGAATTTTAAATAGCATAGAAGTTCCAAATTATATGAGATGTTGTATTAAAAGAAAACAAAATATACATTACTTAAAATGACAAAAACATGCGAATAAGCAACAGATGCATGACATAACAACGAAAACAGTAAAATTTCACAAAATTCCAAACTTTTCTCCTTTAGAGATTTTCAATAAATAAATGAAAACAAATGCTGGGATGGGAAACCAGGGTCAAATAGATGCAACAGCTAAGAACTTCACTCAAAGAGGCAAAACCTGTTCTGGTTGAAGAGATCTCAAGTAATCCAGTAAATCATTCTTTTCTTCTCCAACAAATTGTTGCATCTGAAGTGCAGCACTTTTCCTTTTCACTTCATGGAGTTCCTTAACAAATGTTCCCCAAAAATTAAATAAATAGAAAGAAAATACCAAGTAAAGAGAGCATTGCAAACTAGGAATCTCAAGCTTGAACCCTTTCTACTATCAAAGTAGGATTCTCAATTTTAGAACATACCTTTTTAATGGAAGACAATCGAGATTGCAAATTGGAGATATACTGTTGAGCTTCGGCAGACATTTCACCTAGGTCTTGAAGATCAACATCCTCATGAAGATTTTCAACATTGGAAGACAAATTATTCTTTGTACAGAAGTCCATTACATTTACACTGTCATGTAGCAATCCTTGTAAGTCAAGCCCAGTACTTTCTGCCTTTGGCTTTTCTGTATCACTTTCATACATATCAAGGTTTTTCTCAAGACAAAGCCTATATTCAGCATTGCGCAGTGTGTACCTGCAACAAACAAAATAAATGCTTCTCAAATATACTCCAATTTGGATAAATATAACTTGATCATACAAGAAAGGATAATACTACTCAGAAGTTCCAACAAAACTTGAGGACATAAATAAACGTACATTCATGCAATTATATAGTTGGGACATCTATATTCTCTCCCTTCTCCACACGGCTTGTCCATTAATATAAACAACCTAGTGAAGAGGAGAAACCAATTACAAGGCTTAAGAGAACACAATTTACATTAAAAGTGTAGTGTGTAAACAACTACAAGAAGATAACAGACCAGCAAGCATCCTGAACGACAACAAATATAGCAAAGCTTTTGGCAATTGACACAGACACAATGAACTTACCCAGTCATCATTGAAGAAATCAGTAACTTAGAGAGGGGCTCCCACAAGGCCTCAATGATAACATGAAACTGATCAGATGGAAGTAAACCCAGCATACCGGATATCGTCCTTTTCATGGCATCCGCTGTAGTTGGTGAAACATCTTTCTGGATGTGGCTGACATCCAGAGGTTCTATATCTTGTATCAACTCCGAAAGAAGCGATTTCTACAAGAATGACATTCCATTATCAAATCAAGCTCACTATTATATTTGAAAATCATTACTGAACAACACTATTGCTAAAGTAATCCAATTTATAGCCTTACATCAACAATACAAAATATAAATGTTTCTTTTCACTGAAACTAGCAAAAAAGAACATGCAAGATTCAGCAATCAATTACATATCTTCCCGAAGAACAATGCCTTCCTGAACACAATAGCTAAATTCAGAAAAGCAGAAAGTATATTACATAAAACTTCGAACTCCCTAATCAAATTCCCACTCCAACAAGAGAGGGCCAAAGCATAAATACATACATATGTAGTTTTAGACATAGAAGCATGCAGCTATAAATAGTAATCCCCAAAAGGAAAGGAATTAAGGAAGGCACGGGAACAATTTAGAGGATGAAGAGTGAAAAGGTACCTTGGAGAACCTTTTGGAGCTGGAATTTTCGTAGGAAGGGGTTGAGGAAGCAAGGACCAAAAGGGGAGTTCGGGATTTTGCAGGTTTTGAGGTGCAGCGTAGAGAGGAGAAAGAGAGGGGAAAGCGCGTGGGTGAAAGATGAAGGTGGTGGCGGGGGGAAAGAGAAAGAGAGGAAGAGAAGAGGAGGGAGGAAAGGGTTGCCATCGCAACAACCGCCAGCCACCAGCGGCGCTCTTCTTCCTCTCTCTCTCTCTCTCTCTTTCTCTCTCTATCTCTCTGACTCTCTTACTTGTAGCCACACTTAACTCACAAGTGGACAAAATTATATAAAAATTAATTTAGTTTAATTATTATGGATCATAGAAAGCACCATGATGATGCCTGATTCGCCCTTCACGATTCACATATGCTGATTTGGAATAGTCAAACATGCACGCTGTCTTTCAATGTTCATCTCCAAGAATTTGTTAATTTTTAGGATTTTTTTCCCCTAATGGTGTAATTAGTTTCTACAAAATTAACTAATATCTTGTATTAGAAGTATTATTTTTTATCAGACGCGTAATTTAAAAGTGATTATTTATTTACCTTATCATTTTACATATACATACTTGGTTTAGAAGATGTAAATTCCAATTTATTTATTTATTTTACTTATCAAACTGTAAATTCCAGTGAATTCCATCATCTTCTTGTCATGCAACTAGTGAAGTTCAATATTTAAATATTAATTTACACCGTTTACAGGAGGTTAACTCGTCGAATTTATTTTGTTCCAAATTATATAATGTCACTATATCCCTATTTAAACATTAGTTAAATGAATTAAGATTTTAACTTTGATGTTTATACTATATAATTGAACCAAATTCTTCTATTTAAACAACTATTCATACAATATAATTATAATAATTTGATAATATTTTTTGATAAAAATTGGTAACTTTAGTTAGTAAAACATGTAATAAATTTTCGAAACTTTAAATATATGCTTAATATAAAAGAACTGATTATAAAAGTCAACATATTAAAGTTGTCTTTAACTATCCAACTTGATCTTTCCATCTTGATTAGTTGAGTTGATATGGGTTAGGCAACAAATATTTATAGAAATTTGATTTATTTTTTGGGTCTAGGAGATTTAATTTATTTGGCCTAATTAGCTAGAGATGATAATGGGGTAAGATGAGGATGGAGAATGTCATGTTCCTGTTTTTGCTTTCAGATTTGCTCCTTATATTTATCTTTGATCTCTATTATAAAAAAAATATTATTCTCATTTATATTATTTGCGAGATTTATTTTTTATTTTTCATATAGTCTTAGCTGATCATTAATTTTTATATCAAGATTTTATATAAAATTACTAAACAGCAGCAGCAGCAGATAATAACTTCTTTTAACCTGATACAATGAGAAGATATGATGGTAAGGCAGAATACAAAATAGTGGACGGAGTAAAGATGCCACAGCAAAAAAGATAATAGACATGATGGTAAAATTGCAGAAAAAAAAAATGGACACACCTTTTAAGAGAAGAAAGAACGTCGTGAATAAGAGAACGACGCTACAAGAATTAACGGCATGGTGAAAGATGACAGTGTACTGAGAATAAAAAGTGGCGAAGAGGTGGCTTTAAAGATATTGGATGAAGTATGGACGACTATAAAAATTTATAAATTGAAGAAGGGTTATGCAAATGAAGATTATAAATTTAGAGTGTTTTTTCTCTATATATATAGTATATGAAATAACTAAAATAAAAAATAAACTATTAAAAATAATTAAATAAATATATGAATTTTGAGAATTAGCAAAAACTGGATAAAAATTTTGTACCCCCGTTTCTGTTTCCACAAAAAAAAAAATTTCATAGTGGATCTTTCTTCAAAAATATCTCCACAAAAATCCATGTGATTCGGGAAGTTTTGCCATCTTTATAATCACCTAACCAAAACAATGATTTTCTTCATCATTGATTTTTGGGTATTTTCTTCAACGTCTTTTTTTGGCATGGTTTTCCTCCTTTCTTTTTTTGTCTAGATGTGTTTTCTTCATCTGATGAGATAGAAGCGTTTGAGCAAGAAGCATCTTGGGCCATTTCCAAAAATAAAGTGGAGGAAGGAGGCCCATATCCATAAGGTGAATGGACCAGAACCGAGCAAACCAGAAAGCCAAAACCCGGCAATGTTGGGTAAGCGAGTGGGTGGCGCACACATATAGACGCACTGGAGGGGAGGGAGAGTTTGATTAAATTGAACGGAGAGTGAGAAGAAGGAGGGAAGGAGGGAAGGAGGGAGGGAAGGTGTGAACAGTGAAGTAGCTTACTAGCTTTAGCTATATGCGATGGGAAGGGTGGCCCATGTTTGAAGGACTTTAACCAAACCACCGCCTTTTTCTCTCTTTGCCGCTGTCGCTGAGATTCAGATTCACAATTCACAAAACCCACCCTCCCAAAAATAAATAAAATATAAAAATAAAAAATAAAAAATTAGAAGAAGACAGAGCTCTCACGAAACAACACACACTTTTCTCTTTCTCTTTCTCCGTCTTCACCGCATAGAAGAATTAGATCAAAGAACCCTTGTTTCTTTGTCCCTATCTTCTTCATTTCTTCCCATTTGCTGCGCCTCCGGACATTACGATGTTCCTCACCGCCACAACGTAAGTTTCCTTCTCTCCTCTCTCTCTCTCTCTCTCTCTCTTATTTACTTGCCTTCTCAACTTTTTTCTTTGCCTTCATTCGTCTTCTTTGAGCTCGTTTCAACATTCTTCTTTGTCGTCGAAGACATGGAAAGGAAACTGGTGGTAATAAAAATGTCTGAAACTTCAAAATGCAGTGCACCTCATTCCTGATGTCGGTGGTTTCAACTTTCAACTCCTACCTTTTTTTCCCTGCCCTAAATATCCTTCGTGCAATTCGTTGTTATTATTTTGTGTATCTGCTGTAGAGTTAGTTAGAGTTAGAGACTACAACATCAAAGCTAGATGCACATGGTTAGATTTGTTCCCTACATTGCTTCTTTGTTGGGTTGCTTATTGTGGTTTAAAATTAAATTCGTGTAATGACTGCATGAGTAAAGATATTTTTGGTCGTGACTTTAAATGTGAATTCTTATTTCAGTAGTTGTTGATTCCCACATCTTGTGTTCATGTTAAGTGTTAGACATGCATTATGAAAAGGCTCAAAGAGGATTGATTCTTATCTGTGTAGCTTCCTTTCCTTCCTGATTATGTGGGTGGATTCTCTCGGCGTGGATATTTCCTTGGACCAATGCAGGGCGAACTAGAAGAATTTACAAGCCCCAACAGAAGTGCCTCTAGAAAGATGCAAACACCGGATGCTGGAACAGAACAATGTCATTTGTCAGAGAAAACATCTCAGGTGGGTTCCGAATGTTTAGACAACAAGCAAGGTGTGCCTGGCAATGTGTTAGGCAGTTCTCTTATTGATGACCAAGCTTCTGAGAAAATGGCCAAGAGTTCTGAGTGTTTGGACAACAAGCAGAGCATGCCTAGTGATGTGTTAACAAGCTCCATGATTGATGAAAACTCAAACCGTGTGGCCGAGAATCCTGAGCTTTTGGACGACAAGCAAAGCATGCATAGTGATGTGTTAACCGCTTCCGTGATTGATGAAAAATCAAACCAAGTTTCTGAAAAAATGACTGATGGTACGCAGGGTTTGGGCAACAAGAAAAACTTGCAAGGTGAAGTGTTAACCAATTGTGTAATTGATGAAAAATCAAATGAGGTCTCTGAAAAATTGATCGAGGGTCCTGAGCATTTGGCCAGCAGGCAAAGCATGCATAGCGATGATGCATTGACCAATTCTGTGATTGATGAAAAATCAAACCAAGTTTCTGATAAAATGTTTGAGTGTCTTGAGCATTTGGCCAACAAGCAAAGCATGCATGGTGCTGTGTTAACCAAATCTGTGATTGACGAAAAGTTAAATCAAGTTTCTGACAAAATGACTGAGAGTCCAGAGTGTTTGGACAACAGGCAAAGCCTGCATGGTGATGTGCTAACCAATTCTGTGATTGATGAAAAAACAAACCAAGTATATGAAAAAATGACTGAGAGTCCTGAGCGTTTGGACAAGAAGCAAGGCATGCATGGCGATGTGTTAATCAATTCGGTGATTCGTGAAAACTCAAACCATGTTTCTCGCAAAATGACTGAGAGTTCTCAGTGTTTGGACAACAAGCAAAGTGTAATTGACGAGGTGTTAACCAGTCATGTGATTGATGAAAAATCGAACCAAGTTTCAGACAAAACGACAGAGAGTTCTCAGTGTTTACACAATACACAAAGCATGCCAAGCAATGTGTTAACCAGCTCTGTTATTGATGAAAACTCAAACCAAGGTTCTGGAAAAATTATTAGGGGTGCTGTTATTGCACTGCCTGCACAACGCCAGCGTGATTTGAAAAAGAGTTGTCAAACTGCAGAAGGTTCATGCTCTCATCGGAGTACCTCAGAACAAGACCCCTCTCATTTGTCTAATGACAAATCAGAGATCAAATGTGAGCCTTTTTCTCAGAATGGCCAAAATGTGTCCGTGGAAATAAATAATCCTGTAACTGGCTCTCTTGTTGAGAACCAAATGCTATCTGTTCCAACACAAGTGAACACCACTTCTGCAAATGGACTACAGGATCCAGCTCCAGCATCTGTAGATGTGAAAAATACTGGTTTGAAATGTTCAAAAAGAAACTCTACAGCCACAACATCTATGCAGTTGAGCTGCAAGGGTAAAAAAAGCTCAAAATTATTAAAGAAGAAGTATATGCTAAGGTCATTAGGAAGCAGTGATAGAGCTTTGCGATCAAGGACACGCGAAAAACCTAAACCACCTGAGTCAAATAGCAATTTGGTTGATGCTAATAATGATGGCGTGAAGAATAAAAGGGGGAAGAAGAAGAACAAAAAGAGAGACGGGGAAGGAGTTATTGATGAATTTTCTAGAATAAGAGCTCGCTTAAGATATTTATTGAAACGAGTTAGCTATGAGCAGAACTTGATTGATGCTTATTCTAGTGAGGGCTGGAAAGGATACAGGTGCGTTGGTTTTGCAATTACCTTGCTCTTTGTTTAACTTGTAATCTATTTAGCATTTGCCTGATTTATGTTGGATCTTAGCCTCTATTAGGAATGTCATTAAATTGGTTAAATGGTCCAGAGTTTTCTGACCATTGATTCAGTGCCATTTGTAGGATTTCTGAACAACTTGCTTTATACAATGCTCAGTGAATGACATTGTATATTTCTATGCCCTAGAGTAAATAATACAGTGTAGCTGTATAGGTGCTACAGTAGTAGGATTTATTATTATTATTATTACAAAAGCTAGAGTGGTAGGATTATTATTGTACTGAATCTTACTCTTAAGAGTGTAAATGATATGGGCTAATACTAGCATTAACAATTTGTAAATTCTTTGTCTCAGCATTTTAAATACAATAGTATCATTTGCTTTTGTTTAATTGTTATTTCCAGCATAAGCTTTCTCTAGATGACGACTTCTATGTTAAATCATTCTTTCTTATCTTTATTGTTATTGCTATTACAAAAAGTTTTAAATTTGCCTCATTTGGGGTGCTTTCTAATTTCATTTGTCTCAGTTTAGTTTGTAATATTACATTCACTTCCTTTAATTAATCAGTGTTATACAAAAGCTTCTCTTACATGTGACTTACAGTTATAAAGTGACCTTTGTACCCATATTTTCTCTCTCTTTTCTTAAGGGTATTCTTGACATTTTTTAAAAATTATTTTAAACTACCAAAGATGAGGGCAATATAACTAGAAAGGGATTCAAGGTGTCTTTCTTTAGTTTGCCCTTATTATTGCGATTGCATACTAATATAAAAGTCATATCATGGCCTGTGCTTGTTTTCAATATTGAGGTGCCTTAACTGTGTCTACCTGTTGGTTTGTGATAATTTTGCAGTTTGGAAAAGTTAAAGCCTGAAAAGGAGCTTCAACGGGCTAAGACTGAAATACTTCGACGTAAATTGAAAATGAGGGATCTCTTTCGATATTTGGATTCATTGTGTGCTGAAGGAAGGCTTCCTGAATCTGTGTTTGATTCTGAAGGAGAGATTGACAGTGAGGATGTAGGATTCACATGTCTGATTCCTAAATGAAGTATCTACTTCTGGATTTTGGAGTTGTGATTACTAACTTTCAATTTTATGAGTGCAGATATTCTGTGCAAAATGTAGTTCCAAAGAGTTGAGCACAAACAATGATATAATTCTCTGTGACGGTGCTTGTGAACGTGGATTTCACCAGCTTTGTGTGGATCCTCCTTTGTTAACTGAAAACAGTAATCTCTTGTTTACTGCATTGATTGGTCACTTTGTACTTCCAAGTTGTCTATCATTTATTTATTTGCTGTGGCTTACAGTTCCACCTGGCGATGAGGGTTGGCTATGCCCGGGATGTGATTGCAAAGATGACTGTATTGAACTTGTTAATGACTCCTTAGGAACACGTCTCTCTCTTGAGGATAGCTGGGAGGTTGGGGAAATTTATTTGTGTGTATTACTGTATTTTTGTTCAATATTGTGATGACTCTTTTTTTGGATTTTTACTCTCCTGATTATGTGACTGGTCCTTGTTCAGAGGGTTTTTCCAGAAGCAGCTGCAGTTGATGCATTCAATGTGGATCACAACTCAGGACTTCCTTCTGATGATTCTGATGATGATGATTATGATCCTGATGTTAAAGAAGATGTGGAGGCTGAAGGGGGTGAATCAAGTTCTGATGAATCTGAGTATGCTTCTGCTTCTGAGAAATTGGAGGATTCAGGCCATGAGGATCAGTACATGGGCCTTCCTTCTGAAGATTCTGAGGATGATGATTATAATCCTGATGCTCCAGATCAAGACATGAAAGTTGCAGAGGAAAGTTCGAGCTCTGATTTCACATCTGATTCTGAGGATCTTGCTGCTACAATTAATGATAATATGCCCCCAGGACACGGTGAAGATATCACATCTGCATCATTGGATGATGCAAAGAAGTTTAAAGGATCCAGCAAAACAAGTAAAGTCGGTAAGAAGCCATCTATAACTGATGAATTGTCATCTTTACTAGAGGCAGATCCTGGCCAAGAGAGTTACACTCCTGTTTCGGGGAAAAGAAATGTGGAAAGGTTGGACTACAAAAAGCTGTATGATGTAAGTTCTGTTTAATGGTACAAGGTTCAAAATAGTATCGTATCAGTTTGCATGCATGGTTATTTGAATTAGCATATGTGAATCTGATACACAACATGACGGTGACATGTGAATGTTCTTTCATATCAACCTCACTATTTAAATGTGATTCTGATGTTGTGGTACATTTCCTTCACATACACAAACATGCCAGCTTGTATGTATACAAGAGTGGATGCATAGAGTCAAAGTTATTTCTTGTCACATTCTTTAGCTCCCCCCCCCCCCCCCCCTCTCTTCTCTCGCCTAATCTATTCATGTATGCTACTTCTTTAGGAGACATACAAAAGTGATACTAGTGATGATGATGAAGACTGGAATGCTACTGCTACCCCAACTAGGAAGAAGAATGTCACTGGTAAATTGACTCCAGTGTCACCAAATAGAAAAGCCTCAAATAATTCTACACATACTCTGAGAAGTGACGGTAAAGCTGAAAAAACAAATAACTCAGCTGCTAAATCACTTGAAGGCTCTGGAAAATCAGGTTCCGGGGAGAAAAAACTAAGATCTTCAACATACAACAGACTTGGAGATGTTGCAATTGAGGTAAGGATGAATTACTGTCTAATTTATGTAAAAAGTTCTCTATATTTTCCCAACACAAAGGCATGAGAGGCACACCTTTTTTTCATGCATGTAAAGTCAAAAGCTTTTAAGAGTGACCATTATCTTCTTTCAGAGACTTTACAAATCTTTCAAAGAGAATCAGTATCCAGATCGGACCACAAAAGAAAGCTTGGCACAAGAAACAGGACTCACACTTCAGCAGGTCATATCTTTAACATTGCTCTCATAAAGTGAATGCAATTTAGTTTCTCTTGTGACTTCCTGAATAATTCATTCTTTTCCCTCATTCAGGTAAGTAAATGGTTTGACAACACCAGATGGAGCTTTAGGCATTCATCCCATAAGGAACCCAGGACAGGTGAAAATGCTTTGGCACAGACCACTGATAACATATCTGAAAATGAGGTGGCACCTGCTGGAGAGAACAGGGACAGTGAATTATTCCCCCAAGATGTCACCGGAGAAAACTCAAAAACCCCAAGCTCTAAAAAGAGGAAGGGTATGTCTGAACCCCTGGCATCTGAGTCTCCTCAGAATGCTGATAAAGCATCAAGTCATAAAATGAAGACAAGGAAAAGAAAATGACACATTGTTGATGACTGAAGCTTAATATCTTTCAAAGCAGCCAAATTAAGGTATCCAACCTATTGTGCGATTTAAGTCTCTAAGATGATCAACTTTGGATCTTGTGGATTTGAATGTGTGCCATTTGTAATCTTAGAAAAATAGTTTTTAGATGTCCATCCTAGCAGATTTAGTTTTAGCTTTTCCCCTCATGCGAATTGCAAACACTCAATAGTTGCCCTGTACCCTTTTTAATATTATTTTTTTAGGATCATTTTCATTTACAGAGACCCCATTCCTTCATTTTTTGAGGGTTGTATGCCAACAAGACAAAACGCCAAAGTAGAAGATGAATATTAGGGGAGATCTTTTTTCTTTTAAACATTAGAATTCAATTTACATCATTCTATTGACATGTAGGCAATAGTAACAGCTTATAGCAGCTAGTGTTTTATTATACATTACAAGTTACAACTTACAAGTTGCACAACATGCAACACTCGTCTTGCTATTTGAGGGTTATCTTCTATCATGTTTCTTTTGTGTTTTTTAGGCTATGGAACTGTGATTTGAGCATCAGAATTGAAATGCGATTCCACGATTCCTAACTATTACACGTCTAGGATCATTATACTGCTGGGAAAAAGCTATTCTATCTGTTCAAAGTCCTTCGTTTGACATAATTTAGGATGCGCTTGTTCATCTTCATCTGAAAAATTAAGAAAATTTCTCCGATAAAAAATCATCATTTTGATTGAAAAGTTTTTCTTCACCTATTTCTATAATTATTTAAAATAATATTTTTTAAAGAAAAAGATTGTTTACTGAAAAATTTAGCAGTAAGCTATTTGATATATTTTTACATAATTTAGACATGAAAAAGTATAGGTAGACAATGAAAATATTAAACAATATGAACAATAGATATATCGGACTAGGTGTATGGATGGTTATTTTAATATTAAAATTTAGATGGTTAATTTGGAGGTGTAGTATATTTTTATTTGATTGGTGGTTGTTCATGTTGTTCAAGATGGTAATTGTTTAGCTAGCATTTTTCGATGGACATACATTTGAAATTGAAATGAAAAGATATTTTTCGAGTATGCTGTTTGATTGGATTTAAAAACTGAGGTGATTTTTTCTTTGAAATTGGTTTCATTCATAAATGTTAATGCATTTCTAAAAAAAATTAAGGAGTGTAGCGTCTAGCGCTCTTTGAAAATTATTGCTATTAAAAATAAAATAAAATAAAAAAGAAAATAAAGCATCTCTAAATTTTAAATTCCAAATTCAACATCATAAATCTTAAACTTTGAATTGTAATATAAATTATTGATATAAAATATAATAAATAGAGTTAAGCTTTATTTAATTAACAAGGAATTTAATGTTTCTTATTTAATAAAAAATATTTAAGGATGAGCTGATGATAAATATAGAATATTGATATCTATGTAAAATTTAATTTTAAATTATCATCAATATGTTTAGAGAAAAAATTATTGAAAATAACGTCTTTGTAATATTCTTTAGAGTTAAGTACTTTTTCCAATCGTTACTTTGTGAAAAATAGTACATAAAAAAATGGAGGAAGAGAAAAAATTGAACATTGTATTTAATGGTGAGTCGTGAAAGATAATAAAGAAAAGAAAAATATTCTTAATATGTCTAAAACGAGCTCAACAATTATGTGTTTATTAAATGAGTCACACTTATATAGGTCATTAGATTTTATTAGATAAAAATCAAAGGCTAATATAAAAGAAGAGCATTGATAGACTCTAATAAATAAAGAATATCCTAGTACATAAATAAATATTTTAAATGACAATACTTTAATACACAATACTTTAAACGACAACAAAATCTTTTATTTTTAAATAATTAAATATAATATATATATATGAGTATTTTTTATTTAATAAAATTAATTATTATGCAAAACTTTTTATAATATTAAAATAATATTTTAAACTATAACATAAAAATATAAAATTATTAAAATTTTATTTTATATTACTTAATAAATAATTAAATTATTATATTCAAAATTTATTAACTAATTACTTTTATTAAAGATATTATTATATAATATAATTTTTCAAAAAAATATTTTTAAAAATAATTTATATAAAATATTATTTATAATACATGAAAATATTAATTTTTTTATTTTTTGAATGAAAAAAATAGAATAAATAATATAATTTTAAATACATACCTAAATAAAAAAATTAATATTTTCATATATTATATATAACGTTTTATATAAATTTTACTTTTATAAATATTTTGATAAAAAATTATATTATATAATAATATATTTAACAAAGTAATTAGTTAATAAATTTTAAATATAATAAACTAATTATTTGTCAAGTAATATAAAATAAACTTTATTTATTTTATATTTTTATGTTGTAGTTTAAAAAATTATTTTAATATTATAAAAAAATTGTATAATAATTAATGTTAATGAATAAAAAAACTTATATTTTTTAGAATAAAAAATTTTTATTTTTATATAATAAAATACGTGATAATCTTCTTTTATATATATATATATATTAGGGGTGGTAAAATGGGTCAAGTCCGTTGAGCCAACCTGTTGAACTCGCTAAAAAATGTGGGTCAGACTAAAATTTGAAATCTGTCAAATTAAAAAATGTGGGTCAGACTAAAATTAAAAAGATTATCACATATTTTACTATATAAAGGTAGAAACTTTTTGTTCTAAAAAGTATAAATTAAATAAATACAAAAAATATAAATTTTTTATTAATTAAGATTAATTATTATGCAAATATTTTTGTAATATTAAAATAATATTTTAAACTACAATATAAAAATATAAAATAATTAAAATTTATTTTATATTATTTGACAAATAATTAGATTGTTATATTTAAAATTTATTAACTAATTACTTTGTAAATATATTATTATATCATATAATTTTTTTAAAAATATTTATAAAAGTAAAATTTATTTAAAAAGTTAAAGATTAATTTTTTTATTTAGGTATGTATTTAAAATTATATTATTTATTTTATTTTTTTTAAAAAATTAAAAAAATAAAAAAGTTAATATTTTCATGTATTATATATAATATTTTGAATAAATTATATTTTTAAAATATTTTTATAAAAAATTATATTATATAATATCTTTAATAAACATAGTTAGTTAATAAATTTTAAATATAATAATCTAATTATTTGTGAGTAATATAAAATAAAATTTTAATTATTTTATATTTTTATGTTAGTTACAGTTTAAAATATTATTTTATAATAATTTTTAAATATTATAAAAAAAATTTGCATAATAATTAATTTTAATAAATAAAAAAATACTCATATATTTTATATTTAATTATTTAAGAATAAAAGATTATGTTGCCGTTTAAAATATTGTGTATTAAAGTATTATTATTTAAAGTATTTATTTATGTACTAGGATATTCTATATTTATTAGAGTCCATCAATACTCTTCTTTTATATTAACCGTTGATTTTTATCTAATAAGATCTAATAACCTATATAAGTTAGGCTCGTTCAATAAGCACATAATTGTTAAGCTCGTTTTAGACAAATCCCCTAACACGTGCCTTAACTAGCATATTTAGGAATAGTTTAAAAGAAAAAGTTTATGGCATATAATTCCCTAAAAAAGTATGCGTTAACATTTCTAAAAAATTTTGGAACATTTTGGTCGACCATTTAAGCTTTATTTTTGGATTTTGTTGACCTTTTAATCTTAAATGAGGCCTGTGGTGAAGCTAAATGGGCCAAAAGCCTGATCCATGTCCAATGATTGGATCCGAAACCAGGCTTCGTTTCGGACCCAACTCTCAAATCACTGAGTCAGTGAAATGTGAACTGAACTGAAGCTCGAAACGCAAAGCAGGCGAAGATGGCAGTGGAGATTGACGACAAAGACTTGAAAGCCGCCGGCGCTGAGCTCTTCGCTGATGGCGGCAATCGCGGTGTTCGCATCCATGGATGGCTGATCGAGTCTCGCACACACTCCATTCTCAACTCCGCAGCTATCCAAGAGTCAGTAATTTTTCGTATTCTCAGTTAACCCTAACTTTGCAACTTTTTAGGATGTTTCCACATTTTCATGGCGATGTGAGAAAAATGTGACCCTTTAATTGCGTATATTATTCTTAATTGGATATTTGAGCCTTTGATTCCTTTGCTTTGTTTTGTAATGATGATGGATCATGTGTCGCAGGTGGGAACATAAACTTGATACTAATCATTTACCGGAAATGGTTTTTGGGGAGAACACGTTGATTCTGAAGCACTTGAGCAGTGGCACCAAAATTCATTTTAATGCGTTTGATGCTCTTTGTGGTTGGAAGCAGGAAGCCTTGCCACCAGTTGAAGTTCCTGCAGCGGCTAAGTGGAAGTTTAGAAGGTAATGGATGAAATAATGCACTACCATGTTTTCTACCGTAGCTCAAAAATCAAAATTCCTTTGTTATTAGATACATCATGAAACTGCTTAGTATTTGATTGCGGCATTTACTCTTATTGGATTGGATATGAATGTTTTCTTACCACCATGCCATTATCATCGTGATAGCTTTTTTTGCACGAGGTATTTATGTTGTAAGTCTCACATTCTCTTTGGGGAAAATGTGCAGCAAGCCTTCTCAGCAAGTAATACTAGATTATGACTATACTTTTACAACACCTTATTGTGGAAGTTGCACAGTTGAGAATGATAAAGATATGGTATGCATTTATACGTTCTTCTTCTTTATGGACTGAATCTACCAACTTGACTGCATTTCTTTTTCGTTTTGAGTCATTTGTTCAAACAACATGATTTTTGTAATGTGTGATCTAACTGCTTTCAATAATTTATTGATAACTACAGCTACATAGTGATAGAAGATATTCAATTTTTGTATGGCAGAATGCAAAAGAAACTTCTGAGAAAACAAGCAATATCCTTTGGCAAGACTGCAAGGAACAAATTGATTTGGTTGCATTGGCATCCAAAGAGCCTATATTGTTTTATGATGAGGTGAGTAAAACTACCTTAACTAATCACCTCGCTAGTCTGTATTCAGAACAGTTTTTGTATACGAATTTTTTTATGGGCCTTGGGATTTCTCTTCTGCATTGTTTAAGAAAATTGTGCTCACGTGAAATCAAGAAATAGAAATAACATGTAGTTGCTGTTGATCTGACTATTTTGACTTGTTAATCACCTAATCTGCATAGAGAGTAAAATAGTTTAGTTAGTCTGCTATATATTTATAATATTCCAAATCCAAAGTGTTAATGTATACTTTATCTGAGTTTTTCATTTGTAGTAATAAATTGCCCACATTCTCTTCTTTTATAGCATTTGCTTTTCATGACAAATAAGTTCTCATCGTGGACAGGTAGTCCTATATGAGGATGAACTTGCTGACAATGGAGTATCACTTCTTACTGTAAAAGTGGTAATAACTTTTCCCCCTTTACTGATGGGGGTTTTCCTTGTTTGTATGAAAATTAAATATGACTGCCAATGACTAGTGGCATCCATTTTTTGTTTTGTAGAGAGTAATGCCAAGTTCTTGGTTTCTTCTCCTGCGATTCTGGGTTAGCAACTCTCTTCGTTTACTACGTTAACAATTTTCTTACCTTGCAATCGTATAACATGCCGAAGATTTCACTAAGGATCATCAGTTCTGTTGACGATCTTGGATCTTCTAGACAGCACATTTACTTGCTTTATAGAGGCTCTTGAAACTCATTTTTTATTGATTGATCTGGTACTTTTCAGCTTAGAGTTGATGGAGTGCTCATTCGACTGAGGGAAACTCGCATGCATTGTGTATTTGGTGGAAGCACAAATCCCATTATACTTCGGGAGACTTGCTGGAGAGAATCTACATTTGAAGCTTTGTCTGCTGTAAGTGTGTAATGTCCAATATCCATGTGCATCTTGTTCCTTACAGTATTTCCAAAAATAGTTTCCTTCCATTTGACACTTGAGACAGCATCTGTTTGCGGATTGAGTGCTTGTCTAGTGCTCGCTATGCTGAGATGATCTATGGTAATGATTTTAGGAATTTTTAGAAGCAAATTCCATCATGGATGAATTAGATGCTATTGTAGTTTCTGGATTAGCATTACTGAAGCAATTTCTGTCTGTCTCAATATCTAGAATTCGCATATCAATCTTAAGCAACAGGAATAGTAAAAAGACATTGTCAGAGAAAATAGTTAATTTAGGAGAGATTTGTAGAACACCTTAATTTTTATTTCTAAAATTCTGCTTAATAATTATTTGTTCATTACTTCCTTTCATGTTGTTCGGTTTGATCCAAAAGATAAGAAATGATTATGTATTAGTTGTGCAAAGTTGCAAATAATAGAAGTAGAATTGATGTCAACCAATTATTTCGTCATTTTCTCCTTTATGTGGCAAAACTGCAGGTCCCACCCAAACATAAAACCGTAAAATCACAAAAAATAGGTCCCACCGAAGCATTGTCTTCTTTTCCCGTTTATGTCTCTATACAATTCCTACTCATTTGGACAGATTGAAGAACCATGGGCTCCTTTTCATGCATCTCTACCTAATATTTTCAATTATGTCTGTTTTGTTATTAAACACACAGAAACATCTGAGTTCTCAAATCTCTGTTATTCCTAATTCTTTGCTTTATAATCTGTCTAACCGAAAATTTTGGGAATGTTCAAGTCTGTTGACGTTGACAGCCAGCTAGATGACTGGCAGTAGTGATAAACTCATTGTATTATACTATTATTACTTTAGACTTTGGACTGATAGTTTTTCTTTGTTTTTGTTTTTATTCTTATAGGGCTCTTATTTCTCCTGCAGTTTCTTTGTCTTAGCTGTCATCTACAAGAATGGTTGTAATTTGATGTTTAACGCCTCTCTAATTGATTGGTTCATGCAGAAAGGATACCCTTTTGATGCCGCTACATATAATGATCCAAGCATAATCAGCCAGAGGCTCCCCATCATCATGCATAGGGCTCAAAAGCTTGTTATTTCCTCTTAAGTTATATGGCTGTAAATTCCCTATAATGTAAAGGGATTATAATCAATTCTTGTTCATATTTTTATTCAAACTTCTGGCATGGCTATTGAAACTATTACTTGCGTCATGAGGTAATATCAAGTCAAGATGCGTACTTATCATGCTCTGTGCTTATAAAATTTATTATAGAATAGAATAATTAAAGATGGCAAAAAGAGAAAATGCTTGGAAGTTGGAACTCAGCATATACTCGCATAATAGTCATTTGAGAACAAGGATTTGCTCAAATGCGTCAATAGTTTGAAAGTACTTTTTCGTCTTGGAACACAACCTCGTGAAACATTCTTCTATACAACTTTAGCATTCATTATCATGCAAGAAACATTTCCCTTTCCTGCCTTCATGTTTCAATCCTCTCGTTCAAAAAATAGAAAAGAAACAAAGAAGAAATTCATCTTGTAGATATCACTAATATTACCAGCTTTACATCTCCATAGAATTTGGTTATTAGATAGTTTATAAGTTTGTGACAATTTTCATTCCCAGTTAGTTTTTTAGTTCAATTAGGTACACTTAATCTCAATTCTAATATTTCACCAATTTGTCAGTCTGCCTAACAATTAGGAATTGATTCTATTATTTAAGTATGGACAAGTGTTATCTTTGCTTCGATATTTTTTTTTGGGCACTGGTCATTGCTTAATTCGTGCGTTAAAGAAAACATATTTTAAGAATGCATCGTTAAATTCTGAATAGAAATAAGTCAATAACTATCATTTTGTTGTATTATTATGTTAATCCCGATGTTGACACGCCAATAAATGTTCATGTTTTAGATAATTATTTTTTGGGTCCGAAACCGAAAGGTCAGTATTACAATTTTTACACTTGTATTAATATGATTTAATCTTGATGTTGACACGCCTGCCTAGAAAGCTTCTTTTTTTTTTGCGTTTTAATTTTTCAATTGCTTGTAAATCTGGATTCGTCAAATTTCAATTAAAACCAACCTTAATACAATTATTAAGAGTTGAAACTTCACGTGTATTGGTGGAACTTCAACTTGAAAGTACATAGATAGCCTTGGCCACAACATTTTGTCAGTGAAATACGATGTGATTCTCGAAAGTACAGGAACTAAGAAAAAAAACCCAAAAAAAAAAATCAGGTTTCCAAGGTTAGCAAAGCAAAAACTCCTGGATAAGTTAGACACACGCCAAAAAGAGCACTGCACATGAGGATTATTTCAAGCATCATTGAAGTAGAAAATAGTAGGTAGATATATATATATATATATATATATATATATATATATATATATATATATATATATATATATATATATATATATAACAATATCTATAACATGTTATAGACAGAGGAAAACATCCTTACCCATCACAGTAAGTAGTACCAACCATCATCCAAATCCAAGCTCTTGATTCTTGGAAGGTGAAGGGTCCTACCTGTTATCAATCTTCAAAAACTCCTGTGTCACAGTCTGAGGTCTAAATCAAGCTTGAGTGGTTCCTGCTGCGGCTCTGGTTGTTGTGGAACCAAGCGAAAGCTTCCGGGCCAAACCAGATCAGTTGGCTCCTCAGCCATGAAAGGTGTCCATGCCATTCCAAGCCCTGATGATGCATATGCATCATGAAAGGTTGGTGCCACCATGGCTCCTCCACTTCCACCACCTCTGCATGGCTTTTGCACCAGTGAATGAGGCTGAACACCGAGTGATCGCATCATTGGAGTGCTCATCATGGGAAATCCCATCATGGCCATGGTCCGCTGAGACTGATATCTTCTTGCAGCACCTCTTTCCCTTTTGTGCGCGTTCTGATGACCCCCTAATGCTTGCGAGCTATAGAACTTCCTCATGCAGAAGTTGCATGAGAAAACTTTTGTTGCAGTGACTGGTCTTGTTTGTGATGATGATGAATCAGGGTCCCCTGCTGTTGTGAGTGATTTGCCTCCTAAACTCAGGTTCAACCACTCTTGAGGATTATTCTCATGATCACTTTCGTCATTGTTCTTTCCTTCATTCATCATCCCTTCCCCTTGTTGTTCCTTGGCTGTTGTCAAAGTAGCCTCATCTTCCTTGATCATCATCCCCAAATTCTAATACAAGTTGTTGTGAGTGGTGATCAAAGAAAAGTTTAATTATTGAGAAAAGGGGGAAGCTTAAAGAATACCTTTTTGAAGGTGTTAGATCAAAAGTAAGAGAAGAGAAGAAGAAAACTAAAATGAAGAGAGTGGGAAGTGAGATTGGAAAGGTTCTTTTTTTTTTTAAACTATAATTTTGTGTCATCCCAATCAGTAACCCCACCTAGTGATGCTTTGTGCTATAGGGAACAATGCTTATGTCATCTTTTCAAAGCTTAGGATTCCCCATTATAATCTTTTTTCTCCTTTTTTTCCTTTTTTCTCCTCACAAAGTACCAACCTTTCTTGGCTATCTTAGGAATAGCCATAGAAATACAAGGTTGACAATACTAAATCTTCCCCATTCATTGTCAAAATCAAATCTCACAAATTTATTTGAATTGCCTGCCATGTGTGCCTATTACCCCATCTATGTGTATCTATCTATCTTTCTATATATCTGCCATACTTTATTTTGTTTGCTGAGTAGTGAGTAGGGTACATATATATGATGATGGATTCCAACATGGAGTCTTCATGTTTATCCACATTGGCCACTGTTACAAGAATTTGCATTGGTGTTTTTTTTTTTTAAATTATTTCCCACCTTTATATTCCAATTGATAGTGAAAGTAGGTTCTGACTTGTGAGCCTAAGCATATGTAGGGTAGTGTGTGTTTGGCTTTTCATTGCTTTATGATTTGATGTTTTGTTGGGAGGAACTGTACCCAGCTTATTTCCAAAATAATGGTGGCTAAAAAGTTGGAAACAAGATAATGAGGTACTTCCTATTTTAGAATAGTATTTTCTGTCTGGCTATGGGCATCTACGTGGGTGTTTTCTTGTTGGGGCTTCTTGGTGTTCCCTTCCAAACTTATTGTGGCCAATGTGTGAATGCACAGTTGCCAGAAAATGCATCAAAGGACCAACTTGCAACTTGCACTACTTCATTCAGTTTTATTTAATCTAATTCAGTGGTCCTAGATGGAGCCACTTGTACTTTGGCCTAGCCTCATCAAACTCACTCATAACATGGCAAAATTATTCACACCTTCCCTTGTAACTTGAAGTTGGTTCTTCACATCTTTTCTTTTCTTTTTTCGTCTAATAGACACTGACATTTCAACAACCAATTAGACCCCAGCTTTGTGGAGTTTACATTGGAGTTTGGAGGTTAAAGTATGCATTTGCATATCACTGAATCCAAGGGAATAGCCTTGGCTGCTGTCTCATGGTCATGGTCTTTTTTGATAACCACAAGAGAGAAAAGCCAGATATTTCAAGTTTTTACTTTTTAAGTTAGGGTGGAAGTGGAAATTTTATTATATGAATTTGATGTATACATATAGATTTACCCCATAGTTATCTCACAAGAGTGAATCCAAGGTAAATTGATCAAACAAGATGGTTTGTCAATGAATGGAGATCCAACAAATCTAACAAGATTAAGGTACAAGTACAGAAGTATTGTATAGAGAAAATGACAAGATAAATGTGACAGGCTTGATGACAAATGCAGCAACAGAAGAAAATTAAAGAAAGGATAAATGAAAGTAACAAGCAAACAATTGCCTCTTGAAGTGTGGATGGATGAGTCATGGCTCACAATGGGATCAAATTTTGCCAAATTCTCCATAGTTGGTTATGGAAATGCAACCATTAGGCAAGAATCGGGGAATGTTCCTAGTCTGGTTTATACATATTTTTGTTTTATTTTTAAGGTATGATACACTCTTTAAATGTTATTTAGATTCAACAAAAATTTACTTCGATTGTTAAATGTTTGATGCAGCCAATGAGTTATAACTCAAATGACATAGTCTCTCCATACTCATCTAAGAGGTTGCGAGTTCGAATCTCCCTATCTTTACTAAAAAAAATAATGTCTGATGCAACTTTTTTTGTAGTCAAGAGAGCAAATCGGTTAGAAAGTAGACTAATGATTAGAGATAAAGAAACTTAAAAACATTCTGCGGAGTTAAAAGAGATCTAAATATGAATATAAGACATCTTACCTAATGGGGCTTTTGTGGTTGTAGTAGTAGTATAATACACTGCTGAATATAGAAATTAACCTTTTTTTTCTAATTACCAAAAAAAAAAATTAACTTTTTCTACAGTGAACATTTTTTTAAGAAAAAAAGAATGGTAAATGGCTAAACTAAATAGTTTAATTAATATATGCTAATAGTAAAAAATTATTTTATATTTATCAACCAATTGAACTTAAGGCTCTGAATGACTGACCATCCACGTAGTGTAAAAAATATATTAAAAATATATTACTACACTAATTTCATGTGTAAAAAGTTCACAAAAATCAGTCCGATGTTTAAAACATTACTTTCAACCAAATAATCCAACGGAGAAACTTGTATTTAGTTTGATTCGGCTTAAACAAACGATATACTTCTTATTACTTCGTTTAACTTTTTGAAGAATTACTCTTAGAAAATTTAAGTTTAAAGAATTACTTTTTAATTGTGCGTAGTTTGAATATGTTAAAAATATGTGTAAAGAATAGTGAAATTTCAATTCGCAAAATTAAAAGTAACTTTATTTTGGTTATCCTAAAATAGGAATTAATTTGAACAGCCAAACTTAAGTGTGGGCGGAAACCAAACATTCTCTTAAGCAGTTCATACTCATAGAATTTAAGATCATTTATGATTCAACACTTTTCCTCTATTCTTATTTCTCCGGCACAATTCCACTTTAGTTAGAATTTGGTTAATCCCACTATATGTGTCGCCCCCTTTCAATTCTTGCAAGAAAAATGCATCCCTCCATTTGTGTAAGGAAAAAAAAAACTACTATTCCCAAAAACAGAAGTGGAAAACAGCAAACATGTACAACATTTAACCAAAAGCCACAAATAATCAAGGTCTAATCTTTAATGTATTTGCAATTTGAAAAGAAAAAAGAGGTTCTTCTACCCTCTTACTGAATCAGAAATAGTCAAAATTAAGGATAGCAAAACGGATTAGGGTCTCACTTCCTACAAATGTCACTTCCCAGAAAATACTATTCATAATATATTGATCCGCCATATCCTTGAAGGCAGTTATGCAAATCCAATAGCTTTCTCACGTACCTGCAGCAACAATGCAGGTCATAAGAAAATAGAAGTACAGTAGATTACATGTTGTCAGATACAATCTTACAAAGCCATCTCCATAGCACTTGTTTACAAGTTAATATAAATAAAAGAAAAGATTCAGAATTTATATCATCACGCACATGGACATGCATGGCATCATTTACCCCGAAACCATAAAAATACTAGCGATTTCTGGATACTCAACATGGTAGCCACATCTAAAATGTAGATTGGCTTAAGCCAGAACCAGGATGTAACAACTTAAAGAAGTACTTTACTACTTCAACGAAAAGAAGGCAATAATTCCAATCATTATTTACATCAAAGGATAGGTGGTAACTTTATTCGCCACACCATGCCTAGCTGCCTGAAACTTGCAAATTGCCTTCACAGGCAGAATTTCAAGCAGGGAGTAACAAAAACCTCACATCTTTCAGACCAATGGATTGAAGTTGGGTGATAAGTTCAACCAAAACAATTAAAGGGGATTTAGTACCTCAACTCAGGAATCAGGATCACCTGTGAAAGGAATGAAGTTTCCCATTAGTCGTACTAGAAGAACTGATGAAAGGGTTGAACATAAAGCCGTTTCCAGGATGACTTAGGCAGGATTTTATTTTTTAGTTAAAGTAAATTTATACACAGAATAGATCGACAATAGATGGCCAAGTTGTCCCATCACATGACTTCATTGTGAGAAACCTCCATGATTCAGATTGTAAACATAGAAAATCTTATTTGAAACTGATTTCAAGGAATTTAAAAAGACAAATACCAGAAGGATATGTAGGGTATATCTCACTACTTCATTTACTTCCTCTCTAGATGTCATCAACCACTCTCACTTGTATATGGATTTAAGTAAAAACACTTTAAAACTTATAATCTTAGATTAAAGGGGGGAAAAAGGAACCTACTATGCAGCATTCTTCTCTCGCCACTGGATGATCAATGTCCTTTGCGCATCACCCATCTTTTCCATTCCTACCTATAAATTCGAATCTTAATACCTTCTCATTAACCAAGCTAGAGAGAGAGACTTGACACACTTCTACCCAATTCACCTCCGTCAAAACTGGACTAACTAAATTTAAACACTTATCTGAGCTTCTCTAAGGCAATTAATTGGAAAACACACGAAAGAAATAAAAAAAAAAGAGCGTTTTCAAA
Source organism: Arachis hypogaea (assembly GCF_003086295.3). Classification (NCBI taxonomy): domain Eukaryota; kingdom Viridiplantae; phylum Streptophyta; class Magnoliopsida; order Fabales; family Fabaceae; genus Arachis; species Arachis hypogaea. The sequence continues at coordinate 112,131,194 of NC_092044.1, forward strand.
GAGTGGCATAAAAATGATGATGTTAAAAACGAGGTAAAACATTTTGAATGGGGGTTTTATTTATGTATCCTAGAACCAGCACAAGACTCACAAAGATACTTTACTAGCGATCTTGACAAGAACGACGGAAGGTACCATGGGAGAGATCGCAACAAGCACGCGCGCTAACAGCAAGGTGCGATGTGAGACACGCCACGGCCATCGTGCTATGAACTGGTAACAGTGATTGCATGCACCCTAATTCCCCCAAGTTCCTGTCCCAAACACACATTCACAAATCACAATATATATATATATATATATATATATATATATATATATATATATATGTATTTATTTCAAAGATTGGAAAAGGAAAATGAAAATTTGAAAGTGGAACCTGGAAGCAGGGATAGAGAAGCGGCGGGAGTGGAGGCGAGGGGCAGCGAGTGGCGGAGGACGGAGGCGGGGAGCGGATGGGCGGAGGGAAGCCCTAGCTGTGGAGATTAGTGAGCGAGAGAGAGATCCAGAACGCCATGCCATTGCTGATTTGCTTCCAATGAAAATCGAAATCTGAGAAATGAAGAACTCAACAACTGAAGCGTGAAGACTGAAGAGGGGTTTGCGAGGGTTTTGGGATGGCACCTGTGGCTGTGGTAGGTTAAGCCGGGCATTCCTTAAACGCAGTCGTTTTACATTTGGGTTGTTAACATTGGGCTTAGCCTTTCCTCTTAATAACATTATTTTTTTGGAATCGGATGCTGGGCTTAGAACCACCCTAATTTGCTTCGGTCCAAAGTCCGTTTGACCGTATATACTAAACAAATAAAAAATATTATATACCATGACCAAAAAAAAAAAAAAAATATTATATACAACCAACTTTTTTTAATGAGAAAGTATAGGGAACCAATGGCCTAAGCGTATAATGTGTATAATGGAGGTTTAGAAAGTATTAGAGATATGATCATTAGTATTACATTGTCCTGTCAGGTTACGTTTTTGGAATGAGTGGTTTCATAACGTGGTATTCTAGATAGTATGGGTGATGTTCATTTTATTCACCCTTTTTTAATCAAGTGATTAGCTCATTCATCCGCTTAAAAATTCATTGGTCAATGGCCAACAGAATAAAACATATGCTTAATCAATTGCACAATTTGGAAAGCCTAACTCCTAAGCTTTACTCTGTAAGATCTTGATACTCAAAATAAGTAAATAACATTAATGGTCCATTCACGTGTAGCTGAATAAAGAAAATATAGGTCTTTTTAGGTATTGAAACAAATGGTAGTATTATACTATTAAATGCCTTTATACCCTCAACTGTTGTGCAAATACATTGATCGAATATTTCACTGTTAAATTACATGATCCGTGGCTAAGATAACACTCTTCTAGGAAGAATACAATTATAAATCATTATAAAATGAAATGAAATGAATCAAGATGTACCAAATGAATGCAAGCTCCTTAGTGGAATTATTGACCAGGTTGGAAGAAAGATTTCAATGAATCACTTAAAGAGAGTATGTCTTCACACACTTCAACTGATTATTGTAAGAGTAAACTATGCCTGGTGATAATTCTGCTAGCACCATGGTTTCTCTATGGTGTAGTCTTACTTGGGATTTCTGGTTTTCTGACCATAGCCCAACTTCATGCAGATCACCTTCTTTCCAGCATATGTTCACTGTGATCCCGCCACGTGCTTTCAATCCTTTCACGCAGCCGTTCGGCCATTTGTCGCGAGGCAATGCCGGAAGCAAGTAAAGGTCCTTCATTGTGCTCTGAACAAGCATTTCTGCAACTGCTGTTGAAAAACTGAAAACATACCATTTGTCAACACTCAACAGGTTTCTAAAGCAAGAGTTTTATTTATGATCAATGAGAAAAGTATATAGTTATACTTCAGCTCAAGCTTTTATATGGTGTTAGTGAGATTGACAAGATAGAAAAATGGTAGAGCTCTTTCATAAATATGTGGTTTACCCAAAGTTAGCATCAATCTGGAATGGAGGATGTGTAGTGAAGAGGTTACTGTAGAGTCCTCCTTCATAATTACTTTCATGAAAAGGGTCCACCAATACAATCAAGTGCTTTATCATGCGATATGCATGCTCACTGTTCTTAAGTCTTGCCCATAACGCAGCTTTCCAAGTTGTTGACCACCCTGGACCTTCCTCTCCTGAATCACAGTGCAATATTTTATAGTACCAAGGATAAAAATTTGTAGCTTTATGTCATAGATACAAGGAAACATAAACATAGTAGTATTGTAAGAAATATCAGGCATGCATATTGTAAGAAAAAGTTAAATGTTCACACCAAAACACAAACCTCTTTTAATTAGAGTATAATCTGCGGCTTTACAGAGGTCTGGAGTTTTGTCAGGAGTTATTGTGTGCCCTGGAAACAGGCCAAATAAATGTGAAACATGTCTATGATGTATTTCAGGGTCTTGGAAATCTTCTGCCTGAAAAACAAATAAGGTCTTAAGTTAGCATGTTGTTTAAAACCAACATAGAATGCAAGACCTTATTTATTCTCTGTTGATCAGTGAAATAAGAATAGATACCATGGACAATAGAGAATGGAGGGCATACATACCCATTCCATAATGGAACCATCACTAGCAATTTTTGTTGGTGGAAGCTTGGACTGAACCTCAGTTACCCTTTTGATAATAGCATCATTACTTGTTCCCAGAACCTGTATTTGAGGAACTTATTGACCAAGATAAAATCAGGATAACAGGAAACAACCGTTGCTTTGAGCACAAGATCAACTTCACCTCAGCAGCAGATACAATTGAAGAGAAAACTTCTTTGATGATCGATATGTCCATAGTAGTCGAGTAGCTCACACTGGCAGGCTTTTGATCTGGTGCAATGAACATGTGCTCTGGTGAAGTTGATGGGTTGGTTTCTAATAATCCATTAGGACCTTCAATCAACCAATCCAACAGAAACGAAGTACAACCTTCCAATAAAGGATATGCCTTATTTTTTAGAAAATCCTAATATGAAACAAAAATCACTCATTACTATAGATATGAATACCCCAAAAAAGGAAAGGAAATACTAATGCAAGTGCCTTCATAACTTACTTTGTCCATTGTATAAGTATAATGCTCCCATAGATGGGTACAAAGCCAAGCTCCACCCATTGGCCATAATGCCCAAACTGCAAGACCTCGATCTGGGGACGATTTAGCCCATATGTCAGAAACTTGATGTGCAACCCAACCGTTTGCTTCATAGTTCACCTGTATACAGTATCAAATGGTGTTCAGGATGCAATATATGAAATCCATGAGATGATGGCTAGATTGCTGTGCAAATGGCTATATGCTATAATAACCTATATTTCGTTTGCTTCAAATGGAGCCGAGGAGAGAAGAAGGAGGAAATACCTTTGCAGTTTTACTACCAGTGACTGACAAAGAGGAAATGTAATCAAATAATGGCTCTTGACATTCATGTAGATTGCAAGCAAGAGTTGGCCAATAGTTCATTTGAAGATTAATGTTCAAGTGAGGCGCACCGCTGCATGATAACAAAGGAATACAAGTTACAAACTCTACTGCATTCCTGCTAATACAGAAATTAGTATTAAATGAAATGAACATGATAGAAAAACATACTCCCATGCAGGCTCAAGATTCTTGTTCCATATGCCCTGTAGGTTTGAGACCTGAGTTCCAGCACGCGAACTAGAAATTAGTATATACCTACCATATTGAAACAAGAGCTCCACAAATGAAGGATCTTCATCTGTTTGAAAAGAGCTGATTCTCGCCGAAGTTGGAATGGTTTGAGGGATGTTAGATTGAGAGGAAGCCAATTTCCTATCCTTCACAGCAGCCTTGCTGCTTTTTGAGAGTTGCAACGACACACGATGAAATAGATTTTGATAGTCATCCAAGTGGCGTGCATAAAGGTTAGCATATGACAACTTTTTAACCGATTTCATTGTATTGAGGGAATCTGAAGTAGGATTCTTCTTAGAGTTTTCAGGCTTAGTGAATGGCCCATCAAATGAAGAAGAAGCTGTCAGAAGCAAAATAGCAGAATCTGAACCTTCAATCCTAAGCTTTGGACCTTCCAAAACATGCACAACCCCCTTCTCACCAGTAATTTGTACATCAAGGACAGCAGAAAACTTAATTCCCTTCGGATCAATACTTGAATTAGCCATCGATGAAGGTGGTGACTTTGCATTCGGTGGTATCCTTCTGCTAGGACAACTTCCTTCCATTATTACCTGATTTTGGCCACTAACTTGCAAATTGTGAGGTAATTTACTATCCAAAGACACTGTAAATGACAAAGAAGCTGGCTTGCTTGCAGAAATCCTTGACACTATCACTTGGTCTGGATAAGAAGCAAAATGTTCTCTGCTGAATTCAACATCACCAACAGAGTATTTTACTTTTGCTGTTGCAGTATCCAAATCCAGCTCTCTGTAGTAAGACTCATTCGAGTATGCAGCATGAGAATCGTCAAATTCTAGCTTGATATCACCAAGAAGTTGGTATACCTTCACATTAAGACATATCAGTTAGAGATGATTACCAACAATGACTATATTAAAGCTTCTACCAACTCAGAAAAATGAGAATCCTAGTTGAATAAAAGCATGTAACTTATATATTAACAATTTAGCAATAACATATCATGCTGCTGGGTTGTCAAAACTTATTTTGGTGATGGATATATTTACTGTAACAAATTACTTACAGCAGAAGGCTCTCCTGACAAATTGACAGCTTCTTCTGTAGCTTGAGAGTAATTTCTGTTATCAACAAGTTTTCGAACTTTAGCCAATGCTGCTGGAGCACTGCTGTTGGTGTAATCGCCAGGCATTCCAGTCCAAAGTGTGTCCTCTGTTAAAGCAATTCAAGAACCATCATGGTCTCACATAAATGATAGCAATCTACTTTCAAACTCCAAAAGAATATGAATCAAAATCTAATTGTTTTTTTTTATCCCATGTTGAGTTTCTAGCAACAAACTAAACTGCCCAGAGACAGCATTCTATCAATTATTTTTAAGTCATAATTAATGGCTTGTATCAGTATACATACCGTTTTAAAGGTTTTAAGATTTTTGTGAAAATAATATTTTATGTTAATAATTTAAATATGAATAAAAGAGAAACTGACTACTTATTTAACAGTTTAGTCTTTTCAAAATGCACGTGATATAGCTTGGTCCATGAAAGATTTTGAGATATATATACACACACTACATGTTGACATCTTTTGGATCATTCATTTTTATTTTTCATGCTCACAGTTTATTTATCATGTGACATTATTCGGAGACTAACACAATGCCATATGCATCTTTTAAGAACTAGACAAAAGAACATATTAGAGTAATTAATATTATACATTATACTAATATAAATCATAAATGTATATTTGGGAATTAAATAACCAGTCTATTCAAAATAAAACTTACCTAAAATAATTGTTTTCCTAGAGGGAGAAAAAAAAAGCTGATGAAAATATCCAAAAGAACACGAAAAGATAAGATCCAGCAAAAAGTGTGCAAGATTTGGACTTTCTAAAAAAGAAAGACACTTTAAGACTAACCATTTAACTGGAGAAGCTCCGATGAAACACCACCCCAAATCATAGCCCCAAGACGGCCATTTCCGATGGGTATGGCATCGGTCCAGTTGATTGCAGCTTCAGAGAACGTAACCTTCAATGGCCTGCTACCACCACCACCACCATCCTCTTCCTCCATTCCACTTATTGTCCTCCACCACTCTTTCTGTGGGGCTCTCTCCTCCATTGCAAAAGAAACAGATATTCAGAAAAAGCCAGAGATTCAGAAAGAGCAGCAGGGGTTACGGTTTAGCTACTTACTGGTTTTGTGGAATGAGAAGGTGAAGCATAGAAAAGAAACAACAGCAGAGTCAGCAATAGCCTTGCAGGAACTTGAAGTGAAGTCATCGAAGCGGGAATGATACAATGCAATCACAAAAGAATCTAATGCCTAATGCAACAACACAATTAGTTACAATTAAGCACACTATGGTAAGTAATAATATTATAATGAAATAATTAAAGGTAAAGTATATTATACTCAAGAAATGATGATGAAAAGAACATCAACCTCGTAAGTCGTAAAGAGAAAGGAGAATCTTGTTGGCTGTGGGAGTGGGAAGAAGAAGAAGAAGTAGTAGTAAATAAATAAATGGCACGTGAAGGTGCAGGATAAGTCCGGTGGGAGCTGCAACCTGCGGGACAATCCAGACTGTATGGTTTTGTATACATAGATAGATAGATGTACTAAGATTTACTATATGATATGATTTTGATGATATTTATATTTAAATTTAAATAAAAGAGGAGTACTAAATTACTAATTATTAAGAGTCAACAAATTTTATAATTTATAGTTATTAATTAATTATTATTAATATTTTTAATAATATAAAATTATATATAATAATATAAAATAATTTATTTTTTTAATTAAATACTGATAAATTTTAATAAAAATACTGTAATCTAAACTTCCTCTAAATGAAATAAAGAGAATGATTTGGTGGGATGCATTTTGGGATGGACAAGAAGCCAACAAGGACAGTAGTAGGCGGTGGATACGGTAAGCTAATATTGCATTTAAGAAGGAAAATCTCCCTCTTTACACACTATCTGTCACTCAATAAGTAACAATCAAAGAGCCAATTTCTTTTCTTTTCAGACCATACAGGTAAAAATGTTTTCCGAATTATTAAATCATGGGCACTCTACTATATACATGTTGGGGTGGTACAGAGAGAATATAAATTCTTTTTATAATTATTTTTTATTATTTTATTATTATTCAAAATATGATTCCTATTTTTATCGATTTCTCTTTTATGCTATTAAAAAAAATTCCTAAACTTACATTTATACCTTATAATTCACTTTAAATCATTTATAAAAGATACTTTTTAAATTTAATGATATTTTAAATAGATATTTGCTTCGGTACAATGATAAATTCATATGTACTAATACATTTAAAATATAGACAAATAATAATATACTATGTAAAATTTATTATTTACATTACTATTTAATTTATTTTTAAAAAATATATATCAGATTATTACTTTTACTAAAATACCCTTATAATTTAATAAAAATAAAAAATATCATTGTTTTATGAGTAACAAATACTTTTTAGATTTGATTTGAAATCTTATAAAAATATTTTGATAATTATTTAAAAATATATTTTTTTATTTTTAGAAATATTTTTTATCATTAATAACATTTATAATAGGTAAACAATGACTATTTTGAACAACATGAACAACTACCAATTAAATAAAAACACACTACACCTTTAAATTAATCATCTAAATTTTAATATTAAAATAATCATTCGTACACCTAGTGAAATAAACATACGATATATCCATTATTCATATTGTTTAATATTTTCATTGTCTATCTATATTTTTTCTTTTTAATTAGGTTTGTAAAAAATTCGCATTAAAATTTAATTTTTAAATTTTTTTTGCGAATATATATTTAAAGACCGGTAAGGTAGTTTGGAAATGTTTCAATTTTGAAAGGTATTAAATTATTAACGATTTTTTTTTTTACTAAATTATTAACGATTTAATAGTTTGGAGATATTTTTTGTAGCTTATTTATTTCTTAAATGGAAATGTGGGACTGTATATTCAAAAGTATAAAATCAATGCTAGCGTTAAATTTTAAATTCATTGTATCAAAAGTTAAACTCACCAACCAAACCATTTCTTATTTGGTTTTGTTGAAAGCGCTGAAATCTATCTACTTATAAACGCGTTTCACTGTACTGCATTCAGATCTTAGATAATAAATAGAAACGAAAATGAGATGTTCTAACTTCCAACCGGTTTAGGTTTAGGCACTGGCAACAACTCACCAAGTTTGTGCCATATATGTATCCAACAGTTCGGCCATGATCATTATCCCCATACATAAATAATATCAGCATGCTGAGGCTTCTGCTGTGGGGTCACATGCCCAAATAGCCCACTAGCATTTATTGTTTTAATTGCTACTTCTTAATTATCTCTGAGGGTGCCTATAAAATTTAAAAGTTAAAAGTTAAATGTTTTAGATACTCAAATCGTAAATGTCACACCCACTATTAGTTTAAATACAACTAGAGTCAGATTCACGCAAAATTAATTATACTTTACGGTATAATTTAATGAATATTATATTATTTAAAAATTAATTAGATAATATATAATTTAATGTTAAATTTAAATTATTTATATTAAAAATATTTTACAGAATATTTATTTAATAATTTGTATATAATTTTATATAATTATAGTGCTCATACTTTGTCTTCTCATATAATGTTCTTTGCTTTGCAAATAATTAAAAAAAAATTAAAAAAAATGAACGAGAATGAAAAATACCAAAAATATAATATCAAACTATATCATGATATATTTGAAAATATACTTAATAAAGAGATGTGTCAAATTTAAACTTACTTCAATTTAGAAAAATAAATAAAAATAAAAAATATAATATAAAATTATGACTTAATTTTATAATCATTTAGTAAAAAAATATGTAAAATTTAAATTTATTTAAAAGAGTAAGATAAATATATTATTAATATGTATACATTGTAAAATTTTAATATTAATAATTAAAATTTTTATAATTACTATTATTATAATATTTTTAATGTATATTATTGTATTTAATTAATATTTATGTTTCAGTGAATAATAATAAATAAGTTATTTTATTTTTTTAAAATTTTATCAAATGATAATTAGTTGATTTTTAAGTTTTGTCAACTCGTTAAAATTGCTTATGTGATATAATTAGAAGAAAAATATATGATTTAAATTTATTGTATAAAAAATTAGTATCAATTTTTATATAATAAAAATAGATAGGTAGATTGTGTTCACTACTGTGTCAGGAAAGTGATGTAGTGACACTTTGCTTAACTTTTAAGTTGGTATCATATATGTAAAGTAATCCAAATTAAATGACATAGTAAAAGCAATTAATTTTGTTTGCTGGAGTAATGCAGTTGAAATTAAGAACTACTCTTTCTCATACTATTCAATTTTAAAAACAAAAAATTTAATTTTCAAATATGAATCAAAATACCGCAAGCAAGTAACTTCAATCAAGTACTAATGAACATAGTTTCTTTTAGAATCCATGTGACCCAAAAAAAAAATTAAGATTTTAAGGAAGAAGCAGGTGTCGCGGTCATACAAAGAAAAACGTTATAAAAAGTGAGTTGGTATTGATCCTTTTAGTTGTTTATGGCTATGTCGAAAATAACAGGAAATTGATTACCTTTGTGTTTGGGTTTGTCTTTGTTTTTGTTAATGTGCCTGTTTATTTGTTGCTCCACGTTACTTTCTTTGTTTTAAAAAAAAAATTAAGATTTTGCTAGGAATATTTGTTAAGAATTTAAGAGTAAAAGATTTTTATTGAGAAAACAAAGATTTTAAGTTTTCCAATGATATATATAATATACGAGTTTGAACGTATACGTCATTACGTTACCTCAAGAATATACTTCAATTTGAGAAAGCCTGCGGTTTATAGTTTCTTCCGTAAGATCTTGATACTCAACGTAAGTGGTCTAATCACGTGAAGCTGAACTAAAAAAATAATGATGTTTTTTTATCGTTTGTATTAAAAAAATGGTAGCATTATTAACGGGTTTTATAGTTTATAGTTTGGTGGAAACTCAGGTGCAGTCGACTTCACGTGAAACTGATACTGAGAGTCGTTAAATGACTTGACTGATTTAACTAAATTTTCATCTAACGGGCTCTCAACTATGAACTTCACGTGAAGTCAACTGCATCCGAGTTTTCACCATAGTTTATACCCTCCATCGTAATGTAAATTCATTATATTGATTTACATATTCCAAGGTTAATTGGTTGAACTACCAAAAGATTTTCAAGGATTCAATTCAGCAATGGAATATGTCTTCAGTCTTCACACACTTCAACTGATTATTGTAAGAGTAAACTATGCCTGGTGATAATTCTGCTAGCACCATGGTTTCTCTATGGTGTAGTCTCACTTGGGATTTCTGGTTTTCTGACCATAGCCCAACTTCATGCAGATCACCTTCTTTCCAGCATATGTTCACTGTGATCCCGCCACGTGCTTTCAATCCTTTCACGCAGCCGTTCGGCCATTTGTCGCGAGGCAATGCCGGAAGCAAGTAAAGGTCCTTCATTGTGCTCTGAACAAGCATTTCTGCAACTGCTGCTGAGAAACTGGCAACACACAATGTTTTGTTTTCAGTTCAAGCCTTCATATGGTGGAAATACAAATATGATACAGTTCTTCCAAAATGATGGTGCTTGCCCAAAGTTTGCATCAATTTGGAAAGGGGGATGTGCAGTGAACAGGTTACTGTAGAGTCCTCCTTCAAATCTAACTTCATGTTCAGGGTTCACCAAGACAATCAAATGCTTTACCATGCGATATGCGTGCTCACTGTTGTTAAGACGTGCCCACAATGCCGCTTTCCAAGTTGTTGACCACCCTGGACCATCCTCTCCTGCAACAATGTTGAATTGTTTTCTAGTGTTAAAGGATTAAAAACTCCAGAGAGATAGGGTAACATAAACATAACAATCTCTAATCTGATAAGGCTTGTAACTCCTATACTGTCATTAAAATAATCTTAACTATCACACTGCATCATTTATAACTGTTTTAAAATGATGAATAACTTACTTACAACTATTAAGTTCTTTCAATAGTTTTCCATCATAACAAATAACAAGCCATGCATGTTGCAAGGAAAAGTTAACCATTAATTACTGGAAACAAATTTAGAAGTAGAAGTTCGCATAACAAACCTCTTTTAATTAGTGAGAGATCTGCAGCTATACAGATGTCTGGAGTCTTTTCAGGAGTTATTGTGTGCCCCGGAAACAGGCCAAATAGGTGCGAAAGATGTCTATGATGCACTGCAGGATCCTGGAAATCTTCTGCCTGTCAGATAAATAAGATCTTAAATTTGGCATGGAGTTGAAAGCCAATGCTTAATGGTGGGACTTGATCACCCTAAATCAGAACAAAATAACAAATACCACATGGCAAAATCTGGCAAAATGTGTTGCCTCAAGTGATCAAAGGGAGTTAAAAGTCCAGTATATCTAAATTAATGAATTAAGTGAGAAACCAGAGAACATTTTTAACATATCTTGACTCAAAACTTTATGACAATGAGTTTATAGGTCTTTTGAAATATACACTATTCAGTTAATCAATATGTGACCAAACTACTAACACTTTAAATTCTGACAAAATGGATAACAGAAAATGGAGGGCATACCCATTCCATAACAGATCCATCCCTAGCAATTTTAACTGGTGGCAGCTTGGACTGAGCCTCATTTACTCTTTTGATAACAACATCATTACTTGTCCCCAAAACCTGTATTTGAGGAACTTATTTTCCAAGATTAAACTAGCATGGTAACTAATAAGCATAAGTTTGAGCAAATGATCTTTTTCACCTCAGCAGCAGATACAATTGATGAGAAAACTTCTTTGATGATTGACATGTCCATGGTTGTCGAGTAGCTCACACTGGCAGGCTTTTGATCTGGTGCAATGAACATGTGCTCCGGTGAAGTTGACGGGTTGGTTTCTAATAATTCATTACGGCCTTCAATCAACCAATCCAACAAAAATAAAGTGCATCCTTCCAACAAAGGATATGCCTTGTTTTTGAGAAACTCCTAATATGAAAGGAAAGTCAATGATCCTTTCAGTATTTCTATTTTGTCATACTGAAACCACAAATACAAAATGCAATGAATGGCTCTATAGGTTATAATAGTAAATGATATGCAAATTCAACAACTTGGGAAGATCTAAAATTGCTAAAACCACTTTTACATCTCCTCTCAAGACCAGCTTTGAGCTGATTCTTTAAATTGAGGCCTGGATAAGTTATTCAAAAGCCACAACTTAACTTTGTCCATTGTATAAGTATAATGCTCCCATAGATGGGTACAGAGCCAAGCTCCACCCATTGGCCATAATGCCCAGACCGCAGGACCTGCATATGCGGATGATTTAGCCCATATGTCAGAAACATGATGTGTAACCCAACCATTTGCTTTATAATTCACCTGTATAAAGGATCAAATGGATTTCAGGATACAACATATAAAATATTAAAATCCATGACATGGTGACCAAATGCTCTGCTAATGGCTATATGCTACAGCAGTCATTGTTTCTTTTGCTTTTGGCTTCAATTGGGGAAAAAGGTGAAAGTAGGAGATACCTTTGCAGTTTTACTTCCACTGACTGACAAAGAGGTAATGTAATCAAATAGCGGCTCTTGACACTCAAGTAAGTTGCAAGGAAGAGATGGCCAATAGTTCATTTGAAGATTAATGTTCAAGTGAGGAGCACCACTGGATGACAAAAAAGAAGAAGCAGATAAATTACTTATATATATATATATATATGAAAGAAAAATCAATGATCCTTTCATACTCTCATGATAATTACTAATTAGCACACTTTTTGCTGTCTTTTTTATCTTGCCTTAGTTTAGGGGGTGGGTGGGGAGGCTACCTGGAAAAGAAATGAACATAGATAGGAAAACATACTCCCATTTAGGCTTAAGTTCATTGTTCCATATACCCTGTAGATTTGCCACCTGAGTTCCAGGACGTGAGCTTGAAATAAGTAGATATCGACCATATTGAAACAAAAGCTCCACAAGTGAAGGATCTTCATCTGTTTGGAAAGATTTGACCCTTGCCGAAGTTGGAATGGTTTGAGAGGAAATATTTGATCTTTTACAGAGTTTCAATGAAACACGATGAAATAAGTTCTGATAGTCATCCAAGTGACGTGAATAAAGGTTAGCATATGACAATTTTTTAACCGACTTCATTGTATTGAGGGAGTCTGAAGTAGGGTCTTTCTTAGAGTCTTCAGGTTTTGTGAATGGTCCATCAAAAGAAGAAGAAGCTGTCAGAAGCAAAACAACAGAATCCGAACCTTCAATCCTTAATTTTGAACCTTCCAAAACATGCACAGTCCCCTTTTCACCACTAATATGTACATCAAGAACAGCGGAAAACTGAATTCCCTTTGAATTGGCACTTGAATTCTCTTTTGTCTCACCAGGACAGCTTCCTTCCATTATTACCTGATTTTGGCCACTAACTCTTAAATTGTGTTGTAATTTGCTGTCCAATGATACTGTAAATGACAAAGATGCTGGCTTGCTTGCAGAAATCCTTGACACTATCACTTGGTCTGGATAAGAAGCAAAATGTTCTCGACTATATTCTACATCACCCACAGAGTATGTTACTTTTGCTGTTGCCGTATCCAAATCCAGCTCTCTGTAGTAAGACTCATTAGAGTATGCAGCATGAGAATCGTCAAACTCTAACTTGATATCACCAAGAAGTTGGTACATCTTCACGGGAAAAAAATCATAACAGTTAGAGAGACTCCCAAGCATGTTAAAGCGTCCATTAATTCATGTTCCAACTCCAAAAACCCAAATGATGACCACTAAGCACATATTTAGGGAGTGGAGTAGACAACCTCAAAAATATGAGAATCCTAGTTAAATAAAATGATGTAAATTATATGTAACAAAATAGTCACCTACTCAATTCCCCATTGACTATATATAATTGTGTATCATGTTGTTGATTTGTCAACACTAAAAACCAGGTTAATATACAAATCATCATTTACAAATTATGCAGTGGGGATTATATTAACTATAACATAGTACATACAGCACCAGGACCTCCTGACAATTTGAGAGCTTCTTCTGTAGCTCCAGAGTAATTTCTGTTATCAACAAGTTTGCGGACTTCAGCCAGTGCTGCCGGAGCAGTGCTGTCGGTATAGTTGCCAGGCGTCCCAGTCCAAAGTGTGTCCTCTGTAAAGCAATTCAAAAGTCTTCATTTCAGCAAACAACATGCATCAGAAAGAGATAGCTGCTTGGTTTCCCTCTGCAGGATGCAGCATAACCTTATGCTTGATAGCTCACATATATAATTTTCAACAAAAACATTCAACTGTTATAGCAGACTTTTGCTCCTTATCCCCAATTAATCTAACCAACATCATGACAATGCCTTCCTATAAAAAAATAGTTATGTGTGATGTGAATAATAAGAATGAAACAAGAAGAAATATTATTAAGTAGATGTGTAGTAGCATTTCTGATTTCTGAATATGTAATTTAGGATATGGCTATAATCAGCTTTCTATGCATGGTTTAGCCGAAATCTCTTCACTTTCATAAACATACATTCTAAAGAAAAATATCCAAAATGAAATCAAAAGAAAGAAAAATGATTTAGGGTGTTGGTTTACTAACCATTGAGCTGAATAAGTTCTGATGAAACGTCACCCCAAATCATGGCCCCAAGACGGCCATTTCCGATGGGTATGGCATCGGTCCAGTGAGTAGCACCCTCACAGAATGTTACCTTCAGGGGGACATCATCCTCCATATTCCACTCTCCATTCTCCTTCATTGCAAAATCAACACACTACTTAACATCATGCACAGTAGAAGGATATAAATTATTGAAGTAACAGTGCGTGCTGCAACTACTTACTGTTAATGATGAGGAATGGGTGAGTGGAACATTGAAAGCTAACAGTAGAAAGAGCAGTAGCCTTGCAACAACTGAAGATTGGTCTTCAATTGAAGTCATTTGAGGCCCCTGCTGCCTGCACTTTCTCCCACAAATAATATTGATTAGAGAAAACTATTTTAAAGTGATTATACTCAGAATATTGGAAATGGAATTTTGTTTAGTACATCCATCTCTTCTGTGCAAGCTAGTTATGTATTACTTTTTCTGATGCGGACTATTTATTAAAATTATTTAATATATTTAAATATTTATTATAGAATATTACGTTTTTATTATTATAATATTTTTAATATTTATAAATATATTTTTATATTATATTATTTTATACTAATTGAATAATTCACTCTTAGATTATTCTCCCTTTTCTAACATCCTCTACTTGTCTCTTGGTTCAGATTTCTACATAGATTGTCTAGTTATGTATAACTTTTCCTCTTCTGTTGTTGAGGGGGTCCTTCTAGTTATTAATCAAGAACAAAAAAGAAGAAAATAACTTGGAATTGTATTTATTGATTGGTGTTAAGGTCATCGTGGTCCACTCATTTACACCGTTACGTTACATGGTATTGAAACGGTTCAAAGATAAGAATAATAGCAATATTTGTCAGTTATTTTCTTCTTTGAAATTGATAAGCCCTAAATTTACACAAATGCATCACTTTCAACCTATTAATGTACATAGAAATGTGTAGAGTCTAATCAAATTTTAGTTTAGAGGAATCTAATTTATATTATAAATACATGATTTAAGTCTAAATTTATTATTTTTTATAAGTTTTCTTTTTAGACTCGAGTTCAACTTCTTTTAAAAATCTAATAAATTCAGGAATTTATTTAAAAAATATTTTTTGTGAATTATAATTTAAAATAATAAATTAAAAATTTAAATTAATTTAAATATATTTTAAAATTTATAATTTGTAACTGATATCAATTATTAGTTATTTTAAAAAAACAATTACAATCTTAACTAATTTAAATATGATTTTTTGGTTTTGTTTTGGATTTTTTATGAGTAAATAATTAAAATTTTAAATTAAAAATAATTTATTTTTATAAAAAATATTTTGATGAGTCAATTCAAAAAATTTTATAAGTTTTTTTTAAGCATATGATCTAATCAATTTAACTAATAGATTACAAAAAATTAAAATCTAACCCTTTTAATAAAATAAATTAAACTAAGCTACACCTAAAACGAGTCGAGCTACATCTCCTTTGACTAACCTATCTCACTTCCACCGCTACTGATATATAGTGATCAATAATATAGTGGACAAAGTATAAAACATACCTAAACCTTATATAGATACATGTACCACATATACTAAAGAAAAAAGGACAGTTAAATTACTTATATATATATATATATATATATATATATATATATATATATATATATATATATTAGAAAAACTTGAAATAAGTAGATATGGAGCATATTGAAACAAAAGCTCCACAAGTGAAGGATGTTCATCTGTTTGAAAAGACTTGACCCTATACAAAGTATTTATGTGTGATATGGATAATAAGAACGAAACAAGAAGAAAAATTAAGTAGATGTGTCGTGGTTAGTAGCAGTTCTGATTTCTGAATATGTAATTTGGTATATTCAGATAGCTTCACTTTTATAAGCATACATTCTAACTCTAATAACCTCATCAAAACATTCAAACTGAAAGATGGTTTAGGGTGTTTGTTTACCAACTCAAATCATGTCCCCAAGACGGCCATTTCCGATGGGTATGGCATCGGTCCAGTGGGTACCACCCTCATGACAATCTCAAAAATTCGACCATTCCTCTCAATCCATAAATTATAACAAGTTTGTGCAAAAAGAAGAGTCAAGATACTCTTTTAAAACAGCAAGTAACTTCTTTTAAATTATTTCTGATTCAGAATAGAACTTAATCATTTCAAAAAAAAAAAAAGATAAAAGGTACTAATTCCAATGTTAATTCTCCAAAGACTCTTTGCAATTATACAATTGTAAATTATTTATTAAAATAAAAAATAATTTTTTATTAATAATAACCTTAACTTTGCTCTTAAAATATATATTAGTTATTTTTTTTTTAAGATGCAGTCAAAGCTGTGTTTGATTTGCATTATTGTAGGCAGCTATTATAAGAGGTAATCGACTGTGTCCAATGGCAATTTTTAAGAAAGGCACGCCCTAGTTTCACAAATCCACTTTCTTTTGAATGATTAGAACTCCTATGGTCCTCTCTGTCTCTCTTTTATGTCCCTCCTTGCAATAGGTATCGCCATTGCCAGAACTAAATTTTGAGAAGGTTCTTTAATTCATTGTTTTGATCCATTTTGTCTTAGCTACGGTTCATAACCCAGAACGTAGCCCTCTGCCCCCATGAATTGTCATTTATTTTTATTTAGAAATTTGAATCATACAATGTAGGGCTTACACATAGTTCAACAAGGTCTGCAATTCATGAGATACAATTAGAACAAAATGGGACCAGATTAAAGAGTAAAGCAGATTTGACAATGCAAGATAGAAAGAACGCTTCGTTTAAGTGGTCATAGAGTCTAAACCCTAAACAACCGTTAATTATACACCACATACATTACAGGGGGGAGACTAAAGAGAAAGTATAAAACATATCTAAACTCAATTTAGGTGAATATAGTTATTTACAAGTGCAAAGTTCGTTTCATGCATGGTGCATGGACGCACTTTTTAGGAGGGTGATTTGGCATTAATGAGAGGCAAATCAACTTCATCGCACCATTCAATATAGCGAGTTTCAAAATGAGAACCCTTGGCTCGGTTGGGCAAATAACTAACCCAAAATTCACCACCAATTCGCCACTTCAACACACTCCCTTCCATATCCTTGCTAAGTCTCCACCCTACTTCCTCTCCATACTCATCCCCAGCAATCACCACCGACCCGCTTTTATTGAACGCCCTGTTTGACCCCACATATCGCCCTCTCAGCCCATGGAACGGGTCATCACCCGTTGGGCCCGTGGGCTTCCACGATGCCACCTCGTGCCCCGTCGCGTTATCGTACAAAACGGAGTCGAATATGGCCGCGTTCCCTTCCGAGTCCTGATCCATTCTCCAACTCTTCGTGCGAGTTCTCCTCGCTGACCTCGTCGAAGCTCTCACATTCGAAACCTGTGATTTCTCGAATTCACCCTTCACGATCTTCTGAACTTCCACTTCCCTCTCTCGGTTCTCCGTGGACCGGCCCAGGCTAAGTCCGGACACGTACGTAGCTCCAATCTCCGGGCCCACCCAAACCCTAACGCGGGAAGGGAAGTGCTTCTCCTCGAGGAACTCAGCAACGTCGTCGTTTTGCCCGAACCCTAGCCTCGCCACGTGGAGGCGTATGTTGTCGACACGTGCACGAACCTGGATGAAACCATCGCGGAATCCAACGGTGTATTCGATCTGCACGTGTGCCTCTAGCTGCTGGTGCGCCATAGTGTAGCGTAGTATTGACTCCTTTGCATCGATCCCTGGGAACTGACTCTTTTGACCGTTGCTTCGCGCCAATTTCATTGTCATCACTGGCGCGTAACCCTTCAGAATCCAAAGGCCGTTACTCTCCGCCGAGTAAGAGAATCTCGGGTTTCTCACCTGCGGCGGAGGAATCAGCAGTGTTTGTAATCCTACGCCCATCTCTCTTATAATGCACCACTTTGCTATTATGAACCCGAGGGTTCGCATGAAGCAGAGCTCCGTGTCAACGCCGACGGTGATGAAGAAGGTTCTGAGAACGGAAGCGAGCTTCGACGACGCCGTTTCGAGCGTGGGAGCGAGTAGGGACTGAAAGTAGAGGGAGCCGGCTTCGCTGGGGGCGTCGAAGGCGCAGAGCCAGAAGAGGCGCATGGTGAGGACGAGGTTGAAGAACATGGAGAGGGACTCCAGTGTGTGCGAGTCCATGATCCATGATATGGGCTCCGGCTTCAGCTTCTGGAGCTGTGACCTAGGACACGTGCTATCATGCGCCGTGGGCGAGTTGGATATGATTTCTTGGAGGAGCTGTAGGAGCAGAGGGAGGAAAGGGTTTTCTGCTGACAGCTGGCACTTTTCGGAGACCCAAAGCGGCTTCTCTGCATTGAATGGGTGGAACCCTTGCAAGCACACGGTAAATGTTACCGCAGCTTCAGAGTCTGATCCAGAAGTTCGCTCGGCTTTCAGCTCAATGGACCGGGTTGGGTCTTCCTCAGTACCCAGTCCTAAACTTGCAAGTTCGAACGTGGGGACTGAGTCAGACTCATCCCACTCGGCCGAGTTGGGAAGATCAGATATCCACAACCAGACATCCATAGTTTACGTGTCTCTCTCTCTGTGTGGCTTGTGGTTTGTGAAGTTTTGATGGGTGAGGTCAAGGGGGTTATAAAGAGGAGATGAATGATAACCGGGTTGAAAACTTGGATGGAGTTGAAGCCATGCAAGGATGAGGAACTGGTGGTTGAGAGTGGGTTAGTGTGTCTTATTTGAGGTTCGAGTTTGGCTTCATTAATGGCGTCCAGTTTTATTTCGCTTTCTGTATGTTTCAGATTCTTCTACTCACTCTGATGGCTGTAGAATATTGAAAGGAATTTGGTTATTGTCTCGTTTCATGTGATTTGTGATTGCTGCTTCAGGAGTAGATTCAGGTTTTGTTTCGGTTAGTTTTGGGGATTTCATCCTTACACGTGTACCAGTAGACTTGGCAACTCCTCATGCATGTGTTTTCTGTATCAGATATACTCACATAAAAAAAAAAAAACAATTCATCTCTTATTTTTCTCAACTCAACTGCAAATAATTATAACCAATATCACATATATTATTCCTTCTCTCTTGAAATAAGTGTTTTTTTTTTTAAGAGAAAGGGAAGTATATAGTAAAAAGGCGTTGGTATATATATACTGTATAACACTAGTCTGTTTAAGCAAGTGTCGGGATTTCGAATTCCGTCTTGTGCATGCAGCAATTCATTGACCAGCGAAAAACCCTTAAATAGAGCTCAGTATCGTGGCGAATTGATCCTTGACTTGTCGGGTTGGGGAATACCGTGGAAAACCAATATATATACTGTATAAAAAAATAATTGAGTGCTTAATTAAAAAAAAAAATTAAAGCTCGCTTATTTTGTCATGTATCATTTCATGCATGTGGTTCGGATTAATTGAACATGTTCGTTCCATTTAAGTATTTGATAAATTAAACTCATTAATAGCAAAATACAAGCTCTCTTAATTATATAAAAATACTGATATAACATAATATCCCGTCCTGTATTATTCTAGATAGCATTTTCAAAAATAATTGACCGAGTAAAACCCTGATTTTATGTATACAAAACAAAATAGTTGTGGTTGTGGCTGTTAGGTTTTGTGGTTAAGATTGAACATCTGTGGCACTCTAAAGGCCGTGGCTTGTAAGGAATTTCAAGATTTTCCAATAAAATCATTTTATGATCTCTAACTAATATATATACTTATTAATTTCCATCCACTCACCATAATCTTAATTGGCATATATCATGTACTTATTAAGATTGTATATTATTTAAGCAAGACACAACGAGCAGGCATAGATGTAAACAAAATAATTTCCGTGGTGCAGAAGGCCTAAAGACCCACCGGAGGGAAAAAATTGCACGAGAGGTCCTTAGGAGGTAGATTTTCCAACTCATGACCCTGAAGTTTTTGTCTCTTGATTGAAACCCATGAGTAGGGAGGTTTTGTTGATGAAGAAATTTGATTAGTCTCACACGCATTACTTCGTAATTACAGTAATCTATATATCTCCGATTTTATTTGGCGAATCAATTCCACTAAAACAGGTTTAATGCTATTAGATTTATATATTGCACTGACTTCTTTCTTTTTGGTCATCTCTTTATATATGACAATCCCCTCTTTATATATTGCACTGACTCCTTTCTTTTTGGTTATCTCTTTATATATGACAATTCCCTTTTTATATATTGCACTCTGACTCCTTTTTTTTTTTTGTCATCTCTTTATATATTGTATAATGTTATGAGAAAGTACAGGGAGTCAATAGTTTAAGCTTACAATATGTACAATAGAGATTTATGAAGTATTAGAGATATGACCATTAGTGTTATATTATCCTATCAAATTATGCTTTTGGTATGAGTGGGTTCATAATATGGCATTAGAGTTCTAGATCCGAAAAGTCAAGGGTTCGATCTTTGGTGAACTCCAAAATCAGCTTTAAGTTTTTGAGATAAGTGATTTTATGACATGAGATGTTTATTATCCTGGTATCCGGATGGTTATTCTGGATAGTATGGGTGATATTCATTTTATTCGTGAACCAAAGATTTAGTCTATTGTACACATCGTACGCTTAGGTCATTGGCTCCCTAACAATACCCGTTATGTTATATATGAATGGAAAAGGAGATGCATTCATTTAAGGAGGATGATCCAGTTAAGACGCGTAAAATGTTTTTTTTTTCTAAAAATACTTATGTGTCGTATTATTATTGAACATATTAATAAATCGATTATTTTTAAATTTTTTAATAAATTAGAATAAAATCAAATCTTTTATAACAATAATAATAAATTCAATTGTTATTAGATCCGGTCGAACCGACAAATTTACATAACCCACTGGATCAATTTTTTTTTTAAACAAACATCAATAATATATTTGTCTTTTTATCAAAAAATTTAAACATAATTCGATTTAAATTGTGTAAATCAGTCGGATCAAATCGGGTCTAATAATTATAGTGCAGATAATTAAGTTTATTATTATTGCTATAATAAACCGAGTTTGTTCTAATTTATTAAAAAATAAATTATTAACCCATTTAATAAAAATGTTCAATAATATTATGATACATATAAACATCTTTAAAAAAGATATTTTTAGTATCTTTATTGAAGTGGTCTCCTTCATTTACTTATAGACCTTAATTAGAATATCAACTCAAATTGATCGAGATTAATTACACTTATATTCCATATAAAGATATGGAGTTAAATTCCCTTAAAAAAAATAAGAAGCTTTTGCTAGTGATCCCAATACTTTTTTTTTTTGTTATTTTTAGTCACCAAATAAATAAATATATATATATATATATCGTATTTAAAGAAAATTTTAAACAAGAAATTGGGTTTAGGGTATATATATTTCATTTCAACTACACATTTAAATATTTTTGTATCCAAGTTCAATTAATTAGGTTCAAACTCAATAAAAATCACTTTTATTACACTCGCGTGTACACATGCGTGTTTTAATTATGTTTTTTTTATTTTCTTCTTCACGCGTTTTCTCTCAATCGTCATTGTTTTGTTGTTGTTACATTTTTTCTTTTCCTCTTTTTAACTGAGGTTCATTTGAATCCAAAAATGAACCGAATTTGATTTAGATTCGGAGAATACTTAACAGTAGTATCAAGTGAATATAACTCAATTCACAAATGAATTGAATCCGGTTCAGATTTGAAACAAAAGTGATAAATATTCAATCAGTAAGAAAAACACATTCCAATTTATTTCTGCATGCAAATAAACTCAATTAAACTAAGAGATAAACTAAATTTTTTAAGGAATAACAAATTTGATGAATATTTAAAAGTAGTATCAAGTGAACCTAATTCAATTCATAAATGAATCAAATTCGGTTCAAATTTGAATAAAAAATGATAAACATTCAAATAACAAAAAAAGCACATTTCAATTCATTTATGTATCTAGATAAACTTTCATATGATTTTTTATTTACACTATTGAACCAACGCTTCAATCAATTATTATCATTGGAAAAAAAATTTTGTTTGAAGACTTAAAGTCCAAAAATTGACTATAATTGCTTTCAATTTCAAAGAATTATGTAATATTAATGTTATTAATTTATCCGGATAATAATTGTCTAAGATCAAAATTAGTTGATAGCTTAGACAAAATAGAAGGGTCCATCTACAGTAAAGATACATTTTGATACAGATTTACAGATTTTTGTCTATTCTAAATCTGCTGTGGACACGTGTTGCTTTTGTGAGGTAGCTCTCAAAAAGCTAGGGAGGCTCATGGAAGGGCTGGCTGAGCCGGTTAGATAGGTGAGCTGAGAACAGGGTTGGCGTTGCATAGGGTCTCGTTAGTGCCGCTGTTGGACCTTGAGGTTTGACCCAAAAAAGAGTGGGATAGGCAAGGTAGTTGTTGCTGTGGGTCAATCTTCTCCTGTGGTCCAAAAGAACCCTAGCAGCGTTCACCAAATTAGAGCCCCGCGGGTATCGTGACTCCCACTGCAACGCGAGCTTGGCTTCTGCGTCCGTTCCAGCAGCTCCGTCCAGGTCAAGGACCACTCCAAGGACGCCATTCACCGGAGCATGCGTCATTGCCAGGGATCAGTGGTGCTCGCGAACGCCGTCATGATCAGGTGCGGTTGGCCTGTAGTCAGTGTTGCTGCCCCTCGTCCGCTGTGCGTGTAAGTCGAACGTAGGATCTGCTCTGCCCGATGAATCATCATCTTTGAGTGCCAGACTCGAAACGTATTCAGGTTAGGTTGAGTATGAGTATTGCTTTTGAAACTTGTATTGTGAATTTGTAGATTCTGGTATTGGCTTAGAGGTGGAAATCCGAAATGCCGCTGATGTTAGGTAGTTGGTAAAAGAGTAAGTTAAATTAAATCATTGTTAGCATTTTAGGAACTCGGGAATGAACAAATTGGTAGATTCATTAGACATATGTGTTAGTTATAAGTTAGTAGGTTCAATATATTATGGGTGTGATAAATTGTTAATGCAATGGGTAATAGTAGCAATCTAGGAAAGATAATAGAAACATGACTGTTGAATGGTCAGTGCCTATTACCGCCCGTTAGGTAATTGTGATGTTTTAGGAGGAAGGTTGAGGGATTAGATATTGTGCAAGGTGATTGATTATGTTAAACCGCTATTTAGATGTACCCTTGATGTAAGGTAGTTTGTTTATTCCAAATGGAATATCATTTCCTCATTTGCGGCTAAGTATGGGTGCTGCTGTGAAACTAAGAACTTGTAGCACTCTACTAGGGAAGGGCATCTTCATAGACATTAGAGACATAGACATGGCATTTTCAATGTTTCGTTTCGTGGCGTGTTTAGCAACGAGTATATGATGAAAAGAAAGGTGTAAATGAATTCTAAGTTGATCTTGGTATGTTTTCTCCCTTTTGAGACTTTTTTTTATTTTGTTGGGTTTTTTAAATGCTAGCGATAAAATTTTGAAAGGGTTTCTTTTATCCTTTTGGGAAGAAATCTGACGGTAACCTTGTTGAAGTTATGGTGCTAGGGAGGATAGGAAATTAAATTTTTTTTTAACTTACCTCTAATGGGCTGAAGTAGGTAAGCTATGTATAGACAGTTACAATGCAGAGGTTTTGCCTTATTTGTGGAGTAAGATATAGTCCCTTTTTGATAGCTGTGGTTGATGATCTGACTACATCGTTTGTCTGGTTTGCGTGTGATTAGGGTAGAAGGTTGCCCAGTTGTTGCCAATGGATTTCAGCGGTTTCTTTGATAGTGAGGGTGAAGACTCATTTGGGAGTGTCTTCGATGATGGTCGCCGACGTTATAGTGCGAGTGATGATAACAATGATGACGACGAGAACCTCGAGTGCAATGAGGCCCGCGAAGGCAGGGAAAACAGTGAAGGCGGGGCCGATGATCGTAATGGGATGGGTGATGCAGATGATGCGTCAGAGGGTGGTCTCCGCCGGCCGGTCAGGGCGAATGACTTCTTGGGAAAAGAGTTTGCAGCGGAGGACGATGCCTATGCTGCCTATAAGGAATTTGCTAAAATAAGGGGATTTGAGTACGGAAGGGAGATGTGGCTCGTGTGGATGGGGTGTTGATTAGGCGAGATTTTTTCTGCCACCGACAAGGTACAAAACATGCTAAGCACTACGACCGTCCTGAGCGAGTAAGGGAGGAGAGGTTGGAAAGTCGCACGGACTGTAAGGCCAAGTTGAAGATTTACTATGATATGTAGCATAGTGTATGGAGGGTCAGGACCATCATGGACAAACACAACCACGAGTTTGCTCCAGCAGTGTTCGCACGTCTCCTTCCTAGTCATCGAAAGATGAGTGACGGTGACAAGGCACAGGTGGATAGTTTCAAGCAGTTTGGGATCCCCACGTCGAAGATAATGGCTTACATGGCGGGACAGTCTGGTGGGTATGGCATGCTCCGATTTACAAAACGGGATCTGTATAATTATGTCCATGGGCAAAGGGTTGCGCGAATATGCGACAGCGACGTTGCGGTGACTGTCAGTTACTTGGAGGGAAAGGCAAATGCTGACATGAGGACGGTGGCCCGATACACACGGACATCGGACAATCGTCTGGGTAGCCTAATATGGGCTGACGGTGAGATGATGATGGATTATCGGCTATTTGGTAACATGTTGGCTTTTGAATCGACGTACCGATCTAACAAGTACAGGAAACCATTGGTGATTTTCTCCGGGACAAATCACCACAAACAGACTTCGATATTTGGTTTCGCGTTGCTAGAGGATGAAGAGGTCCGCACTTATAGGTGGGTGTTAATGAACCTGCTCGATGTAATGGGGCAAAAGATGCCTTGTGTAGTGGTGACCGACGGGGACAAGGTGATGCGCATTGCAATTGCGGAGGTGATGCCAATGGTGACACATAGACTTTGCGGTTGGCACCTGGAGAAGAATTGCGTGCAATGGGTGAAAGAAGCAGAATTTCGCAAGGTGTTTCGGAAAGCGATTTATGCAAACTTTGAAATCTGCGAGTTTGAGGAGTATTGGATGGCATCGGTCGAGTCTCTTGGCCTACATGATAACACTTGGGTTAAGTCCACGTATGAAAGTAGACAAAGTTGGGCGATGGCGTACCTTAGGGGAACTTTTTGTGCGGGATATAGAACGACCTCAAGATGTGAAGGGATAAATGCTTTCATTAAGGGCTTCCTTAAATCAACCGTAGCATTTTGGAACTTGTGCATAGTTTGGATCGGGTTGTAAAGGACTACCGGAATAATGAAGTAACAGCCCAATTCTACTCCACGTACTACAGTCCGGTGCTGACCACTGGGCTTGATTCGATCGAGCGGTTTGCATCGAAGGTGTATACAAGAGCAGTGTTTAGAGAAGTGAAGAAACAAATCAAGGCTGTGGCCACGCTATTGTTTCGGGGGAAGGACAGCATCAGCACGACAACTGTGTACACATTCTCGTGGATGGGGAAACCCAACAGAAAACACAAGGTATTGTTTGACCCGAACGAGGAAAAAATAAAGTGTGAGTGTTCCATGTGGAACAGTGAAGGGATTCCATGTAGCCATATCTTCTGTGCGATGAAGTACGAGGGTTTGGAAGAAATACCACCTGATCTTATTCTGAGAAGATGGTGAAAGGATGCGAAGGATTGTAGATCCACCCAGGTTGATAATAAAGACGGCCCTGAAGGCCGCTTGTTGCGATATGGTGCCTTTTTTGGGGCAATGAGTTTAGTTGCACAACTTGGGGCCGAAGATGCTGCAGAGTTTGTTGTGGCTAGATATGGGATCGCCAATCTAATCGAAACCCTTCAGCGGAGACACGTTGACAAGGTTGGGAGAAAACTTGGTCTATCGCAGTTATCCTAGATCAAGGACCCTGTTGTATCTAAGACAAAGGGGGCACCGAGGAAGGGAAAGGAGTCAGAACCGGTGAGTCAGGGTGAGGGCGCGCCAAAGAGACGCCGTTGTACCAAATGTGGGGTTGCTGGTCACACGAAAAGGACTTGCACGTGGGACCGGGGAGAGTGTGATGCTGGGACTTCTGCTACAGGTGGTCCAAGTTACATGGATCATGGTTCGCATGATCCAGCTGCCCCTTCCGCGACACCACAGCCCATCATTGTCACCCAAACCAGGTAAGTGAGTGGTTTCATTTATATTCGAAACAAGTGGCTATCATAGTTTGGTTAGTTGCCGGAATGTGACACCCAACAACAAATGATTCGTTGCACACGTAAAGGTCATATCTGAGATGGTATGGCTATGTCAGTCGGGCGAGTATAAATGTCGGATATAAAAAGCGTGGCTTTTCAACTACCTAGAAATGTTATAAGATTTTGGTAGAAAAGAATTCAATGTTGTTGGTGTAGAGTTCACACAATAGTGTTGCTGCATTTTGTTCCTTGAGTCCCGTGTTAGCTACCGTTGACCTTAGGGGCCCCTTTGCAAGTCATACACAAGCTTCTCTTTGCACTACAATGTTTTAGTCCTGTTGGTTTGAAGTTTCTACATTGTTGCAGCTTAGTGGATAATAGTATTGTCATTGTTTTATCAACCTTGTCTGTATCTGTATGCATAAGTAACTTCCGAGTAGGGTAGCTTAAGTGTGCTCTTTATAGTAGGTAGTAGGCAGTATAAATTGTTGATGCAGGGAACTTTTTCATGATTATGTCAGTATGTGAGTTGATCACATGTGAATATCTTGTGCTTGATTAGCAGGGAATGCAATTGCAGAGTGGCGACCCTGGTGACACTCTCCCGGCGCATGGAGCTGGGATGACTCCGTCTATCACTCATGGGGGTAACAGTCCATTTTGGCTAAACCCCGTCGGTGTAGAGGGTGGTGGCACTAACTTTTTCCTCGGCAGGAAACATATCGAGCAATTTTACACTACACAAGGCTGCTCGGGGCATACTCCGCAGCCGTCTGCACATGCTGCCAGCCCCAGCTTAGGGAACCCGAATGCTTGGAAAAATGAGGATTTGTTTGAGAGGTGGCTCACACAGGTACGGTTCGGATAACCGGGTTTCGATACACATTATTATGAGCTTCCATATTCCTGTTTTCTGGTTCTAAGTTAACGAAAGAGTTCTTTTCTTGTCGTTTCGCAGAATGTTATCGGTCGAATGGCCAGCAAAGGAAAGCATGGAAGTGTCCCGAAGGAATGAGGCGGGCGATTGCTATCAGTGAATAGACCTGTTTGAGTCTCGCGGTCCACTTGGAGCCGCCAATCTGAAGGAAAATGTTGTACTCTATTGCATTCCATATTATTGTACATGAAAAACACAATTTACGTGCATCTGAGTGGTGCTCATGTCTCCTGTGTGTATTGTGCTATGTATACTGTGTTCAACTTTATTTTTCCTTCGTGAGTTGGGGTACTTATATTGCAAACTAAAGAATTGCAACAGGTGTGTATTGGATTTGTGAGATGTACACAGGTGTCAGAGACAAAACACGTGTTATTACTTTGACTGAAAAAAGTTTGAATTGTTTAGGTGTCATCCGACCAGGAGACCTAGGTGGTTTTGTTTGGTTGGCATGGGGAAATTAAAAGGAGACGTCAAAATGAAACTTGGTCATGCTCAAATAAGAAAGAAGAAATAATTCATCTATACCGTAAGGAAAATGTGCAACTGGAGTTAATTATGTGATTTCATTAGGGTTTTAACGTCTCGCAATTGTGGCACACCTAAGGTTTCTTGGAAGGCGGTTAGTGAGGCCAAAATATGCTACACCGACAACTTGTATGGCTTGATGCTGCTTAGATATGCTGCTTTTAGGATTAGGAAAAAATTTCAAAATATCTTGCCTTCTATTGTGCAATGTTCATGAAAAATATTTTTTGAATCGCTGATCATTTTTTTGTACAATGGTGTTCGTCACATGAAATTAACACACAAACTTGGGTATACAATATCCCATTGCATCCAACCCACAAAATTCTTAGGTCTCTGTAGTAGGGTAACAATCCTCCCACAGTCATGGGGGTTTCGAATGGGCAACAATTTTAGGCTATATACAGAACCACAATACTGCAGCAGTTTTGTTTCAGGCTAAATAAACAAAAAACAAAATCGAGAATGCGACTAAATTTTTCCATGATACATTCAGGGTTCCGAGCAAAAAAATAAGGACTCCTACTACCGCCATAGAGAAAGTATTAATCAATGGTCGAAGGCCGACCACGATGTCTACGTTGCTTGGTTGACTTTGTCTCCCAGTGTGCGAACGCCTTTGCACCTACCTCCTGTGCAATTTCATTGTGTGACTTCAGCACTAAATCGACTATCAATCGCATACGTGTCGCACTGTTCACATGTTGAAAC
This sequence comes from Arachis hypogaea, assembly GCF_003086295.3. NCBI lineage: Eukaryota > Viridiplantae > Streptophyta > Magnoliopsida > Fabales > Fabaceae > Arachis > Arachis hypogaea. The sequence continues at coordinate 112,159,933 of NC_092044.1, forward strand.
AAAGGGCAACACCAGCAAACCAAATTTATTACCAATAAGAAACACTCCACTTTATTGAATACCCACAAGGAAAAATAATAATGATAAAGTAAACCACTCAATAAAAACTATGGCACAATAAAACCTCTTTAATTACAAGGGTCAAAGCCTACATCCTCTTTCAACAAATTTATTGACGAAAAAAATTCAAGAAACGTAGTAACCAAAAATGGTATCTGTAAAAAAAGAAATCAATTTTTCAACCAAGAATGATTTTTTTCCTCTCTCTTATAATTTGTTATGATTACTTTTATCGAAATAATTTTTTAAAATCATGTTTATAATTATATAACATACCTTTATTAAAACAACACAGAAATAATGTTTTTCATTATACTTATAATTATTATTTCCATTTTTATAAAATGTTTTGTTATAATTATTTTTACAAAGCAATATCATACAATTATTGCCATGTGTCGGTAGGGATGTTCGCGGTGCGATTTGATTCGGTTTTAAGGAACAGAGTCATCCGATCCGAACGCCTAATTTTCGTTCTATCATGAGTATGTTTATTTTCTTTTTTATATTAGAAAACCTATTTTTTTAAATTCTAATAATTTATCATGCAGTTTATCGATATCAGACTATTATATACTTCAAGTATTTATTCAAAATTAATATACATATGTTATACAAGTCTGAAAAGAACAAATAACTGACTTTATGATTATTGTTAAATAAAAACATAACTAATTTAACAACGAGCGATATTATCATTCAAATTAAAATAGGTTAAATACAGGAAAATAATTTGATGAACGACAAATATATATATCATAGTTTGCACATACGTTGTAGTTCTTAAGACATGGGGACGAAACCAAGTTCACACATCTCGGGTTAGTTTGACTTTCAAGCAATTTGGTCAGACCGGGCTTACCTACTTTGACTGTTTTTTGACCGGAGCACTCCGGAATTGACCGGTTAGTTCCGGTTTTGTACATTATAGGACCCAAAAAGGGGACCAAACCAATTTTAAATTCAGTTCACCTGTTTTTCGGTCAAACCGGCTTGTCCAGTGCGGTTTTATTAACTATTGTGACACACCAACAAAGTTATTAGTAAAGGGTCTGGCTGTAAGGAAACCATAGTTATTCGAACCAGACTGGACCATCTGGTTCAAGCAAAAAACCGATAAACCAGAGGTATATTCGCTCTGACCCGATATTTAGACCGCACAACGTTACCAACCGAAACGAAACAGTCAGGCCCTTAATTAACCGGTGAAGCTAGCTGAGGACCGCTCTGACCGGACCGCTTGAAATTAAACTTTCACGAGACGTGTGGCGTGGGGTTCCACCCCCTGTCTTCATGGAAAAAGAGCATCTTTCATAACCACTGAGCTATCATGCACCTTACTAACATATATACAAATTATAATACATCTAGATATGTTTCATCAAATAGTTTACCTCGATTTAACTTATTTTAATCTTACTCGTAAAGTCACTCATTCTTAAATTAAGTATACTTTTATTTACCAATGCTAACAAAGTCAGTTATTTTTTTCTTTTCATAATAATAAAATATTCATTAACATTATTTTTTAAGTAAATACTTATAATATATAACAGTATAACATATATAAACCAATTAACAAATTATTAAAATTTTAAAATAACAGTCTTTTATATGTAAAAACAAATTAAAAAAATTTACGATGGAATAAACTTCACAAAAAACTTATTGTTCATGCTCTATATTATTTTAGAATAGCTACACATTCAAAAAATATTAGTGAAATTAGGAATTTTAAAATGTAATTTTTAATTTTTTAGTATTTTGTATTCTTTTTTTCTATAGTGCAGGGCCAATCGGTTCAACCGATTACTCACCGGTTGAACCAATAATCCATTGACCTGGTGGTTTGACCGATTCTATCACCGGTTCGGTTCTGATAACTATGAAAGAAACAATTACTTACTACTAACACAATAATACTTTGAACACTTTAGGGGTTATTATGGGTGTACATGGCCCGGTCCGGCCCGAAAACCCGACCCAGTATCGAACACTTTAGAGGCTAATTTAGTGTGATTTCATCGGTTCTAGGGCCGGGTAACTGTCTCAAAAATAGACCCGGTCATTATTTCGGGTAGGATCCGGTCCATAGCTCGTGTCACCCGAACTCGGCCCGGTGGCCCGTTCATCACACACAATTGATATTCCGTTTTATTAGTCATGAATGATGACTACTCTTATGTGGAATTTAACTATTGTCAAACTTAATACTTTGTGTTATTAGTCATTATAACATTATAAGTTAATGTTTTACGTTTAAAATGCATAAGACTTTAGACTGCATAATATTGTGTTATTTGTATTAGTTTAAATATTTGGTGTTCTTAGACAATATTAGTCTTGATTATGGTTATGCTTTAATTTTAGAGACGTGTTGCTTCTTGTGATATTTTCTTAAGTGAATTTTACTACGAAAATTGTGAAATAATGGTTCGAGATAACGTGATTTTTACATGCGAAAGATCCAGTTTTCACCCGGCCCAAAGGTGCATAAGTTTCATCGGGTCTAGGATCGGGTTAGGGTCTAAAAATTAAGCCTGGTCTATATTTTGGGTCAGATCTGAGTTAAGTAACCCCCGGTGTGACCCGACCCATGTACACCCCTAACGATTATCCGCCTTTAAATAACTGAGAAAACCGACCGAGCCGATCCGCTGTCAGTTCTGTTCGGTTCGGTTGTCCGTAAAGCAGCAACCGAAATGGTTGCCGTTAGCTCATTCTTGTACATGCCGACTCAATTTTTCATAGGTTCAAAATCGACGCAAACCGAATCAATAACACCGCTAGAACTAACATCCATCTTCTTCACCGAACAATCCTCAAACCCCATAGTTATCATCAACGTCCAGGCACTCAATTAGTATCTATGACATTATTAATTAATTAGTATCTATGACATTATTCAATTTTATGTTAAAAAATATTAATATTACTAGATGTCATATAGTTATCAATAAAAAAAATATATCATTCATTAATAAATATTTTTTGGCCTATCTTGTTTAATTTAAAGATATCTAACAAAATCTACTTCTCATTTTAGTTAATACACATAACTCAAAAATAATTCATTTTTCCAAAAAAATAACCATAAAAACATTTAAACTAAATTAATATGAAAACTATCCATTGGAATATACATAACTCACAGCATTAAGGCACACTTTTAATCTTTCTATTTTATCTTCATTGGATTATATTTTATTCTATTGTATTTTCTTTTTGATTTAGTAACTTTATCATAACCCCATTGGTGTTGCAATTACACTCTACGGGCAGTTACCCTTTTGGCCCGTCTCCCTTCAGCGACTTTTCATTCCTTCAGTTTTTTTTTCGGCTACATTTATTTTCACAACAAAAATTCATCTTTCAGTCCACTATCTATACGAAGCAAAAGTTACAAGAAACCGTATTAACGGGCCCATTTTATGGGGATTACAAGGTCCAGCACAAAGACCCGTTAGGTTTGCACGGCCTTTAGGTAGTGCCATTACAGTCGCTGCAAGCCAGCCATCACGCTTGACGAGTCCCCCTATTCGCCAGCCCTGTCAGCCCACATCCACCTGCCTCCACTCCATAACCACGTGTCGACTAGGAACTCAAGCAGAAGGAATATGTGAATCTCTGTATGTTCTATGTATAATCATTGATCTCTATACTATAATTTTCCAAAATAGAATTGTTCAATTGGTGTGTAATATTTCTTGGCAATACTGAACTATTGGTCAATAATTAAAAGTATTAAATTAGAATTTTTTTAGAAGTTATTGATTTAAAAGAAAACAAACGCATACAAAAACAATTAAACAAAACAGAGAGAGGAGGGAAGACACAAGGTTGCTGGTTGTGCTGCTTCCTTACTGCTTCTGTTTCTACTGTTGCTTCAGGTTTACAGGTGTGTACATTGGGCACTCGTTTTTTTTTTTTTTGGACTTGACACTGTGCACGCTCTAAAGTCTAAACTGGATGTTGGAAAGAAAATGGAAGGAAAGAAAATAAGAGAAAAGAAAATGAGAGGAAAGAAAATAGAAAAAAAATAGAGTGATTTGTATGGTGTTTAGATGAAGAGAAAATAGATGGAAAAAAAATAGAAATAAAATTTTCTTTTGTTTAGATGGAAAGAAAAGTGAAAAGAAAAAAAATCATAATAGTATAAAATTACATTAATACCGTTATCTATATTATATATAAATTATAATTTATTAATAATAAAGGATAAATGTGTAATTTTATTTATGTTTGCAACATTTTTCTTCATTTTCATCTCATCCTTGAGATGAAAATATTTTAGTGGGTCCATATAAATTTTTTTCTTTTCACTTTATTTTCTCTTCTCATCCAAACAACAAAAAAAACTTACTTTTCTATCCATTTTCTTTTCCTTCAAATTCCGTTGATCCAAATAATGTGTAAGAGATGAACAAATTTTTTAAGAAATAATAAATTTAATGAATATTTAAAAGTAGTATCAAGTGAACCTAACTAAATTCATAGAGAAGCCGAATTCGATTTAGATTTGAACAAACAGTTAAAAAATTATTTAAAGAATAAAAAATTTGGTCAATATTTATCAGCAGTATTAAATGAATCTCAAGTAACACACAAATGAACCGATATAAACTAATAAATGAATCGAAATTATTTAATGATGGCATCAGAGAAAATCAGAACTAATAAAGATGTTAGCAAAATGTTGGTGTTATTGGTGATAACGATAACGAAGAAAAAAAAGAAGAAGGAGGAAGAGAAGAAGGAGAAAGAAACGGAGAAGGAAAAGGAAAAGGAGAATGAGGCGCGTGATTTAAAAAGTTATAACAACTTGGTTAGAATTGGTTAAGTATTTTGCTTAGATGTAGAATTTTATTCTATATATATAGTTTAATTTTAATACGTTGAGAGTATAGTATACAATTATGTAATTATATCTAATATAACATTACGTAATTGAATATATATGTAAAATTATTTTACCTGCACTACAGTGTATTAAAATTAAATTAAATTTTTTAAATACCAAAATGTTTAGATTAATTTCATCCGCTACAAAAAATTCATCAAATGCCGGCGGATTTATCAAAACAAATTATTAATATATTTAAAGTTTGAATTTAATTATTATGTTGGTCTTTATAGTTTTATTAAATTTTTAATTAGGTCTTTATATTTTTTTTCTTTTCGATTGAGTTCTTATGCCATATCAGATTTTATAATTAAATCTCTATCGAAACAAATACATTGAAATTAATAGAATATTCCGTTAAACAAAACGAATATGCCTAACAATTAACTAAATATTTGTATAATTTAACATAATATTCCGTTAATTCTAATATTTTTATTACGGTATGAACTTATTTACAAAATTTAATATGATATATGATCCAAATTAAAATATATATATAAAAATCTAATTAAAAATTTTATAAAATATAAGAATTTGACAAAATAATTAAACCTAAATTTAATTGAAAAACTCAAGCTAACTAAGCATTATGTAATATATTTAAAGTCAAATTAATCTATAAACAATCTAAATATTTTTAGTTAATAATTTACTGATTTAGGTACATAACATGACAATAAAAATAAAATATAAAAAATAAAGACATAAAAATTAATACTTTTATATTTTATTTTATAATAAATTAAATATAAAAAAATAAATTATAAAAATTTAATTTATTTTTATTTTTTCATACACAAAATTTAAAATAAATATATAAAAATAAAAAATATAATTATAAAAAGCTAATAAAAATAATAACAAATAAATTAAATTTTTTATTAGTATTTTTATATTTTTTTCCTATAAAAGATATTGTTATTTTTTGTCAGAAATAATATAAATATACTAATTTAATATATCTAAATATAATATATATTTATGTTTTATTGTCAAATATAATTTTATATTTTTGTGTTTTTGTATCAGTGTTCTGCCGGTAAACAAATCGAGTCGTATAGTTGTATTTATAGAAAAAGACAAATAGGTTCCTAACTTTTTTTTTCACAAGCATTTTCGTCCCCGAAGAATGAAAAATACATTCATGTCACTGACCCCTCTAAAATGTAGACAAATTTACCCCTCCATTAAAGTCACTCTGTTAGACCCAACGGAAAACGCTGACGTGTCTCCCGTGACGCTCATGACCTCGCCGTTACGGGATGACACGTGTACTATAGCTTCTGAAAAGAGGTCGTATTAGTCCCCAAGCTCCAAAACGACGCCGTTTCTCCCCCACCCCAATCTTTCAAATTCTTGAGCCCTAATCCTTCGAATGCACAGATAGGGTGAAGTGGGTGAAGCTGGTGAACGAAGAAATGGAGCATTTCATCCCATGGCATCCGATGGAGTATCATGTGGCTCGAGAAGAAATGGAGGTGGAGGAAGACAAGACCAGTTCGCTGAAGGCTCGGTTCCTAATGGGAAGGATGGCAAAGATGGCGTTTCACCAAAGTGTTTCTGTGGAGAAAATGCAATCCTATTCATGTCGAAGACGAGGAGCAATCTTAACAGATTATTTCTAGGATGTCCATTCTATAAGGTATGTGAAGCAAGTCTGTGGAACTCTATTTGTGTTAGGGTTTATCCCCAAAACTAGATTTTTTTTCTGAGTTATGTGGACTAATTTTGTGTAGGTAAGACAACCCTATTGCAAGTTCTTTTTGTGATTGGATGAGCACATTGCAAGACTTGGGATGACTGATACAAGGTATCTGGGAGAGAAAGAAATTGGTATGTTAAAGAGCATAACTAGATGCAAGACATGGAAAACATGATTAATTTTTTGGAGAAGAGAATAATAGCTTTATAAATAAAAAAAAACCAATAGGGTGGTGTATATGTGTGATTTTCATTGTCCTGATTGTTGCTGTTTTAAGTTATAAGAATTGATCATTGGTTGAAAATGATAAATGTAATAATTTCTTGTTAGAAAAATTCAACATGTCCTTTTATAAACGTATCAGTATTTAGCCTGTATGTTGCAATATATGTTTAAAATGAAGGCTGGAGTAAACATTCATGATTAGAACTGACACCAAATAAAAAAAGAAAACCGATTTGCTAGTAATGTCTACATATGTATGGCATGCTACTATTAACAAGTTTTTACTTGACCAATAACGGCTAACCAAAAAATAGCTAACAAAAAAGGAAAATATCTGGAATTTGCCATTAAAAATTACAACAGTAAACATTTATTCCAAAATAACATAGTGGCATGACTTTTCATTCCTTGAAATTCTTAGATGTTGACACACTTGATATAGTTGGGAGTGGAGCCTCCTGATTCTGTGCAGCAATTTATATGTTAGATGGAGTTGGCATGTGGGAGACTTCCTGAACTGTTACTGTCTGCTGTGTGTTAGATGGTGCTAGTCCTTGACCAAGGGGAGCTGGTGGCCTGAAAATCTTCTACTTTGGTCTGAACTTTGATGGAGCTTTTCCTGGAGGCTTAAATATACGGCTTGAAGTTGGGGCCGATGGTCTACCTTGAGTAACTGTTGGCCCTGGTGGTACTATTACAAGTATGGATCTTGTAACTCTGGTTGGATCTGGTGCAACATTTGGAGAACTTGGGCCAGCTGCACTCAAAACCTGTAGGAAAGAGCAGACCAAAACATGACAAAACGTAAAGCACATCAAGCTATATTCAGTCAATGCATATATCAAACAGATTATAATGACAAATAATTCCATCATTACAATAGGGTGTTGTTGCTGGGGTGTTGAGATGCTTGGTTGGTTATTTGAAGCATTCTAGACATAGTAGTGAATAATACTAAGACATATTAGTCCCTTAGGAATAGCATACTAAGACAGATAAGTCCTTGAAGATTATGGTACTAAGACATACTAATTCCTAAAGTTTATAGTACTAAGACAGTTTAATCCATGACTTATTTAATGATAAGACAGAATTATTGCTAAAGTGTATAATCTAACACACTATTATCCATAAAGTGATCTTATCTCCGGTGGGGAAGCTGATTGTGACAAACGAAGCACAACTAGTACTTGTGAGGTGCTACCTTCCTTCTTCTTAGGCCGCTTTGTCTTCGACTTCCAATTGGGGCTCGAAGGAGCTCCCTTGTAAGTTTTGTAATTATGGCGCTTTTCACCACATTTGCTGCAAACACAGAGAATGACTTCTTCAACTTCCCCCCTTGCATCAACGACTCAGCAGGATCTTTATGCCTATTATGAATTTTTGGCCGGCTGATCCCTCTTTTCAATTTTCTTGCTAATCCAATGCTGATCAGCTGCATTACTCCCTAAATCTCTTGCACAAGTATGTTCAAGCTGGTACGTCTTAACTTGATAATATTGTAGGATTTTGTTGTATGACAAATGAATCAAGAACGGACACTCCTCATCCTTGCAACCCACTCTGAGCCTCTCCCTATCATTCTTGATCCATTTCAGCTACCTCCCTTCAGCAATGAATGAATCATTTACCACCTCCTTAAATCTTTCAACAATGACAAACCTCGTTCCTAACTCAAATCTACCCTGACCATGAGCATAATCATCATCAGACTCATAAAATTTTCTACTGTTACCTTCATTCTCAAATGAATTGGATGTATGCAATTTCTCAGACTCATACTCAAATATGATTTTCTCCATTTTTGTTGGGGCTTCACTGATATAGAATCCACCTAGCACTGGATTATCTGGCTGTACATCAGGCCCATCACCACCACCTCCTTGATCATTCGGCCCATCAACCCCCTGGACTCCACCTTCACTACCTATCCCAACATTAGCGCCTCCACTATTTTCTCCTCTTGCATTCACACTTGTACCATGTTGAACCCTCTTCTTTTCAATCTTAGACATTTTCTTTAATCCTTGCCTCTTTGCAACTGGCTTCTTAGGAATCACTACCTTCTTTTTACCCTTCATACTTCTTTTTCTCTTGCCACCAGCAATTCCGCCATTACTGTCAGTTTCAGTACTATAAGTCTCAAATCCAACTGGTGGAGATTTATACAACAAATATTTAGTGCTTTCGTACCCATCATCTGATGAAGAGGATGTTTTCAGTTCCTCTAAAATTTCATCTGGATCCACATCCACTGCGCCACACTATTCTTGCCAGCATCATCAACAACCTCAGGATCATCAACAGGGTGATCAAAATATATATGGAACTCAGAAGTCTGTTGGTTCTTCAAAATGTTCTCTCGCATTGCATTGATCCATGCATCCCCAATTAATATGTTAAGTCCATACTCAATGTCGGCACTTGTTGGATCATATCAGTATACTGCCTTGTATAAATGGTATTTCAAATCCTTGAATAATGTTACAAGATCTCCAAAATTCACAAAGTCCAAGTTCATCTCAGGGAACCTATCTTCCTTTCCATTCTGATAAACCAAAGATCCATCACTTCCTTTGACGAAGTTACCTTCATGGTGGAAAAATAAAAATATCAACCATCTGAAATTAACCCATGAACAATTATGTGTCAATCCAAAAGCAGTTACAAAAATTATGAATGAAACCCCTTTACTCTAACACAATCCCTCCTTCTAATTCTAGACACAACATTTTAAAAATAATTTTTTCACTTCATAATACCGCTGTTACCCACACTGTCAACATGTACACATAATGCCTGCACCCGTAGTTCACACAACAATAACCAAAACTTCAACGCTAAGTAAGGCGCTCTTACCTTTTGACGAAAATAGCAATTACGATCTCAACAAAAACCTTTTTCTTAGTCTCCGACAGCAACTTCACGCCACATCGATTGTTTTTCTACGTAGTGTAATTTTTGGAGAGAGAAATAGGGAGGAGAGAGTTTGATCGTTTGTCTTTTTAGGGTTTTCAGTAATTCAAAAAATCAAACATGGGTATTATGGGTATTGCAATGGAAATTAAAGTGTGTTCGGAGGGGTGGGGGAGAAACAGCGTCGTTTTGGAGTTTGGGGACTAATACGTCCTCTTTTCAGAAGCTATAGTACACGTGTCATCTTGTAACGGTTAGGTCAGCGTCACGGAAACTATGTCAGTATTTTCTGTTGGGTCTAACGGAAGGGTAAATTTGTCCAAATTTTAGAGGGTAGGAATATAAATGTATTTTTTATTTTTCGAGGACAAAAATATCCATAAAAAAAACCATAAACCTATTTATTCTTTGGGAGTCACTCAGATAAAGACGCCTAAAACGTCTTTTTTTAAAGATGTTTTTCAATAATTAAAATTTAACATATATAATCGATTAAATCATGTTATTTTTGTCAAAATTAAGCTAGACAAATTAATTTAATCGAAAAAATGGTGAATCAAATCTTGAGCTAGTCTAAATTAATATTATTATTTTATAAAAAAATGACTACAATATTATATAGAATGATTAAAATACTCTTATTATATAATATATATATATATATATATATATTAAAAATTCTAAATTCTAAACGATAGAAAAATAAAGGACTAAAATTTAGAATTCTCAAAATTAATATATATATATAATAGAAATATTTTAGATATTTTTTATAATAGAGTATTGTAGTTATTTTTTATAGAAAAATAATATTAATTTAGACCAGTTTAAAATTTAATTCATCATTTTTCGATCAAATCAATTTGTTTAGCCTAATTTTAACAAAAATAATATAATTTAATTGATTATATGTGTTAAATTTTAATTATTAAAAAATATTTTTTATGAAGACAATTTTAGCATTTTATCCGAGTGGCTCCCTTATTCTTTTCTCTTTGTATTTATAAACGGAAATTTCCACCATTAAGGTGAGGTCTGTGAGGAGCGTTGGAAGTACGCATGATCCATCTGATCTTCAGTTACGTAGTTACACCAAAAATATTTGTCTTAAACTCTTAATTTCGTATTAATAAGTCTTCCCCCTTTAGTGGCTCACAATTTGGCAACTCTTTGACTTACGTGACTTCATGATGATATCACTGAGAAAACTTGGTTGTTTCAAAAAGATGATATGGAGACATGGAGTGCACCATTTTTGTGTGTATTTAATTATTATTTAGAGTTTTTTTTTTTTACTTTTTATTAATAAGTGTTTTTAGAAAATTGGTTCTAAAAGAGTTGAAGTTGTTATTAGTAGAATTCTTTTAAATTTCGTTCTTAATATATAAATACACTGCAAGTATTTAAAAAGCTACCTTGTCACAAAAAAAAAAAAAATTAAAAAGCTATCTTTAATGATTCATTTAAAAAAAAGTGACAATTAAATCCAAAAATATTTTGATTTCAAACTAATTAATGTAAAAAAATATTAATAATCAATTACAATAATAAACAATAAACATATTATATCTTTTTGTTAATGAATAATGTAAATAAAACAAAATTATTTATATGTTTTATTTTTTATAATGACTTGTCCCGTGATTATATGAGCATGTTGTTTCAAAAATTATTATTTCTGTGATAAATTTTCATAAATAAACACGTAATTGTAATTAATTATTCATAATTAGTTCCAGATTGAACTTTGAAAAAGTCTACTTATTACTTTACATTTTTAAATCCCGCTATATGTATATCATTTATATTTATAATTTATAATAAACACTAATTTGACGTCAGTATTTTATTGGCATCATATACAAAGTCTGTTTGTTTTGTTAATTAAAAATATTAAATACATAATTAATTAATAATAATTATATTTTTATACAAGTGTTAAGAGTATTTGATGTAAGTTTTTACTTTTAAGTTTTCATATAGATTAAAAAACTAAATGTCAGAAGACAATATTTTTATCAATTTTAATTAATATTTTAAATTAATACTTTATTTTGATGTTACTAAAATTTAGAGTACAAAATTTAAGATTTAAAATTTAGTATAAAAATAATATTTATTATTCAAAATTTTTTTTTGCCAATAATATTTTTTTTAGTAATAAATTTAATTAATGGCAAAAAATAATAAATTCTGATAATTCTCTAACACTTTTTTATGAAATTGAACAGTAGATTTAAAATTTAAAAAGTGAAATAAAAATATTTTTAAAAATAAATATTATAAAAATTTCAGTTTCTATTCTTAAAAATTTTAATCCTATATATCTTCATTTTTTAGAAATATCAAAGAGATTAAAATTTTGTATCTCATAACTAAAATTTTAATTCTAATATCTAACTAATAAATACATCTTGTATCTCAATCTTCTAATTTCAATCTCAACCTTCACTTTCAAATGCTACCAAAATTTAATTATTGACTAAAAATAGCGGCCGCTAAACTTCCTCTTTTCTAAATGCATATTCATTTAAAAAAAAAAACCACTAAAATTTTAAAATAAACACCTATGAGAATTGATGGAATACTATAGACCAATTTGAAAATGCTTTTTTTTTTTATGTTTTTAACAGATATGAATAAATGCACCTACTATAAGGAAGAAATTCATGTGTGAACATGAATCTCTGCTTATTATGCTCTTTTGACTTTTCATTTTTTTGTTTTTTGTTATCTACCCTGCTCTTTTCAGTTAGTAATAGACATGCAATTTTAAAACCAATTATTTAAAATTAAACTTATATATTTACAAACTCTGTTGAAGTAAAAATAAAAAAAATGAAAAATATTCACTAGTATCTCTTAAGAAATTGATGGGCAGAGTTAGCACTATACTACTATTACAGAAGTAGCATCCTTGTAGGGTAAATCAAAACACTGAGAGGGTAAAAAATGAGTGAAAATTCAAGTGCTTTGAGTTATTAAATAATTTGACTGATTTAACTAAATTTTTATCTAACTGTTATCAACTATTAACTTTGTGTAAAATCGACTACACCTGAATTTTTACCGTAAAAAATTGGTAAGAAATTGAGAATAGACAAGGTTGCATTTGCATTGGAGGGCGAAACCACGGTTTTCTCGGGCCTGGTGGGTTTGACCACTTCTTGCCGAAAACCAAAGCCTTCCTTGGAAATAGCCCACTCTCTCACTCAGCCCAACTACACTAATATTTAACCGCATTTTCATCATCTAAAATGAAAATGAAAATGAAAATATGAATTACTACACTTTTGTTAAATAAAAATTAACCACACACTTACCACTTTTAACTCTCAACAACAGTGAGCAGTGGTGACATTAACGTGGTTACAAATGTCTCTCACACTTTCTGCCACTTACACATTTATGACCTCTCCCTTTATTATTATTATTACTCTTCCTCCAAATAAAATAAAAAAAAAAAGAAAAGAAAAGAAAAGAAGAGAGAACTTCTCTTCTACTCTTGTAGCTGTGCCTGCAAATTGCTTTTTTCTTTGTGTGTTCTGTTCTGAGTTCTGACATCAGTCTTTAATGGAGGCGAAGGTTGATTTTGAGGTGGACAATTTGACCACAGCTACAGGGAGCAGTAGTTTCTCTCAACTACTCTTCGGAGATGACGATGATCATCATCAACATGCATTGGGTTTTGCTGCCACTGTGGACCACTACAACAATACCCATCTCCCTCTTTTCTCCATTGACAAGCCACCCAAAATGCTCTCTTTTGGAGACTTTCACCATCTACAAGAACAACAACAACAACCTCACCTCTTGCTCCCTGAAACCAACGCTACCCCTCAGAAATCTGTAATCACTTCAAGTGATTCTTCTTCTGCTTCTTCATGCAACCACACCACCACCGCCATTAACTCCATGTCCAAGACCAATGTAATAATCTTCCTCTTTTTTTTTTCTTTATTTCTTTTCTTTTTCTTTCAAATATTTCGTTTTGTTCACCGTGTGGCTCAAGAGCTTGCAGAAAAAGCGAAATTGGCCGGGGCTACAACCCATTGTGAAGGTGCCTAATAGTAACAATAAGAAGAACAAAACAGAGAATCCTCCGAGTTCAACTTCAAGCGGTCATGCAAAGGTGAGGAGGAATTTCAAACATTTTAATTGTTTGGGTTTTGCAGTTGCATGACCCTATTCTCTTTTCAACTCAACACTTTCGCTGTCACACACACATGACACGTCCTTTTCACATTAAAAAAACAACAAACGTTACATGTGTGATTCTGTTTCTCTATGCATATATACAAGTATATGGTTTTATATATTTTATATAATTAATATTTGGAATTGGTTTAGCAGAAGAAGGAGAAACTCGGGGAACGAATTGCAGCATTACAACAGCTAGTTTCTCCCTTTGGGAAGGTTATAACCATAATAGATTAATTAATATTAATAAAATTCATATTCTTCATTGATTGAATGAAAATTGATTATGCATGCGCAGACAGATACAGCTTCGGTGCTTCACGAGGCAATGGGCTACATAAGATTTCTCCATGACCAAGTTCAAGTGCTATGCTCCCCTTACTTGCAGCGCTTGCCTTCTTCTTCTTCTTCTCCTTCTTCATTTCAACATCAATGTGTACGCTTTCTCTTTCTCTCGTCAGATTCTTGTATGCTTATGATTTATTGCAATTAATTGGTTTTCTAAACGAATCCACAAGAAGCCAAGGAAAGGAGTTAGAGACGGTAAAGTTGTGATGTTGAGGGTCCTACTTTTGATGTGGACAACACTACCCCACCCACCTTCCAAACCTTACACTTACTTGAAAATGTTGACCTTTGTTTAATGCGTCAAACTGTGACAGTTTCCCATTTCAAGTTTCAACTCTTTTCATTTTATGACACCACATTTTTTTGGTTTCTGTACCCGTTTTTTCAGGGGGAGAAGGAGAACGAGCAAGTGAAAGAAGACAAGAGGGACTTGAAGAGCATGGGACTCTGCCTCATCCCCCTCCAATCCACCCTACACGTGTCAAGTACCAACGGTGCTGATTTCTGGTCACCTGCTGGTGCAGCCAACAATGTTACACCTTATGCCAAATAGACCATACAATTATTATTATTCAATTACACTCATTTCCTTTTTGTTATATGCAAAAGAATGAGTTAGTTGTAGAAAGTATATTAATTTTCTCATATATGAATTTATTATGAATGAATATATAGTTTACAAATTTTGTATGTTTTGGGGAATGGGTGTGACAAAATTGGAGATGGAAGGATTAGAGGGTAAAGTGTAGGAAATGGGAAAGTGGATATAACTATTAACAGGAATAGTTCAAAGTGTACACATGGGGGTACAAATTGAAAGGTCAAGATTTTATCCTAAATTATGTATCATCTATTTTGTGGAGGGGCCCTTTTCTCAGAGGAAGGATTTAGGGATATGTGTGGCCTCAACTAGGATTCTAGGATGCCATATATTTTTAATCTATGTTTTTGTCCCTTGTAAATCTCGGTAGATTCAGATACTAGTAATTAAAATGAAGTTATTCCAAAAGGGTTGGCAACTTTTTAGCTAGGACAACAATTCTATAATCCAAGTCTTGAAAATGTGAACAAAATTCATCTGCTCAGAGAAAGAATAATATCATATTCAACTAGAAATGTTAGTATTGGAATAATCGTATGAGGGATATTTTATTACCGGTTTCCTCAGTCGTCACCTGTGACGGGATGCGTTGTAGTTGTTGGGTTGTAGCCATGGTTTGATTCGTAAATTAGATCTTGTCATTTTTTTTTCAATTGTTTAATAAAATATAATATTTTATTATTTAATATTTTTTATTTTATTTAAAAAATAAGATAAAAAATTACATCTTACCAAATAATTAAGAAAAACAACTGAGAAAATTTATTCTCAAATTTTAACTTCATAATTTATCCATCTGGCGGGTGGTGTTGCTGTATATTCAAATTGAATTAAATTAAATGTGTACAGTGAGTCCGTCAAATTGAAGAGAAGAGAATTTTGTTATTATGGTCTAAAATTTTGTTTGTGCTTTTTTTATCTCAAACTTTCAAACATACCTAGAGAGGCTACTTTTTTTTATATTAGAATATTATTAGTAATTTTTGTTAATATTATGATATTTTAATGTAATAAAGTGATATAAAAACATATGACATGAGAAGAAATTGTGAGTAATGATTTTAAATAAGACAAAACATAAAAAAATAATCAGGAGATGAATTACAATTTTAAATAGGACAAAAGATGACTAGAAAGTAGAAATCATGAGTTTTGATTTTAATTTTTTAATTTAAAAAATTATCATTTTTAAAATGGTAAATTACAATTTTTTTATTATACAAATTAATCTTCACTATTTATGTTGTACATTGCACTTATAAAATACACTAATTTAAATTCATATTAGTGTACTACACAACTTTATCGATTATATAAAAATAATTAGTAACCTAGAGAATTAGCACAATTTTTTTAAAGATTACATTACATGTACATTATAACATCCTACCATAGAGAGTCTTATGCTTAAGTTATAAAGTTGAGGTAGCAAGGTATTACGATTTCTAATAATAATAATAATAATAATAATAATAATAATAATAATAATAATAATAATGGTTGAAAATAATTTTAACTAGAAGTCTGTGAAGAAGAGTTAAGTAAGGCGTTAAACAGAAAATTGTATTACTCGCGTAAGCGATAAATATGAGAGAAGAATTCCAAAGATACATATAAAAGGTTTTTGATTCGCCTCGCGAAGCTAGAACCGGCTAAAATATATATATATATATATATATATATATATATATATATATATATATATATATATATATATATATATAACCTAGAATACAATTTACAGAACCTGTTTTTCCAAGTCGACCTCTAGGAGGGACAAAAACATAAAATATACCTAGTGGATATATAATAATATCTATTTGTACAACTTAACCAAAACCTAAACCCAAAGGACTAAGATCTTTCGCTGACAGAAGCTCCCAGAATGCTTTAACGAGGTGCGTCTTGACCTGTATTTGAAAACCACAACATATATATGGGGTGAGAATTAGAGGTTTTCAGCATGGTAACGGTTCCTACATAACTAACATATAAGGTCCCGAAAAAGCTAAAGGTGATCCTAGAACTTCCGACAACAGATTATAAAACTTAAAGATTTAAAATGGAAACCATAAATAGAGTGGTTCCCTAAGGTTCTTCAATTTAACTAAACTCTAACTAAAACTTTCGACTATTCCCTCTTCCTTCACAATTCTCTCAAACACCAGTAAAACTACACAGACAAACAAAATAGATAAAGTAAACACAAGTAGATTACAGATACGACAGGTAGCAATTATAGCAGGTAAGCATAGATTATCAATTAGGCAATCCTAAGAAATGCAAACTCAAACAAAACAAACAAATGCATATGATGAATGCCTACCCTATAGTTGATGATATCATCTGTCGGTTATATAGACAATCCGACATGTCCTGGTAGCTAACTATGAACTGAAACACCCATTGCGGAGCAAATGAATTTGAGTTACAACCCCCTTACTACTACCCGCTTAACCCCGAGCTAGTGGAATAACCACTACTGTGACTACTACCCAAGCGGGTGTTTAAAAGCTCAACTTGGAGCAAGTGGAATGAACTACAATCCTTGCTACTGTCCAGGCGTCACAAACATTGACCTGGAGCAAGCGGGACGAACGACGAACCACAATCCTTGCTACTACTCAGGTATCTCATTCAAGAATTCATTCGATCTCAAGTCAAACATTCAGTATAATTCATAATCATTTCATCATTAATCATTCTCATTTATCATGTTCATTAAAAATTCTATAATTAACTCAGTTTTTCATAATTTTCCTTTCTCATCTCTTATCCAGAGCAAGTGGACAATGCCACTGCCTACTACCCGATCATGTATATCTCTTTAAATTACAAATCCTCATTGCTCTCATTTTCCTCGTCAAATTAAGCATCCCTTTCCTCAACTCCTTCGACACCAATTCTATCTTTTCTCACTCACTGACCCTTACTTCCTAACCCAAAACCTAACTAATAGGCCTTAAACAGAGTTTCTAATTTTTTCTACAAGTTTAAAAATTAAGTTTTTACACATAATTTTTTACGTTTATAATTTTCTCTACGAAAATTTGTTTTTCACAAAGTTTATACCATCTTAAAGCCTTTAAAACTATCTTTAATTTGAATTAAAATTCACTCAAATTCAATATACGAGGCTCAGGTTATGGATTGACGAAGTTCATTAAAAATCTGCTTTTACCAAAAGAGTTCAAAACCTTTATTTTTTAAATTCTCATTTTCAAACCAAGTTTCACAACCCAAAGCAACATTAATTAAATACACTCAAAATAATTCTATAACCATTTTCTTCATTCTGCAATACTTCTAACACTAAATTTCATTAACTCTAACCCACACAATCATAACCAAAGTAACAACACTCATAAATCATCGATATAACATCATCATCATTTATAATCAAACTCAAACCTCATCATTACTCAACAATTCAGCAACACATTCACATATTCAACTCTACAGTGTTACTAATTCACTAAACTTTAACAAGTCATCCTGGTTCAACCTAACCTAGGGTCAACTAGTCTAAATTTACAAGACATTATATTTTAATTACGAGAAGCCGAAATCATATATTGGCTGATTCCTCCTTAATGCTCGAAACACCTCAATTATCCACCGTTCCTCAAGTTCCAAAACTCCAACTCCTCACCAATTGAATTTTCAGCTTTCAGGATTCAATTCCAAGCTTCCAATATCCACCAATTTAACTCAAATTCAACAAGATACACGATCTAATTCATACAATATCACAATAATCAACACTGAGCTCACTAAATCACCTATCCACAAGGGTTATTTACCGTTACTCACAAGTCAAATGGACAAAATCTGGTGATTATCCACCGATAGAGTACCTCTTAATCATCAAAATCACAAAATCTCTCAATTACTAAACCGAAAATCACAAACTGAAAAGAAAAGATTTGGGTAAAAAAATGTGATTTACTTGCCAAATTGATATGTGAATTTTTAGAGAATTTTGAGACAAACGCGTGGCCGTTGACGGCTCGCCAATCAAAACTCCAGAGTGAAAGTTATGGAGGATTGAATTTTCGGAACAAGGTTAGGGTTCCTTTACGTTCTTCAATCTCCCTTCTTCATTCTCAGTGTGAATTCCCTTATGATTTTGAGGGAGGAGGGCTGATGTGTTACTTATATATATGGGCCTTGGGTTCGGTTTGGACCGATTCGTTCTGTTTGGTCTATTTGATTTAATTTTAAACCAAAATTTTTAAAATTAATATTAAAATTTATATTTTAATTATTTCTATTTCATAAAACTATAAAATTTAATTTTATAAATTTTTTAATTAATAATTAATTTATTAGTTAATTATTTACTAATTATTCAGAATTTACATACACCATCAAATTAATCATCATATAGTCACACAAAAAATTATTTATTATATATTTGTGTATAAATATAAGTAAAGTTAATTTATTTTTAATATATATATTATATTTTAATATATATTCTACACTAATAATTATTTTTTATAACTGATTTTAGTGTAAGTTAAATATGGTTAAGATTTGTGTATATAAAAAAATCAATATTTTAGCTCATTATTTCAAAGATTATATTTTATGTTAACTTTTTCAATATCAAAAGTTTTGGCAATAATTTTTTAAAGAAAAATATTAGAGACTATCAAAATTTATTATTATTAATATTCTAGCATTCATCTTTTTTAAATGCTAACAAATTAAACGATAAAATTTAGTGAATTTTAAAAACTATTAGTCGTTTTACTTTAAATACATAAGTTTATAAAAATATAAATTTTTAAAATTTAATTTTTATATCTTTTATTTTAAATTAAGATATTTTTTATTGATATTTATATTTTAAAAATGAATATAAATATAAATAAGTTATTGAAAATAATAAAAATTGTGCAGTGTAACTTATATGTTTATGTTATGTTCACTTTCTTAATTTTACTAGCAATGTATGCGAAATTGTGATATAATCTTTTTTTTTTAGCATTAGCTGAAAATGGATAAAGTATAGATTTTGTCTTTGAAGTTTATAAAAAAATTTTAAAAGTATCTCTAAATTTTATTTTATTTTTATTTTGTACAAATTTTTTTTATTTGAATCAAATATATTCCTAAAGACTAACTTTTTAAAAAAATTAAAACCAATTTAAGAAAAATTTTTCATAGACAACCTTTAACATAAGAAATTAGCTCTTAATTGTCAATCATTATTTATAAATTAGTCCTAATTTTGTTTAAATTTAGTTGTCAAAGATATATTTAATGTAAATTGAAAGATTTTTGGGACAAAATTTAAACAAAATAAAATTTAAGAGCATCTCCGATGAAGTGTTTTTAGAGTATCACTTTCAATAATTTCAAAAAGTAAATTAATTTAGAATTGAAATCTGCATTGGAGTTGATATATAAAATAAAATTGATATTCTCTTATTAGAGATATGATAGCAGTTTGATGGAGAATGAATAAAATTTTGCCATTTGTATAATTATATTGATAAAATAATTAAAACTAATATAAAATTTTAACAAACTAAGACTAAGACTTGAAAGAGTAAATTTCACTTTAAATTTTAAACCACTATTTATAATATATGATCCACAAATATTCTTGTAGGACCTAAAATAAATTTGAAATTAGAGTATTTTAAATTTTTTTACAAATTTTAAGATAAAAAATATATTTTAGCCTATAATTTTTTTCTGTCATTTCAATTGATAAATAATTAAATATAGAAAATTTTTTTTGGTATTAAAATATAGAATATTTTTATTTAAATAAAAAATCCCGTAATCCAGTTACCAGATGCTATCCAATATGCATAATAACTACAGCATGAGACCCAACAAACAATTGTATATGGGCCAGTAGTCCAAATTTCAGGCAAGGAAACTTCTTTTTGGCAATGCAAAAGATAAGAAACAGGGCACAGACTCTAATAAACCCTTTGAAAGCATTGGCGAATATTTGTCCCTTTTTTACCCTTAACACTTGTGAAAAAACCTCTTTCAACCTTGTGCATTGGACTATTGGTAAATGATAACCTTCAACTTCAAATAGGATGCCCATGAATTTCCACGTAATGGCTTGTATTGACTGCAAGCAATATGAAGTCATTCAAATGGCAGAAGATTACTTAACAAATTTTGTAATAGGAAGTCATCCCCGGTACCATGGATTTTAATTTCTAGACATTCAAATGTGAGGTTATTAATTAATATAAGTCTAATCAATTAATAAGTCTCTTGCTAACGTTTATTGTAGTAGCCAGTTATACGAACAATAGTTTGACTTGACCCAAACAAAGTAGTCATAATGAAGTAGCTACTTAATTCAACATGCTTGTACATTCAGGATAGCGTCGCCACTGCATAAACATATCTTTATATAAGAATAATTAGAAATTATTAAATAATTAATATATTTGATAAATGATTATTTTTAGTTATCATTTAATCATTAATTTAATTCTTTTAATTTAATAATCTAACAACATATTTTATCACACTCTTTAAAATATATTAATAACTAACTGATAATTAAAAATAATAAATATTAATAACCCATAATATTTTTTTCGTTATTATTTTCACACCAAAGCATTTTTTCATAGGTAGTTAATATACACAACTATGAACAGGGTTTAGAGCTTTATGCTTTAAATAATTATAATAATGTCAAAAGTCTTTATAAAAGTTGACTCGTTAACAGAACCAAAAAATTCAAAAAGAGTGAACTAGCTTAAACAGCAGTTTCCCTCAGTCAGTTGACTTCGTAATACAGATCAAGAGTGAACTACCTTAAACATGTATTAATATAGAGACATCCAATGAGACAATTTAATTTGTTTATTTGCTAACTACGTATTATTATTTTTAGTTTAACAAAAAAAAAAAATTTCTAAGAGAGACAGACCAATTCAAACTCCATTTCCAATTTTCTCTATTACATCACGTGCAGGCTACCTGCCTGCCTTAGCTAATTAGTAATGCTTTGAATAATGTTTTGATATTGTTGCCAAGCTTTACAGGTTTAATTTCCAGTTAGGCAAATTTCTTCTCTACTCATAATATAATAACTTCCATTGCATATGTGTGAAAGGAAACCTTTGAAATTGAGACATTGGTCCAAAAGTAAAACTAACAAGCTAGATAAATAATAATAATAATAATAATAATAATAATAATAATAATAATAACAACAACAAGAAGAAGATGGAAGAGATCAGATCAGAGGCATATTGTGATATGTTAAAAAAATGATTAAAAATGACCGAGATAAGGTTAAAAGGAAGAATTTGGTAGCTTGATATAGTTTGATGGATGTGAAAGAAAGAATTTTGTATATAGTTTGATTGGTTTCTTTGTAAAATTAAATAACACCCACCTAGTTATATATACAATATACTTGTATTATTTGTATTAGTGATATTCCAACTAGGTAGCTGACTTATTCCTAACATGCCCCACAACAAACACAAGAAACAAAAGGCTAATTATAGTAAGATTTTTTTTTAATAAGCGCTAACAATAATATTTGTTAAGGTTTAAAAACAATTATAAAAAGGTATGTTAAATAGTTAAAAATTAATGAACACTCTTAAAATACTCATTATATAATAATAGAAAAACAATAGAAAACTATCAAAATTTATTATTTTTTACCATTACTTAATTATTAACTAAATTTTTTTAGTTTAATTCATTTAGTCTAGTAATCCAATACATGATTTATTCTATATTTTTAAATATTTATGATTAATTAATGACTAATTAAAAATAATACATTTTAATGATCCTATATAATATTTATTTATTCAAAGTTCAAAGTAGAAATTGAAATGAAAGGTGATGAGAAAATAATAACCTTCAAAGGCCGCTACCTAACTCGGGCCAAAGGGTTAAAGTCAAAGAACAAATGGTGCCTTGTCAAACTTCAATTCAAAGAAATGAATAAGCAATTCCCACGCTAGCTAGTAGCTATATATAGAGAACTTGTTTCACTCTCATCATGCTTCACACCAACCCATTCCAATTCCAATATATATTGCTTCACTCAAGTAAAGTCCTTATTAAAGAAAAAAAAAAAGAAATGAAAGGTTACTACTCTCTTTCAGTGGTCATGGTCTTGTTCCTCTTGTTCCTCTCATATTCTATGAATACTGTTGAGGCCAGACCACTCCTCAAAGATCATCAATCTTCCTCTGCATCTTCCTTCATAACATCCATAATCAACCGGGCTTATTCTGGGCCAAGCCACAGAGGTATTGGTCATTGATCACCAACAAATTAAACTTCATTTTTTCATTTTCTTTACAATTATATGTATTACTATACACTAGGTATGGCAACTGTATGTGTTTAATTAATGCTTAGGAAAATTGGATTTTCTTCATGTAGACAAAACAATGATATAATAGTTGTAGCTTATAATGAGTAGGATGAACATGCACGTGACAATTTCACGTGACAATTTGCTCTTATTTTTAGTGTAGCATAAAGCAGTTTGTTCTTATTTTTTTTTTAAATTTATACAAATTTTATAATATAAACGATTGTATTGTATTATATTGTAAAATGTATTTATATTATTGCTAGTGCTAGTTCTAGTATAATTATTGCATCTGTCAGCTTAATGAAACAGTAATATAAATATATTATATATATGAATATTAATAAACTTTTTCTCTTAATTAGTTGTTAGAAAGCTGGTAATTAAGTGTGAAAAGACACACTTTCAACATACATACACGACTCTATTATGTTAAATTAAAACAAATAAAAATGAAGAGACATACAAGAGGGTGGTTGGTTGAAACATTTTTTCAAGAGTAATGAGTAATTCGTTCCTTTTTTGTATTACATTCATCCATGCGTTCACATGTTACGTGCATACAATGAGCAATGAGACAATTGAACCCTATTTGATGTAAACAAATGTGGCTTTAATGAAACGCAAAATTGGAAAATATATTTAAAGGTTTCATCAGATTAAAAGGGATTACCAGCAAATACACTTGCATATATGAAAATTTAACGCAGGTTAAATAACATATATTCACATAATATATATACATATATCAGCGTGGCAGATCAATTTTCTGTTGTTAGAACTAACTGATACATTTTGCTAATCTATCCATACATGATTAAGTAAGTTGGGTTGGTCTAGTGGTTAGTTCACTATTCAGTTTAAGACTTTAAGCAAATGTCAGTGATTTAAATCTCACAGCAATCCATTGTATATAACAAAACCAATATATATATATATAATTATTGTGTATAACAACAAAACCAATTCAAAGCCTATAATGCCGGCCACAACCAGTAACATATTTTTTTTTATCTCGGTTTGAATTGTTCCCGACCATGTATAAATGTATGATTACAAGCAACATAAAGTGTCAACAGTCAACAAAATTTTATAAAAAAAATACTCTTTATACACCCAAATCAGTTATAAATATATTTGTGTATAAATATATGTATGGTTTAATTTATTTTCAATATGTATTTGTATTTTAACATGTATTTTATACTTGTGACTGACTTTAGTGGTTGATTTTGGTATTCACTTAACATAGTCGAATTTTATATGCTTTATTTGCAATATGATTTTGTTTTATCTTGTGCAGAGAAATGAAAATCATATTCAACATAGAATTTCAAACTGAACAAAAATATGCATAAGATTAATAGAAGTTAGGCATCCTCAACTCTGGTTGATTTATTTACTTTTACTCAGATGATGCGATATAAATATGGTATTTACATAAGATATAAAACATGATACATGATGGGGTAGCTATATCGAAAACCATAACTCATGATTCATGTTTCCGAATTGCTGATACAATTTCAGCAATGCCTTCAAATTTTCTCCTTTCTTTGAGAATCGTCTTAGCTAAATCAAGTGCCCGCTTTTCACATGTTGCACGTTTAGCAGCATCAGCAATGGATTCAAAATCTTCAACATGTGCCACACCAACTATTCTCCTATGTATTAGATAATAATCAAAGTGATAAGTGTAAGCTAATATAAACAAAATAAGTATAACATTCTGGTGAAAAATGATGATAATTGATAAGTAATCTCACCTTATCATTTTGGCAGCACCAAACCCAAGACTATCATGAAACAAATCCGTCATGTATTTCTTCTGTACAAGCAGCTGAACCTCAGGATTGTTATAGATAGCTGGAAGATATGCCTCACCAGCACCATTTCTATGCTCATCCCAAAGAGCAGTGAATTTGTGCTGGAAAAGATTCCAGGTATCTTCAATTGTCTTAAGAATCCACTCCTTGTACGCCTGCATAACGTAACATCAGTATATATCAGAATTCAGACAAGGAATAACACACTTTTGCCGCAGTAATCATTGGTCTTCGCCATTATCATCAAATGAAACTATAAAAAATCCCATCATGTCATTGTTGCAGCAAAGCTAAGCAATAGAATTACCAGAGCCACAAGTCCAGCAAAATGAAGAGGAAATGCAGCAAAAGATAATGGCAGTTATAACTGACATTCCTGCCAGAGTCTGGTTTTATAACTAAGGGAGAGCTCATATTTCTGTGAAACTATCCCTACAACTTCTTAGATATCAAATGATATAACTCTGATTGCTCACCAATGTGCACAAAGAAATCCTTCTTAGGATAACAAAGCAAAGTCACTAGCACTACACAAACATGACGAGAAAACAGAACATTCCTTCAAACCTATAAAAATGCACAAATTTGGATCTGAAATGAACCAAAGAGAATCAAAGTGTTTAAGTCAGATTACGTGTAAAGTAGGAGGTGTGCAAGTTTTTCTGTTTCCTTCCTTTTTCTTTTACAGTAAAAAATTTTGGACTATATTAAGATCAGAAGGCACACAGAGCCACAGCAGCGCACAATCAATATAGCTAAAGAAGGAAACCTACTTTTCGATCATTTGCTTGATAAGCATGTCCATCTTGAGAACAGTAAGCCAAAATCAAATTTCCTAGGAATGCTCCAATATCATAACCCATTGGTCCATAAAATGCAAATTCAGGATCAATAACTTGTGTTGATTCATGAGTAACCATCATAGAACTAGTGTGCAGATCTCCATGTATTAGAGCCTGGGCCCTCTCACAGAACCTACAAAAATGTATATTCTTATAAAGTAAAAAAAATCCTAACACCACAATTGCTGCTGCACATACTGCAGTAAAAGAAGAGTGTTGGTCATAATACTTGGATTTCAGCTCAGCAACTTCAAGCTTCAGCAGATTGTCTTCCCGTAAAGCCTCAGCATCATGATCAAGATAAGGGGAAGTCCAACGATTATATTCAGAAACTTTATAAGGGTCAGAGAACACGACCTGCTCAGTGAGTCTGCACATCTCCACATTACCACAATATTCGGCAACTGCATGAAGCCAGCATGAATTCAGCTTAACACAAACATGTCTTAAGGCAACATCAATAAGCAATGTTCCTCATACTCACAGAAGCAAAATATCAGTTTATCTATTACATCCATTTTCAAAGAGAGAACATACTACAGAGGCATCACAAATACAAATATGCAAAGTACAAGCAGCCAAACAAGGGAAGGGAACCATTTTTTCTAACGCAAAACTCAAACTGAAATAAACGTTTCAGCTCAATCAACTTTGAAGCAGAGTAATAGATTAACGAAGGCGACACTATGAATCAGTGAACTTCTTAGTTCTTAGATAAACAAATGTACTGAATTGTACAACAAATGAATTGAGTGTGAATCAATCAATAACAATGGCTCACACATACCGTCCCTTTTGTGCTCAGAAGTTGTACGGAAAAGGAGAGAAGTGAAAAAGAGTGTCTTCGCCATGAAATCAGCCATGTGCTCTGCAAGCAAAGGGTACTCAATCCCAGCCACCAACCCTTTTCTTAGTATTATGTGCGGTGGTTCCAAGTAACGCATGCCGATCAATGACATTGTGCGGTCAAAGTGGTAGACTTCAGGAACATGCTCAGGGCACAAGCGACCCTTTTCTTTCAGCGCCAACCATTCAAAATATGATCTCTCCTTCGTCATTGCCCATGACTCTCCAATGGAACGAACATACGGCAAAGCCTAAAAAAAAACACGAACTTTGAATCAGAAAGCTAAAAAAAAAAACGAAATTTGCGAGTGCCCACGAGTTTTTGGATAAGTGGGGTAGTAGTTTTTTTTTTTTTAAAAATTACCTGCTTGATGACAAAAGAACCTGCGGAGTTGAGAACAATGAAGACGAAGTTAAGGTTGCCATCTCCAACTTCTTTGACGAACAAGTTGTCGAAGTCGTTGGCGATCTTAGAAGAGAGGGCAGGCACTGATTTTACGTAGTCGATGAGGGAGTTGTCGTGGAGTGGTCGGAACTCTGAGAAGGCCATTGGAAGCGGCGGAATAGTGGTGGTAGTAGGGTACTAAGCGGGTGGAGAGAGAGCAATGATCCCCAAAGGTGGGAATCTTCAAACTTGTTTTGTGGATTTGGTGCGTTTTGCTTTCGGAGGAGGAACGCCATTAGCTAAAGGTAGAATGGGTGGACTGAAAGACTGAAACTTGGAGCGTCAATGATTCGAGTGCATTGAATCTGGTCACAATTTAGATTAATCAGCTTCGATTCTGTGGAAATTTCAATGCCTCATTCGGGTCTATGAAAGCTAAAATTCAGCACAGTCAATTGTTTTTAAAGTTTATAATTTAGAATTATTAAATAATTTAAATAATTTGACTCAATTTTTATGTAACCGTTTTTAATTATCAATTTTAGATAAAGTTAAGTCTCCATCTATTATAAGAGGAGCTAATCCAGTTTCTGCACTTGGCAGAGTGATCAAAATTTGTATGCCTAATTTAAAAATTTAAAGATATTCGTTTAAATAGATTTTCTTCGTTTCTTTTAGTAATATTTTTTTTATTCACGGTATTTCCTAACTCGACAGGTTAAAGATTAATTTGTCGCAGATCTAAATTTCATTTAAGGGTCTACCGCTAGTTAATAGATTGCTGCATGCATAAGGCAAAATTCGAATATTGGATACTTGATTAAGCGGACGAGTAATATTATTAAATATAAATTTTTATTATATAATATTAAGCTAGACCCATTATCAGACATAACTATGGATTATAATCATAAAAAGATTCTGGTGGGCGTCTAGTTATCCAGTTATGTTGCCTCCGACAAAAAATCCTAAAAATTAGCCACGAACAAAAATAAATACTTACTACCATCCAGTTTGTCAGTTTTCAACCCAAAATCAATGTCAATGCCCCAAACACCAAACCCAAATTCAGGAAAACTACTTGCAGTACTATTTTGTAAAGAGAATATCCCCATGACCAAAAAGAAAAAAAAAACGAAAGAAAAGAGAATATTATCCCCATGAAAAAAAGAAACGAGAGAGTATATTATAAAACTTAAGAGATTTTTTTTTGTTTTTTTAAGTAGATAATGACTTTTGTAAATAATATAAATAATAAATTTTAAAATTGACCTAATAAAATAAAAACACACTACACTCTTAAATTATCCACCTAAATCTTAATATTAGGTCCATCCACATACTCAGTAAATTAAACATCCGATAAATTCATTGTCCACATTATTTAGTATTTTCATTATTTACCTATTGTTCTTGCCTGGTTATGGCCGAACTTATGTAGCTCGTCTTCCCTTATTGGCTCAGCCGACCTTCTTGCCGAATGATGACGTATCTTGGTCAGTCGGAGGAATAATGGAGGGAGCACCTGCAAAAAGCACTCCGACGCTCAAGTCAATTAACGATTATTATCAGAGGGGAGTTTTTTGGAAAGATAATCTACCTTCTTCAACTCTGACTACTTCCTTATATAACTAGGAGAGACTAATAACCGTTTTCCGCTGAATTGATTATTTCTAACGTAACTGATCATATGTTGTTTATTGCCATAAAGTCGGCTAAATTAATACATCGGTTACTGCCAAGCTATAACTCGTAACCGATATACAACGGTTATATCACAGCTCCCAAGCGCGGCCTGAATTTGAGTGAGGCAGGTTGAGCTTTTGAATTTATTTACCCGAGTTATAGATCGGCAGGATGAGCCCCCAGTTCAACTTGACTCAACGTAATGGATATATAAATATAAATTTTTATATATTTGGAATGGGAAAAGGTATGATGACATGTATTAATGAGACTAGAGGGTTTTCAATGCTGGGTGCAAGTTCCTAAGTGGGTTTGGAACCGTTGGGAGTGGGTTATTAATGAAGGGTTCTGATTTTAAGTTGGAACTGAAAGGGTTTCATTAACAATCAATATTTACTTTGAAGTCACATTTTCATAAAGGGAAGAGTTGCTGCTCTGAATGGCGTTGGTCTTTGAAGAGTTTTTATTTTAAAGTATGAGTAAGAGAGGTTAGTAACAACATTTCTTTTATTCCTTTCTGTTTTTAATTTGTGGTTTATGAGGGGAAGTAATGGGAGATAAGAAGGTGAGGGTTGTTCCAAAGGTAGAAGATGACGGGTCCTATGAATGGGTCGACGCTGATGCGAAAATAAGAGCCTCTCTCTTTATTGATAAAGCGAGTGTTCATGGGGTGAACCTAACAAGGGTAGTCAGACCTAGTTTTCGTGTTGAACTGATGCCATGCAACCGCATGGATCGCATTTTTCACAGAACTAAAGATTTTGAAAAATTTTTTATGTATAGCTGTGTGCTTGAAGAATTGTCTGTCAAACTTTCCTTTACTACTTTTGAGTGTAATATTTTGAAACAGATGAACTGTGCACCGTCGCAGGTTCATCTAATGGGTGGGCTTTTATTAAATATTTTCAAATACTGATGGATTTTCTGTGTATGGTTTCTAATTTGGAACTGTTTTTTTTCTCTTTTTCAAGCCAAGGGTGTTTGAAAAGGGCTTTGGATTAACTTGAATAGTACTCCTGGATTTGCTGTTTTTAAGCTTTACAAATCTTCTTTCAAATATTTCAAAGAAATGTTCCTTAAGGTAAAATCTGTAGAAGAGGATTTTCTTTTTTATTTAGATGAACATCTCGGGGAAAAATTCCCCCTTTACTGGTGCTGTCAGCCGAATCATATACTGGGTCCCGAGCTCATAACACCTCGGAACGAATGTATAATAAGTTTTCTGATGGAAATGGTTAATACTGAAGGCTTGTTATCCGTATCAGATTTGCTTCCATGGGAGGAAGATAGATCGTCTGTTTTAAAGTATTTTGGTGAGGTGTTAATGTTTTTTTTTTTATTTGGACTTTATATTGATAGTCATCTAAAAAAAAATTTTTTTTAGCTGGCAAATATCCTGGAGTTTCAGCATCAAGCCTAAGGGCTCAATTTAAGATGAAAAATTTTGAAGGATCTTCGTCAAATCAGGAAAAAATGGAAGGGGAAGCCGAAGTTAATCAACCTCCACCGAAAAAAAAGGGGATTGTATTTAAGAAGAGGAAATCTGACTTAGTTAACCTGAACGAGGGAGAAGATGTTATTCATCTTACTGAGCTGTCGAGTTTTACTGTGAAACAAGAGAAGCTGCACTCTTTTGAAGAGGAAGGTGATGGGTCATTGGTTTGGGATAAGAAATTTCCTTTTAACGTCGTAGCCGATGAAGTTATTCAGTCTGCTTCGGATATGTCTCGTGTGGAAGAGGTCGGGGATCTTGGCATAGATCAATTCATGCAGGTCGGTTTTTATTATTATTTTTAACACTATAGCTAAGATTAGTACTAAAATAAGTTTTATTCTTGTTTGTGCGGCAGGTTCTTGGCTTTCGGTTGGCTAGCATAGGCCGAAGCCAAGAGAAGAGACATAGAAAAATGCTGCAAAGTTCTGTTAAAAGTGCTGACCTTAAGGGGCAGCTGGAATCAAAAGAGGCTGCCCTAGTTAAGTTAAGGAAGGAGGTTTCTACTGTGAAAGAAGAATTAAAGATGGAAAAGGAAAAATGTGGTAGAGCTACAGAATTACTGGAGAAAAGGGAAAATGAGCTTGCCAGTATGAGTGGTCAAATTATTGAGGTTACCTCAAAACTTAAACAAATGGAAACTAGTCGTGAGACTGAGATCCTTGATGCCTTTGCTGAAAGCTTTGAACGTGCTATCATCCAGGCAAAATTCATTTGTCCTGAGGGTGACTTTTCTGCTATGGATCCGAGTAAAATAGTTCAAGATGGCAATTTAGTTGATGACGAGGAGGTTCCAGAGGAGGGGGGTGATAACCTAGGCGATTTGAAGAACGTTTAACTTTGTAAAGCTGATAAAAATTTAGATAGAAACTGTTTGTGTTGAATGGGGTGTATGGGATCCCCTTTTGAACTGTGGTGATTACTGTTTGGTTTTAGGGTATTATCACTTTTGCAACCTTATGATAGTTGAGAGGTATAAATGCTCTCATTTAAACTGTTTGTTTTGAGTATGGGATGTATAATCCCTTTTATGACTGTTGTTTTGGTTAATGGCAATATATTTGTATGTATTTGCTCCAAAAATATTTGGCATATATCCCCATTTAGGGTCCGGTGATTGGAATGTGCTGAAAAAGTTACCAGCTTTTGAATATGCACACGCGATACTAGTGCGACTTTTGATTAATTGTCTTTGTTAGTTGTTTAACAAAAGCATGTAATGGAAACAAAAGAAACCATAGTAAAAATAAATATTGTTTTGATTCAGTACCTTTACAACTTGAATTAAGTAAGCTAGCCTCGTTAAAACCTCCTTGAGAAAAACCCTAATTTGGGAAAAATCTCGAGGTAGGAAAAAGAGTACTAGCCTTCTGCAGTTAACTATAGTATTGTTTTAAGGAATCAACATTCCAAGTGCTAGGTAGCTTTGTTCCGTCTAATTGCTCCAAAATGTATGCTCCTCTACTGAGTACTTGGTGGATTCTGTATGGCCCTTCCCATGTCGCGGCAAGTTTGCCATGTGAAGGTGATCTCCGTGCTTCTTCAATTCTTCTTAATACCAGGTCGCCGGTCTGAAAGAGTCTCGGCCTCACGTTTTTATTGTGGCGCCGACTAATTCGTTGCTGCAATGCCTTCTGACGAATCGCCGCTGTGCTGCGTACCTCTTCAATTAGATCTAGCTCGGTTCTCCGAGCATCATCATGGTCTTCTACCTGTGTTCTTAAAGAGCCTTGTGATATTTCAATTAGAATCATTGCCTCTGATCCATACACCAAACGGAATGGTGTTTCTTTTGTTGATGAGTGTTCTGAAGTGTTGTAACCCCATAAAATTTCTGGAATAAGCTCGGCCCATAGACCTTTGGAATCGTCGAGCTTCTTCTTTAGAGCTTGAAGAAGGACCTTATTCGCAGCTTCTGCTAAACCATTGGATTTAGGATGCTCTACTGAGGAGAAGTGCTGTTTAATTTTCAAGTTCTACAAAAAAATCTTGAAAGTATGGTCAGTAAACTGGCGACCATTGTCAGTTATAATATGACGGGGTATACCGAGTCTGCAGATTATATTTTGCCAAACAAAGGATATCATCTGTGCCAATGTGATTCTAGCTAGTGGTTGAGCCTCAATCCACTTAGAGAAATAATCGATTGCCACTACTAAGTATTTTACATGTCTTAAAGCTGTAGGGAATGGTCCGAGAATATCAATTCCCCAATGATTAAATGGCCAGCTTACCACTGACTGGTGCAGATCCTCGGCTGGGATGTGAATAATCGGAGCATGTTTTTGACAGTGGTCGCAAGTCCTGACCTTTTTCTTACTGTCGTCCCATATTGTCGGCTAATAGAATCTAGCACGGAGAATTTTCTGTGCCAGGCTTCTTGCCCCTGAGTGTGTCCCACAGATGCCCTCATGAGCTTCGGCTAGGGCTAAGTCTGCTTCTGACCTGTCCAAACATTTCAACAGTGGTCGAGAATAACCTCGCCGATATAATTTATCATTTAGCAACGTAAAGAAAGAGGCTTGTCGTTTAAACTTTTTCAGGTCCTGGACATCTAATGGAAACTCTCCATTCTTTAGGTATCGTATATATGGGTGTTGCCAGCTATCCTTATTATCTATATGAAAGGCGCCGATGATGTTTATGCTCGGCTCATGAAGGGTTGATTGCAAAAGTGATGCAGTTTGTGACTGAGTAGTGGCTAACTTAGACAGTATATCTGCCCTATGATTTTGATCCCTAGGTATGTGAGTAATTTCAATTTTTGGAAAAATGTTCATGAGGTTTTTTACCATGTCTAGGTATTTTAACAGGATAGGGTCTTTAGTTTGGAAGCACTGATTTACCTGTTGAACAACTAACAAGGAATCACAATAAACTTGTAAATTAAGAACTTGTAATTCGATGGCTAACCTGAGCCCTGCTATTAGGGCTTCATATTCGGCTTGATTATTGCTGGCTTTGAAAGAAAATCGAAGAGAATGCTCAACAACAACTCCTTCAGGATTTTCCAGCAGTATTCCTGCTCCAGACCCCAGGGGGTTTGAGGCTCCATCCATAAATAGTTTCTAGCTTGCGGCTGCTGCATTCGAGCTTGGTCCGGTGAATTCGGCAACGAAATCGGCTAGGTATTGTGACTTGACAGATCCTCTCGGTTGATAGTGAATGTCAAACTCTGAGAGTTCACTGGACCATTTAATCAACCTACCTGCCAGCTCTGGCTTGGCAAGTATTTGCTGCAGCGGTTGAGAAGTTCTAACATTGATCGTGTGGCTTTGAAAATAAGGACGTAAACGCCTTGCCGAGAAAACTAGCGCATAGGCGAGCTTTTCTAATCTCGGATAGTGAAGCTCGGCATTCTGCAGTGACTTGCTCACGAAATAAACCGGTTGTTGTGCTTTTTCATTTTCTGCGACAAGGACGGAACTGATTTCCATGTCAGTAATCGATAAATACAAGTATAATGGTTCACCGACCTTAGGTTTTTGTAAAATAGGGGGTTCAGAAAGAATTTGCTTTAGACTTTTAAAGGCGGCTTCACAATTTTCATCCCATTGAAAAATTGTATTTTTTCGTAAATATTGAAAAAAGGTTAAGGATTTGGATGCTAAACACGGCAGGAATCTGGATAATGCTGCCAAACGCCCTATTAATCGTTGGACTTCTTTGATATTTGTGGGACTGCTCATATCAAGAATTGCTTGACATTTTTCAGGATTTTCCTCAATTCCTCGGCTGGTAAGGATGAAGCCGAGGAATTTTCCTCCTCGAACACCGAAGGCACACTTCTCTGGGTTAAGCCTCATATTGTAAGCTCGGATTTGACTAAATATCTCGGCGAGATCGTCAACATGTGAATGGCCGACCTTAGTCTTAGCGACCATATCGTCGACGTATACTTCAATGTTCTGCCCTATTTGCCGGTCAAAAATTTTGTTCATCAGCCTCTGGTAAGTTGCACCTGCATTCTTTAAGCCAAAGGACATGGCATTATAGCAATAGTTGTCATATTCAGTGATAAAAGCCGTTTTTTCTTGGTCTGATGGATGCATAAAAATCTGGTTATAGCCAGAATATGCGTCCATGAAACTCAAGGTACCATAACCACAAGAGTTATCTACTAAAGTATCAATAGAAGGGAGAGGATATGCGTCTTTTGGACAAGCTTTATTTAGATCAGTAAAGTCAACGCACATCCTCCATTTACCATTGTTTTTCTTTACCACGATGACGTTGGCTAACCAAGTCGTGAACCTGATTTCTCGGATAAAGTTCGCATCAATGAGCTTCTTGGCTTCGGTCATGGATGCCAGCCTTTTCTCGGTTCCGCGAGTCTGTTTTTTCTGAGACACTGCTCGGGCCGCCGGACTTATGGCCAGTTTATGAGTGATAACAGATGGGTCTATGCCTGGCATATCTCCTGATGTCCAAGCGAATAGATCGGCATTCTGTCGTAGAAAGCAGACGAGCTTATCCTTTTCATCACCTATGAGGGAGGTTCCCACAAAGGTAAACTTCGTAGGGTCATCAGTCAATGGAAGTTTCGTTAGCTCTTCATTTGGTGTAGGACGATCTTGAAAATCGGATCTGTGGTCTAGCTCGGCTAGTTTTGATTGTTTGACACCTATGGAGTTTACTCGCTGCTCACTGCTTTGTTTGATAGGCTTGAGACTCGTATTGTAACAATACCGAGCTTCCTGTAAGTCGCCATGAATTGTGGCCACAACATTATCCTGCACAAAAAACTTTACACAAAGGTGGACTGTGGAAACAATTGCAGCAAATTTATTTAAAAAAGGTCTTCCTAGAATAAGATTATAAGGACTGAAACAGTCTACCACAAGATATTGAATATCGTGAGTTCTAGATAGTGGTTGCTCACCAAGTGTGGTTTGTAACCACACTGAACCCATGACTGGCACTCGTTCTCCTGAAAATCCGACCAAGTCTCCTGCAGATGGTTGCAAAATGTTAGCACTTAATTTCATCTTTTCAAATGTTGCAAAAAATAACACATCAGCACTGCTGCCTGGGTCCAGCAGTACTTTCCGAACTATTAAGTCTCCCAATTGTATTGAGATGACAACAGGGTCATCCAAGTTTCTGTCAGTGCAGCTAAAATCGTTAGGGCGGAAAGTCATTTCAAGCATCTCATGTTCGGGCTGAGGATTATTGGTAGTATCTCCAAGGGCCAACATAGCCCTGTACGTATGTTTCCTAGCCGAGCTTGTTTGTCCAGCCCCAGCATAGCCTCCAGAGATGCAGTTGATTATGCCTTTGGGCTGAGCAGGGGCTTTTTCTTTGTCCCTAGATGATGATCCCACAAGGGACGGATTTGTACTAGTAGCGTTTCTCTTCTGCATATGCCCTGTGATATCTTCATCAAGATGTCCCAGTCGGGCTAGGCATTCAAGAAGATCTTTTTGCGATCACGCATTCATCGGTTGTATGGCCATACTTCTGATGAAATGTGCAGTACTTGGACTTGTCAGCGTTCTTAGGCTCGGGATAGCTGCCGGCCTTACGAGGAGGCTTGATCAGCTTGGAATTCAGTATCTCCTTAATAATGTCGTCTCTATTCGTGTTGAACTGTGTATATGACTCATATCTGGGTGTGGGCTTGAAACCCTTCTTGTTATCGCGCGGTTTGTCATCGTCCTTGGTATTTGCCGACCTTTTTGCCTTCCGAGCTTGACGAAGCTCTTCAATGTCTATTTGCCCTTTGGCCTTTTCGCGAAACTCGGCTAACGTCTTCGGCTTGGCTACGGCAATGGTCTCCTTGAATTTTCCCGGATGCAGGCCGCTTTTGATGGCGTGCAAGTGGACCTCGGGATGGAGGTCGGGGATTTTCATAGCTATCTTCGTGAAGCGGGTGATGTAATCTTTCAAGCTTTCTTGAGGACATTGTTTGACGGTGGTTAAATAGTCAGAATCATGCAAATATATTGCCGATGCTACAAAATGGTCTTCAAATTGCTTTGACAACTCTTGGAATCGTGATATAGAATCTGCAGGCAAAGAGCAAAACCAGTCAAGTGCAGGACCATCAAGAAAGGACGGAAAACAACGGCATAAAATAGGATCAGATGCACCGTTAACGATCATAATAGATCGAAATTTCTTGACATGTTGCTTTGGATCCCCTAAACCATCATAAGGTGTTAGTGACGTAGGCAAAGTAAATTGTCGATGAAGCTGAAAATTCATAATGTCGGCTGTGAATGGTCCTGCCGAATTGTCAGGCTCGTTATCCTCGTCATCGGGGGAAGCTCCATCATTCCGAGGGCCACCACCTTCATCGTCCTGAGGTGTTTCGGAAACATGGGTCGGCCCGGATCGACGCTCATCATTGTCTTGATGAGTGTCATTATTCTCAATGCGGGCGTTGACTAGCTGTTCAATTTGTTGTTGTATCCTCTGGTTTTCCTCCACCATATGCTGATTTGCCTTAGCCATCCGTTGGTTTGCTTGTTGAAGCTCGGTTACCATTCGGAGGAGCTCGGATGGAGTGGGAGGAGGTACATCAGCCATTGGGGCCTTTTCAATTTTTCGGTACCCACAGTGGACGCCAAATGTTCTTGCCTAGTTATGGCCGAACTTATGTAGCTCGTCTTCCCTTATTGGCTCAGCCGACCTTCTTGCTGAATGATGACGTATCTTGGTCAGTCGGAAGAATAATGGGGGAAGCACCTACAAAAAGTACTCCGACACTCAAGTCAGTTAACAATTATTATCAGAGGGGAGTTTTTTGAAAAGATAATCTACCTTCTTCAACTCTGACTGCTTCCTTATATAGCTAGGAGAGAGTAATAACCGTTTTCCGCTGAATTGATTATTTCTAATGTAACCGATCATATGTTGTTTATTGCCATAAAGTCGGCTGAATTAATACATCGGTTACTGCCGAACTATAACTCGTAACCGATATACAACTGGTTATATCACCTATATTTTTCTTTTTTCTTTTTCTTCTTTTCTATTTTTTTTGAACAATTCACACACACTCTTGATAACTTTCTCACGTTTCAACTAAACTTGTACCACTAATTACTAGGTTTATTGAGCCAAAATCATAATATAACCTTGTATTGAACCAAGTTAATTAAAGATGACTACTAACAAACCTCAACATGAAAGAATTACTTTCCAAGAATATTCTAAAAAAAATATTTCCATAGAGACTTTTAAGGTTTCCTTCTAGGTACAAGCTAGTTTTGTTTTTGTTTCATTATTTAAGCTTAATTTTGCGAGTCAAGTAAAGCAATCAAACATTTTGGTACGATTAGATTTAGATTTAGATTTAGTAGTAAATTATTTTATTTATTTTGAAGAGAGAAAAGACAAGAAAAAACAAATGAATTTTTTAGGGGAAATGTTAGGTAAATAATGACTATTTTAAATAACTTGAACAACTACCAATCAAATAAAGATACACTACATCCTAATTTAATGCTACTAATTTAAATTTATTCTTTTAACCCTATTAATTCACATTATTCATACATTGTTTAAAAATATTGTTGTTATCTATACTTTTCTATTTTTTAAATACATTCAAAATAATCAAAGATTGATATTGAGACACGATAAAAGGAAGCAAACACGGACATGAGATGAGATGAGGAACTAGCAAGAAAAAATAGTAGGGTAGCCACAGGAGGATAGATAATAAACTTGTCGTGCCGGTTTTAAATATTAGTGTTAAGGACTCTCAATATTCAATATTGACTATAATATAATGCGGCGGCCAGATAATTAACCAAGAGAAATTGACATATGTCCGTAAATTAAGGGTGCGCGCCTCATATTTATTTTGAACAAGTCAGTCAACCCAAACGACCTAGTGAGTAATGACGGTCTTATGAGTTTGTGGTATCTACAATCGATTCTACAAGGGGGATATATTAAGAGGCCGGTTTATCATTTTTTAATTTTTGTTTCAATCATAATTAACCTTGAAAGCATTTATTTAATTTCCTTGGAGAACTTCTTGTAAGCAGTTATGTGTATATACATATAGTATATGCTAACAGAGTTGTTATGTTTAATAGACAGTTCAACTAATAAAAGTTTAATAATTTAGCGTTGGTTGCGTCTCATTAATTGCGCTAGCAAAATGAAATGCAACATATTTTTCTTTCTTATCCACTAAGATATAAGAACATATGTCTTTCCTCATCACGTTAGCAACCTAGAAGACTTGACCAGGTCATATAATAATTTAATAATGGAGTCTCGCTACGGAGTCGATAAAGTATTTGTATAATGTGTATAATTAACTATTTATTTGGCTCAATATGAGTTAAAAAATAAACATCTAAGATAAAATACTACTAATTTTTCAAACACAATACATTCATACTATTTAGAATAACCATCCAGGTACCAAAAATAATAAACATCTGATATCCTACTGAATCGAATATCCTTAAATCCCATTGTACATATTATAAAGATACTTCATTAATTTTCTATACTTCCACTTAATAATAATAACAAATGGGACGGAATATAATGAATACTCAGTATGTAGAGTTAATAGTTGAAAATAATTAAATAATTTAATAAATTTAATTAAATTATCATCTCAATTATAGTGAAAATTTAGATGCAGTTGAATTCACCTGAAATAGATAGCTGAGAATTATTAGATAATTTGACTAATTTAACTAAATTTTCATTTAACAACTCTCAACTATCAACTTTATGTGAAGTTAACTGCACCTGAGTTTCCACCCTCAATTATACCTGGTTTCCACCAACATCAGCATAAGTTGAATTAGTAAATGTAATAATTGACCGCTTGTTTTTCTCTCTATATAAAGCACCCTATAATGCTACATAAATGTGTCACAAAACAATAAGCAATATAACCTGAAGAAGCAAAGAAAAGCATGATGAAGCATATACTCAAGAAACCACGCTGTGTTTGTTCCTAGTAATCCTTGCAGCGGGAAGAATGCAAGGATCAAGTGCAGTGGACTACACTGTAACGAACAGGGCCCTCTCAACTTCAGGGGGTGTCCGATTCCGTGACCAAATTGGTGCAGAGTACGCAAGACAAACCCTTAACAAAGCCACACAATTCATATGGTCAGTGTTCCAACAAAACAATAACCCCTCTGAGAGAAAAACCGTCCAAAAAGTGAGCTTGTTCGTTGATGACATGGACGGTGTTGCGTACACCAGCAACAACGAGATCCACCTTAGTGCAAGATACGTTGGAAGCTACTCAGGTGACGTGAAGACAGAAGTGAGTGGCGTGTTGTACCATGAGATGACTCACGTGTGGCAGTGGAACGGGAATGGCCAAGCCCCTGGTGGCTTGATTGAAGGGATTGCGGATTTTGTCAGGCTCAAGGCTAACCTGGGTCCTAGCCATTGGGTCAAGCCTGGCCAAGGGAATAAGTGGGACCAGGGTTATGACGTCACGGCTCGCTTTTTGGATTATTGTAATGGCCTCAAGAATGGCTTTGTTGCTGATTTGAACAAGTTGCTTAAGAATGGTTATAGTGACCAGTTCTTTGTTCAGTTGCTTGGCAAGACTGTTGATCAGTTGTGGAAGGATTATAAGGCCAAGTATGGCAACATATCATAATCATTTTCAATATCTAACAAAACAATAAGATCAAATCATACTGCATATGTATACGCTATACGTTATACCGTAATTTATAATCATCAATAAGTGTTGTATGTTCTACCAATTATATTATAATGGTTTACTTATAGCTTGTTTGATTCATCTTGTGTTTAGTTATTTCTCTGAGACTAACTTAGCATATCACCATGAATACTAATGAGATTTGAAGAAAGTAATAAATAATCTAACTTTCTTTAGAAAATGACATACTATTAAAGGTAAGAAAAAAATTAGTAAATTTTAGGGTTAATTTGATTAGCAGGTTATTCTTTTAAACTTGAATTATTGCCATAAAATATATTACGTAAAAGAGTTAATATTTATTTAACTAAAGGTAAAAATAAACTAATGCACCAAAGTTAAGGTGACAATAGGCTTCGACGAAAAGTAATTATGCAAAAGCTAAAGCTTTATAACTATTATTACTCAAACATGCATGCACCTAATTAAGCATTCTAATGCTAAAGCAGATTGTAGTATTATCTTGTGAAGTTTTACAGTCTGGGAATGGGTTTGTGGTGAAATAATGACAAGACAGGCTTATTAAGTTATTGATGCATTTTTTCAGCTAGTGGATTAATTAAGTGCCACTTACCCATTATTCCAAGTGGGGATTGGGGAACCTGCACTCTATCTGCCATAATCATGTCTCATTAAAGTAAACTCTATAAAGCACTTCTGTTTCATGGTTGGATAGTATTTTTGATAAAGAAATTAAGTAGCAACAACTAGTGTACCGATTGTTGTTTGGAACCGAACATTTTGTTTTGAAGTCGTACCAAGCATGATTACTATCAAAGGAGATTTTAGCGTTGATGATCAACCTTTGACTAATGTAACATCGATCTATTCGTAGGGCCGGTTTCCAACAATTGAGAAATTGAAAATTTCTGCATATGCATACTCTAAAGATCTATTTGGACTTGCAATATGGATACTGCCTGTTGGACAATCTTTGTGCCAACAAAACCTTGTTTCACAAGTAATTTCCACTTTATCACACTCATGTCATGCTCTTGTTCCTTCTATTAAAGCCAAACAGCAACTCAGATGATCTCATAGTATTCCCAATACAAACAACAATGGCTGTAAACCTCAATCACACGATCCTGTGTCTTGCACTAACTCTAACAGCTGCTACCTTTGATCAGGAAATTGGTGCTGAATATGCCCAGCAAACGCTCATTGCTGCCACCAACTTCATAGACAGATTATTTGGCCTAAACAGCAATCTTGCAGCAGTCAACAAAGTCTCCATCACAGTTGAGAACATCGATGGAGTCGCATTCACTACCAGCGACAACAACATTCATGTGAGTGCAGGGTACATTGAAAAGGTACCCTGCTGGTGGTAGGTATATCAAAAGGGAAATAACCGTGGTCATCTGTCACAAAATGGCGCATATATTGCTATCCGATGGGAGTGACAGGGCCCGGCTGCCTTCTGGACTTGTTGAAGGCATGGCGGATTTTGTGAGGTTGAGGGCTGACTATGCTGCAGATAGCTGGGATGATGTAGGTGAAGACTCTAATTGGGACCAAGGATAACAAGTCACTGCATACTTTTTCTAGACTACTCTGAAAATATCTGAGCTGGGTTTGTTGCGGATTTGAACAAGTTGATGATGCAAAATGGATACAGTAAGAGCTACTTGGTTCTGCTTCTAGGGAAGCCAGTTTCTCAACTTTGGATTGAATACAAGGCCTTATATGATCTCAACAACTGATCAATCCTTAGTTTGTAGCTTTGTAAGAATTACGACATAAGAATAGTTTAAAGTGTTTTTCTAGCCTCACTCACAAAAAGGTATGTACAAGTTATAAAAAGAAAAGCAAGAATATAATAAATAAAGTTAGTTGTAAGTGTGTCTAAATGTGATACATTAAATGTGTGTCCATGTAAAAAGTAGTTTGCACATAATAATATATCTACAATATAATAAGTAACAACTGAGCTGAACAAAGTTGTGTTAACAAAACGTCCTTGCTGCAAGTAAGATGTAACAAAAAACTGTAATTAGTACACTCAAGCAGAAAATTTATATTTTTGATACATAATGTTGACAGTGAAAGTGTTAAATGTAGCAAAACACCAAAATCTCGAGTAGTGTATAGGAGGAAAACGTGATACATGATGAGGTATCGATACGGAAAACCATGAATCAGGATTCATATTGCCGAATTGCTGATACAATTTCAGCAATGCCTTCAAATTTTCTCCTTTCTTTGAGAATCGTCTTAGCTAAATCAAGTGCTCGCTTTTCACATGTTGCACGTTTAGCAGCATCGGCAATGGATTCAAAATCCTCAACATGAGCTACACCAACTATTCTCCTGTGTATTAATGATCAATTGATCATAATGGAAGTGTTAGCCATGCCTCCTAAGAATTTTCATGTTGCTCAAATCATAAATACAAGCCATTGCTTCAGAACCATACTGTTCAAGTTCAACAAATATATATCTTACTGAATATAAAATCAGAACATGGCATGCACAATGGAGATAGTTCTAGGGCCGGGATGACCTCAACTAAACATCAGTGTAAATGATTATATACGCATTAGAAAGTAGAGAGC
This sequence comes from Arachis hypogaea, assembly GCF_003086295.3. Lineage (NCBI taxonomy): Eukaryota > Viridiplantae > Streptophyta > Magnoliopsida > Fabales > Fabaceae > Arachis > Arachis hypogaea. Next base: position 112,202,528 of record NC_092044.1, read on the forward strand.
AATTCCAACATTGTCACTGAATTTTATACCTAATATGTTTCCTCACACGAGCACTTTAGACTAGAGTCATGCAAAAGACACATTCTAATATTACCATTCCATATTTTTTATAGGAAGAATGCAAACTACAATCAAAATTGTCGCCATTTTAATAGTTTTATATCTAACTAACAAAATAAGTCCCATTAAACATATAGCATTCTGGTTAAATATGATGATCAGCAATTTCACCTTATCATTTTGGCAGCACCAAACCCAAGACTATCATGAAACAAATCTGTCATGTATTTCTTCTGTACAAGCAGCTGAACCTCAGGATTGTTATAGATAGCTGGAAGATATGCCTCACCCGCACCATTTCTGTGCTCATCCCAAAGAGCAGTGAATTTGTGATGGAAAAGATTCCAGGTATCTTCAATTGTCTTAAGAATCCACTCCTTGTACGTCTGCATAATGTAAATATCAGTATATATCAGACAACGAACAACACACTTTTGCCCCAGCGATCAACGGTCTTCACAATTATTACTAAATGCACAACTATAACAAATCCCAGCTTGTCACTGATGCTGCAGTTCTAAGCAATGACATTACCAGAGCCACAAGTCCAGCAAAATGAAGAGAAAATACAGCAAAAGAAAATGGTAGTTATAATTGGCATCCTACCAAGTCTTGTTTTATAACTACAGCTCATATTTCTGTAAACTATCTCTATGACTTCTTGGATTTCACATGATTTAAATCTGATAGCTCACCAATGTGCACGTGCACACCAGGAAATTCTTCTCTTCATTAGTATAATAAGGCAAAGTCACTAGCACTACACAAACAAGACAAGACAGGACAAAACAACAGAGCAGTCCAAGGTATTTCAAAACTGTAAAAATGCACAGATTTGGCCTCTGAAAAGAACCAAAGAGAATCAAAGTGTTTAAATCAGATTATGCAGAATGGGGGGGGGGGTGTTTCTCTGTTTCATTCCTCTTTTTTTTTTTTCCGATAAAAAACTTTGGACTATGCTAAGAGCAGAAGCTGCAAAGAGCCACAAGAGTACACAACCAATATACATAAAGAAGGAAACCTACTTTTCGATCATTTGCTTGATCTGCATGTCCATCTTGAGAAAAGTAAGCCAGAATCAAATTTCCCAGGAATGCTCCAATATCAAAACCCATTGGTCCATAAAATGCAAATTCTGGATCAATAACTTGTGTTGATTCACGAGTAACCATAACAGAACCAGTGTGCAGATCGCCATGTATTAGAGCCTGGGCCCTCTCACAGAACCTACAAAAATGTACATTCTTATAAAGTATAAAAACCCTAACACCACAATTGCTACACATAATGCAGTAATAGAAGTGTGCTGGTCATAATACTTGGATTTCAGCTCAGCAACTTCAAGCTTCAGCAGATTGTCTTCCCGAACAGCCTCAGCATCACGATCAAGATAAGGAGAAGTCCAACGATTATATTGAGAAACTTTATAAGGGTCAGAGAACACGACCTGCTCGGTGAGTCTGCATAACTCCACATTACCACAATATTCGGCAACTGCATGGAGCCAGCATGAATTCAGCTTAGCACCAACATGTCTTAAGGCAACATCAATATGCAACAACGTTCCTCATACTCACAAGTAGAATATCAGTTTATCACTTATCACTCATTTTCAAATGGAGAATAAACTACAGAGGTAAACTTCCACAAGCACAAATAACTGAATAAGCAAAGCACAAGCAACCAAACGAGGGAAGGGAAACATTTTTTCTAATGCAAAACTTAAACTAAAATAACCAGTTTCAGCTCAATCAACTTTGAAGCAGAGTAATAGATTGATAAAGGTGATACTATCAATTAATGAAGAAGACATAAACAATCTTCTTAGTTCTCCGAGTAACAAATATATCGAATTGTCCAAAAAATGAGTTGAGGAGTGTGAATCAATCAACAACAATTGCTAAAGAAAATAGTAACAATGGGAAAGCTCACACATACCGTCCCTTTTGTGCTCGGAAGTTGTACGGAAAAGGAGAGAGGTGAAAAAGAGTGTCTTGGCCATGAAATCAGCCATGTGCTCTGCAAGCAAAGGGTACTCAATTCCAGCTATCAACCCTTTTCTTAATATTATATGTGGTGGTTCCAAGTAACGCATGCCGATCAATGACATTGTACGGTCAAAGTGGTACACTTCAGGAACATGCTCAGGGCTCAAGCGACCCTCTTCTTTCAGCCCCAGGTATTCAAAATATGCTCTCTCCTTCGTCATCGGCCATGACTCCCCAATGCAGCGAATATAAGGCAAAGCCTTAAAAAAAAAAAAAAAATCGAACTTTGAATCGAAAGCTACCAAATAAACTAAATTTGCGAGTGCCCACGATTTTTGGATCAGTGGGGAGAAGTAAAATATATAAAAAAAACGTTACCTGCTTGATGACAAAAGAACCTGTGGAATTGAGAACGATGAAGACGAAGTTAAGGTTGCCATCTCCAACTTCTTTGACGGACAAGGTGTCGAAGTCGTTGCCGATCTTAGAGGAGAGGGCCGGTACTGATTTTATGTATTCGATGAGGGAATTGTCGTCAAGTGGTCGAAACTCTGAGAAGGCCATTGGATGCGGCGGAGTACTGAGGCGGGGGGAGACGGAGCAATGATCCCCCCAAAAATGGGAATCTTGTTTTGTTTTGCTTTCGGAGGAGGGACGCTAATAGCTAAGCTAGAAAGGTTGGACTTAAAATTGAAATGTCAATGATGTGAGTGAGAGATAAAATTTTATTTTCAGTAATCATTAACCAAAATTTTTTAAATGAAATTCAATACTATGATATACTAGTTATTAACTCGTTGGATTGGGATCGGAGATAGTCTAAATACCTCGAGTAGCAAAAAGAAATGATGCTAGTGCATTGAATCTGGTCACAATTTGGATTAATCAGCTTTGCTTCTGTGGAATAAAATGATGGAATCTAATTATTAGTAATTACCACCCAAAGGAAATTATGAAAGGGGCTTGTAGAGCAATTGAGTCTCACTGGGTTTCCCACTCATTTGATTATTTCACGTCATCAAATTAAATTAACTTTAATAGCAATATATTAAACATGCTGAAGCATGCTTCATTCTAGCTTTCCGAATCTATTCGGTCAACTCTAAACTCTTATCTGTCAAGGATGCGTTTATTCATAACCACGTGATATTGAGATAAAAATATAAAATTTTATTTGATAAATAAGATATAAATTTTATAATTTATTTTAGTTTATTATCAAACAAATTATAAGAATATTAATTTTTATATTTTATTATTTATGTCTTATTTTTAATGTTCTATTTTATCCTATTTTTATAACCAAACCCATCTTAAGTTACCACATGGAGGATTCTTTTAAATTATTTGAGACTTTATTTTCTAATCTTTTATTAATTAATTTTAGGATACTCACTGAAATTTACCTCCTCTATTTGGGTCAGGATGGGACCCTATTCGATAAAAGCTACTAAAACGAGTAAGCCCAAAAGTGATTCTACTTTTTGTTCGACAGGGTGATATCTCTTTTGGGCCAACAAAATACGAAACACTAAGCCCAGAAGTTATTTCCTGGATGGGCCTAATTTGATGAAATTCATGGTTATCAGTTCAAAAACAAAAACGTAAAAAGGCAAACTAGAACGAGTACCCAAAAAGAGAAAAAAACATCTGGCGTCCTGAATTATTGATAGATAATAAAAAATATAAAAATAATAAAATTGTGATGGAAGTGGATAACTTGTTTAAAAGAAACACAATAATTAAGAGTTTTGATTAGGGGATGACGTACCTACTCGCTAAGAAATTGCGCGTGGATTTTCACTCCAACCAGAGCGCGCCATGTTTCATCCCCGCCAAAGAGCGGTGGTTGCGGTTGGCCATCAACAACCACCTCTACGGTACACTTCCATGTCCATGAAACTTCCCTTAACCAAGCTACTTCGAAAATTTGCAATACAAAAGTAAATGCAACGTAAACACCCCCCTCCGTAAAACCAAGCTACTTATTGCGCCGTTCCCCTAAGCGTCATTCATACTCTACCCTCTATTAACATTAACATACGTTAACGGAAGTTATTATAAGTTTATAACCACCGATATGAAATGAGAATAATAGTGTGAAGAAAGAAACGCAAATGAATAAATTGGAGTATTTTTAACGGTAAGCAGATAAGCAGTTGCAAATAAATAACTAACTACTAGTACTGTACTGTTGAGAGTATGAATATTTGGTAGTATTTGCATCACGCGCCGTTAGGAGCGCGTGGTAGTGTCCAATCCCGCTGCTATTATAATAGTGTTTCTCTGAGGCTTACACTCAGAAGATCGTAGACTCATCCTTCCCCTGCGATTGGGAGGGAGCGAGGTGCATTCAATCTTTCGTCATGGCGCGGAGGTTGTTGGCGGCACTGGCAGCCATTTCCATAACCGTCTCTGTACTTTTCGGAGATTCCGTTGACTGCTTCGACGGTGGCGGCAAATCCGAACCACAGCCCACTCTCTGCGACGAGCTCATTCTCCCCGCCGGTTACCCCTGCTCCGAATACATGGTAACCCCTCACTCTCTATACCTTTCTTCAACAACCAATTCACTCAACCTCTTTTTTCCTTCTCTCTTAAACATCGAATATTTGATATTATTTGCAGTTGCAGAAATTCAACCTTTAATGCTAAAATTGGATCATTCAGATTATTATTCATTTGTTGTTATTATTGTCATTATTCGTCTGCTAATACTGATAGTGTCTTTTGGTGTCAGCTAATAGTCAAGTGTTGGAGGGTTGTTGTTTTAATTTGTCCTGTTTTCTGTGTTGATTTTCAGATTCAAACGAAGGATGGTTTCTTGTTAGGTCTTCAGCGTGTGTCTTCTTCTTCGTCTTCTCTTCGTTTCGGGCATGCAGGAGAGCGAGGCCCTCCGGTTCTGCTTCTGCATGGCCTATTCATGGTTGGTGCCCTCTCCTTCATTTCATCACTTTACTCTTTGTAATAGATATATCTTCTTATAGCAAGTTACAGTGTGTTTCAACTCACTCCACTTTATCATAGGGCTATATTTGGATAAGAGGAGGGCTAGGGGCCAGCAACTTTTATAATTTGTAGCCATCAAGTAGCCATCAATGATGTTTTTAATGGTGTGAGATTTCATCCAATGGTGTGGGATTACTCACTTTTCTTTCGCTGGTTACATGCTGGCCAGAATTTAATAAAGTTGCTAGCCCCCTAGACTTTTCCTTTGGGTAATTGGATTAATGTTACAAGTTTACTTGTTCAGGCTTTAGTGAAGCTCCCTTTTGAAGTTTTAAACAATCTGATTGAATCTCCATTTTGATATGTTGATGTTATTTGACTTGATTAGGCAGGTGATGCATGGTTTCTAAATACTCCTGAACAATCATTGGGCTTCATCCTTGCAGATCAAGGTTTTGATGTATGGGTAGGAAATGTACGGGGAACACGCTGGAGCCATGGCCATAGGTCTTATTCAGTGAAGAATAAGGTGTGTGGCTCTTCTTTGGCCTATAGAGATGCTGAGGGGGTGTGTGATTAAACTGAAAATAATATCAGTGCATAAAGTTCAGTGCTAAAATAATTATGAGTCAAAACCAAGATCCAGATGTTCATTTATTCTGAATTTGAATTGGGGGAAAACATTTGCAATTGATATGAATGAGGTCACACTTTAGTAGGTTTTATCATTCGATTATTTAATAGTAAAAGGGTTGGTGCTGAATGTTATCAAGCCTTTTCTATTTACTTTGATATGTTTGAAATAAGAATCATTAAATTATTCTCAGTGCTGAAGCTACTTATATTCAGCACCAAATTGAGTTCCAAAGCACTGTTGATGATCACTAATCACAAGAAGGGAAGAAAGCATGGAGGAGAAGAATTGCAACATCCATAAGATTGTTGATAACCACTGATCTTGAGAAAATATTCTAAATTGTCATGATACTTATATTTTCATTTCACTGTCATTTTCAGTGTATATTATTTTTATTGGAATCATTAGAGCCAGAGTTTGTACAATGCATCATGTGATTGATTCAACTTTGGTCCCTTTATAGAAATTCTGGGATTGGAGCTGGCAGGAATTAGCCCTGTATGATATGGCAGAAATGATCAATTACATATATTCAGTAACAAATTCAAAGCTATTCATAGTTGGGCATTCACAGGTAGTTATGATTCTGGACATCATCCTTTTCAGTTGCTATTTGGTGGTTGTTGTAGTATGCATTTTATTAATTTCTCTTATTTCCAGGGAACAATTATATCTTTTGCTGCCTTCACTCAACCAGATATAGTAGAAAAAGTTGAAGCTGCAGCCCTTCTTTCTCCAATATCATATTTAGATCATGCCACTGCACCTCTTGTGCTTAGAATGGTTAGCATGCACATCGATCAGGTATTTCTTATTTACTCTATGACTACAAGTTTCAGTCTGAAAGCGGGCCTTTGAGATTAGTAATGACTGGTTTTTATTCAGATGGTTCTTACCATGGGTATTCATCAACTGAACTTCAAAAGGTGATCCTCCCGTCACTCTCTTTTCCTTTTGCCTACATTTCTTGAGTGTATTTCTAGTTCAGTAAATGTTTAACTTTTCTATTTTCCATACTCATTTTCAGTGAGTGGGGAACCAATCTCTTGGTTTCCTTGTGTGATACGCGTCTAAGCTGCGGTGACATGCTTTCATCCATAACAGGTTCATGTGCCCAACACTATCTCTGTCCTCTATGCTTAGAAGGGTTTGACTTTATTTCAGATGCTAGGCTATGAATGTTATTATTGGTTTATGTGTTTGTTCATGGTGTTATTATATTCTCCAATTTCCGGAACTCAAATATGTGGTGTTCGTGGTACTGATGAAAGTGATTAACTATCCAATCCAAATAATTTTCTCCGGATGAGAGTTTTCTATGGTCAATCTTCATGGGGTGATGGTCAGTGGACTATCTTTTTCTTCTTGTTTAGATCCACTGATGTAAGCTTGTTCTCTTTTCCAGTATGTGAATTGTGAAGTCTGTATCTACTTGAGTGGAGGTGAACCCTAGTCTGATTTAGCTGTTAGCTAAGTGTTCTGCTGATAAGGCGGAGTTTGCAAACTTACAACCCTATCTGATTTTTTTCACTCACTAAATTTTCAGCTTGCACCTTGCATATCAAATATTGATATCAATGAATCACCACCTTGCACTTTTTTCTTTCACTAAATTCAATTTGGAGTTGCATTTCAATTTTGTGTAGGAATCCTTATGTGCATTGCCTGTCTTATTGAGATATCATGTTTACTAGGTAGGAATAGTGGTCAGCGATAAGGTAGTATGTTCTAAAATAAAATAAAAATCCTCCTCATGAGCCTCTTAATTCTCTTGCTGCTTTTCCATTTCCTGGACTTGCAGCTGGGTATATGGTGGAATGGAAATAAAGGTATGCCTTGAACAGAATTATAAAATACTTTAAAGGTTAAAGAAGTGGAATTTATGGTGTGGACCACGTTGATGTGTGCTTCCCTCAAAAATAGTTTTCCTGGACTTCCATTGAAGTTAGTTACTTCCTTGACCTGAAACAGTGAAATCTGTTTCGCTCTAGTTATAGTGAAGGCAATGACATAATGCATTGAGAAAATCCAAAGGATATCCTCTCTCTGCCTTTAAGAGCTAGTAGATGTAATCTGCGAACTGATTAACTAGTTCAGTAACTCATTTGGATCAAATAATTGGGAAGTTTCCATTTGGCTTATTCCACATGCTTTGTTGATTTTTTGTTTCGTTTTTTGTTCACCACCTGGGAGCGTGGGGGTTTGTTAAATGTTTTTTTTTTTTTTTTTTTTGCTCAAGCCACTTCAATGAAATTGCAGGGAAGAACTGTTGCTTCAATGATTCACGTGTGGCCTATTATCTCGATCAAGAACCTCACCCATCATCTGCCAAGAACTTGAACCACCTTTTCCAGAGTATGCTCCAATATCCTTATTCAGTAGACTGTAGCTTTAAAGATAGCACGCATAGCTTATGAACATTACTACTTGTTATTTCCGTCATAGGTTTTCATCATATCTGATACCTCTGTTCTTTTTTCTTTCTTTCTCTTTTATTTGCAATAATCATGACTAATTATGACCATGGCATTTGCATGATATAAAGTAGCTAAAGTAGTCTCCTAGATAAATATATATTGTAAAACAGGTATGAACTCTCAATCAATTTTAGCTTGTGGCCTTTTGTTATATTATTATCATTATTTTTATGGTTTACAGCATTGTTCATCTCTTAATGTGTTGGAAAAATGCATGTTAGTGAGAGTAAGGAGAATTACTGGACTAATGAATTAGTGAAGCAAATTCTATTACGTATCTTGTGTTCAATTATGTGTACCTAGCATTATTGGCACGGGATAAATGTTTATGTTGGGTATGATATGTTTTGTCTTGCCAAAAGCTGAAAAGCCACATCCATAAAATAATGAATTTCTAGCTAGTTGGCATGTGCATCTTATAATGTTGGTTTCACTTTTGATGTAATGGTTTGAATTAAATACTTTTACGGTCTCTCTAATAATGCATGTGTCTACAGTGATCCGCGAAGGTACTTTCTCCAAGTATGATTATGGAAAGTTAAAAAATGTGAAAGTGTATGGAAAGTTCAAACCACCAAAGTTCGATCTTAGCCGCATACCAAAATCATTGCCTTTGTGGATGGCTTATGGTGGAAATGATGCTTTAGCAGATGTAACGGATGTCAAGCACACTCTCCAGGAATTGCCATCCACACCGGAGCTGGTTTATCTTGAAAACTATGGCCATGTTGACTTTATTTTAAGCTTGCAAGCAAGACAAGATCTATATGATCCTATGATTAATTTTTTCAAGTCATCGGGCAAATATAGTAGCATTTAAGAATACAATATTATAATATTTGCCGTTATTACTTGCACCATGTAATATAGTAACGGTTTATTGATCCGTGAATCCCTCCACTTTCTCCCTAAAGTTAATATTCTGTGGAGCCTATCTCTTGATCTCCTTCCTGTAAAAATTATGAACCATAGAGGAAAAGATTCAATGGCAATGCAAGCACATACCTTCTGTAATCTCTAAAGCATCTTTTATATGATTATTGTTATTATTATTATGACGAGGTTATTTATTCCTTCATTAATCATTATGGTGTTGCTCTCTCCTTATCCTCCGTCTAACCATTGCTTGCAAAAATATAAGCAAGCAAAGTATCTTTTGTACCCTTATTCTATCTCTTGGTATCAAAATTGTGGTAAATTATTGATTCGTCATGTGTCTAAATACGGGATTTATTTATTATAAAAAAAGAATTTTAAACTTTTTGTGTTAAAAAAATATCATTCTGGATCCAATGGCACATTCAATAAAGATTTGATAGATATGTGTTCGAATATTCCTTACTATTGTATTAGAAAAATGGTAGAAGCATATGCAATAATAATATTAAATAAAGGTGGAAACTCAGGTGAGATCGACTTCACGTAAAGTTGATATCTAAAAGTCATTAGATAAAAATTTAATCAAATTAGTCAAATCATCTAACGACTCTCAAGTATCAATTTTACGTGAAATAGACTGCACCTAAGTTTTCACCTTAGATAAATACAAAAAAAAAAAGACAAACTAAAAATACTTTTATTTCTGTAACCTCAAAAGCTGTGTAGTATTGTGTACTCGTTAGTGTTTAGTCATGATTTCTTAAGACACTGGGCGACAAAACATTGATTTTTGGCCAGTATCCGATTCTCATTTCTGATTTCTCGTTTCTCATTTGAAATTGAATCAATGTGTTTCTCATTTCCGTCTCTAGGACCGTTTCACCAGTGCCTCAGTAAGTGCCTCACCAATAATAAATAATACACCATTATATATAAATAAACAACAATCCTATATTTCCAATGATTATTAACATTTTGAGCCAATATTTAATTAATAATAATTTACATTCACACTTATAACAATTTATTCATATAATTTATATTTATATTTATATTTATATTTATTAAAGTTAGTATACATAAATTAATAAATTTATACTCATTTATTAAAAGTTATATATATAAGATCTATTAAAAATAATTTAATATTTATACCTACTAAATCTTAAAAACTTACAACTCCCAAAATTTTCTCATGAACAAACGTTAACATTCTCTCTCTTTACTTACCCTATACTACGGCCATGGTTGTCTCCTATAAAGGTATTGAGTAAGCCTAGGCATAAAAAAAAACGCACGTGATCTGAGCCCCTCCCATGTGCATTGTACGATGGTGCTAATTAAGTGCTAACCTTATAAATGATTATATATTTCGGTGATAAACTGATATTAAACGGGATCACTCATTCACTCACTCACCTAACTCTTTTCTTCTTTGATTTCTTTGTTTACCTCACCTAACTCTGCTCTTGTAACAAAAATAAAGTAAATTCTTCTGGTTAGAAGACTAATATTCTTACCAAAGTCTTCCCCTACTTTCTTCTTTTCTTGCATGTGGATTCATTAATAATGTATCACACGCCAACTAGAATTTCAATTTATGTACCAGACGATAAAACAAATGAACACGTACAACAATAATTCAAATACCCAAAAAGGAAACAATTTTTGGAAGTGGGAGAACTAGTAGGAACAGTTCTTTTTGGAGGCTTTAGAAATGGAGAAAATAAATCTTCATAATTAATCTTGAATACGTTAATTCCAACAATAATAATGCATTAGAAACACTTAATAACAATCTGGTGATGAGAACAAAATGTTACAAATACAAATAAATCTTTTTAAAAAAGGAACAACATTAGTCATGATTCCCTTAATATGGAATCTTATTATTATTATTATTATTGTTGATGCTGCTAATGACATTAAGAGCAGCAGCACCACGGTTCTTGATATCTTCAACAAAGGCATCAAGATTCCGATCAGAAGAACCACCGTCAGAGATAGCATCGTCAGCCGCCTTCTTCCACTTCAACGCGTTCTGCTTCAACTGCTCTGCTTTTTCCCCAACCATGGCTTCTAACAAACACTTCTTAACCTCATATCTGTTAACGATCTTATTCTCTGCTTGGCTATAACCCAACCTGATCCCAGCGCCAAAAACATCGACGATGAACTTGGCATTGGTGTTCTGGTCACCCCAGGCAGGAAAAGTCAACATTGGAACACCAGAAGCCAGTGATTCCATTGTAGAGTTCCAACCACAGTGAGTGACAAAACACGCCACAGAAGGATGAGACAGAACCTCCTCTTGTGGACTCCATTGAACCACTTTTCCCCTTTCAGCAGTTTTCTCAACGAACCCTTCTGGAAGAACATGTGGCTTCACGTTCCAGTCCTTAGGTGGCAGCTTCAAAACCCACAAAAACGACACCTCAGACTCCAAAAGCCCATGGGCAATTTCGTCTATTTGCTCCTGCGGGTGGTACACCAAGCTCCCGAAGCTTATGTAAACCACCGAACGCGGTTCTCTCGAGTTCAGCCATTCAACGCAGTTCTCTGACTTTGTTATCATGTCTCCACGAATGTTACTTCCTCCCATTCTTGCTTTCGGGTTCTTGAACAACGGGCCCACGGGCCTTATGCTCATTGATTTCGAGAAGAAGCTGATGAAATCCTTCTCTAACTCCTCGTATGTGTCCACCAAGATGCAGAAGGGTTTGGACAAGTTCTTGAACTGTTCTAATATGACTGTTCCCAGAATCGGGAAGGGACTGAAAGGGTGCAAGAAATCTGGGATCTCGTTGTGTTTGAGAGTAACGGAAGGTAAATTAACATCGATGTAAGGTTGATCGTGTGAAGGGAAGCTAACCAGTTTGTGGTGGTAGTGATAGTAAGCGGTGAAGACTGCCGTTGACTGAATCCATAAGAGAGCAGAAGGAACACCGTGTTCTTCAGCAACGTCGCAAACCCACGGGAAGAAAGGGTTGTTTATGATGCAAGAGATTGGTTGGTTTGACTCTGCGTGCTTCTTGATCATTTGAGAAACGAATCTCTTTCCGACAACTTCCAGATGCTTCGTGTGATCCCCCAGATTCTTCCTGATGGGATCGTCGTCCTGTAAGCGATCGTCGAAGAACTCGAATTTGAGGAAACCATCGCCGACCGGAGCAACGAACTTCTCGGCGATGTTGTTGGCGTTTCTGATGTCCCTGCCGGCGTCCTCGGTGGTGGAGAAAGTGACGAATAAGCCCCTGGCGGCGAGGCACTTTCCTAGCCTCAGGAGAGGGTTTATGTGTCCCTGTGCTGGAAACGAAATCAGCAAGACGTGTATGGCAGCTTCAGACCCCATTTTTGTGCTTCTCTTTTCTTTCTTTCTCGCAAATAACACTCTCTTATGTTTTCTTCCACTACGTTAAATATACAGGAACACTCTCACCATATATCTTCACATCAAGATGCAATTAAAAAGAGGGGAATGCTAAATTTTTATGTCTTTAATTAATTATTAATATTTAAAATATAAAATAAAATATATTATAAAAATAATAATCGGGGCCACGCTATAGTAAAAGAATGATCCTCTTTAATTTTTTTAATATTTAAAAAAATATAATATGATTTTTTATTATTAATTTTATAAATAAGATCAAAATTAAATATAAAAAAAATAATAAAAAATAAAAAAATCATAATTGATAATATTTATTTTTTTTTAACCGAAGAGGATACACACTTTTTAATTATCGGTGTTGAACATATACTCCCTTATAGTAGAGTCTATCGTCATGATAAATTATATTATAAATTAATTTATTACTTCTAGAGCAATGCTCTTGTACAGTTGTACTCTATAAAATGTCCAACTCTGAGAAGATATGAATGTATACTTCCATTTATTTTGTTGAGTAATATTAGGGGCATTAATTTTTGTGATTGTTAATTATCAATTAATTATTAATAATGATTTGATGGTGTAAGATTAGTGTGAGATTTTATCTAATGACTCATCTTTTTCTAATTATATGTTAGCCAAAAATGTTATTTTCCGATAAAATAAATTGAAAAGAAAAAACTTAAAAAAAACATGTAAAATCAAAGTGAGCTACGGTAGTTATTTGCATATTCAAAATTCCTCACGCAAGTGATGATGAGGACACACTATAATATTATAATATATGTGTTTCATCGTCATCGTCATAACTTATTGTTTTCTCTTTATATAGTTTTAACTATGCGACACGAGTCCTTTTAATGAATTTCCTTCTTTTTCTTTTTTTTTTGTCAAAGATGAAAAATAATTCCTAACATAATTAATATAGTAAATATTTTTTATATTCACAACTCTAAGAACGTTTAACAAAAATAACAATAAGAAACTTTTTTATTTGAGCTGAAAAAAAAATAATGCATATATACAACTGCTGCATGCGCGGAGGACTTTGTATAAATATAGACAACAAGAGTATATAATTAAAATAAATATTTTAATGAGCATGAATATGTTTTCTATTTTATTTTTTTAGTATATATCTAAATACATCTTTTGAAATCGAATATTTTTTTCAAAAAAAAAATTATTACGTTAAAAATTTTGGACTTTACAAAAATAAACCATATAAATCTTCTTTCGTCATATTTTTAAAAATTTATTTATCTAAATAAAAATAATAAATCTAACTAAAATATAGATTTAACTAATATTTACCAAAGTGATTTGACCAAAACAAAGTTTAACCAATGCTATGCATGCGTGCTTAGCTGTAATGTGAGAACGACAAATTTAATTAGGTGATGAAAGCAGCTTTTAGGTTCGCATTAAGTGTTACATATACACGTAATATGTACGAAATAGATTATTTGCTCTTTTAACTATTTGAAAGAGAATTTTTTTTTTTATTTCACAAGAAAAAGAGGGAGGGGGGAGGAGGGGAATCCTTCTAACTTCATGAAATGAGAAAAAAGAATTAATGAAAATTTTATTTTTCATAAAATAACTTAATAGACAAAATAAGATAATTAATAAGAACCTCTTAGGGATTATAATGTGAAATAAAAAATTTTTCAAATATTAATATATTAAGAACTCAAGTGTTTCTTTAATTTTTTTCATGAGAAATGTGAAAATCATGGGCAGCTGCTACCCCCTGCTAATACGCCCCTAACTCCTGACGTTATTTCAAATTATTAAATCAATTATTATATATTTACTGTATATTTGCATATAAATATTTAATTTATTTTTAATATATTTAATATTTTAACATATTTTAAATCGATAATTAATTTGATAATGATTTTTAATATGGACATGTCATCATAGTTTATATATATGTATAACTATAGATATATGTGAATTCAGATTTAATATTTTAATGTCATTTCTAATCAAATCATCGGGCGGACAAAAACGAGGTTAGGTTTAAGAATTAAGATGTTATTTTTATAATTTAAATTTTAATAATTAATTTTAAAATAAAAGATTTATTTTAAAACAAGCAAAATAATTTCATATTTATCAGGTTTTCATCCTCATCAGCACACAGTGTAACTTGCCATGGATAGAGAAGGGAATTAAATGAGCATCATTAATACGATAATGAAAGGAATTGCTAAGTATTATAAACAGAAAATGCTATTTAAAACATTTATGGACGGAAATCAAGGATAAACGTAGATATTCAGTTGATTTTATATAAAGTTGATAATTAATAATTATTAATAATTTGATACTAAATTTTTATCAAATAATTTTTAATTATCAATTTTACATAAAGTTGACTGCAGTTGAGTTTTCACGTAAATATAAGCATGCTTCACAAACTCAACTCAAACAATTACTTAGATAATTACTAGAATATTCAATCGGTATTTGACTATTTTGTTTGAATTGTTTGAGGCATATTAGCAATTTTAGCACAAAATTCACCTTAAAAAAAAATCTTTTTTATCCGAGATTATTTGTAAAAAGAAAAAGGGATAAATAAAATAAGTGGCAGCCTGGTGGGTGCGTAAATTTCTCTATTTTAACGACATCTTTTCTTAGTCTGGAACAATTTCTATAAATAAAAAGATTTTAAATTAAATGACTAGGGCCACTAGGGACTATGTCTTGTCTGTTTCCATTTATAGATTTTATTTCTTATTAAATTATGTCCCACAGTTTACAATTGGACCTTGTATTAGTCATTTAGTTGTGTATAACTATTATTACACGAAATATATACAAACACTAAATAAAAACAAATTCATTGATCCTCAGCATGATGATGAGATATTATTCACCAATGTATGCATTAGATTCAACATTGTTTATATCAAAGACATTCGATTCAATATTACATAATTGATTACGTCATAGGAATGGATATCCCTTCGTATCAAACATTGACGCATAAAATACGTAATTTGAATATCCCCGACAGTATCGAACTTTCATGTAACATACGGAGCAGTGTATAATTTTACAGTGGAATTAACTATCTTTTAAATATGATTTTTTATTTAATTTTTAAAAAAGAGAAAATAAAAAGTAAATAATTTTTAATTTTTGATCAATTAATACGTAAAAATATTTTTTGACCAATTAATGCGTAAAATTAGGTCTTTAAATAAATTAAACAGTACAACTAAATAGTTTTTAAATATTATCTTTTATTCAACCATTAAAAAAAAGAGAATAAAAAACAAATAATTCTCTTAAATTTTTAAATAATTAATACATAAAAATAGATATTTAAATTAATTAAATAATAATAAATTTTTAAAAAAGTTAAATAAATACTGAAAATTAAAAGACAATTAACATTTTTTATTGAATAATAATAAATTCTTAAAAAAATCGACTAAAGACAAAAAATCAAAGAACAACTAAAATTTCTCATCATTCTATTATTAGTTGACCTCTTTTAATTCTTTTTGCTTTTTGTACATTTTGTTATACTTTATCTCACTTTTCTACTAACGAAAAATCCGTGCCCGTATAAAATTATGAGGCCTTGCGTGCCCATATACAGAAAATATTACAGCGTATATACGTATATAACAAGAATTCAACTAGACTAATTATTTTTCAATCAATATTAATTACTTTTTTAAAATCATTATTTTTTATTTTAAATTATAAATTTAAAAATTTCCTGGAGAATAATAAAAAGTTGTGGTAGTTGACTTGCGTGGTTCAGTTCAAAATAACGTGTTTCTCTAATAGTGGCCACTACAAGTTATGATGATCACAAATAACGTGAATTATTAGCCTCCAATCCATAAATAGTAGTCAAGGACGCTTTGTTTGTTGACTTTCTTCATGTTACTTTCTTATAGCTTCATACAATCATGCTTCATAGTTCATACTTATTAACTCAATAATAAACTGCAAATTTAATTAGTTTCTAGAATATAAGTCTAGTATCAATTACTATTATTATTGTGGAAAAAATGGTATCAGATGAGCTATTAGATAGCATTTATTTTGAGGTACTGAAACAGAAATTATGAGATAGAAACTGAAAAGTTGAGATTTAGTATTATATTTGTTAATTTAGAGATTGGTATTAAAATTTGTCTTTATTTTCAAAAATTCAATATTTCAGTACCTCTAAAAAGTAGGGATACAGGAAATTAAAATTTTTAGAGATGGAAATTGAAACTTTAATAACATTTTATACCTAAAATATCCTCATTTCAATTAATTAATTCTAATTTTATTTTTTGTGCAAATTAAATTAGAGTTTCATTATTCTTATTTCAATTTCTATCTCTCACTTTGCACCAAACAGAATACTGAGATTTATTTCAATTTTTATATCTAAGTCTCTGTCTTTCAATATCAATTTTTTCGTCTCTATTTTTTCACCAAATACTACCGTATTGATCTTGATAAAACAACTTTATTAGATAATTAACTAAGATACCAGCCAACTATAGTTAATTAATAGATGAACTGTAAAAAAAATCTAATAAAAAAATTATAACTCTAAATCAAGAGTAATCCTAATTAATCTCATTTAGTGGTGCTGTTTAGTATCACTTCCAATGGTTTCCGTCACTGTGTCATACTATCACTGTACCACTATGTCGTGCTGTCTATTACTGTCCGTCGCTCAGCCGTCGTTCACTGCCAATAGATTTTTTTGTTCCTGCGAATGTACAATAAAAAATAAATAAAAGAACATTATTAAAAAAGAAATCATTTTGAATGTTTCTCACATCCAAATTTTGGATGTTTAAATTTAAGGGATATTGAATAATAAAAAGAAATATTCAAAATATAAGAGAAAAACACATTCAAAAACTAAAAAAAAGAAACATCTAAAACCATTAAAAAAATAATTCAAAACTTAAAAAAAGAAACATTCAAAACATAAAAAAAAAAGAATGGAAGAAGTGGCAGCGCAACAAGGGGAGTTAGAGGGAGATGACACGGTTTTGCAGCGAGAGGAGTTCGACGCAAAGAACACGACGACGTAGCGAGACGAGTTAGAGAAAGAGAGCGCAGTATAAGAATTTGAAAGAAAAGATCGCAATGCGATAAATTAAAATGAAATAACACGTATTTTTTTAGCGTAAACTTAATTTTTTAAAATTTTAAAATAATTTTAAAAAAATTGACTGCTAAGTTTATCGGTTAATTACTTGTTACATATATTTTTTATTTTTTATTTCTAATAATTAAGTGGCAAGAGAAAATATAAAGTAACATGGGTAGTGCATCAAAATAGTCAATTAGCAAGTTGCTTCTTACTCAAAGCCATGCTACTACATACTACATTTTGTTAAATATAGTTTCTCACTCACGTGATTTATTTAATATTTACAAACTTAAAAAATGTTACGAGAATTGAGATCTGAGCCGCCCACTAAAATAGAAAAGGTATTTAGCTTTACCACGTGACTGAAAAAATTCTAGAAGCATTATTATTAAAAGTAGGTATCCTTTTTTAATTTGTTGGTGAGGATTCGGGAGAATTATTACTTGCTGCTTTGCATATTAGTTAGTAATAAAATATAAGTATATTTGAGGAATTCTAAATAGTTTATTACGACTGTTTGTGGTTCCTAACTTCCTATAATATATGAGCAGGTGAAGGCAACGGGATGAAGTGTTTTGTTTTATTCATATCCAGCAGTGGGACATGTGCAAATGGCCACAGTTGCATTAAACAAAATAAATTAAGAGAAAAAAAAAATAAAAAAAATTGTTCATCAAGTGGTTAAAGTGAGGTAGGTAGAGTGAATAAGTTAATACCTAATTGCTGTCATGTACATCTATATCTTAAATTTTAAATTCGACATCGGAATGTAAAACAACATATATTAAAACAAAATAGATACACGTACATGGTGGAGGACTTGCTAATTAATTAATTAATGTAAAAGTAGTTGTGTTTAGATATATGGTCGTTAATATTTTCATCTCTCCATCCAGAAAAGCTGTTGCGTATGTATAATAATAATTAGGGGTGTTTAAATTTAAACCGATTTAAATTAAATCGTTAATCTAATTCAATTTAAACTGAAGATCGATTAAAATCGTACTAATTTGAATTTAATTGGATTCTATCTTTTACAAACAGTCGGATCGGATCGGATTTCGAATCTATTTTTAATAATCGATTCAATCCAATCTAAACCGCACAATGTACTATAATATTATTATTTTATTATTATATTTACAATTATACTTATAACGTCTTCAAACTTTTATAGATTTTTATATTATTCATGTATTATTATTATTTAATAAATATTTTATGTTCAAAATGTTATTTATTTATTTATTTTAACTAACCTATAATTTTATTTCTATCGTTATGTTATTGTTGATTATTTAAAATTTGATGTTGAGACTTGTTATATGTATTTAATTTTTTTAATTTATAAACCGCAAATCTAATCTAATCCAAACTGCTTGAAATTGGATCGGATCGGATCGAATATTTTTTTTAAAAGCATCAAATTCAAACCATACCGCAAGTAAAATTATTGTTCGAATCGGATGAATTTTTGACTCAAAACCAATTTAAACCGTACCAAAACACCCCTAATAATGATGTATGGGCGTTTATTATTAGCTTAATCAAATATATATATATATATTGTATGGTATTCGGATTCATGATTAATTTATTATTAATTAAAATTTTATTTAAAAATTTATTATTATTTAATAAATTACTACATACATACTTAACTTAGTTAACTTAGTTAAATTAACTTAATTAAATCATTTTTAACTGACAATTAAGCACTATCAAATATTGATATTAAATTTAATCATGAATAGTGATTCAATCATTATATTTAGGCTAATTTTAACGCATAACTCGATAAGATTAGTATTTTCTTTATATTATACACATTGAAATTTGGCAAACAAATTATTTTGTTCTTTAAGATTATTTAATTACAAGTCGAAAACTAAAAAATGGTAATTCATAAGCCAAAACACTTGTAAAAAAGCACCCAAATCAGAAAAAGAAATATTAACGTGAGAATAAAGGATATTTTTGTTTTCGACTTTTTTTTCGCGGATATTTTTGTTCTCAAAGAATGGAAAATACATTCAAGTCCTTGATTTCTGAAAAATGTGGACATTTATGTCCTTCCGTTGAATTCAGCCGTTTGCACTGAACGGAAAAGGATGAGCTAGCAGAGGTGGTGCTGAGGTGACCGTAACGGAGGTCAGGTGACATGGAGCATTTCGTAACAGGACATATAAGTCCCTAGAGACAAAAACGACGCCGTTTTTGTAACCTCCCCCAATCTTTCAAATTTCTCTGCCCTTTTCTTTTTCCTTCGTCCTTTTTTCCTTCCATTCTTCTTTCTCGGCCCCTGCCTCCATCACCGCCGCACAGCCGCACCTCCGTCAGCCACCATCAACGCCGGCGACCTCCTCCTTCCTCTCTTTTGAGCGATCCTCAATCTCATACCCATTAATGGATGCTTCCTAATCAGGACAACTTTTTCGGATAATGGATCTTCAATGTTACAAACATCAAAATAATCAGGGTAATTGGCCAAAAGAGTCTTCACATAATCATGAGAAAGACCCAGATCTCATTTTAGCTTCTCAATTACATAAAGTGGCAATTTTTTCATGCCAGCAAGTATCAGAAGCCTTGAAATCCTATGAACAATGTCTACACGGTTAACGAGACATTTGTGGATATCTATTTTTTTGTGTAGGCATAAAGTATGAGGTGTGAGATTAACATGTGGAGGAAAGCCACAATCTGGTTGAAATTGCATGAAAATACAATGATACTTGTCTATAAATTTAGTGGTTGTCATGAAAAGGTTGAAGGGTTCTTTCAATAGAGAAGCATTGTATAAGGAGGGATTTAAAAGTAGATGAAACTATTTTATTCTTGAAGGAAAGGACCTGTTTAAAATCTTTCTCTTTAAAAATTGCATTCAACTATGTTGACCAAAGGACAAAACGTCCAGCACAAATTTTTGTGCCATTCAACTATGTTCTATTTTAATAGAATGCTATAGCATTGCCTAATCCACTGGAATAAGGCTTAATTATTTTTGTTAACTGTGTTCAATTAAACCCTAATCTACTCAAATTGTGTAAATATAACCTACAAAAGATTTCTCAAATTATAAAAAAATTGCAACAGATGAAGGGAGTGGACCAAGTCAAGCTGTAAGGGTCATATGTGTAGTTGAAATATTTAGTATGACAGTTAGCAACATCACAACATCCCCTTCCCAATGCAGCAAACAAAACTTTTCTGAAATTCGGCAGCATCTCAGTAGTACATAGTACATTTTCCAAAGTCAAACAAACAATGAATTCAACAGTCAATTATAGGTAGAGAGTGTAGATCAAATAATCAAGTCTCACTGAATCAAAATTGAAGTTCAATATGCATTAAGAACTCAGCATCACTAAGCAAGAACAAAAACAAGTAATATGAACCATAATCAAGCATAGTGAAAACCAAGTAGCACAATCAACATAAATACAACACAATGGCTTGAAATACAACACAGAGAACAAAAGCACCAGATTCAAGCCGCAATTCTCATCAAGTTCAACAATTATATCAAAAGTAAGCTACATGAAACCTAACAAAAGTGCATCATTGAATCAAAGGAATTAGCTCATTTTAAAATAGAGATGTGGCATCAGATAGTAAAATGAGCACATAAGAATTCATTGTTAACCAAAACAGGCAATGAGAATTTACACAGCAGCAGTGTAAAACATCAGTCTCAGCAATTTTCATTAACCAACCCTAATCCTAACAACTCAAGAACAATTGAACAAACTAAATATAATGAACTACAAACAGTGATTGCACAGACAGCAGCATTAAGCAAGCAAGACCTAATCCACTATCCATGCCAGATTCTCTAACAACCTAATGTAACTAACTAATCTAACCAAATTGAAATTAGCTAAACAAAACTAACTAAACAATATTAATTAACTAATTGCAATAACAAAGTGAATTAAACAGAGAGAAAGAAGACCTGGGAAGCACATGAGTGGTAATGAGAGAGAGAGGAAATGATGGTTGGGCCCTAGTAGCGACAGTGGTGTGCCAGTAGAGAGGCGGCGGTGCGGCGGCAGTGGGTCGCCGAGAAGGTTGTCGCAGACGAACGGTGGGTGGAAGGAGGGTGAGAAGAGAGAGAGACTAATGGGAGTAAGGGAGTGAGAAAGGGAAGAAGACGCGAAAAGAGAGGAAGGAGGAGATCGCCGACGTTGATGGTGGCTGACGGAGGCGCCGTTGTGCGGCGGTGATGGAGGCAGGGGCCAAGAAAGAAGAATGGAAGGAAAAAAAGACGAAAAAAGAAGAAAAGGCAGAGAAATTCAAAACAGGAATGGGGGAGATTACAAAAACGGCGTCGTTTTTGTCTTTAGGAACTTATATGTCCTGTTACGAAATGCTCCATGTCATCTGACCTCCGTTACAGCCACCTCAGCACCACCTCTGCCAGCTCATCCTTTTTCCGTCCAGTGCAAACGGCTGAATTCAACGGAAGGACATAAATGTCCACATTTTTCAGGGGTCAGGGGCTTGAATGTATTTTTTATTTCTTGAGGACAAAAATGTCCGCGAAAAAAAAGGTCAAAGACGAAAATGTCCTTTACTCTATACGTTATTTAGGAATTTTTTAGAATGGTAAAAAAAGGATTGAAGGAGTTTAGGAGGGATTTAATTTATTAAAAGTTAAAAATTTTAACGGTAGTTTTAAGTAAATGGCATAAAGAGAATTTTAGTGATATTAAGCAGAGAATAAAAAAACTGAAAGATAAACTCAAAGGTAGATAATATAGTTAGCGATAGAGTTTAATTTAAGGGAATATTTGAGGTAAGAAGAAGGATTTTTGTTAGCTTTTGTGAGAAATAGTATATTAGAAAATAACTACATTAAAAATAGTTGTCAAGATCTCGGCATGCTAAGAATATGGATAAGAATATTAGATATTTTTATAATTTAATTTCAGCAAAAAGAATGAATAATCGAATTGATGCCTTAGTGATAAATGAAAGACTAGTGAAAAATCAAGTTAGGATCAAGATTGATATAAAAAAATTATTATAAGAACTTGTATTATCAGGAAGCGTTGCCTTTGATAAGTTTTCGTGATGGACTCATTAATCAGATACAAGAAGAGGAGTCGTTTGTGGAATTGGAGAGGATACTATTGATTAAGAAAATAAAGGATGTAATATGGGATTGTGAGTCGTCTAAGACTCCTGGTTATGATAGGTACAAATATGAACTTCATTAATAAGTAATGGAAAAATATTGGTCAGAATTCATTAAAGCTATCATGGATTTCTTTTAACCAGCTAAGCTGCCAAGAAATTTTAATGTTACATAGGTGGCTCTAATTGCAAAATTTGTTGGAGTTAAGGAGATTAAGGATTTTCGACCGATTAGCATGGTAGAATGTATGTATAAGGTCATATTAAAGATGGTAGTTCAGAGAATGAGGAGGGTAATGGTAGGATTAGTTGGGGAGACTCAAAGTACTTTTGTGAAGAGAAGGAAGATACATAATAGAGTTCTAATTGCATGTGAAACTGTGTAGTGACTGAAAATGAAAAAGAAGAGCTCGGCAATAATTAAGTTGGACTTCTAAAAAAATCTATGATAGATTAAAGTGAAGTTTTGTGGATATTATATCTCAAAAGATAAATTTTGGACAAAAACGGATAGGATGGACAAAGGAATGTATATGCACCGCATTTATGTCAATTATGATAAATGACTCGTTATCTAGATCTTTTAAGATGGAACGAGACTTAAGACAAAGAGATCCTGTTTCTCCATTCCTATTTATTCTTATTGTTGATGTCCTCCATAGAATGGTAGGAGAGGCAGCAAGACATGGAAGGATTACTCCTCTGTTAGTCGGGAAGGACGACAATATTAAGTTGTCTCACTTGCAATTCGCGAACGATACCATATTTTTTTGTCCTCAGGAAGAGGAGTCTATTAGAAACTACAAATGACTACTGTGATTTTTTGAGATGATGTCTGGCCTGGACATTAATTTCGATAACTCTAATTTGATTTTGGTTAATTGCGAGCAGAAGTGGTCACAAAGGATGTGTAAATTATTAGGGTATAAAGAAGTTTTGTTGCTAGTTAAATATCTTAGTATTTTTTTGGTAGCAAACCCGAAATTAGTCAAGACATGAAAATAGATAATAGATAAAATAGAAAGGAAACTCAACTTGTGGAAAGCAAAAACACTTAATAAAACTGGTATGTTGATCCTCATCAAATTTGTGTTTAATAGTCTGCCAGTTTACTATCTCAGTTTATATAAGATGTCCAAAACAATGACAAAGAAGTTGATTTCTTTGCAGAGAAAATTTCTGTGGAGTAAGGAAGGTGGCAAGCATAGAATATCTTTGGTGAGGTAAAAAATTGTACAAATTCTAAAAAGATTAGGAGGTTTGGGTGTGAGTGATACAATTATTTAGAATACAGTTCTGTTGTTCAAGTGGTGGTGGCGATTTTCGAGAAAAAATTGTTCATTATGACAGAAAATTATGTGCTCATATAATGATTTGAATCTAAACATAGTACTCTCTTGTCACGACTAAAAAAAGAGGTCCATGAAAGGATATATGCTAGTTATAGATAAAGAAGCAACATGTGAGAGATAATATGATCAGAAGAATGTCTTTGGAGGTACAGATGGTAGAAGAATTTGATTCTAAAAGGATAATTGGCTACCATGTGGTATGTTAAAGGTCGTTTTTCCAAGGTTTTTTCGGTCTCAAACCAAAGTGGATCTGTAATAAGGGATTATAAGTTGTGGGATGGACTATAGTAGATATGAAATTTTTAATGGAGAAGACAACTATTTCAATGGGAGTTAGAATTAGTTAACTAACTCTATATTCAGTCAATCAAATTAACAAATAAGAGAGAGGACCGACTAGTGTTGAAATTTAATAAATAAGACGTTTATTCTACTAACTCTTTTGCGTAGATTTTACAAGCTGAAATAATACCAGAAAATATTATAAGTTATAGTTTGACTTAGTACCACCACAAGTTGAGTTATTCATCCGGTTTGTATTAATGGGTAGGATCAATACCAAAGAGAGATTAAGTAGATTTAGTGCTATTGATTAAAATGATAATATTTGTGTTTTATGTAAATAGAATACTAAGAATAATTACCACTTGTTTTTTTATTATGAGTTTACTTGGTAGATGTAGTGTGTTTGGTCGTTCGCCTATAATAAACTATAGTTTATTCCAAGAACAATTAAGTAATATTTTAATAGTTAGACATGTGTACCTGTAAAAAAGAAAGTCTGTAATAAGTAGTTGATTAATTTTTTTATTATTATTTAAAATACTTAACTGAAAAAAAAATAAAATGACAAAAGTAATTAATAAATTGATTAGAAATTACAAAAAATAAAATTATAATTAATTTTTATAACTATTAATGATAATATCAAAAATAACTATGATTAATTTTATTTTAATTGTTTAATATTTTTATATTATTATTTTATTTTATTGTGTTGAATTTTTTATTTAAAAAAACTTCATAAATAATATTTCCATTGACTTAGGATTGAAATACCTTTTGATATTCGCATATTTTCTTTCGCCAGAATAAATACCAAACCTAACTTTCTAGAAGACCAGCTATATTTCCTTATACTTGAAATGCACAATAACAATTGGATATGCCAAATTGCCAATCAATGATTCTCTCCACTTGAGGCACATGCAAGAGGCTGGCCCCCCACTAAAGTTTGTAATTCCTTTACTAATATATGCCCCCTTTTACTTTAATTATTAGCTCCCACTGTTAAAAATATTTTGAATTTATTTTTATATTAAATCTTAAAATATTATTATTTAGATAAATTTTAGTAATTTATTTTAACAAAAAAAAATACAATGACTTTTTTTATATGCCTTAAAAATAAAAATACAATAATCTCCTCTTAATTACTTGTTTATTTTTTTAAAAAATTACATTTTTTAAATTAACGATAATTAAAAAAAGATAGAATTAAATATACTATGTTTAATGATGCTAAAAAATATTTTGGTATTATTCTGAAAAAGAATAAATGTAATATATTATTGTTGGTTTTGTATAAAAAATATTAAAATTATTATTTAATATTTTGATAATATAAAAAATGAAAAATAATTATAAATTCATTTTTTAATAATATTTTACTAGTTACTATTTTCATATATTAAATGAAATATTTAAATTAATATAGTTAATTATGCTTAAATTTTATATTTTATATATACATACGTGAGTGCAGACATATATATTAATTTTTTCTCCTATTGATTAAAACTTATGAATCCGTCGCTATCCACCCAAGAACATGTATTAAATATTACTCCATTGTCAAATTCTTTGGCTCAAAACTATAATTCAACACATTATTATTATTAGTCCATGGCACTAATACGAAAATTAATGGGACCAACTAATAGTGCTACGATATGGCCAGGGTCCAGGGAGAGGAACCAAAGGAGGCTTGAGAAAAAAAAAAGTAATGTTATATATTTAAATTTTTTTTATGAATCAAATCTAATTAAATTAAATAATAAAATTTAAAATATTATTATTAGTCATAACTGATTAACAGGAATGACGATAAACCATGATTGAACAAGGATGCTCAAGCAATGCATGAGGGTGTCGTTAAGTATAAACTCTTATTTAGTATCGTTACGTTATATATTTTTTGGTGAAAATTTAGGTGTAGTTGACTTTACGTAAAGTTGATAATAGATAGTCATTAGATAAAAATTTAGTCAAATTAATTAAATCATCTAACCATTTTTAACCATCAACTTCACGTAAAATCAACAACACATGAGTTTCTACTATTTTTTGGCATGTTATTTTAATTTATCTCTTGCTGTGAGATTTGATTTAATTGTGTGTTGTTACCATAAATGTATTTATACTCTGCTGGTCCTTGGTCTCACATCCCTTTACTGAAAGGGCATTACTCGTAAAAAGACGGTAAAAAAATATATTTTTTAAATATTTATTTGATCACATTAAAATAATTATTTTAAAAAATTTGAATAAATAATAGAAACGTAAATTATGAAAAAAATTGAATTAACAAATAAATTAAAAGATTTTAAGAGAAGAAAAATAATAAAATTATTTAAACAAATAGACCAAAAATTAATGATTCTAATTAATATTAATTCAAATAATATTGAATTTTTTAAATCAATACAAAATATTTTTTTAATCTCAATTTTATAGTAAATTACTAAATTTTATTCAAGAAATTAAAAAATAATAAAAATTATTAGACTAAAAAATAAAACAATTAGCAATAGAAATTAATATATTAAAATATAAATCTTTAAAATTAGAAAAAAGAATTATAAAATTATAAATAAAAATTAAACTGGTAAAATAATTGTTAAATTTGCAAAAAATAAAAATATCAAAATGATAATAAGATAAAAATAAAAAATAATTTATAAAAAATAATTCTCTAATAAATTTTTTATTAAAAAATTAAATTTTAAATAAATTAAAAAATTGGTGTCATAAGTCATAACTAAAATAATAATTTAAAAATATAACAACACTTTTAATAATAAAAATATTTTTAATCTATATCACATATTAAAAATTTAATACATAAAAAATTAATTAATAAATCAATATAATTAAATATTTTTTAAATATTATTTTTTATTCAATCTTTAAATAAAAAATAAAAAATAAATAATTCTTCTAATTTTTTAATTAACTAATACATAAAAATAAGTATTTAAATTAATTAAATAATATTAAATTTTTATAAAGACTGAAAATTAAAAGACAACCATTTCTTTTAATAAACTAGATCCGACATCTTTATTTAAAGTTCCGTGAGATGTTAAGTTATCAACCAAGAAAAATCTGTCCTTTTGTCGATTGTCATCTTGCAAAAAGAATATAACTGGCTCCCATGTAACGGGGGAGAATCTTATATATTCCCCATCCAAACAAAATGTCGCTTTTTCGTTATTTTAATTGTATGTTATTGTAATTGAATTGTATTAAAGGTAATTAAACTTATTTATCAAGAATTTAGATAATATATTTCCATTAAGGAAAAATCTAGTGGACCAGCAGTTTTATTGAAATCTGGTCAGCAGTTAACCAGTAAAAGTAAAGTGAGTGATCTCTCACCCTTAGATAAAATTTCACACCATTAAAATCACAAATGGAGGCTAATTGATGGCTACAAATCACACAACTTGCTGGCCTCCTAGCATTCCTCTTCGATTAAATTTGATAAAATTTTTAGTTTTTTTTTTTAAAAATCTATTAAAACTAGTTATTTAAAAATAATAATGTTCCGAAATACTTAATTGAACTAACAATGGAAATTGGGTTTGAAATAAGTGTATGTGGTTAGTAGCTTTTGGATCTTTCCAACGGGATGCTTTGTGTACTTGTGTGATGGTCGATTTGATGCTCGGATTCGCTTTTTCTTGAATAAGAGAGATGATACGTGGTTTTTTTCAAGAATGGCGACGGTGGACACCTGCAAAAACACTCCAACGTTCAAGTTAGTAAGAGTAAAAGATAAATATTAAATTACTCAGAATGAATAGTGTACTCCTTTCATGTCAATAGTAAATGTATTTATAGAATTGTTGTGCTACATGCGGTTACTTAATGGGTCTAATATTGTGGAGCGTTGAAAATGTGAGCCTAATTATGTGATAAAAAGATTAGCACGTTAGGAGAGCAAAGCACGTACTCCACGTAGGAGCACGTGTTTATTTATTTAGTTCTAAGAAGATTCCGATTTATAGTTTTACTTGAGTCAGGTTATAGTCAATGGAACATAGCTCCCAAGTTTGACCTGTGAAAGTTTTCAATTAAATAGGTTGAACTTCCAACCTATAAATTAGACTTGTGATTATAGCAGCCCCAAGATCAACATGTTGGATTGAAAAAGAAAGAAAAAACATTGGTAGTGAAAAAGTTAGATTGAAAGATTGTGAATGATTGAACAAATGAAATAGATAAACAAATAAATAAATAAAGATGGATAAAAAAGATTAGAAAGTGATATAGTTATGTCTATCTATATATAGGCTATGCAATGATTGATAGCCCCCCAAACTTAGTCAGTTAGTCGATATTTATTCAAAAACAATTGAATAGTAAGAGTTGTTCGATCAATATAATTTTGTGGAGAATATTTTTCTGCTTGAGAACAATTTTTTATGGATGGCATATAGTATTTGATTGACACAAATTGAAAAGTTCGAAAATATGTATTCGTTGACCGAATTGATTGTATGATTCGAGGATGTAATGATCAATTGTCTTGAGAATTTTTTCAACCCACAATAACTTATTGACGAATTTCTTGCCCAACAATTAATTATTGAATATTGAGTGAATAATAGAGATTTGTAACATAAATAAAATGGATTGAAAGTAAACATGCATAAATTATTGTAAAATAGAAAAATAAAAAGGATGAACCAATCACATATCAAGTAATTGAGTTTGTTTTTTTATTGGTAAAAAGCCATTTTTTGTTGGATTGATTAATAGCTAATTTTGTTTTTGATTGATTGATTGATTTGATACATGAAATGATAAAATACATACATAATACGAAGCAATTCGAATATATAAAGTAGTAACGCAAATTAGATCATGCATATACATGATTTTAGCGAAGTAGAATTGTCAATCTTGACTTATAGGATCTAATATGGCCGTTATGTGTTAGTTACGAGTTATAACTCGGCAGGCCTCCTTGTAACCGACACATTGACTCTGCCGATTTATGGCGATAAATGACCTTTATTCGGTAACTTCGAAAATCATTAATCCAGGAGAAAACGGTCGTCTTCGTCTCCTGGTTATAAAAGGAAACAATCAGAGTTTTAAAGGTATGCTCTCTTTTCCAAGATAAGAGTTTTTTATGAATATTCCAATTTGCTGACTTGAGCGTCGGAGTACCTTTTGCAGGTACTCTCTCCCCATTCCATCTGTGGCCGACATATATCGTGATCCAACCAGGAAGTTGATAAACACCTACTGGAGGACGACCTATACCTCGGCGAATCAGGCAACAATATTTGACGCCCACCGTGGGGCCGAAAATTTAGAATACCTCCCTTTATAGGCCCCAAATACCCCCAACATCCGTCAATGGCTGATGTACCTCCTCCCACTCCATCCGAGCTCCTTCGGATGGTAACTGAGCTTCAACAGGCAAACCAACGTATGGCTGAGGCAAATCAACGTATGGCGGAGGAGAATTAAAGGATGCATCAACAAATTGAGCAATTAGCCCATGCTCGTCTTGAACACAATAATGATCGCCACGAGCGGCAGACAAATGACGAACATCATTCCGCGCCAACCCATGTCTCGGAGATGCCTCGGAATGATGATGATGGAGGTCCTCGGAATGACAAAGCTTCACCCGAGGGCGAGGATGATGAGCCTGATAATTCTGCTGGGTCATTCACAGCCGATATCAAGAATTTTCAACTTCCCAAACAATTCACCTTGCCGACAACTCTAACTCCGTATGATGGGCTGGGAGATCCTAAGCAACACATCAAAAAATTCCAATCTATTATGATCGTTAACGGTGCATCTGACCCTATTTTATGTAGTTATTTTCCGTCCTTTTTAGATGACCCTGCACTTGACTGGTTTTTCTCTTTGCCTGCAGATTCAATTTCATGTTTCCAAGAGCTGGCGAAGCAATTCAAAGATCACTTTGCGGCATCGACAATATATTTGCACGATTCCGACTATTGACTACCATTAAGCAAGGTCAGCATGAAAGTTTGAAAGACTACATTACCCATTTTACCAAGATAGCTATGAGAATTCTCGACCTTCACCCTGAGGTCCATCGAACTCTCAGAATTTGATATTCAGTATCAACCTAGAGGATCTGTTAAATCCCAATATTTGGCTGACTTTGTTGCCGAGTTCACCGGACCAAACCCAGAGACAGTGCAGGGTGGGTACTATTCATTGACAAAGCATCAAACCCCAAGGATCAGGAGCAGGAATACTCTTGGAAAATTCTGAAGGAGTTGTCGTTGAGCATTCTCTTTGGTTTTCCTTTAAAGCCAGCAATAATCAGATCGAATACGAAGCCTTAATTGCTAGGCTTAGGTTAGAAATTGAATTGCACGTTACTAATTTAAAAGTTTATTGTGATTCCTTGTTAGTTGTCCAACAAGTAAATCAATGTTTTCAAACCAAAGATCCTATTCTGTTAAAATACCTAGATATTGTTAATCACCTTGTGAACAGTTTTTCAAAGATTGAAATTAATCAGATATCTAGGGATCAAAATCACAGAGCAGATGCACTATCTAAACTAGCTACTACACAATCACACACTGCCACACTTTTGCAGTCTACCCTAGATGAGCCGAGTATAAATATAGTCGGAGTTTTTCATATCATCAATGAAAGTAGTTGGAAACAGCCATATATTCACTACCTTAAAAATGGAGAACTTCTGCCAGGGGTCCAAGATCAAAAAAAATTTAAACGACAAGCATCTTTCTTTACGCTATTGAATAACAAATTGTATAGGCGAGGTTATTCTTGATCGCTGTTGAAATGTTTAGAAAGGTCGGAGGCCGACTTAACCCTAGCTAAGGTTCACGAAGGCATTTGTGGAATACACTCAGGGTCAAGAAACCTGGCACAAAAAATACTCCGAGCTGACTTCTACTGGCCTACCATATGGGAGGACAGCCGGACAAAGGTCCGAACCTGTGATCACTGTCAAAAGCACGCTCCGATCATTAACATCCCAGCTGAAAATCTGCACCATTCAGTGGTAAACTGACCATTTAATCAGTGGGGAATTGATATCCTCGGGCCTTTCCCCATTGCCCCAAGACAGGTAAAATATTTAGAGGTGACAATTGATTATTTTTCTAAGTGGATTGAAGCTCAACCTTTAGCCAAAATTACATTAACACAGATAATATCCTTTGTGTGGCAAAAAATAATCTATAGATTCAGTATAGCTCGTCATATCATAACTGACAATGATCGCCAGTTTATCGACCATAATTTTAAAGCTTTCTTGCAGAACTTATAGGTAAAACAACATTTTTCATCGGTAGTGCATCCTCAATCCAACGGGTTAACGAAATCTGCAAATAAGGTCCTCCTACAAGATCTAACAAAAAAACTCGATGACGCTAAAGGCTTATGGGATGAACTTATTCTAGAAATCTTATGGGAGTATAACACCACGATACACTCAACAACCAAAGAAACACCATTCCATTTGGTGTACTGGTTGAGGAGGTGCGAGCCACAGCGGCAGTTCGTCACCAGGCTTTTGCAGCAACAAGTAGGTCAATGCCATGACAAAAAGGTGCAGCCGAGATCCTTTCATGTGGGTGACTTGGTATTGAGAAAAACTGAAGAGGCACGAAGACCCCCTTCGCATGGCAAACTCGCTGCAGCATGGGACGGTCCTTACATAATCTATTAGGTGCTCGGCAGAGGAGCTTATAAGCTAGAACGATTGGACAGCACAAAACTACCTAGCACTTGAAATGTTAATTCCTTGAAGCAATACTATAGCTAACAGTGGCAGAATGCTAGTACTCTTTTTCCTACCTCGAGATTTTTTTCCAAAAATGGGTTTCGCTCGAGGAGGTTTTAACGAGACTAGCTTACCTGATTCAATTTGTAAAGGTACCACATTGAATAAAAAGTATTTATCTTTTTGTTATTATCAATGTTTACTTAACAAATTGCTTATTCGACTTAAAAGCTTAAAACCAATTAAACCTATTACTGTCCGACCATTGTTACAACAGTAAAAGGTTATTCCTCATAATCAAAAGTCGCATTGCTACTATATGTGCACAAATTAAGCTGACAATTGTCTAATCAACACACTACAGTAATCAGACACTCTCTAGGAAAATATACAAACAAAATAGGAGCAAACACATCCTAATTTATCAGAAATATATCAGTAGCAGTTTCATAAACCAAACAAGTTTAATATACCAGTTCTTACAAGGCTTCCATATGCTCTATTCAAAATAACAGTTTCTACAGGGTTTTCATATCCCCTACTTATTGCAAAATGCCAAAAGTTGAACACAAAGCCAACATTCTATAATATAACAATCTTCAATAAGCTAAATTATCACCCCCTCCTCTGCGACTTCTTCATCGTCAACCAAATGACCATCCCGAACTATCTTGCTCGAGTCCATAGCAGTAAAATCGTCGTCAGGGGAAAGGAACTTTGCCTGGGTAATGGCACGTTCAAAGCCCTCAACAAATGCGTTAAGGATCTCAGCTTCTCGGCTAGTTTCCATCTTTTTTAACTTCAATGTCACCTCAATCATCTGCTCACTCATGCTAGAAAACTCATTTTCCTTCTTCCTCAACGATTCTATGACCTTTTCGTGCTTTTCTTTCTCCAACCTTAACTCCTCTTTCACATCGAAAAGTTCTTTCTTCAGCTCAGATATGGTCAGGGACGGTTCTACATACATTGTTGTGGGGGCAAGCGCCCCCACTACAATTTGAAATTTTTTTGAGTAGTATATGATAATAATATTTATTTGCCCCCATTAGATTATTAAATTTGACCCCACAATAAATTTTTACTCAACTTTTGGTACTTAATCGTCAATTTAAAAATTTTATATTAGAAATTCGTTAAAACTTAGAATGATCAATTCTCAAATTTAAACGAAATTAGTGTTCTTTTTTAAAAATCAACTTAAAAGAATATTATTTATCTTATTTTCAAATTAGCTTTAATTTTTTCATAACAACTGTATTAATTGAAAGAACTTTTTTAACTATAAATATAAATAAGAGTCGACTTCTAATTGTGTTAGGAAGTGAATTTTTAAATAATTATTTAGTAATATATATATAAAAAGAGAGAAATTTTGATGGTAGTTAACAGAAAAATTATTTAATTTTTTAAAATATAAAACCTAAAATAATAGAAATTTAAATTATATATTATTATTTAAATTACTATTTTAGTATTGTAATTTATATATTAGATATTTTGAAGGCTAATCATATTTTACAATAATAAAATATAATCATAACAATAATTATGTTATATGTACATAAAAAATAATTATTTGTATAAAATATATATTAAAATATAAAATACACATTAAAAATAAGTTAAACAATACATATTTATACACAGATATATAATAATTAATAAATAATTTAATATTTAATTTTTTATATACATATATTATTTTTATTATAAAAATAATTATAATGTTATATAAATTTTGCCCCCACTACCAAAATTTTCTGGATCCGTCACTGGTCATATGGTAGTCTCTTTTGATTCCAGTTGCTCTTTCAGACCAGCACTCTCCACAGTAGTCTGTAGTATTTTTCTATGCCTTTTTTCTTGGCTCCGGCCTATGCTAGCCAGCCGAAAGCCCAAAACCTATACAACAAACACAGATGACTGTTAGTCCTTAAAATTTTTCTTTTGGGAAGATAATTAAGCGGGCTATAAGAAACATAAAACAACTGACCTGCATGAATTGATCTATACCAACGTTCCCGACTTCGTCAATATGAGACACATCCGAGGCAGATTAAATAACCTCGTCTGCCATAACATTAAATGGAAACTTTCTGTCCCACACTGATGAACCATCACCCTCTTCCTCAAATGAGTGGAGTTTTTCTTGTTTAATAATGAAGTTTGCCAGTTCACCAAGCTAAATCCCTTTTTCTTCTTCATCAACATTGATCACATCAGACTTCCTCTTCTTGAAAACAATCCCCTTTCTCTTCGGTGGTGGTTGATTGACTTCGGCCCCACCCTCCATCTTCTTTGGGTTTGAAAAAGACCTTTCAAAATTTTTAGACCTAAACCGAGCCCTCAGAGTCGATGCTGAAACTCCAGGATATTTACCAACTGAAAAGAATCAAACTGAATGAGTATATTTAACATACTATATAAATAAAAGGACATAGCTCATAACACCTCACCAAAATAATTTATAACAGACACCCTATCTTCCTCCCACGGAAGCAATTCTGAAACATATATTAAACCACTCCTGTCAACCATTTCCAACAGAAAACCTATTATGCACTCGTTCCGAGGAATTATAAGCTCAGGAGTCAGTATGTGATGAGGTTGACAACACCAATAAATTGAAAATTTCTCGCCAAGGTGTTCATCTAAGTAAAATGGAAATTCCTCATCTACCGATTTCACCTTAAGAAACATTTCCTTAAAATATTTGAAAGAAGATTTGTACAATTTAAAAACAGAAAATCCAGGTGTACTATTCAAATTAACCCAAAGGCTTTTCCAGACGCCTTTGGCCTGAAAAAGAGAAAAAACAGTTCTAGTTCAGGTTCAATCTCTAGAAATTGCATCAAGATTTGGAAACATTTTAAAAACACCCATCCATTAGGATGGACCTGAGAAGGTGCACATTTCATCTGCTTTAATACATCACATTTAAAATTTGTAAAAGGCAGCTTGACAAACAATTCCTCAAGAACGCAGCTATACATGTAAAAATTCTCAAAATCTTTCTTCCTATGGAAAACACGATTCTTGCGATTGCATGGCATCAGTTCAATATGGAATCCAGGTCTCACTACTCTTGACAGCTTAACCTCTCCAACACTCTCTTTATCAATGAACAGAGAGGCCTTTATCTTCACGTCCCCATCAACTCAATCATAGGATTCATCGGCTTCAACTTTAGGTAAAGCCTTTAACTTTTTCTTAGCCATTCTTTTTCTTTCAGAAACTAGGAATTAAATAAGGTAAAAAGTGCAGGAATGTTGTTACTAACCTCTTTTACTCATTCTTTGCAACTCTTTGGAAGCAACACAAGTTAAAGCAGCAATCTCTTCCCTCAGTGAGTGTAACTTGAAATAAATTTTTGTCCATGCATTTAATAAAACCCTTCAATTTCAGGATAAATCATGACCCTTCATTAAAAGCCCACTCCCAACGGTTACAAGACCACTTAGGAACTTGCACCCTACTTCGAAAACTAGTGTCATCATTAATTTTCGTCATCATGACCCTCCCCATTCTAAATAAAAAGTAATAATATATATTTATATACACATCATTCTATCTAATGAGTCAAGTTGATCTGGGGGCTCCCCAATGCCGAGCTATAACTCGATTACGAAAATTCGAAAGCTCAACCTGCCTCATTAAGTCCAGGCTAAGCTTGGGGCTGTGATATGGCCGTTATATGTCAGTTACGAGTTATAACTCGGCAGGCCTCCTTGTAACTGACGCATTGACTCTGCCGATTTATGGCGATAAATGACCTTTATTCGGTAACATCGAAAATCATTAATCCAGGAGAAAACGATCGTCTTCATCTCCTGGTTATAAAAGGAAACAATCAGAGTTTTGAAGGTATGCTATCTTTTTCAAGATAAGAGTTTTTTGTGAATATTTCAATTTGCTGACTTGAGCGTCGAAGTACCTTTTGCAGGTACTCTCCTCCTGTTCCATCTGTGGCCAACATATATCGTGATCCAACCAAGAAGTTGATAAACACCTACTGGAGGATGACCTATACCTCGACGGATCAGGCAAAAACAGGTTCATAAGTTATAACTCTCTGAGTTGCTAGAGGAGGACATGAAATTTGCTCATGAGCTATAATCGAGATCTACCAAAAAAAAAAAACAAATAGAAATAAAAATGTAGAGCAACATTACAGGCCTTTATTTTTGTAGATTTGGATTAGATAAGTCCTAATTCATAACACTATGAATGATAATGACAATTTCATCTACCAGAAATGGGGCTAAGTTTAACGACAAAGTAATATAGCAGTAGTAATAAAGTTTTGTTGAATCAATCATATAACATTTTTGTGCATAATTCATCAATAGGAATAAAAAGTAGTTATGTATTATGCTACTTTGCTAAAAATAAATGAAAAAGTATCGTTATCATTGTAAGTTGTTTAAATTTTTTATTGTTGGCAACATAAGAAGAAAAAAGAGGAATTCGGCATAATAATAAATATTATGATTAGAGCAAAGTAATGTAAAATAAAGAATAAAGCGGATACTCATTCAGGAGTAATACGTTAATTTAAAATGAACATAAAAAAGATTCACTATCACTAAAATGATAGAATAAATGATAAGTTTGTAAAAATTTATTCAAAAATATTGTAAAAGATTGTTAAATTTAGTTAAAAAACTTGAATATAATTCTAACTTTATGAACTTCGGTGGAGCAGAAATTAGTTTATTCGGCCCCACCGAAATTAATTTATTCGACCCTTTCTTGTTTCATTAGTTAGCCGTATCAGAAGATTGGTCATTTTCTTTACCTCCACTTAGAGAGTGATGTTCATTACCACCCGTTCATCATGAATAGGTGGGAGAACAACATTATCATCAGTCATGGACCTGCAAAATAATAACAAAAGATTGTCGTGGGATTATTTAATTTCTGCCTCACTCCAAATGTTCTTGTGTGGATAGCCGACTCCAAGGTATATAGCTCGTTTTCCTGATGCTCGGACTCGCTTTTTCTTGGACAAGAGAGACGATACGTCGGTTTTTCCAAAAATGAGGTGGGCACCTGCAAACCTACAAAGGCACTCCAACGGTCAAGTTAGTAAGAGTAAAAGATAAATATCAAATTACTCAGAATGAATAGTGTACTTCTTCCATATCAAGAGTGGATGTATTTATAGAGTTGTTGTGCTACAGGTGATTACTTAATGGATCTAATATTGTGGAATAGTTGAGAATGAATCTAATTATGTGATAACTTCTCTTTAGTGATGTTTGACTTCTTAACATAAGTACGTTAGGAGAGTAAAATACGTACTCCACATACTTCTAAATGGCACATGTTTATTTATTTAGTTCTAAGAAGATTTCGATTTATAGTTTTATCTGATCTAAATTATAGCCAACGGAACATTTTGAAAAAGTGATTGGAGAGTACTTATAAAAAATTTCAATATCAAAATCAACAAATAGTTCAATAGAGTAGAAATAATTTAGAAAGAAAAATTACTTGGGAGAATATGATATTATAGAGAATAGACATCCTAAGATACCTAACAATTTGAGTGTGGAAAGTTCCACTATAAATCATGCAAAGATTATCTCTCTTTTCATAAAAGTAGTTACATCCTAATTTTTTAACTTAAAAAAAATGTTACTCTTTCGAAAACCCTTAACTTTTTAACATTAAATACAAGTACATAATTTTTTAATTTACCTAACTGAATGAGGTGTTCAAAGTTCAAACTTTACTAAATCAGTTATTATTATTATTATTTCATGATAAGCCACAAGATACACAAAAAATGATTGTGATTGAAATGAACATAAAGCTAATTAATGAGATCACTCTACTCTGATTTTTTTTTTAATTTCTTATTCGAACAACAAATAAAGATATATAATTACTCAATCTCACTTGCATATAAAATATATAATTTTTTTACAGTATTTTTTAGCTCAATAGATTAAAGATTAATTTGCTGTAAATTTAAATTTTATTTAAAAATTTGTAATTGGCCAATAAATTATTACATGCACAAATTAAATTTTAGACTCTCAACATTTATTTGACGTGTACCCCGCTAAGCTCGGAATTAATATCAACATCAATAACCGACCACAAATACCGGAAACAAATAATCAAAATTGAAGCAACCACTTGACCGAAAACACACACAAGTCAAACACTATCCCCTAGCCGTTACCAACAATAACGGAACTCACTATCCAAGCCACTAATATCAGAACAACCAAGCAACGGACAACACTTCATTCATCTATAAAATCATACCTAAATAAGCTAGAAAGGACAGGTCACATCATTCTCTATAGTTTATTTCTCACGCTCTCTGATAATTCTTATTCTAACTTGAGCGTCGGAGTGTTTTTCGCAGGTGCTCCCGCCGCTGTGTTTCAAGGTGTTAAGGTTCTCTTGTAACGCTGCTCCTTGGACGACTTATAGTTCTTCCGCAAGCCCAGCAGCTGACTAAGCATTGTATACCTCGGCTCACCTAGGACAGAACATTTGGCGCCCACCATGGGGTTAAAAAGTTACATTAACGCCACCCTTTTTCCCATATAGCACTTTGGGTTTTCCTTTTAAGCAGGATTTGTCAACCTTCACACATGGCCGATAATGAAGTTCGTCAACCCACTCAGGCCGAACTCATGGCCCAGATGGCCGAGCTACAAGCAGAAGTCAGGAAACTCGCCGAATTATCAACCCAGAACAACGCCAGTAAACAAGAAGACAATTCCAAAGGCCCAACCCAAGGCGGCGTAGACCTTTTGGGCGTCAACCCACCAAAGGAGAGGTTGACCTTAGACAACCCGTTCTCTGAAAAAATCACAAATTACCAGATGCCAAAACACTTCACGTTGCCTTCCTCGCTCGAGCCGTATAAGGGGATTGGTGACCTCCGAGCTCATATTAAGAAATTTCAGTTTATGATGTTTATTAACAGACCTAATAACGAACCTGTGCTTTGTAGAGCTTTCCCCACTTACCTTGACAGAGCTGCTTTACTTTGGTTTTTAAAATTACCTGCAGGGTCAATCTCTTCTTTTGAAGAGCTAGCAATATCCTTCATCGACTACTTCGTGGGAGCACGGATTTACGTACACGGATCGGATTTCCTCAGCACAATCCGCCAAGGTCCCCAAGAAAGTTTGAAAGAATATATGACCAGATTTACAGAAGCAACCATGGAAATACAAGACCTGAACCCAGCCGTCCACCTACATGGTCTCAAGGCCGGCCTACGACCCGGAAAGTTCAGAGAAACGATCGCAGTCACAAA
Organism: Arachis hypogaea; assembly: GCF_003086295.3. Classification (NCBI taxonomy): domain Eukaryota; kingdom Viridiplantae; phylum Streptophyta; class Magnoliopsida; order Fabales; family Fabaceae; genus Arachis; species Arachis hypogaea. Next base: position 112,241,872 of record NC_092044.1, read on the forward strand.
GCCAAAGATGTTGGAGGAGTTCCGAGAAAGAGCAGCCGGACAAATGGAGATTGAAGAACTCCATGAAGCCAACAGGACAGAAAGAAAACCTAGAAGAGAGAAAGACAAGATACCAAGGTCAGCGAACAACAAAGAGCTCGGCAAACCATTTAAACTCACCCTAAAATTCGACAACTACACCAGATTCAACACAAGGAGGGAAAAGATAATCAAAGAAATACTCAATGCTAAGATCATAAAACCACCAATAAGAGCTGGGAGCTATCAATACCAGAGATTTGTTGACAAGAACAAGCACTGTCCCTTCCACCAAAAGTACGGATACACAACCGATGAATGCGTGATAGCCAGAGATCTACTAGAAAGATTAGCCTGACAGGAGGATTCGCCGGGAGCGGCGAAACAACTTCGGCAAGAAAGCGTAGCTACCACGCGATGCTGGCAATAGAAGGAACAACACCACATAGCAACAAGGATGCATGCGACCTAGAAATCACTTTTAACCAGGAAGACATATGCTCAGCAACACCACACTCAGACGATCCAGTGGTAATCTCCATCCAAACAGGCGAGTTATTGGTAAGAAAGGTCCTGCTGGACCCAGGTAGTAGTGCCGATGTTCTGTTTTATACTACTTTTCTAAAAATGAAAATATCTGAAAAACTTATACAACTCTCATCTGGAGAATTAGTCGGATTCTCTGGCGAAAGAGTACCAATTAAGGGTTACATATGGTTGAGGACGATGATGGGAGACCACCCATTGTCACGGATCATTGACATATAATATCTTATAGTTGACTGCCCTAGTCCTTATAATATTATCCTCGGAAGACCTGTCCTGAACATGTTCAGGGCAGTAGTTTTAACTTTTCATCTATGTGTCAAATTTCAGGCACAGGACAGAAAATTAGCGACACTCCATTCAGACCGCCAACAAGCTCGGCAATGCTACAACGCAAGCTTAAAAAAGTCGGCTCCGAGAATAGAATTCCAACAAGAGGTAAAAGCCATTCACAACACAAGTGAGGTACTTTCCCTAGCGGAGCTTGACCCTCGTGGGGACACCCAAGAATGGCCCGAACCAGCAGACGAACTCCACGAAGTCCCACTGACGGCAAAACCAGAACAAGTAACATACATTGGACAAACTACAAGGAAAAGAAAGATCAGAACTCGTAAAAGTATTACAAGACAATGCCAACCTATTTTCCTGGACTCCAGCAGACATGCCGGGAATAGACCTGAACATTATCTGCCATAAGCTCGCCATCGACAAAACGATCCGACCTATAGCTCAAAAGAAGAGGAATCTCGGAGCAGAAAAATCAAAGGCGGCACTAGAAGAAACCGAAAAACTTCTTAAAGCTATCTTCATCAAAGAGATCAGATTCACAACATGGCTCTCGAATATGGTAATGGTAAGGAAAAACTCAGGTAAATGGCACATGTGCGTCGACTTCACAGATTTAAATAAGGCATGCCCTAAAGAAGCTTATCCTTTACCTTGTATCGATAAACTCGTAGACAGTGCATCAGGTTTCAAAAGCTTAAGCTTCATGGACGCAAACTCTGGTTACAACCAGATACTCATGCATCCAGAAGACCAAAGCAAAACAACATTTATAACTGAACATAAAAATTTTTGTTATAGAGTAATGCCATTTGGTCTAAAGAATGTAGGCACAACCTACCAACGACTGATGGACAAAGTGTTCCATCACCAAATAGGCTGAAACATGGAAATCTATGTGGACGACATGATCGCCAAGACCACTCAGGAAAAGTCACACTGCGACGACCTCAAAGAGATATTTGAACAGATCCGAGCGTACAAGATGAGACTCAACCAAGAAAAATGTGCCTTTGGGGTGCAAGGAGGCAAATTTCTCAGATTCATGCTAACTTCACGAGGAATTGAAGCGAACCCTGGAAAATGGGCAGCAATACTCAACATGGCGAGCCCTAAAACAATAAAAGAAGTACAACAATTGGCAGGAAAGATAGCAGCAATATCCCGGTTCCTACCATCAGCATCAAGCCGATCATACCATTTCTTCCAAACAATAGCAAAGAATAAGAAGTTTCAATGGACAGAAGAATGTGAGAAGGCGTTCGCCGAGCTTAAGACCATTTTGTCATCACCACCAGTGCTGCAACGACCAATAGTCGGTAAACCTTTATACTTATATTTATCTGTTTCTAATCGTTCTATAAGCTTGGCTTTAGTCATTGAGACAGGAAAAACACAACAACCAGTATACTTCGTCAATAGAGTCAGGCAATCAATAGAACAAAGGTATCCGAAGATAGAACAACTAGCATTAACACTTGTAATAACAGCAAGAAGACTCAGACACTACTTCCAGAGCCACACAAGAATAGTTTGGGCAAATCAACCATTAAGACAAATACTAACAAAACCAGAACTGGCCAGACGACTGACCAAATGGTCCATCGAGCTCTCAGAATTCGATATCCAATTTCAACCAAGGTCGGCATTAAAAGCACAGATCCTCGCCGATTTGATATCGGAATTAATCTCGGACGAACACAACAAATTCTGGGAACTACACATCGATGGAGCATCCAGCCGAGGAGGAAGCGGAGCTGGGATAATCCTGAAAGAAGGGGACAATGTGGTGGCCGAGCAATCCCTTCAGTTCTATTTCCCAGCAAGCAACAATCAGGCCGAGTATGAGGCCCTTATAGCCAGACTCAAGCTCGCCCTCAACCTCCAGGTACAAAGCCTGACAGCACACTGTGATTCCCTCTTGGTGGTTCAACAAATTTGAGGAGAATATCAAGTAAAGGATCCCTTGCTAGAGCAATATTGGCTCATAGCAAAGGATCTCATTTCAAAATTCAGTTCATTCATTATTCTACATGTGCATAGAGAAAAGAATGTTAGAGCCGACATATTATCCAAACTTGCCGCCACTAGGGCGGACACACAAACATCGGAATTATCACAGCTCACACTTAAAAATTCCAGCATTGAATTTCTATCTATAACAAGCATTAACCACCTCCGTGACTGGAGAACACCTTTTCTTGAGTACATCAATACATGTTCCATACCCAGAGATGAGCTCAACCCGCAACACTTCAGACAAAAAGCAAGTCTCTATACAAACATAGCGGGAGATCTATACAAACGCGATATCTCGCAACCATTGCTAAAATGCCTAAACACTGATGAGGCAACAGAAGTTATGGACGAAGCTCATGAGGGCGTATGTGGGAACCACATCGGAGGATGAGCTCTTGCTGCAAAGATCGTTCAGACAGGACATTATTGGCCGACCATGAAAAGAGATTGTATAAAAAAAAGTCAAGACATGTGACAAATGTCAAAAGCACGAAGCCATCTCTACAAAGCCGGCCGAGGTATTACACAGCATGGAGGTAAGCTGGCCTTTCCACAGTTGGGGGCTTGATATCCTCGGACCATTTCCAATAGCGCTAGGTCAGGTAAAATTTCTTTTAATATCAATAGACTACTTCTCAAAATGGATAGAAGCACAACCTTTAGCAAAAATAACAGCCGAAAAGGTAAGATCTTTCATATGGAAAAACATAATATGCCGATTTAGAATACCAAAGGAAATAATATCAGACAATGGTAGACAATTTACAAATAATAAGTTTGGCTCATTTCTAAAAAATTTTAATATACAGCATCATTTTAGCTCGGTCGAACACCCACAAACCAATGGGCAGGCCGAGGCTACTAACCGAGTTATATTGCAGGCAATAAAATGAAAGATTGACAATGCGAAGGGTGAATGGGCTGAGCTAATTCCAGAAATATTGTGGAGCTACAACACAACAAGACAAACCACTACAGGCGAAACACCCTTCAAACTAGTGTATGGGTCAGAAGCGCTAATTCCAGTAGAGGTCGGGATTCCCACAATCAGAACTGAGCTATACGATGAACAACACAACACATACATAAGGAACGCTGAGCTTGACCTCGTCGAAGAAGACAGAGATATCACGACAATTAAACAGAGAGCCATGAAGCAATTGGCGGCAAGAACACACAACAGAAAAGTCATTCCTAGAGCATTCACTGAGGGTGATCTAGTCCTCAGACGAACCGAAGATGTAAGACGACCTCCTTCGCACGGCAAGCTCGCCGCGAACTGGGAAGGACCTTTCCAAATAGCAAAAGTACTCGGAATGGGGGCTTATCAACTCCAAAAATTACAAGGCCACCCACTATCAGGGAACTGGAATGTCGCCTCACTAAAAATGTATAGATCATAAGTCGTATAATCAGCAGATGAAGGTACTCTTTTTTTTCCCTTAGAGCTTTTTTCCCAAAACAAAGAGGGTTTTGCCTAAGGAAGGGTTTTAATGAGGCCGGACGCCCAATATATTCAAATTACCTATATATTCAAATTAATGTGAGTGATTTTTTCAAACAAATCCAACTCTAACAAGAAAAGGCGTACGCTACAAAAATCATAACAAAGTGATATCGTCAACTTAGCCTAACCTCGGCCAAAACAAACACTATCTGAGTTCAAAATATCAACAAAACAACGTGACCAATCCTTGGTCAACAAAACTAAACAAAGTCAAACAAAAAGTAAAGAGTTATCAATACATATCCAAAATAAATAAAAACAAGCTAAGAGGGGGAGCGTTCTCATCATGCTCCTCCACAGTGCCATCTACAACCAATTTTCCACCAACCACTATCTTAGTCATGTCAAGCTGGTCACTATTAAACTCCGGAGCTAATACAGCAATCTGACTCACGGCAGGTTCAAAACCATAAGAAAACATCTCCATGTCATTCTCCTCCAACTCGTGAACACGAGAAGTAAGCCGACCCTTAGCAATATCATTCTCCTTAACCTCAGCCTGCAGCAGCCGAATCTGATTGCCACCTCCTCTTCAAATTCCTTCGCCTTAGCCACAACATCATCTTTTTCCTTCGCAGCTTTTTCCATTTCGGTAATCCTCGCGTTATATGATTTCTCGAAATCAGCAACGTTGTTCACAGCCTCCTGCTGCTCGGCGCCGATAAGCTCGGTGGTACGGCCAACACACATCAGGCGAGAGGCAACAATCTACACAAATTTGGAGCCAAAATAAGAATCAAAAGACAAACGAAAAACATTTAAAGAGCTCGGACTATGAAGGAAATTACCTAAACATATTTGCCAAGCGCTTCAATGCCGACCCGACGAGTCATGAGCATGTCACCAGGATATTGAGACACTTTATCAGAGAGATCGGCAAAATCAAATTGATCGCTCCACAAGGAATGTGAGCCAGACCCTGGAATAAAACCATGGAGTTTCTTCTGCCAATCAAAAGCAAACCCACCACCTCCAACAACCTCCCTGTTTCCCTCCGAAATCACCTCCACAGTTTTCTCGACATCATTCCTCTTCCTTTTGAAAGAAGACGCGGGCTGGGCAATAGATTGAGTGACATCACCAACCCCTTCATTCACGGCCACAGAAGCATCAGTAAGCTTTTCTTTTTTTCTTCTTAAGAAAAGACTGAAGATGTAAAGGATCAAGGAGAGGAACTCGCCCACCTGCACAGAAGCAAAAGGTCAGAATAAATAAAGCGGGCAAGAAGCAAACATAAAACAATCAAGAAATACCTAAATATGTTTTCAAATCCTCCATATCCCCAGAATCATGATAGCGAAGAAGGTCAGGGATAGATAAACATTCCCCTCTAGCAAAACTCTCAACCAAAAAGTCTATCAATCGCTCTTCCTCCTCACTCCGATCAACAGCCTCAAGAATTCGGCAAGGTTCCGAATACCAATATAGGGGAAACCGCTCTATCAACTCATCGTCGAGATAGAAGGGGTACTCAGACTCCACCGACCTCACTTTCACAAATAAAGACTTAAAGTTTTTAAAAGAAGACTTATAAAGAAGGAAGAGAGAATGACCAGGGTAACTACTCAAACATACCCATAACCCTTTTCGAACCCCTTTCGCTTGAAACAAAGAAAAAAACACAGCAAGGGAACAAGGAGCAGACAGAAAGCTCATTAAACATTGGAAAGCACACAGAAATGCCCACGAGTTAGGGTGTAACTATGAAGGTGTGCAATTTAGCTGAGTTAGAACGTCACACTCAAATGCAGAAAACAGAAACCTAACGTGAAGCTCAATAAGACAAGGCGTATAAAAGTAAAAGTACTGCCAATCCCCTCTTTTCTCGCAAACCTTATCTTCACTAGAATAAGGAAGGAATTCAACAACAACACCCGAACCCTCCTTTACAACATTTAAACCCCGAAGCTCACCCATGGAGTCAATGCTAACAAACGAAGAGGAGCGAGTCCTCACATCATCATGAACCCAGTAATATGGATTAACCTTATCCTCTTCCACAACTTTTTCTTTTTCTTTATCTCTCGCCATTTCAGAAGAAAGAACAGAGAAATGAAAACAAACTACAGGGAAAAAGACAAACCTTTAGAAGTCATGGCAAGAGTCAGCTAGTAGAAAGAATTTGAAACAGCAACGAAATTCCCAAAACAAGAAAAAATTATTGCAAGCCCACTAACTTAGTAGGTAACTTAACTCGCAACCGCTAAAAAGCATGGAAAACCCAAACGGCAAAGGAGCGTATTAAAAGTGGGCACGTTTTGCAAGAGAAGAAACAGCAAAAAGTCTCCCAAGGTCATTTAAAATTCCCCTGAAATTCATTTTAGAAAAGCCCAATGCCAAAAAATGCGACGAAATCAAAGGGCACAACCTAATAAGCTCGCCTACCATTCACACACAATGCCAGCCGAGCTTAGGGGCTATGACGTGTACCCCGCTAAGCTCGAAATTAATATCAACATCAATAACCGACCACAAACATCGGAAACAAATAATCAAAACTGAAGCAACCACTTGACCGAAAACACACACAAATCAAACACTATCCCCTAGCCGTTACCAACAATAACGGAACTCACTATCCAAGCCACTAATATCGGAACAACCAAGCAACGGACATCACTTCATTCATCTATAAAATTAGACCTAAATAAGCTAGAAAGGATAGGTCACATCATTCTCTCTAGTTTATCTGATAATTCTTATTCTAACTTGAGCGTCGGAGTGCTTTTTGCAGGTGCTCCCGTCACTGTGTTTCAAGGTGTCGAGGTTCTCTTGTAACGCTGCTCCTTGGACGGCTTATAGTTCTTCCACAAGCCCAGCAGCTGACTAAGCATTGTATACTTTGGCTCACCTAGGACGGAACACTATTCGTTTTACAATTATTCATACAAGTATGATATTATTTTAAAATTCTTAGATATAAAATTTTTTTATTTATATTTATATACGTTTTTTTTATAGATCATAATATATAGCTTTTTCTACTTTACAATTTAAGTGTAAGATTTTGTATAGTAAAATGTTACAACTCCCACCACTAAAAATGAAACACATTAAGTTTTATCTTTTGGGTGACACACTAGGACTAGGTTCTAATATAGCTAAAATGTTATTATTGGCCCAATATTAAAATTAAAAAACGACAAGAATCTTAGAAAGTAGTCAAAGTACCGCAGAGGTCGTGGTTGTGGTTTTTTTTAATTAGAAATAAAATTTGAAATAATAATTTTTATATATATAAGATTATCAGTTACAACTTTTTGTGGGGTGTTTGTTGTTTAATAGCGAAGAATTTCAGCAAATGAATAATCATAATTTATAAACTCCAAAACTCGATCAGTCCAATATCATCGACATTAGATACCGACAGTTATACCAACTAATCAACACTTATTGATGGAGAGTTTGGAAATTGAATTGAATAGATTGGTTCAGAGATGTGTGGTTCGATTTTGTAAACAATTTGTTATTGGAATTGGTTTGATTTTGAAATAATTTGATACTAGAAATGATTTGAATGATTGAAAGGTGTTTAGTTTGGTGGTTGGGACTCTTGAAAGGTGGCAAAAGTTTGAGTTTTAGAGGAGATACCGGCGAAATTTCTATAAAAATTGAAGATTTGATTTGAAGTGTTATTTTAAAAAGAAAAGAGATTATTATGTAACTTGTATATTTTGAGATTAATTGTTAATCCTCTGTCGCAAAATATGATTGGACATTTTATCTTTCCAGGTTCTCCATGGCATATATATAAATTTGAGTTTGGGATTTTCTCATAGAATATTATATTATTGAGTTTAGAGTTTTACTCCAGGACATGTCGGGTTAGTTATATAACCGACAGATGAGACTCATCAGTCATAGGACACGCGTACATCGTATGCATTTATTTGTTTTGTTTTCGTGTGCATTGTTTTGGTTTGCTTAATTGCTTAACTCTGTTTATCTGTTACTTGTTCTACTTGTTGTAATTGTACCTCTATTTGTGTTTTCCTTACTTGAATTGTATGTGTATGTTTTCTAAGAGACCCCTTTTGACGGAAGTGCGAGGGGGGCTTGTTCCACCAGTGATTCGAAGGATTGGAGGAGACAGAATGTGGAGTGTTAGGTTAAAGTTGGATTCAGAACTTGAAATACCTTAGATAACTTACTTATTTTCTGGTTTAGTTGGATCTTTAAGTTGGAATTTGAGTGTCGGAGTTCTATGAATGTCTCTGACTTTTTTGGAACCTTTTGTATTAACTATGCGGCCACCTTTACCATGCTGAGAACCTATGGTTCTCATTCCATACATATTTTTGTTGTTTTTCAAATGCAGGTCGAGAGGTATCTCGTTGATTGTATGGAGAGCCTCGTTACAAGCAAAGAACTATCTTTTAGGCTGTTATATTTTGTTTTAAGCTATGTATATATGTATATAAAATCTCCGCATGTATATTTTGTCCCTCCTAGAAGTTGACTTGGAAAAACAGGTGTTCATTTTATAGTTTGAGTTATATTTTGAGTTGTATAAATATATATAATTACATACTCTAACTGACCATAGTTTCGCAGGTCGAGTTTGGAGATTGATATCTGTATTTGAAACTCTGATATGTATATATTATGTTTTCTTAACCTTCTTTTAATCTTACCTATCTCTTTTACAATTATCCATGCGAGTATGATAGTATTTTGAAATTCCTAGATATGAATTCTTTCCATTATATTTGTATATGTCATTTCTTTTATAGATCGTAATATCTCGCCATCTCTATTTTATGATTTAAGCGTAAGGCTCTGTGTAATAATGTGTTACAACCAACGTTCAAAAAATCAGACCGGATTGGCCGGTTCGACCGGATTAATCGGGAACCGGTCATGTAATCGGTTCGGTTCATGTCTAAAACCGTTCTGAAAAAATCGGTAAAAAAAATCGGACGAACCGGTGGTTAACTGGTAAACCGGAAGAACCGGACGGTTTTTGGACGGTTTTTTTAAATGTCCGGTTCTCCTACTCAGCACCAAACGGCGTCGTTTTGCTTTGGAAAAAAAAAAAACGTGCACCCCCAAATGCCCGAATCCCCTTTTTCTTCTCTCTCACTCAGTCTCACCAAAATGCTAAATCCCTAATTTCAAAGGTGACAGCTTTGAAGAGCAGCGGAAGAATGGCGGAGCCTTTGTCGGAGACGGCAGCGACGGAGGAAGGAGGCGGTGGAGCTGTCTCTGAGGTTGATGTGCATGGCTTCTTCCATTGTTGCAGTGTCTCTCATGGTTATTGCAAAACAAGCTACAAAATCCCCCAATCTCTCTCACTCTCAGTCTCAGCCGCCGCCACTCTTCTCCTCCTCACCGTCTCTGTGCTCGTCGTGAAGTCCGCCTCTGTCCTCACCGTCATCGACCGCCTCTTTCTCATCATCAAAAATGCCTCTCTCTCTCTCTCTCTCTCTCTCTCTCTCTCTCTCTCTCTGTGTGTGTGTGTGTGTGTGTGTGTGTGTCGAGCACAACTCTCTGTGCAACCCGTGACGCCGTGGACGATTCGCCGTTGCTGTGAGTTCTTCAGTCTTCGCTGTCCCTCAACATCTTCTTCGTGGTCTTCTTTATTTTCACTGATTTCTTCCTTTTTTACTTTAATTTTTTATTTGTTTCCTCTTATGTGTGTGGAACGAGTCATTGATTATTCGTTATTTTTGTTTATTCTGATTTCTGAGTTGCTTCACTTGCTTGTTGCTGTTTTTTTATTATCAGTTGATAGTGCTATGATACATTGCTTCACTGCATTGTTTATGGAAATTCGTAATTTTCTCAATGTTTCTGTTAACGGAATACAGGGGTAACAGGGTATAGAGAACAAATTTTAAAAACTAGTGATCACTTATTGTAAAATTCTATATTTTGTAATGTATTCTTCTAATAATCCTCCTAATTTTGATATAATTTTGGATTTTGGATTTTGAATGCCGAATAGAATTTTGATATAATTTTATAATGCTGAACAGAATTGATATAGTTTTAGATTTTGAATTGTTGTAATTCTGAATTTTTTTCTGTACTGTAATGGTTGAGGTTTTATTTTGCTGTAATTGCCGTATGTACATTTGTAATTTGGTTCTGTTTTGTCCCTTTGTTTTATGATCGTTGAAGGTATGCTATGTTGTAAGTTGTAATAGCAACTGAAACATGAAATTGAGTTTTAGACTTTTCTTCTTTAAGATCGTATCAATTTTTATTACTGAGATTAGTTCATAGATATTTTTAATTAGTAATTTGGCATCAATTGAGTGAATTTTGTCTAATTAAATAATTATTGACATTATTATTAATTGTTGGTGATTATTGATTAAACGTGGATATAGAATTTTATGCCATGAATAATTGAATTTAAATTTTAAAAGATTTATATTGTATCTTTAATAATTTTTATTTTATATTTAATAAAACCAGTTTGATTATAATTGAACTATTGAACTATTGAATCAGTTACTTGATCGATTCGGTTCTCACTTGGTTACAACTTCCACCGCTAAAGATAAAACACACTAAATTCTTATTTTTTGGGTGTCACACACTAGAACTAGGTTCTAATATAGCTAAAAAATTATTATTGGCCAATATTAAAATTAAAAAACGACAAGAATCTTAGGAAGTACAGTAGAAGATGTGGTTGTGATTTTTTTTAGTTAGAAAGAAGATTTGAAATCATCATTTTTATATAAATATAGAGATTATAAGATTTGAGTTATAACTCTTTGTCCGTGTTTGTTGTTTAATGGCGAAGAATTTCAGCAGCAAATGAATAATCAATCGGATTCTGTTAGGGAGACAATGGATTATTTGTACAATGTGTACAATGATTTTGAGGTTCACTAAGAATCGAACTCTTGACCTTTCGAATCTAGCGTTCTAATACTATATCATGATACTACTTATCTCAAAAGTTTCAGCTGATGAGAAAAGATAACACTAATGATTATATTTCTAATATTCCATAAACCTCTATTATATAAATATTCCATTGACTCCTCGTACTTTCCCTAATCATAATTCATAAACTCCAAAACTCGATTAGTCCAATATCATCGACATTAGATACCGACAGTTATACCAACTAATCAACACTTATTTTTGTGGCCCAACCTTATCATTTGAAATCTGTCGTCATCTCTGATTTTGAAGAATCTCGTCCACGAAACATTGGATATTTCGGTCAGATGAACCACCCTCAGCCACCGCATCCCTCGCCGCCTGTTTCAGCACTCTGGCGTTCTTCCTAATCTCCTCCGCTCGGGGGCCCACAAAAATCTCTTCAATGGCTCTTTCCACCTCCTCCGTCGCAACGAACCCTTCGCCGCCGTCGTCTTGCCGGAGCCGGATCCCCGTTCCAAACACATCCGAAATGAGCTTCGCATTCGTTGGTTGATCCGTCCACTGCGGATACGCAATCATCGGAACCCCCGCAGTTATGGCTTCCAGCATCGAGTTCCAACCACAGTGAGTCAAGAAACACGCAACGGAATCGTGTGAAAGAACCTTCGTCTGCGGGCACCATGGCACCACCATGCCCTGCTCTTTCGTCTCTTCCAAGAAACTCGCTGACGGAATTTGCGACGGATCTTGTACGGTCCCATCTTTAAGCTTTATCACCCAAAGAAACGGTCGTTTACTCCGAACAACAGCGTCCGCTATGCTCTTCCATTGATTTTCCGATAACACCACGAGGCTTCCGAACGATATGTATATAACCGAAGAGCGTGGCTTTTGGTTGAGCCACTCCATGCACGAGTCTTGTGGCTTCCACATATTGATTCCAACGTCGTCGTCGTCGTCACAACCTAGTAGCAACGACGGAGGAACCAACGGACCCACCGGTTTGATAGGAAAAATCTCGGCCATGGAGTCTATCACATCTTTCTCGAGCTCGTAGAACGAATTGGCGAGAATCCACTTGAGCTTCTTCATGTGTTGGAACTGCAACATGTCGGCTAATACTTTCTGGAAGCTTCCGAAAGTGTTTGATGGGAGAACAAAAGATGGAAGGTCTTGTGGTTGCAGCAATGGAAGACCGGGCAGCTGGACTTGGATGTTAGGGTTCTGGAGAGTTGGGAAGGAGTTGAGATTGTTGTAGAAGCGGTAATAAATGGCGTAGAGAGCACATGGTTGAATCCAGAGACATGCGCATGGGATTCCGAACTCTGCTGCCACGTCAGCAACCCATGGAACAAAGGGGTTGTTGATTATGCATGCTAGCTTCTTGGAAGTGTTACTTAGGAATTGATCTTTGATGATATTGGAGATGCTAATGGGACCTGATTTTGCTATTGATTCCATGAAGTCGTCGACGCTGGTGCTTTTGAGCTCTGGCTCTGATACAAAGCCGTCGGAGAAGAAGACCACGTGGATTCCGTTGACGGTTATGGAGGCAGGGATGGTGTCGTCGTCGGTGGGCTTCTTGAAGACGCGGAGGTAAACAAGTTCGGTGGTGGCGAGTGTGACGTGGAGGCCTCTTGTTAAGAGGCTTTTGCCGAACCTCAGGAGCGGGTTGATGTGGCCTTGCGCTGAAAACGCCACCAACAGAACGTGAAGCTCTTTTTTGTCGACGGAAGCCATGGTTTCACAACCAGAGTGACGGAGATATTATTAGAACGTTAGTGTTTTTTTTTTAATGGAGATTGATTAGTGAATCATCTTCTTTAATAGTGTTAACCTTCATCGATGAAATTCATGAATGATTAGCATCGCGAGGTGCCTATTTACAGCATTCTTCAACAAATAATAAGATAATTATTTAAGAGAGCCGTATTTGACTATAATGCTTTGATTTTTAAGATTCACCAATTTGAAGTTTTTAGGTTAGAGGTTTGGTGATAAACTATGTTCAGCAACAAATTAAAACAAATAGCAAAATCATTTTTTGCAGGTTTTTGGAATTTTAAATGCAAAACAAAATTATTTACAAATTTTTTAAAAGAAATAATAAAATAGATTATCATAATCTTTTATTTATAAATAAAAAAATAAAATAATTTTTAATTTTAGTGTTATTTACATTTCAAAAAATTGTTGAACTTAAATTATGTCAAAATAAAAACGACTCAATAATGAATAAGAAAAATTTGATTTGATAACATCTTAGTATTTTTAAATAAATTTTTGCACGAATCAACATAAGTAAAGAAGGAAAGTTTTCAAACTATTAACTAAAGTTCATTGTTGAACTTAATTCCACTTAGCAAGATATGGAAGAATTTATGGGAGAACAAACTGTTTTTGTCTTTCACAATAAAGTAATTGGTAGAATTACTATTAAGCGACTTGTTAGTAGATTAATAGGTCACTTTAGAATCCTTTTGAAGGGTAATAAAATTATCTGTGAGGCCAGCAAATGAAGTTTTAAACTAGCTGGTGTTTATGAAGTATAGAAGGCGATTAAATTTAAATTTTTAACAATGGATATTTTGTAATCTAATAGTTACTGTTCGTTCTAGATAATTACAATTATATTCGGCTGAATTTTAAAAAATAAGTAAGCCAAAGATAAAGATATTTAATTTATTGCATAAACATAATATATTTTTTTTTTCTTATTATATTCATAAAGTTCTATATTCTAATTGATTAGATAGAAAAATTCTATAGAAGAATTAATTTTGGTGATTAAAGGTGACATAAATTTGACCTACCAATTAGCTACTACTCTAGATCAAAGAGCTCACAGTCAATTAGCTACTACTCTAGATGACTGTGAGCTCTTTGATCTTAAAGTGACTGGTAGGAGATATACTTGGTATAGAGCAGTTCAGGCTAGCAGGGACTTGGCTAAAAGGTTGGATAGAGCTCTAGTTAATGAGGCGTGGATGTCAATGTTTTCTGAGGGTTATTCTGAAATTCTTAGCAGGCTTCATTCTGATCATTGTCCTATTTTAGTTCGTTGTCATGGTAGCCCCAGAGTGAAAGGTTCTCGTCCTTTTAGGTTCCAAGCTGCGTGGGCAACACATCCTTCTTATAAACATGTTATTAGTAAGGCTTGGAATCAAGAGTTTGGAGGCGTTACTGAAAGGCTTAAGATGGTTCAACAGGCTTCTTTGGACTTCAACTCAAAGATTTTTGGAAATATTTTTGTGCGAAAAAATAAGCTGGAATATCAGATTGATCAGATTCAACGGCGTTTGGAGGTTACTGATGTGTTATCTCTGAGAATTAAAGAAGCTGAACTGAGGGAAGATTATAATAGGCTTTTATTGCAAGAGAAACTTTTTTGGTACCAGAAATCTAGAGAGCAGTGGGTCAAGTATGGGGATAGAAACACTAAATTCTTTCATCTTCAGACTTTGGTGCGTAGAAACCATAATAGAGTACATGGATTATATGTTAGAGATGGGTCTTGGTCTACTGATCCAGATATTCTCCAGGAAGAAGCCCTCTCTTTTTACAAGAATCTCTTTGGTACAACGGAAGAGGTTGAGGTTGATTGTTTAGGGGATGTTCCGATGCCCACTCTAAGCACTGAGGCTTGTGCTAGGTTAATTGACCCTGTCTCTTTTGCGGAAGTCAAGTCAGCAGTATTCAGTATGAGCCCTTTTAAGGCTCCTGGTCCAGATGGCTTTCAAGCTTATTTTTTTAAAGAATATTGGGAGATAGTAGGCACTGAGATTTGGAATATTGTCCGGAGCGCTTTTTTGGGAGAGTTCTTAAATCCTAGCATCATGGAAACTCTGATTGTGCTTATTCCTAAAATTGATAATCCTACCTTTATGAAGGATTTCAGGCCTATTAGCTTGTGTAATGTTGTTTATAAAATTATCACCAAAGTATTGACTAACCAACTTCGGCCTTTTCTTCCAGATATTGTTAGTCCTTTACAAGGAGGTTTTATTCCGGGTCGTGGTGCTCCTGATAATATTATTGTGGCCCAAGAAATTTTGAATTTCATGAAGCACACAAAATCCAAGAAAGGTACTCTTGCTTTTAAAATTGATCTTGAAAAAGCTTATGATAGGGTGGATTGGAGGTTTTTGGAGAGTACTCTCATTGCTTTTGGTTTTCCTATCATCACTGTTAATTTGATTATGACTTGTGTCCGTGCATCCTCTCTTTCTATTATGTGGAATGGGAATAGATTGGATAGTTTTGCTCCTAGAAGGGGGCTTAGACAGGGCGATCCAATGTCTCCTTACTTATTTGTGCTTTGTATGGAAAGACTTGCCTGCTATATATCTCATAAGGTGGTCGAGGGTGTGTGGAAACTAGTTTCTGTCACTAGGGGTGGCCCAAAATTTTCTCATTTGATGTTTGCAGATGATCTCTTACTCTTCTGCCAGGCTACAAAAAGTCAGGTCCAAATGGTCATGCATTCTCTTAATATTTTTTGCAAGGCATCTGGCATGAAAGTGAATCTTGAAAAGTCTAAAGCTTTTTGTTCTAAAAATGTGACTGCTCGTAGAAGAGATATTTTTACTAGTGTTTCTTCAATACGTTTTGCTTTGGACTTAGGAAGATATCTTGGAGTTAACCTTAATCATTCCCGTACCAGTAGGGCTTCTTTTCATTCGGTGATTGAAAAGGTGAGGGGAAGATTAGCTAATTGGAAAGGAAGGCTTCTAAATAAAGCAGGGAGACTTTGCCTGATCAATTCTGTTGCAGCATCCATTCCTGTCTATCATATACAGGTATCCTTTTTTCCAAATTGGGTTTGCGATAAATTATCTTCTATGATGAGACAGTTCCTTTGGAAGGGTCAAGTTGATGGTAGAGGTCTTTCTCTTGTTAATTGGAGGACCGTGATCACTCCAAAAAAATTTGGTGGCCTGGGTGTTAGAGACCCTGCGTGTGTTAATATATCTTTACTTGGTAAATTGGTGTGGCAACTTTTTCATTGTCAGGACAAGCCTTGGGTTGCTCTATTGAGGGCGAAGTATCTGAGGAATGAGGGAGTTTTAGATGGCCCTGTCCCTTGCAATGCTTCTCATGTTTGGAAGAGTATCTCAAAGGCTTTTGGTGCTCTTAAGGATGCCTTCTCTTGGTGCGTTGGGTCACTTGATCAATCTTTTTGGTTTGACAATTGGAGTATTGAGGGCCCAATTGCTCAAGATGTCCCTTTTGTACATATATCTGACTCTGATTTAACTATTAGAGACGTTTGGAAAGATGGTCAATGGAATCTCCATGATATTTTCTCTATCATTCCAGAAGATGTCAAACAGCGTTTGAATGCTTATAATCCGGATTTGAATGCTGGAGAGAGTTCGGGTTGGTCGTGGGGTGTGGCATCTTCTAGACTCTACTCAGCTAGGAGTGGGTACAGTTGGCTAGCCAAAAGAAAGTTTGACTGGAATGAGCATGATAATTGGTTGTGGGTATGGCGTCTGCATATTCCTGAGAAGTATAAGTTCTTGATTTGGCTCAGTCTCCATAATGCTATTCCTACAGCAGAGTTTCGTTTGGGTCGTGGTTTAGCTTTATCTAGCACCTGTCATCGGTGTCAGAATGGTTCTGAATCCACTCTTCATTGTCTTCGGGAGTGCCCTAGTGCCAAGGAGGTCTGGACCCTTTTAGGCTTGTATTCAGATAACTCGAATTTACATGATTGGCTCTACAGAGGTGCAAGGAGTGGAGATGCTTTTCTTTTCTTTTCGACTATCTGGTGGATTTGGAGAAGCAGAAATCATGACTTATTTAATATAGATGATTCATGGAGTGCTAGTAAAGTGGTGAGTTTGATTCGTAGTTCAGTAAGGGAGTTTCACACTATTTTTGCTATGCATCAATCTCTGTCTCCTCTTTCACTTTGTTTGCATTGGGTTCCACCTCCAGTTCATTCTGTTAAATTGAATTGTGATGCTAGTTGGTTTGCTCCTTCTGGCTATGCTGGTTTTGGTTGTATTATTCGCAATCCTGATGGATGTTGGTTGAAAGGTTGCACTGGAAAAGTCGAAGTGTGCAGTGTTCTTTTTGCTGAATTGTATGCAATTTGGAGAGGTTTACTTCTTGCTTGGGAGAGTGGATTTCGTGAGGTTATTTGTGAAACAGACTGTTTAGAAGCTCTTTTCTTGGTAAACCAAAGAATGCTTAGTAAGGATATTCCGGAATGGGATTTGGCAAAGCATATTCAGGAGGTTATGAATTGGAATTGGAGAGTCTCTATTCTTTTAATTCAGAGGACTGCAAATAGTGTTGCAGATTGTATGGCTAAAGCAGCTGCTTCTGTCGCGGACATTCACTCGAATTGGAGCCAACCATGGTGTGAGCTTCAACATCTAATAGATTTAGATATGACCCTAGCCAATTAATTTGGTTTTGTCTCTTTTTTCTTTCTTTTCTATTTAGTCACCAAAAAAAAAAATTTGACCTACCAATAAAATATTGACACATGACAAAAAAATTAAAGCTAAAACTAAGATGATTATCTCTTTCTTATAATTTTTTATAATTATTTTTATTAAAATAACTTTTTAATTATATTTATAATTATTATTTTATTATTATTTTTATTTTTAAAAAATAATTTCTTATAATTATTTTTACTAAAATAACTTTTTATAATTATTTTTATTTTTTAATTATTTTTATTATTATTATTTTTAATGATTTCTAAAAATAATGCCAAATTTATTTTTTAATTATTTTTATTATTATTTTATATCAAAATAAATTTTTTTATAATTATTTTTTTTGTAATTTTGGAAAACTAAAACCAAAATAATATTCTCTCTTATAGTTTTTTATGATTATTTTTAAACTAACACCAAGAGGGAGAATATCATTTTGATATTAGTTTTTCGAAATTTAAAAAAAATAATTATAAAAAAATATTTTGATAAAAATAATCATAACAAATTATAAAAAAAAGAATCATTTTAATTTTAGATTTAATTTTTTTGTCATATGTCAATATTTTACTTGTTAGTCAAACTTATGCCACTCTTAATCACCAAAACTAATGCTACCATAAAATTTTCCGATTAGATATATCTTATCTATTAGATATATATTAAAATCTAGAAATATAGAGTATATAAATAAACAGATATAGAATAGTTAAATTAGAGTATTTCAATAAAGAGAAATAGAAAAAATTGAATTAATAATTTAATAATTTTTTTAAAAAATAAAAAATATTGACAAATATCAACTAGAATATATTTATTTATATAATAAAAATAAATTACTAAAAATATAATCAAATTCGATTTATATTAATATTTTTTTTCGAATTTGAATTATGAAGAGCCAATTAGAAGTGTAACTAACTAGAACTAATTAGTTGAAAATAAAAAATATATTATAAAAAAAGTATTTTTTAAATTTAAAAATAAAAAATAAAAAAATTGACCTGAGTTAACTTAATGTTATAATTAATTCTTTAGATTTTTTTTTCATTTTTATAATAAAGATATAACAATTCGATTTGGTTAATAAATCCTACTTTTTTTCTTTATTTTAATCCAAATGTTTTTATATGAAAATACTAATAATAAAAAATTGTGGAATAATTTAATATATTTAAGATATGGTGTTGACAAATGAAGCGTGGCTATGGTGGTTATTGCAAAGCAAGAATGGAGAGGAGGTGCGTCGATGTGGTTTAATGTCGTCCACCTGACTCAGCAAGATTATGCCTTTGCCAATTCCCCTACACTTTCTCTTATTTTATGCCATAGTTGGATGATTCAAAAGCTTATTAGTCACCATTAATTTCCTTTATAACATGTTCATGAATTCAGACAGGAAGAAAGACGACTACAAAATATAAATAATTTATTTAATTTGAACAGCTAACAGCTACCACAAATAAAAGCAATTAATGTGGCATATGGGTATGCCGAAGCCAAATGTTGATGTGAGTGTGACCTACATTGCGCAAAAAACCCCACCGATGTTATATTTACCAATTTTGCATGTATTACTATAACATATTTAAGAAACAAAAATTATTTTCACAGAACCATTATTCCATTAGTGTTGATAATTATTAAAAAAATCTAATTTTATTCAAATATACTTATACATAAATATAATTATCCCACCATTTGTTTATGGTTCAAATCTTCCCATTAAAAAAATGTCCTATCTTCAAAATTTGTATTGACATATTAAATTAGTTGGTCCACTGGTTTTAAGGTTTTAGCTCAGGACAATCTATTTATTTTTGTAACCTCACATGTAGGCCCATTTATATTGGTCCAGGTTTACGATGGGTCCATGTCAATAAATAGGTTAGATAGAACGAAACGGGAAAAATCCATGACCAAAACAGAATAAATGAATGAAACGAAACACATGCTAGAGTATTAAGATGGACCACATTAGATTCGATTTTCTTTATTCACAAATCAAAATCATGAAAAGATCACCTTTCATGATTAAGAAATGTAAATAATGAGCCAAGACCCAAAAAAATGTAAATAAGCTCGTGCTGTATGTATAGTTTATACACGTGTAAATAGCTTGACATACACTTAACAATTACAAGCATCACACTATTAATTAGTGATTACATACACCGATATATATACTTACTATAATTAAGCAACAGTTTAATAAAACAACACAAAAGAAGGAGAAACCAACCTTTATATATAAAATTCTAGAGATGCATCATGCATGCATGTATTATATATATATATATATATATATATAGAGAGAGAGAGAGAGAGAGAGAGAGCTAGGTTTTATTATTATTATTATTATAATACTTATAGGTAGCTAATTATATGAGAGCTTATTATTAATGTCCCTTTCCTCCGCCGCTAGGACCAGACTCCATAACTTGCTCTAAAGTTCGAAAAACATTGTCATATTTGTGATCCTCATTATTAGCATCATTGTTTGAGCTTGACGATGATGAATCTGGGAAGTCATTCCCCACTAGCATTTCACCAGAATCATGCAACCCTAAATTATTATTAACTAGTGGACGAGCCATCACATGCGGAATGCTAAGATTGAAACAAATCATAATAATTAGAATAAAAGAAAAGACAAAAGATTGGTATTTGTTGCCAGCCATGATGACAATGCAAGGGAGTGTGTGGTTAAATTCTAGAAATTAAAACTAGTGCTTTTTCTATCTTTCTAGTTGATGTATGCTTGAGTTGCTTATAAGAGAATATGATAAATGTAATTCTATTTATAGTGATTTAAAGCAGATTGGGTATGGGATATTCATGATCCATCTTAGTCATTAAGATCTCAACACAGGAAAAATTAGGTTAAGGAGTGGAAATTGGAGAAGTTACTATACCTAATTACCCACGCAATGTATAATGTATTCGAGTTTTCGGGGACTATGGTTCTCTAAATAGTCAAATGAATTTCACATATTCCATCTCAATAAGCCAAGTGTAAGATCCATTATATCAATGCAAGAACGTTTATCTTATCTAGTTATTAAGAGTTCTAGTTACAATATAATCAAGGCATTTAAAAATGTTATAAAAATAATAATTATTTTAATGAATTTTTAAAATATTTTTATGTGAATATATGTATGTTTACATCTTAATAAGATTAATAATTATATATGGTATTTTATGCATTTACACGTCGTTTCAGTTATTTGTTACATATAATGCATGGAGGCTATAAGATATGAGAGATTTCATGTATGAAAGAATGTAGAACTTAAAATAAATAATAAAAAAGAGAAGATTAGTTTGGATAATATCATTTTGCGTTTAGTGTCGTTTCAATTGCAAATCAAAGTAATTAAAACGAAAAGAAAAGAAACGTGTATTTTAGGGACGACAATATAAAGTGGAAATTAAACGTATAATATAATCCAAGTTCAACGTAGTAGTGGAAATCTAGAAGTTAAAGCAACCAAAATGAAATTATATACACCAAGGACAGTGACATGCAGAATATTGGGATTAGGTTGGTAAAAGTTTTTCAGCGCAAATAAATAAGTGCAATAATATATAATGCGGAATAAATTATTGTGTATTTAATAATGCTTTTGCAAACTTATTCAACAGAGTTTTAAATTTATCATGATACAATAGTATATACGTTTGACACTACTACTGCATGATGATACATAATTTTAAGGGAAAGTACGAGGAACTAATGAAATATTTATACGTACAATGGAGGTTTATGAAATATTAGAGATATAATTATTAGTGTTACATTTTTTCATCGTGGTATCATGACATAGTATTAAAGCGCTAGATTCAAAAGGTCAAGAGTTCGATCCTTAGTAAACCCATCCCTTGTACTCGGATGGTTATTTTAAATAGTACAGGAGATGTATATACAGTTATTTGATGAGGATGTTCATTTTATAACTCAATAGCCATCGTATACTTTATTATGCTGTTTGATGCATAAACCATGTATATATACAGTTATATATTATTCCCTCGCTGCTCCATTCTAAATATTATTAGAATTTTAATCAGATTAGATATATATTAAAATTAATTATTAAATAAATTATTAATAAATAACATATCTTGAAATATAAAATATATTAAATTAAACAATATATATCTATATATAATATAGTAATTAATTTTGATGTATACTAAATATTTGTTTCACTTTAAAAACTATACATATATAATTCGCAATTTCAGGAGGCTAGCCGTAATGATTTGGTAAAAAAAAATTTAAAAAGAGTTTAAGAATTTTATTTTTGTGTGTTTAATAAATATAAAAAATAATAAAAATACTATTTGTACACAAAAATTAGTCACTAAAATCAGTCACTAATATATTAGTATATAAATATATGTATAATTTAATTTATTTTCAATGTATATTTATATTTTAATATGTATTTTATACTAGTGACTAATTTTAGTGGCTAATTTTAGTATACATCGTAGCATAACTCAAAAATCATATACTTATAATTTTAATTTTAAAAACTAATTTATATATATTTATTAAAATTAAAAAATTTAATATAATTTTATATATGTTAATTTAATACCAAAATTTATTAAATTTATATCTATTATAATTTATTTAAATTTAAAAAATTATTTTAATAAATATAATTATTATTGTTTATATTTATTAAAAGTTATTTTTAGTTTGAGTATAATAAATGCAACAGTTTTTGAAATGTTATTTTTCAAAAGTCAATTTTAATAAATTATTTTTAAAATGTAAAATGTTATAAAATGAAACCTTAGTCTATGATAATCACTCTCAAGTTTCAACCATCGTATTTCAGGTACAAGGTTATTCATTTGTTGAACAGATTTTTTCAATAGTTATAACGACGACAATTAATGAGTTATGTTAGTATGAAACTATGAATTCATCACATTTACAAAATAGACGATAGAAGAATCAACATAATTCACGTTAATAATATCTGTATATCTTTTAGTTCCTAAATTTAAACATTCAATCTAAAAGACCATTTTAAGCATTAACAGAGAAAACAGAAGTATTTCTCAAAAATATAAAAGGAAAATATATGATGATTTGTATATGCTGTCACATTTATAATCATTTAACGTGTTCAATTATGTTGTTTGGTTAAGAAATTAACTCTTTTTTTTAATTAACAAATCAACAAAGTAAAAATGGATTGGCCTATTGGTCTGTTGGCTTGATAGATACTGTGGGCAACTAAAGAAATTATTTTCTAATTTTTTTTTCTTTTAAATAATTGATTGCTGATTAGTTAGTTGTTGCTTTAATTTGTCATCAGGTCGAATATAACAAAATTACTCAGTTTTATGACTTCATACTATAAAATTGTGCAAGGAATTTTTCTTGTAATTATTAGTAATAAAAGTGTCAGGAGAAAAATAGAAATGCAAGGGTTCATTGTTTTGAGTAAGATCGGAAACAATAATGATCTTTAGAAAGAAAATGACATATATATAGATCGGATTGGAACTCCCTTTCATTGAAATCTTTTTGGAACTAGCAAGGAATATATAATACAACAATAGTAACTTTTGTAAAGAGCTAAGTTGTTACATTATTATTACATATAGTAGGGCTAGCTAGAAATGACACAATCGAAAATGACACAAAACATTATTATTCAGTATCACAAACACACAGAGAAAATGACCATGCATGACACAACATATAAAAGCGAAAAAGCCAATTGATAATATAACTAAGGCAACTTTCTTCATCATGAAAGTAGTGTGCTTTGTTGAGTTAATTATTATTAATAATATGTAGGTGGTATGCTATGGCCTTCTCCTCGGGGGCTAGGACCAGCTTCATCAACTACTAGTTTCCTAACCATCTTCCTTTTGCTATGATTATTATCACCAGCTTCAGCAACTAAACTCTTCACTGCCATGTATGATGGCTTCACAACTTTGATACTTTTTATTGTTGGTTCTAGTGGCCTTGACATCCCACCTAACATGAAAGATAGTAAAATGAGAAACAAGGCAAAGGATTTGAGTCTAGCAACCATCATATTAATGTTATAATGTATATATGATTAGTGATTGATTTTTTTTTCCTTGTGAAGAGAGAGTAACATTGTGCATCCCTTTTTATAGTATGTGTTTGGAAGGAGTTTTTTGATCGGTTGCTTTAATTTTGGACCTGTATGCGTGGAGTAGTATATACTATATACTGTTCATTGATATAACATATATAATGCATGTGACTATTACGCCCATAAAATCAATTAATTAGAGTTCCAAAATATAGGTATATATTTAGGTAACAATGCATAACATGTCTACCTCCAATTTGTACATAACAAAGTTAAGTTATTATTGGCTACGTTAAAGCTAGGAAAAAAATAATTTAAATTTATTTTATTTAATGTTTATTTATTATAAATATATTAAATAAATTAAAAATAATAAATTTTGATAATTTTTAAATAATATTTTTTATTAACAAATATTTTCTATTGCCTTGTAAGTTTATTTATTATTCAATTAATTTTAGTTTAGTCCAATATGGGATTAAAGTCTTTCAATGTATATATATGTGTGCATGTTAAATTATATTCCTAAAAATCAATTTAAATTGGTCTAATAATTAATTTATTAGTTTATTTAAATAAAAATTAATAATTTTAATTATATCCTATATATATCAATCTATTAATTAACAATAAATTCTTTAACTAAAATTACGATAAGTGATAAATTAGTTCTTAATCTTCCCACATATCAATAGATAGAGATTACCATAAGTTTTGTTATCTGTAGATAAATAAACACAAATATGATGAAGAAGCTAAGAATTTAGTCAAATAATTTTCTATATAGCCTAGACATATAGTTAGTTAGCTATACATAGAGAAAGATGAGATAGATATGGCTGTCTGAGTGAAAAAGTATCTCCTCATTCCGTTGAAGTTGCTATGAAGATTCGACTTAGCTTGTGCAAGCTGATGAGTCCCATGGAATTGTGAGTTTGGAATGAAATTCGAAAAACAAACACCTTTAGGACGAAAGTGACATCACCAAAAATTGTTGACACCACTGTATGTATATATTTTTTTGGCCAATTTTATGGTGTTTATGAATTTTTGTCTAAATTTTGCCTAACTTATTTTTTATAGTAAATTGTGATTTTTTAAAAATTATTTATTTTTATATCTTTTAAATTAAATAATAACTTTTAATTTTTTTTAGTAAATAAATACTATCTTTTAAGCATCATTCACAGTACCTTTTTCTCGTAACATAAATTGAACCTCGCCACTCTAACTTTTCATTGATCATACATATACCATGCATATTCCCACCAGTTTGGTCCATAGGCAAACTAATAAGTAGAAACTAAGCTGCATGATGAGTCATTCTAAATTTTAATTAAATAATAAAAAAATTTATCTGCAGTTATCTTTACGTAAAATTAACATTTAAAAATAGTTAATTAGATAATTTAACAAATTTAATTAAATTATTATTTAATTAATAATTTTTAACTATCAATTTTATATATATGTGAATTTATACCTTAAATAATTCTGGTAGTACTTTAGTATTTTTCATTCTAATATGGTAAGTACTGTGCTAACAATTTAAATAGGGGACTTCATGCATTGCATCTCTTTCATTTTACGAAACGGGGCAACTATTCTAAAGTAGTGTTATATATGCATATGATTTTCTCCCTTAATCTTATTTGCATTATCGATCATACACTTTTCAAAGCTGACGAAAGGGAAAAGTGTATGTATGTTCAGGTGTGGGATGGTGATAGAGCCTAGCTACACAATAATGTATGTATATTTTATTAATATGGCCAAAAACTAACTAAAATTCCGATCCAAATTCTCAGACTTTGGAGCTTTGACTGATTGCAAGACATATAACACTGTTAACCACTATCCTTGGTTGGGAATGAGTTACAAAAATACGTAATTATATTCATATATGTGCAGATGAATTTAATCTGCAAATGGAAACGCATCTATCCGAATACGATAGAGACAGAACGAATGGTATACATCATTATTATTTTATTGTGCCTGGTAGAGCTTCTTGCTTTCCTGTTGTGCCATATATCTGTATATCTTCTCATTCGAACTAGGGGTGGCAACTGGGACAGGTTTTTACTCTAGTCCTATCTCTATAATTATTAAAATCTAATAAATAAAATAAAATTTTAAAATTTATATAACCATCGTCACAAGATAACATAAATTAACATAAATTAAGTAAAAATTTAATAAAATATTATTAATTATTTACTAATTATTTACATATATTATACCTATTATATATTAAAATTATATATTATATATATAGCGGGACGGGTAGGGGCGGATATTACCTAAACCTGACCTCGTCCCGTCCCTCTCAAAAATTCGTCCCACTAAAAACCCATTCCGATACAGACTAGGGGTGAAGTGAGTATCCGCGGGTCGAAGTGGTATTGCCATCCCTAATCTGATCTCTAGGATTGTTTTGGTTTAGAACCCGGTTATTTATTTTTGAACACGTCATAAAAATTTGATAATTTAAAAATTAGTTATCAGTATAAAATATATAAAAAAATAAAATTTATATTTAAAATAAATTAAACTGCAAATGAATTTATATACAAAGATATAGTAGTGATTATTTTTAATGTGTAAATATATTTTTATTATGATTTATGAATTATGTGAGTAATTATTTTAGGTATAAATTTCTTGCATGTTTTGAGAGTAAATGAATATGTTTGTCTTGTATTATTTGTTTTATCGATTTAATGTTAGTTTTATTTTAGGATTTGGGGTTTATGATTATAAAATTAAAATTTTATTTTATTAGTATTTTTAAATTTAAATTAAAAACAATAATAAATCTATAATCCAGAAATAAAAAAAAATTAATTGATGAGAATTAAATAACAATCTTAAAAATGAGAATACTCCTTACAATTTTTATTTAGAATTTAATAATATCACACAGACACACACAAATAGCTAGTTTGAGTATTACTGTTGATGATGATATCAACATGCATCAAGTTAGTCACCATTACCCATAATATAATTTGCATCATGCATGCACCACCGGATTTCTAATCCTTATTTTAGATTTACACACTACTAAACAATACGTATTTAGAAAATAGACAAGTTATATATGGAAAATCTTGTTACTTGAAACTATTTGTTAAAAAAATTTAAGGTCATCGAAAGAGATATGTGAATAATTAAATTTTTAATATTTTTTTAATATAAGAAATTTTTTTTAGATTTACGTAAAATTTTATATATTTTTATATGTTTGTTTTTTTAGTAACAAAAATTGAATTTATAATTTTATGTAATAAAAATTTTAATATTATATATATATAATAATTTTTTTTGTCTTACCACTTAATTTGATAAGAGAAAATATATAAATAACTATATCTGAAAAAAAAATAACAACAATCGTTAGACATCATTAAAGTAAATTAAGGAAAAGGAGGGAGGCTAATGCTTGTTTTACTTTTAACTGTGCATGCGTACACTGTATGTGCGCTACTATATATAGTAGTTGATATAATTACTTTGTGAATGAAGCCATGTATGTGTGCGCAAGTGAGTATGGGAAGACTATACCATTTAAACTATAATTTATTGACTGTTTGCATGTTTTTCAAAATTTTATTAATTAAGAAATGATATCGATGCTCTTAACACAGTAATCATGAGATTATATTTTTAACACAGTAATCATGAGATTATATTCTTAACACAGTAATCATGGGAAAACAATGACGAAAATGGGTCTCTCTCCTTTCGGCTACTTTCAATTCATAAGCAACATGTGCAGAGTTCAGGCTTCACTTTCACTAACTTTCATCATTCATTTCATCACTTAGTTAGTTAACAACAGTGTACGGTAGGTACTTTACAACATTCACTGAATGTATCATCAATCTGGAGTGTTTTTAACTAACAAAAATGTAACACATATCTACTCTTTTGGCATAATGATCCACGTTTTCTTTTTATTCTAGGAAGTTTCAAATAAGTGTAGATTCAAATAGATAGAATATTATTATCCCTTCACTGTTGTGGTTTAAATTTATAGAGAAATTTAGAATATATCTGGAGATACTCAATAATGTGTACAGAATTAAACTGTGCAACTAACTTATGCATGAGATTTCAATGATTTTGGAAATGCAAAAGTGCACTGTTGCCTAACTCTGAGTTATAGGCTTATAGCTAGGCTTAAATTATTTTTAACATTGACTTTCTTTGCTAGTCAATGTCATGATTACTACTTATACAACCATCAATATCAGATTTCACTAGAACCTAATTTTGAACATTAAGAAACACTGCTTGATTCTAAATCAGCTAACATGGTAAATGGCCATCCTTAACTTCCCAAACTTATCTATTTTCTTTCATGAGACTAAACTGAAGCATCACATCAGCTTTAAGAAAAAATCAAGAAAGTGACACTCCTAGATGTTTTTTTTCTTTAATAGATTTTGGGCACTGGCAGGCTTAGTTGCTTGCATTGCTGAAGTACTTAGTAAAATAAACCCATGCTTTCACTTTCAACAGTAAAACCATAACTAAAATATTCTGTTGCAAAAGAAAATCAGACTTCAATGGATTACCCCCTTCCTCTTTTGCCTTTCCTTTACTTCTTCAATTTAGCACTATTTTTATGTGGTGTCAAAAACTTAGTGTTTAATGATAATTTTCTTAACCTTATTGTGTAAACATCAACTTGGCTAATAATATATGAATTTATAGATTGTGAATGCCTAAAAAAGGAAAATAAAAATAAGTGGAATTTTGAAGCTAATGTTAAAGCACCAAGTTCGATATTAGGTGCACTATTCAGTTAGAATTTCAGTTCTTTGGTCACCGTATAGATTAAGAAAAGTAGGAAAAAACATATATCAAGAGAGTTGGCGTGGTTTTTGTAACGTGAGGCTGAAGGAAATGTTACCTTTTTGTATTGAAATCAAGATCTGATTTCGAAATTGATATGTTGATGGGAACCATAAGACAATGTTACTCAAAACCCTCTCAAGTGTTAGGCCTCACTGTTCAAACCAAAGCTTGAAATGTGGAAATTAACACATCCAAGAGTTGAGTCAACACTTTTTTTGAGTTTCAAATTTCAATGCATATCATTTTCATTCTTTATTTTCCATATATATATAGGGTTGTCAACTTATCATAGTTTCATGCATATATAGTATCAACTTCAAAGTTCAAATTCAATTAAGACCATTAACAAAATAATGTATAGTTATAAGAAAGTGAGGATTTTCTGTTTTAGTGTTCTTATTCTTCTTCTTGTTCTTCATTTCCTTGTGGCGGCTGCGGCTGCGGCTCGGCCACTTGAGGTTAACACAACTGCAAGAACGGTTTGGACCATGATGCACTCAGGGCCAAGCCCTGGTGGAAAGGGTCATAAATCAAGGACTAATTAAATTAGCCATGGTTTAGTACTTATCTAGTTATATCATTAACACTCTGATTCCATAATTAGCCATTTAATTAGTGCCCTGCTGTGCTGCCATAGGACACTAATTGTGTGGTGATACCTTTTTGTATTTCTGGAAATGATGCTGATATGCTACTCAGATGGTAGAATGTTATAGTCTTTATCTTCTAATAAAAATCTCAATCAAGTGTTTAAGTGTTATTGGGAATAAAACAATGTGAATATTTGAGTAACACAAATTCAATAATTTGCCTGCACGTTTGTCATGTTCAAATTTAATCATTTGATTCTTAAGCAAGTAATAAATTGCATTCTCAAATGTTTGTATGCATTACGATTTAGGAGTATGATTAAGTGAATTTTTGTCATACTAAGATATATCATTACGTTGGGTTTTGCATAATTTAAGTTGCATGTGTTACCTTACCTTAATTGAATATCTTAACTAGCTTAAAAGTTTTGTTAATTAAACAATAAACTTGAAAAGTAGGTACAGAGAATAGACAAAGAATATTTATTTTCAGGCACTTGCATATATATAAAAAGTAGAATTGTATTAGTGAAACATTTAGGATGCGTTTGGTTTGCATTTTTATTTTTATTATTTTTTATTTTTTGAATTTTATAAAAAAATAATTAAAAAAATAAAATTATATTTTTTATTATTTTTATTTTTTTCTCACAAAATTTAAAAAATAAAAAAAAAAACTAAAAATAAAAACAGAAAATAAAAATACAAACCAACCAAACTCTCAATTTTGAAAATTTATTGTTTTCGGGCCAACTACCACCAAATGGAAAGTAGATCCATATTTATTTTTTCCATTGTTTATGATTGTGTCTGTCTCTCTTTTTGTGTATCTTACACCATCAAACAAATTTTGAGGGGTCCTAACCAAGTTAGGCCCATGAAACACACGAATGCTATAAATTATGTGCCAAGAAATAGTTGTGCTGATTAAGGTTTTTTTATTCTGGGACACTTCACTCTCAGAATTAGTTAACATAGGGTGAGCACGGGTAATGGATATCTAATTATCTGTCTAAATTCAAACTAAACTAATTAAATTGGTTATGAAATCAACGGATAATCGGGTCCAATCCAAACTAAATCAATAACCTTTATTAATAATTGGTTCGAGTATTGATTTTGGAGGTGTAGAACCCGAACCAACTCGGGACCTAATCATATATTAATTAAATAAAAATAAATAAAAATATATATGACTTTTTTATTAGACAATAATTATTTACTATTAATATGTTTGAATTTTAATGAATTTAGTTTTTAATGTATTTGATGTTTAATATGTTTAAATTATTTCTATTAATGTTACATATTTATTGTACTTGTTGAATTTTTAAGATAAAAATTTATTTTTTTTTATAAATTTTAAAGTCATCGAATACCTAATTACCTAAACCAAACTAATCCATTCTTAATCCATTTGATTTGATTCAGATACATATACTGATATACAAAAAATCACAAATCCAAACTTAATCGATTCAATTTTAATTTTATTATAAATCCAAACTAAACCGAATTGTATCCTTAACGAGGATGATTTAGGAATCATTTTACCCAATACGATTTGTATTTAGTTTTTCTTTTTCTTATCATCGTTTCTTTTAGACGTTTAACCCTGCTTCAATACAAACAAAAATTATGTGCAAAAAAAGAAATCATTTCATTCAGAAAAACTCAAAAAAGAACTTCTCTATGTTTATCTGATCAATTATTGTTCCGTCCGTCTCACTTTGCTTATATGCTTTTTTTTTCTTATTTCTTTTTCAATTACTAATATTTCTTTTTGTTTAATTAATATATATCTTCAAAATATAACATATTAGAGTTACTAATTGAATTTTTTTATATAAAATATACAAAGTAAATTCGTTAATATATTTATTTATTTATTTTAAAATTTTTTATTAATAATAATACTAGTATTTTAATTTTTTATAATAATACTAGAAAACAAAAAAATAATTAAATTTATCTTATTTAATATTTATTAATTATTATTAAAATTAATAAATATTAAATAATATAAATTTTAGTTGTTTTTTAATATTTTTAATTATTAAATATTATTATTATTATTATTATTAATAAAAAGTGCCATCTCTCGTTTGGGTCCCACATTTCCTGAACTTGTGGGTTTGTGTGCCAATGACTTTAGCTGAAAGAGTATCATTGTGAATGCATTAATGTGAACTACCACACGCCTTTGCAAATTACAATTTCAATTGACTCAGAATATTAAACTACCTATGAAATTGACATAACTTGCATTGAACATTGACTTTCACTTCACTAACGCAACATAGGAAATGGATCTTCTCTAATGGTAAAAACTAAAAACACTTGAGAGGATAAAATATAATTTTTTATTTTTAATTCTCTAATTGAAACTAAAATTAAATAAAAAAGAATAAAATATTAAATTAAATATTTAACAGCATACAATTTTTTTTATTAGAAAGCATCTATTTCCCACAACATAACTACTCTAACCTTGTGTACCTACTCTTTTTTATTTATATATTTTTTAAGAGGGAATAGAGGGCTGGGTTTGAATTGTTTTATTTCAATATTTTCAGTAGAGGTCATTCAATTCCTGAAATTATTTTTATGGTGCCAACGAATGAGTACTACTGGTAATTATTAATTTAAAAATATTATTAGTATATTAAAATTAGTTACTAAAATTAATTATTAATATATTTATATATATAAATAAATTATACTACGTTTACATTAAAATCAGTCATTAAAATTAGCCATCAGTATAAAATATATATTAAAATATAAATACAAATTAAAAATAAATTAAATCACACATGTATTTATACATAAATATATTGGTAGTTAATTTTAGTGATTAATTTTGATGTACAAATAGTATTTTTTTATAAATATATATGATTTAATTTATTTTTAATATATATTTATATTTTAATATATATTTTATACTGATAATTAATTTTAGTAATTAATTTTAGTGTATTTGTAATATAATCTTTACTAATTATAACGCATTAGTCAACGAATTCAGTTTTGATGTCATTAGTAATTGGCTAATTGCTAATTTATAGCCTAAAGCTCACTAACCCACTTTATCGATTATCGTCTAGAAAGAACTTAACCGCCTATTATCTTGTTTTGTATATATTTACCTGATCAACCATATGCTAATATTATTTATTTATTTATTCCTTTATGGCCCATCAACCAACCGTCGTCGAAGCATTAAGCGTCTCTAGTTGCAGGTCCTAAATCAACAGTAGAGGCCACAATTTTCGACTCACGTTTATTTTCTTTGACTTTTTAAATCACATTTATCACAATTTTATATAGGCCTTACTACTCTATATTATTAGCAAAGAAGGACCAACAATAATGCATGGTTTCTCAATTGGCAGAAGTGCAGAACATGCATATATAGAGAGAGAGATTTCTTATCAGAAAGATTATTATTCCCCGTGTATCTTGTATTATTAGATTGATTAGAAATACTCGCTTAAAAAATAAAGCACGAAGAATTATTTGTAAGTAGGGTCATAAACTCTTGGCGATTATTGAAGAGTGGATATGAATATACAAGCGATACGTGGAGTGAAAGTATATAGATAATTATATTTCAAATTGTAATGGAATTTCTGAGACGCTCCGGCCACTCTTTTTGGATGTGGGATTATCAGGCAAACTTTGACATAATTTACGTACCACTTTAATTTCCATTTTATTAAGAGTAAAAAAATTATTTTTAACAATCAAATATTTGAGTGCCGATAAAATTAACAATAAAAGAATTTAAATTAATTTTATATTTATAAAAAATAAATTTTATTCTACAAAATTATTCAACTATTAAATTTATAGTTGACTCCGTTAATATTTACTTTAAAATTATTAAATTATTCTTTTATCATTTTTTTATTTAAACCCTTCAGTCTTTTTCATAATCAAAAACAAAATCAACCCTAGATCATAAAAAATTCTACTAAAATCTAAATCAGAATTAGAATTAATCCTAAATAATAGAAAGTGGAATTGCACCATAACAACAACGTTAAAAATCTCTTAAATTTTTTTTCATGGATCTATAGAACTTGTTTCACATCATTGGGAGAGGGAGAAGGCCCTTCTTCATCAACGACCAACGACAGCACAATCGAAAAAGTTATTTTTTAGGACAATTTACTTAAATAAATAAAGTGAAAGAAGAATTTACTCATTTATACATTACTAAATATCAAGATCCAAATGTATTTTTTTTATAATTTTATAGAAATTCCTACTGGTAATAGCGAATTAAGAGAGAAGTAAACCGTTATTGACAGTCGCAGTTTACGTGTATTGGTGGCATAACAGAAACCGTTATAAACAATAGCAGTTTCTGTGGAACGAGGTTTGACCAAAAACCACTACAAACAGCAGCGATGTATATGTATTGGGTGCTGAACGTAAACCACTGGAGGCAGTAGCGGTCATATGGAGCTTGACTATATATACTATCGTCAAAGACATTAAAGTAGTAGTTAAATGCCATTTTTCACAAATGGATGGTGAAAAGAGTTTTTCAATTCTAGTGCATTACTCTAAAAAAAAAAAAAGACACAGGTCAAATTTACGAATGAGGAACCTATTAGTCTTTTTATCAGGTAGTCCATTCACAGAGATAAAAAAGGGTGTGTGTCGTGCAAATCGGTAAAGAAATTGTTCTACAAGAATATTGAATAATTACGTTGATAATGAATTTTGTAGAACAATTATTCAATATTCTTGTAGAATAATTTTTTTACCGACATTGTCCCACACGCACCCAACTTTTTTTTTTTATCTCTGCCAATGGACTACCTAATAAAAAGACTAAGCGGTTCCATTCGTAAATTTGACCCGTGCCTTTTGTTTTTTTTTTTATAATTTTTTTAGAGCAATGCACTAGAGTTAAAAAACTCTCTTTACCGCCCATTTGTGAAAAATGGCACTCAACTACTACCCCAATGCCTTAGATGGTATACATAGTCAAGCACCATATGCATACAATACATTATACGTAAACCGTTACTGCTTTCAATAGTTTACGTTCAGCACCCAATACACATAAACTGCTACTGCTTATAGCGGTTTCTGTTATGCCACCTGTTCTTATAAAGGATACTCTTCCAAGCTATAGCTCGGACGTGCACTTCCTCTGCGAATTTCTAGTGGCTTGGAAGGTTATCCTTGGAACTGGAATGGGCTTGGCGTGGAACCTGCAAAAGAGACTCCAACGCTCAAGTCAGTGATTTTTCTTAAGAGAGAGTAAATAAAAATGAGAGCAATAAATTAGTGTTAGAATATATATATTTTCTCAATACTAATAGAGGTATTCTCTGTCGGGTTAGATGATTTGTTTATATAGTTTGTTGAGACAAGAATCTCGGTTGTTAGTGATATCCCGAAGAACCTTTTTTCGTTAGGTAATTCTCGGTCAATGCTGCTGAAGCCGAGGTTGTTGACATGGATCACAAACCCCAAGCTTGGCCTGTAA
This sequence comes from Arachis hypogaea, assembly GCF_003086295.3. Classification (NCBI taxonomy): domain Eukaryota; kingdom Viridiplantae; phylum Streptophyta; class Magnoliopsida; order Fabales; family Fabaceae; genus Arachis; species Arachis hypogaea. The sequence continues at coordinate 112,276,623 of NC_092044.1, forward strand.
AAAACAGGTTGAGATTCTATATTCTCAGCTTCGGGAGCTCTTTGTTTGTGAGGATTGTACCGTAGGAGCCCCAAGGTCAACGTGTTTTTTTTTTTGCTTTAATTTCTAGGCTTTGTATTTATCTATTTTGTCTGCCATTTCTGGGTTTTTGTCGTGGGTTCAGGGTAAGGGGTCGTAGGATAGAAAGTGTCTATGGAGTTGTATTTGTCTTTTCAACTGATTGTGGGTGTAGTAAACCTTTTGTCTTTTGAAAGTTGTACTTGTACCGAGGGAAAGAGCATGAGTAAGAAAGGTTAGCGAACTTTTTGTCTTGTACTTTTCCTTCCTAGTTTTTGTTTTTGTAATGGGGAGAAAGGAACGTATCATGGTTGACGAAGGGGATGTGTATAGTTGGGTTGATGGTGACGTGAGGGGTTACGTCTCTATTTTTAGTAGTGTGGAGTTGGTGAAAGAGTTGAACGAAGCTAGGTGGGTGAGAAATGCTGATGAGTTAGAAGTTAGGTTTTTACCTTGTGATGATAACAACAGGGTTTGCGAAAGAAGGTCTGATTGGAGTTATTTTTATATATATACTTGCATGTTGACTGAACTTGGCATAAGGTTCCCTTTTACTGATTTTGAATGTGGAGTGTTGATCCAACTGAACTGTGCTCCGACACTGTTACATCCGAATTCATAGGCATTCGTACGAGCTTTTGAATGCTTGATGGAACACCTTGAATGTTATCCCTCCCTCGGTTTATTTTTTCACTGTTTTAAGCTAAGGGTGTCTGGAAGAGTGGGTGGGTTAACTTGAGTTGTCATCTGGGTCGTAGTGTCTTTATCTTATATAAACAATCCTTCAAAGATTTCAAAGAGATGTTTGTCAAGCTTCAGATTGTCGAGGATTTTGATTCGTTCTTTTTAGATTCATTGCTTGAGGAAAGGTTTCCTGTCTTCTGGTCTCCAGAACCTACACAAATTTTAGATTGTGAGAATAGAGTAGCAAGTGAGGAGTATGTACTGAATTTTTTAATGACTGTGATGTCCTCGTCTGAGTTGCTGTCCATATCTAATTTACTGGAGCTTGAAGGGAATAGGGAGGCTATGGAGGAGTACCTAGGTAATATAGGTGTTGTATGCTGTATTTTGTGTGTTTTTGGTGATCTGTTTTGGTCTTATGTGGTTTTTTGTGGTATGTTGCAAGTGAAAGAGCTCATACCCTTACAACCGCCAATTTGAAGGCTTTTGTGGCTAAGGCTAAGAAGAAGGAGAAAGAGGGATCGCCAACAAATGTTGTTAAGGTTGGCAAAGAAGATGGGCTAAAACAGGAAATGAGCTTTAAAAGGAAGAGGGGAGATGGTTTGTCAAGGGTGGTTGACCTTACTGGTGTGAGGGAAAGCTTTGCGATTTTCACTGCCGTGGAAATTAGTGTAGTGTATGAGAGCCAGATGGTGCTTCACGGTTACAAAGAAGGTCCTCGAAACTCCCTTTGGTCCTCTGATTACCCAGTCATGGGTATTACTGATGAAGTTGCCCAAGTAGATTTGGATGTAAAGACTATTCATGATGCTGGGAAATTTGGTGTTGTCCGCTACCTGTAGGTAGATCTGCTTTGTATTTTGCCTTGGATTGTTTGGTTTTGATAACTTGTCTCTCCCTTTTTTTCAGGTTATTGGAGCGAGGCTTCTATCTATTGGTCGGACGTCCGAGCTGGACGCTATTCTAAAGGGTGACAATGTTGCTGCTATCAAAAAACTGAAGGAGTCTTTGGAGGAGAAAGACTTGAGAATAGAAAAACTTAAAGGTGAAGTTACGAGCTTGAAAGAAAAGCTCAAGAATTCCAAGGCTAAATTGCAAAAGGTCAGGGTTGACCTTGAGTCTAAGGTTGAGGAAGTTGAGAAAACTAGAGCTTGGATTCCAGAATCGGAAGAGGAGGTCCTTCCTATCTTCACTCTTGGATTTGACTGTGCTATTGCACAGATAGGCGTTGTTGCTCCGGACGCTGACGTGAGTAAGTTGGATATGACGAAGATTGTCAGCAATGGCCGGTTGATTGAAGATGAGACTCTGCCCGAGAAGGAGGACGAGAATGTTTTTATAGAGAAGGCGGATTGACATATCCGTTTGTTTTCGCTTTTGTTTTATATTTGTAATTGGATTCTTTTGAGGTCGGCTATGACCGAATTGTTTCGTGAAACTATTTGATAGACTTTTGATTGTTGTTTATAAGTTATCCCTCGTAGGGTTTGTTTGTGTCGGACTTGATGGTAAATTGAATTGAACGAATTTGGAATTTTGCATTTTTGTTAACCAACAGGGTTTGTACATGTAAATGATATGGGGGTGGGGGACCTCATTAAAACCTCTACAAGAAAAATCCAGTGTGGGATAAAAGCTTGTGAGTATGAAAAAGAATGTCTCCCCTTGTCCATATCATTTTTATGCAAAGTAAGCTTTTAAAGATGAGACATTCCAAACACCAGGGACGTCTCTGCCTTGGAGTGTTCGAGTTTGTACGCTCCTTTTCCGAGGACTTTTATAACTCGGTAAGGCCATTCCCATATTGCTGCTAGTTTGCCATGAGCATGAGGCTTTCTTGCTTCTTCCGTTCGTCTGAGGACGAGGTCTTGTTCAGCAAAAGACCTTGGTTATACCTTCTTATTGTAGTTCTTCTTTATTATTGCTTGCATTGCCTTTTGTCTTATTTCAGCTTTTTCCCTGTCTTCATCTACTGTATCGAGCTCGATTCTTCTGATGTTGTCGTTTTCGTCTGTTTATCGAGCTCGGTTCGTGGTGATGATATTGAAATCTCCATTAGGATCATTGCATTTGCTCCATAGACCAATCTGAATGGTGTTTCTTACGTTGTTGTTTGCTTTGTGGTGTTGTAGCTCCATAAAATTTCAGGGATTAGCTCCGCACATTCGCCCTTTGCATCTCCGATCTTTTTCTTTAGTGCGTTGAGGATGACTTTATTAGTTGCCTCAGCGAGTCCATTGGTTTGTGGGTGTTCTACTGATGAAAAATGGTGTTTTACCTGAAAACCGTTCAAAAATGTTGCTAAACTTTGGTCGGTGAATTGCCGACCATTATCAGTAACAATAGCATGAGGTAATCCAAAATGGCAAATAATATTTTTCCAGATGAAAGATTTAACCTTGTCAGCTCCTATTTTTGCTAATGGGCTGACTTCTATCCATTTTGAAAAATAATCAATTACTACTAATAAGTATTTTACCTGGTCAGGGGCTTTTCGGAAAGGCCCGAGAATGTCTAGCCCCCACTTATGAAAAGACCAACTTACCTCCGAGGTATGTAATAGCTCGGCAGGATTGTGTATTGTCAAAGAATGCTTTTGGTAGCTGTCGCATTTTCTAACTTATTTAATGCAGTCTTGTTTCATTGTTGGCCAGTGATATCCAGCCCGAGCTATTTTTGATGCTAGACTCATCCCTCCTATATGGTTGCCACATATTCTTTCGTGGGCTTCATCCATAACAATTTTACTTTCTTCGTTGCTCAAACATTGTAAGACAGGTTGAGAAAAACCTCTTTTGTATAGGTCGTCTCTGATTAGTGTGAAGGATGCTGCGCATCTTCTGAATGCTTTAACGTTGGCTACTCCTTGTGGCACATTCCCTGTTTGTAGGTATTGTTGGTATAGCGTCCTCCAATCATGTTCCTGTGATATTGAAAAAATAGCTTTGCTGCTAAAACTCGGTTCAACAAGGGTTAGTTGAGATATAACAGAGTCATTCATGATTTTTCTAGTTGTTGCTAATTTTGAAAGTGCGTATACTCGGGTATTTTGCTCCCGAGCTATGTGTGTGATTTGTAGTGAATGACAATGAGAAATAAGTTCTTTTATCATTGCATGATATTTTTTTTAATAATTGATCTTTTACCTGAAAGTGTCCTATTACCTGTTGTACGACTAGCTGTGAATAACAGTAGACTTGAAGATGGCTGACATTGAGAGATTGTGCTAGTCTTAATCCTGCGAGTAATGCTTCATATTCAGCTTGATTATTGCTTGTTTAAAACGTGAACCGAATGGATTGTTCAGTGTGTAGGTCGTGTTTGTTGGTGAGTAAGACTCTTACTCCAAAGCCTTCGGTGTTGGAGGCTCTGTCCATATATAGCTCCCAAGTGCAATGCTGCTCTGGGTGTTTTGCCAATTCAGCTATGAAGTCGGCTAGGAATTGTGCTTTCATTGTTGTCCTGGGCTCATAAGTAATATCGAACTCTGAAAGCTTGACCGACCATTTTATCAATTTTCCTGAGACTTCGAGTCTTGTTAGAATTTTTCGTAGAGGTTGGCTTGTTTTTACTACGATTTTATTGCTTTGGAAGTAGTGCATTAACCTCCTAGCTATGACTACCAATGCATAAGCTAATTTTTTCATTGGTGAGTATCTTAGCTCTGCGTTTTGCAACATCTTGTTGACAAAATACACCATATCTTGTCTTCCACCTGTTTCTGTGACCAATGCCGATCTTATAGCATTAGAGGTAACGGATAAATATATTAGTAAAGGCTTACCTGGGCTTGGTTTCTGTAAGACTGGTGGGGGGGACAATATTGTTTTGAGTTTTTGAAAAGATATCTCGCATTCAGTGTTCCAATTGAACTTACATTGTTTCTTGAGTATGTTGAAAAAATGTTGTGAGTGTGTTGAAATTGATGGGAGGAAACAAGATAGGGTGGCTAGTCTACCGTTTAATTGCTACACCTCCTTCATCGTGTGAGGGCTTCGTATCTTTATTACCGCGTCACACTTCTCTGGATTTGCTTCTATGCCTCTAGACGTCAGCATAAAACTGAGGAATTTGCCGCCTTTTACCCCGAATGCACACTTTTCGGGGTTGAGTCGCATGTTATGTTTCTTTACTTGTTCGAAGATCTCTTCTAGGTCGGCTCTGTGGTCTTGATGTTGTTCTGTTTTTACTACCATGTCATCAATGTATACCTCCAAATTCTTTTCGATTTGTCTTCCGAAGACTTTATCCATTAATCGCTGGTAAGTGGCACCTGCATTTTTAAGTCCAAAAGACATAACCTTATAACAATACTTCCCTAATTCAGTAATAAATTCTGTTTTGTCCTGATCTTTGGGGTGCATTAGGATTTGATTATTCCCTGAGTATACATCTAAAACACTTAAAACATTGATTCCAGATGCATTATCTACTGATTTGTCAATGTAAAATAGGGGGGATGCATCTTTGGGACATGCTTTATTTAAATTGGTAAAGTCTACACACATTTGCCACTTACCTGAAGCTTTCCTTAGCATAACTACATTGAAGAGCCAGGTTGTGAAACATAGCTCTTTTATGAATCCAGCCTTTAGGAGTTTCTGTGTTTCTTCTAGGCAGGCCGACCTTTTTTCATTGCCCATGTTTCTTTTCTTTTGTGCTATAGGTCGGATCTTTGGATCGATTTGTAGCTTGCGGCATATGACATTTGGATCAATGTCTGGCATTTCTGCCGGGGTCCATGCGAAGAGATCAACATTTATTCGAAGTATGTTGATTATGTGTTGTTTGATTCCTGCGGCGAGTGAACAACTTATGTAAGTAAACATGACTATCATTGGTGTCCAAAATTACCTTCTTGAGGTCATCTGTTGGTGATGGCCTATTTTGTAGGTCTTCTCGGGGATCCAGGTCGGCCGTTCCTTAGATGTTTGATACGTGGAAAGTCTCCTTCTGATGCTCGGTTCTTAAGTTGTTTTTTTATTTGATTTTTGGGTCTCGTTATAGCATCGCCGAGCTTCTATTTGGTCAGAATACACGGTCGTTGTTCTGTCATCATTTGCCTGAAATTTGACACAAATGTGAACAGTGGATACGATAGCACAAAAGGAATTTAAAGACGGTCTACCCAGGATTATATTGTATGGGCAGGGGCAGACAACCACTAGGAAATGCACATCTTTTGTTTTGCATAGGGGATGCTCTCCTATTGTTATTTTCAACCATACGCTTCCCAGGATGGAAACTTATTCCCCTGAGAAGCCAACCAACTCTCCTGAGGAGGGTTGCATCACATTTATGCTGAGTTTTATTTTCTGGAAGGTGGAGTAAAATAGGACATCCGCGCTGCTGTCAGGATCAAGTAACACTTTCCTAATGAGGAGATCTCCTTCTTGGATTGATATCATCACGGGATCATCGAGGTTGGTAGTTGTTGCTTGGTAATCCGTTTGTTCGAATGTTATGGTAGGTATAGCTGGTGGCTGCGTGGTTGTTTCCTCCATCCTCTAGACTGCTAACATGGTTCTATAACTTCGTTTCCTTGTCGAGTTTGTGTGTCTGTCTCCTGCGAATCCTCCCAAAATGCAGTTTATAACGCCCCTTGTTGGTGGTGGCTAAAACCTGGTCTTTTTTGTAGTATTCGGATTTTTTTTGGGTTGAAGGTCGGTAATGTTCTGTCGAGTCTGTTGTATTCGGCCGCCTATATACTTGTCCATGTGACCTTGTTTGGCCAACCTTTCCAGAAGGTCTTTGGCATCACGCACTCGTCGGTTGTGTGGCCGAATTTTTTATAGAAGGCAAAATGTTTTAATTTGTCGACGTATCTCTGGTCTTGATACGAGCCTTCTCTGCTAGGTGGCTTGATGATTTTTGCGTTTAATATCTCCTTGATGATGTCTTCTCTCCTGGTATTAAACTTGGTATAGGAATCATATTTCGGTGTCAACTTGAAGGGCTTCTTATTGTCCTTGTTACTCGGTGTCTTGGGGTGTTTTTCCTCTTCTCGCCAAGGTTGTGGTTTGTCAGCTCGCCGAGCTTCTCTAAGCTCTTTGATTTCCATCTGGCCAGCCGCCCTTTCACGGAACTCTTCTAACGTTCTGTGTTTGGTTACGGCTATTGTCTCCTGGAATTCGCCTGGTCTAAGGCTACTCTTCAGTGCGCGGAGATGCACCTTGGGATCGAGATTTGGGATCTCCATGGTTGCTTTGGCGAACCTTGTCATGTAGTCCTTCAGACTTTCATGTTGACCTTGTTTAATGGTGTTGAGGTAATTCGACCCGTGCACATATATTCTCGAAGCTGCGAAATAGTCAATAAAGGATCTTGCCAAATCTTCAAAGCAAGAGATGGAACCTGCAGGAATCTTAGAAAACCAAAGTAAAGCGACACCATCTAAATAAGTTGGAAAAGTTCGACAGAGTACAGGGTCAAAGGCACTGTTAAAGAACATCATAGATTGAAACTTTTTTATGTGTATACGTGGGTCGCCGAATCCTTTATATGGTTTGAGCTCGGTGGGAAGCACGAAATTCTTTGGCATATGAACACTCATGACACCTTCCGAGAAAGGGTTATCAAGTGTAAGCTTCTCCTTTGGTAGAGTAATCTCTAGTGGCTCTGTTCCTCGAGCATGAGTACTACTCCCTCCAGGATTTTTGGACGATTGTTCAACTATTTTTCGAACCTCGGCTTGAAGATCTGCCATCATCGTCATCAGTTCAGCAGGTGTGGTCTGCTGGATTCCGTTGTCTGCCATGTGTGGTAGTCTTGAAAGAAAAAAGAAAAAATGGCAGAAGGAGAAAATGTGGGTTAAACAAGTCGGGCCCCACGGTGGGGGCCAAATGTTCTTACAAAGGATACTCTTCCAAGCTATAGCTCGGACGTGCACTTTCTCTGTGAATTTCACTGGCTTGAAAGGTTATCCTCAGAACTGGAATGGGCTTAGCGTGGAACCTGCAAAAAAGACTCGTTACTCAAGTCAGTAATTTTTCTTAAGAGAGAGTAAATAAAAATGAGAACAATAAATTAGTGTTAGAATATACATTTTCTCAATGCTTATAGAGTGGTATTCTCTGTCTTCCTCCCTTTGAGGATGGTTAGATGATTCGTTTATATAGTCAAAAGAGCCTTGGCCTCTGGCCGTTATGCTGAGCTGGTAGCCAGATTTTTAGGAGAGCTCGAATGTAATTTGTTGAGGCGAGAATCTCGGTTGTTAGTGATATCCCGAAGAATCTTTTGCCGTTAGGTAGTGCTCAGTCAATGCTGCTGAAGCCGAGGTTGTTGGCATAGATCACCACCAATACACGTAAACTGCGACTGCCAGCAGCAGTTTACGTTCTTCCCTAATCCGCTATTATCAGTAGCAATTTCTATAGAATTATGAAAAAATGCATTTGCGTTTCGGTATTTAAAACTGTGTAATTTGATAAATTCCTCCTCCACTTTATTTATTTAAATAAATTGCCTTATTTTTCATGTATTCTCTTATCAGTAACTATTTTTTATAGATATTTTTGGTGGTTTACTCTTATTTTAAAATTTCATCCTTAACTTGAAAAAAATATATTATATTGATTAAATGGTAAACACATTTATCGTTTAAATAATCTTAAATTTAAATTTTAAAAATATATACAAAATAATGCATATAACATATTTTTACAATTGTTTATATTTTTGGTAAAATTATTAATAAAATTTTTTCAATATAACCTACACATACTTATCATTTGATATAATTTAATACATAACTATTAATAATCATATTAACTATACATTGAAATTAGCTATCAAAATTTGTTACTAATATAAATATATATTATAATATAAAATATATATTAAAAATAAATTATACCATATATGTATTTATATATAGTAACTAATTTTAATATATAAATAATATTTTGTTATTAATTAATAAAGTTAATTTTTTAACTTGAGTTAGTTACGACTTGGGCACCAACGATCAACATCTTCAACTGAAATATTCGCTTCCTTTTCATCCACCCTTTCTGCATTTTATTTCTCTAGTGTGATGAAATAGTAGTTTAGTTTGTTTGGGTGAATATTTTAAGTCTTTATTAGTTCATCAGATTAAGTAATAAAAATTACACATTTGGGATAATGTAGGGATAATCTCAAAGGACTCACATTGATTGTCCGGTATTCTATTTTCCATTTTCTGCCTTCTGTCACTAAAAAATAAAATAAAAAACTATTTCTATATATATATATATATAATATTATATGTTGATAATGATAAACCTTCAACTCTTGCTTTTATATATATATATACAAAAGAAAATATTAAAAATTGGTTCACGTCAAATCATGCACCTAACTTTTTTGCTGAAGTATCCAAAAGCAAACAGTCACCTAACGAAAAATTTACCGAAAAATAAACTAACTAAAGAGAACATGATAAGATTGTAGCAGGAGCGTGTGAATACTTCCTTATATAGATAGTTAGATACATAGATAGGTGTTATATTAATTGGCTTCTAATTAATTACCAATTACGAACAAAAATTAATTCATATTAATAGCTAATAGAAAGAATTCTACTCCTAATTATTAGTAACTCCCTTCTTTCTACAATTAGCAAGTTATTAGTTCAAGTAATAACTAATAAGTTAAATTCAGTGAGAGAAAAAGAACACGAAATGGAATAGGAAGTCCCAGCAACTTTTGGACCACAGAAAATATAACCATTCATTTATTTTTATATGCAAATACTGAAATAAAATTGACGTATGTATGATGCAATTTTAGTAACCATATCCGCATGCGCAAACCGAGCTTAATTGGAAGATTTCTTTCCCTTTATAATTTCTGTCACTCAGATATATTTGTTGCCTCAAGATAAATAACCAGATGCAAAAGCAATATTTTCTCCTTTATATGAGTACAACACACCGAAAAGATCTACTTTTTTTTTATTTATGTTTGAAATAAATTTTTAAAATAAATTATTTATGAATATATTCATCTTATATAAAATAATTTTATATATTTTTATTTATATTGATACCAAATAATCTATAAAATAATTTTTTTTACAAAATTCTTATATTTAATAAAAAAAAGTATAATATGCAATAAACAAATAATTTAATATCTATAAAAAATAAACTAAAATATTTTAAAGTGAATTTTATATATATTCAATAAATATTGTCAAATTAATAATAATAATAATAATACTCATGAGCGGAGTAAAAAATATCTATCCATTTGTTATAAAAAAAATATTTTATATAAAGATAACATCTAAAATTTTTTAGATAATTTAAAATATATGATTAAATCATTTAATACAATATATACTTATATTGTGACTATCATTTTTATAGTTAAAAGTATTTCAATACGGGTAATCCCAAAAATATGGCACTAGTTAGCTTGATATATTATGTATAAGATAGGTTTAAAAGGGTAGGGTACATTTAGTTTGTGGGTTCATCTAGTGTATAGATGTAGATGTACAGATTTTTGTTTTTTATGGTTGTTTATTGATTTAAAAGCATATCACTAAAAGTGTTGTTTAAAGAGAAAGTGTTACCCTTAATCGTTAACTTGGCTCTTATACCAATTTTTAAAGTAGTCTTTTCTTTTAATTTCTTTTTCGAAATTTCTATTAACTTTTCGAATAATTTGCCAATTCATAATAAAAAGTATTGACCGTATTACTAGTATTCTGATTTTTATAGTTTTTCAATCTTGTTTTAGTTTATAATATTCTTTTTTGCATGGATTATTGTATATAAAATCTTTTATCTGTTTGTCTTTTTCTTTAATATAATTTCTTAAATCCTCAAAAATTTCTTTTATTTCTATACTTTCTGTTGTTTCTAAATATCTTTTAAATTTTTCAACTTCATTTTCCATTTTTTCTTTTAACAGCTTTAATTCTTTTAAGTCATAATATGGTTTTCCAGACATTTATAAATTTTTTAAGTTTAACTTCAACTTGTTTATATTTATTCTTATTTCTATCCTTTTTATTATAAGGTCATCAATTTCGATCTGAAGATTATTTAATTTCCTTTTATACTCCTTTATTTTACTTTTTAATTTTTTCGCCCTTGTCCTTTTTATTTTATTTTCTGGTCTTTCAATTTTTGTATGCTTCATTATTTATCTTAGAATTTCTGCAAATTCTATCATCGATTCATCACTATTTTCTAGAGATTCTATTAATTTTTCTAGCTCTTCGACTTCTCTTTTTAACTTGTCATAGATTATTTTTAGAGCTTCAAATGCTCTTTGATTTATTTTAGAAAACTGTAAATAATTCAACCGATTTTCTCTTTCAAAGAGCTCTTGTTTCTTGTCTTGATAAGTTACATATATTTTTTCTTTATTTATTGTCATAATTTAATGTTTAGGATTTCATTTAATTTTTCGACCTTTTTTGTTAATTCTTTTATTTTAGAATTTTCTTCTTTAATCTTTAACTTGGATAAACTTAAAGGGCTATTAATTTTAGATTCTCTTATTTGAAAATTCGATGAAACTAATTTTCCTGATGGTTCTTTTAATAATAGAACTGGGTTTTCAATAGCTTTATATTTTGGTATTTCTGTTTTTACAATTTTCTGAAATAATTCATCAACGTAAATTCTTTCTCTGTTTTTAAATATTATACTATGATGGCTATTTGTTAAAGCATAATTTATTGCATATGTAATTGAAAAATGTTCATCGTCTTGTTCCATTAGATTCTTTCTATGAAATTTATAAGCCAAACTTATAGATCTTCCAAGGTTTTCAGTTGATAAAGGTATAGCATATCCAAGATGGGCATTGAATTTAACATTTACGTTTGCCAAGTTTCCATGAACAATTCCAATTATTTAATCTATTGGGTCATCAGTAATTCTTTTGTCACAGATTGCTAAGTTTATTGGTGAATTAATTCCTTTCATATATGTAGATTTGATTAAGACTTGTATAGTACTAATATGAATCCATCCAATTTTAGATCTTTTTTGTTGATCCTTAATTTTCTCAATCTGTTTACTCAATTCTTCATCATTTATCAAAGCTATTTCAAGTTTTCCATTGGCGGATTTTATCTTTATAGGGGCTTCAAGTTGAATTTTTCCATAGTATATTATATTTTTTCTATTAAAAACTTCTTTTAAAAGATTTTGTTTATTAAAATTTTCATTTGATTTGAGATTTAATTCTGTTTTTCATTATCTAATAAAGCAGTTAATCTATAATAATCAGATTCTTCTGTTAATTCTAAGCTTTCTAAATAATTCATAACTAAGAGATTAGGATAAAGGCGTACCTTTCTGGAGAAAAACTTTCTTTATTTAGTATATTTTACATAAGATGTTTTTATCTTCAGAGGGGAGATTGTAGATACTAACTCCAGAGGGGAGTTTAGAATTGGTTTTCCTAAGGAAATTCTTTTTCAGACTATAGAATCGCCTCAGTAGCTTCCTCCTTGCTTTCCTAGCATATGAGTACTCTTAGCCTCCTGCTTTCTATTGTCTGATGCCTTCTACAATTGCCTAAGCAATCTATTTATAATGGTTGGGTCTGATGGACAATTCCCATCCTTACCCTTCTTATGACGTCATTGCTTACGTCATTGTTTATTATCTTGCACCAGCTACATTGTTGGTGCTCTATGACCTAAGCGCTTACGTCATTATGCAATAATGTTGAGAGATGCTTCAGATGCGCTGTCCTCTTCTTTTATGTGGGTGGATGAGCTGTCTTCTTCTTTTATCATGTGGGTGGATCCCATTTCATTATTGCTTTCTTCAGATATTTCTGAGACATACAGTTGGCACTTGTGGTCTTCTCTATTTTTTATCAAATAGCAGAGATTCCTTTTTATCCCTTCAGGGAGTTTTTCTAAGAGTCCGGGTAGATTGTAGAATGCAGATTCAAACTCTACCAAGAGTCTCATCTCTCTTTCTTCAATTTCATTTCTTTTACTGGACACAAGCAGAGTATTTCTGCTTTTATAATTGATTCTTGTGTGAGATTCTCTTGTTATCTTTTGAGTTTTTTCGAAGACCCTTGCTAGTGTGCTGGCTAGTCTACCTTCATGATTGTAGATTGTTAAATCTTGAACTTGATCAATTGGTTGAAAATTTTCTGGGAAGACGGACATGAATATTACTTGATGTGTTGGAACCAAGCATTCTTCTTCTTCATTAAAAATAGGTTAACTATTCGTAAATTTTAGGGATATATCCCTTGGATTTACATTGTCAATCATATTTTTTAATGATTTCAGCAATTGTTTTATTTTCCGAAACTTTTTCTTCACCTGATTTGTCCACCATGCTTAGCTGGCTGAACTCTGATGGTTTTGCTTGTTGTGTTGATTTCATTGCTTCAATGGCCTTATTGAGAGATTGGATTTGTGTCCTTATTTGCTGGCAATGCTTGCATTTTTCGAGTTCCTGCTCATATTTTTGAATTTCTTGATCTAATGCGTTGTAGACGAACTCCATTCTCTTGTTAATGTATCTGCAATAACATTTTTGTCACCCTTAATATATTCAATTTTTATCGGATATTGTAACAAAAATAATTGCCATCTTACCAATCGTCCATGATTATAATCAACTTTTAAATTATATCGTACGAAACCTGTTAGGTAACTTGAATCTGTCCTTAATGTAAATTCTCTGGGTAGTAAATCAATTTTTCATTTCTTAAGAGATTTAATTGCTGCTAGAGTTTCCTTTTCATGAGTGGTATATCTCTGTTCTGTTGGAGTAAAAGTCCCTGAAATATACCTGCAAAGTAATTCCTTTGGGGAATATTTAGAATCTAGTGATTCTTTTTCTTGTTCCAAACTTTTTATAGCTTTCTTAGCTTTTAGACATCCTGACAAGGTTATGTCTGAAGCATCTGTTTCTACTATTAGGTAGTCATTTTCTTCTGAAATATAAAGTTCCGGAAGTTTTTCACATAATTCTTTAATCCTTTGAATTTGTATACTGTCTTTTTCATCCCATTTTCATTCCTTTTTAGTACTTATTTTTGGAAATAAGTTTTTAGTGTATTCTGTTATATTCTTTAAAAATCCTTGATCAGAAATATAATTTATACACCCTAAAACATCTTCTATTTTATTAGGAAATAAATTTACCTTTTCTAGGACATTTGGCTAAAGTTTTAGCTTTCCTTGAGTGGATAGAATTAATCCAAGAAACTCTATTTCTTGTTTTGCTATTCTTGCTTTCTTTTTGCTAAGAACTAATCCTTTTTCTTTACCTCTTTCTAAAACTATTAATAATTTTTGAAGATGATCTTCTTTATCCTGTTTTGTAAAAATTAGTATATCATCAATGTACACTAAAACAAATTCATTTAACTCTTTTAGATTTTCTTCCATGAATCTTTGATAAATACCTGGGGCTTGTTTTAATCCGAATGGTAATACATTCCATTCATAGAGCAACACACTTGTTGATTCTTTTGTTGGACAAGTAAAAGCAGTTAATTTCTTTGTTTCTTCGTCTAAACGAAGTTGCCAATATCCTGATTTTGCATCAAGAGATGAAAACCAAGTTGCTCATTTGATTTTTTCTAAAATAGAATATTTTCTTGGAAGTTTATGAGCATCACCAATAGTTGCTTCAGTCATCTTCTTATAGTTAATAACCATTCTTCGTTTTCCCCTTTTAATTTCATTATTGTTTTCGACATAAAAGGCTGGAGCCGCATGAGGACTTTTACTTAATCTTATAATTCCTTTTTCCAAAAGATCTCTACATTCTAATAAAAATTCTTCTCTATCTCTTGCGGAATAAGGAATTTTGTTTGGAACATTTATCTCTTTTGTAGGATCTTTTAATTTAATACTTACTAATTCGTTATTTGTATTTTTAATATCTAAAGGATTTTCAGCACAAATTTCATCCAAAAGTTCTTCTATCTTTATTTCAAGATTATTTTTTGGGATATTTATCTGAAAGTATAAATTTAAATAACATGTCTCTAATATAGAAAATATTTTAAATTTTAAGATCTTATCTATAGTAGTAGTTGGTATTTTTATACGTTTTGATTTTTGATTTATTGAAGAATCGTGTGGAGCTTTTAAAACTATATATGTTAATTCTTGAATGAATGGATGATATAGCTTTAAAAAGTTATTTCCTATAATAAAACCCATTCCAGAATCTAACATATATATAGATGGAACAATGAACCTATAATTTTGAATAAAAATTTTAGCCATCTCTGCTTTTTGGTCAATTTTATGTATTGATTTGTCAACTATTCTAACTCTTAATGGTTTCTTTAATTTTTTCCAATCAAGTTTTATATTTGAACTAGCAAAGCATTGTGTTGCTCCAGAATCTATGAAAGCATTTATAAACTTTTCTGTTATTTTTATAGTAATAAATGTGACATTATTACTCAATCTCTGAGTCTGTTTCTGAGACATATTAAAAAATATAGTCTAAGTTATCATCAGATTCCTCTAATGGTTCCATGAAACAAGACTTAGCAATTTCTATTTGCTTAGTAAGATCTTTTTTATCCTTCTTTTTGGGACATTCATTTGCATAGTATCCTTCTTCTTGGCAATACCAACACTTGCAATTTTCTTTTTTATTTGGGCAATAGTCATTTTTTTGTCTTTTATTTTTATTGTTATTTCTTATTCTAAAGTACATCTTTCTTCTCCAGTTTGGATAGTATTTTCTTTTTCTAAATTGATATTTTCTTTTTCTTTAAAAATTTTATTAAAACCATATTTTTTGAGTATTTCTTCGTTATCCTGACAGCAAATTCTAATTATATTTGCAAATCTTTTTTGAGTCGCTTCTTGCATACAACGTTCTTTTATTTCCTCTCTTATTGCAGAGGTTGCTCCACCAAAATTATTTTCGATTGTCCCTCTATTTATTTCTCTTATAAATCTTCCCATTATAAATTCATTAGCAGGATATGGAAGTTTTGTTATATACATACTAAGATAATGATTTTTATCTTCTTCTTTTAATTTGTAATAATGTATTCTATATTCGCATATATAAGATTCCACATTACATAGATCATATATCTGAATATTAGCTAAATGGTTTTTTGCTTCTTGATATTCTTTATTATAGACTTCTTGTCTATGATCTATAATATTTTTTCTAAAAAATTCTTTATATAGAATCATCATTATATATAATATCTTATCATAAGTTGTTGTTTTTGTTGCTAAATCTTCTATTATTTGGTTTTCTATTGATGTCATATAATCTCTTATAGTTCCTTTAGTATGAAACTCTATGTAATTCCAAATATCTCTTCCAGACAAATCACTAAGCTTTGGATTAGTAAAAGCTTTTAATAGAAAGGAATTCAACCAATTTTCGAAAATTTCTTTTTCATTCTTTTTACAGTCTAAGTCAAGCATTCTTTCTCCTTCCATTTCCTGGATTTTAGGAACGTATTTTGATGGTATTTTTGTATATTTTGAATCTTTATTTATAAACCCTTTTTTAAAAGCATAATTATCAAAACATGTTTTCCATTTAAATTGAGATTGATTATCCTTAGATGTTCCAGCTTCATTTTTTACTTTTATTGGAATTGCTGGTTCTTCGTCACTTGAATAATCTAGAATGTGTTCTTTATTTTCTATATTTTTAGAATTTACTAATTCTTCTTCTATTTGAAAACCATGTTCCATAATATTATTTTCTTGAGCCATTTTTAATTGTTTAAAAAGCATTGTAACTTCTTCTAATTTTTCTTCAATATTCATAATTTCAATGGTGGTTTTACCTTTAAGTCTGTTATGTTGATTATATTTTGAAATTTTTCTTCTTTGGGATTCTCTTTTTCCTTATTTCTTTGAAATTTTATGGATACTAATATTTCTTCAAGCATATCTACTATAGAATTTAATTGTGGGTTAAAAGTATGATAAAGATGTGGGGAATCATTTCTATGGTAGCATTTTTTAGAAATTCCGTGTGAAAAATAAGTTTTTTTCAGGTTTTTGAAGTCCTTCAATAAAACTTATAGTAAAATAAAGATTTTGAGAAAAATCATTTTGTATTGATTTTAAGAATTCGGTGTCATTACAATTAACATTAGTTAAAATCATTAATTTTTGATCTATTAATTTTGATAATTTAATTATTTCTTCTCTTAAATCTTCTAATTTACTTTTTTCCATTAGGTGACGCTTTTCTTTACGAAGAGTTGCGGTTTTAAGTGAAAAGTGTGGCTTTAGAATGTATGATTTATATTTTGTCACGTAAACATATCTTTAAACTTTGATCTGCACCTTATATTTTACCTTAGTTTGTAGTGTTATTTTTACTTTTAAAATTTTATAAAAAATAAATTTTTCACTCCTTCATATTTTTTCATTCTTGTACAAAAATTACTAAAAATAAGAAAGACTAAAAATAAAAACAAGAATCATTGAACAAACACACTTCTACATTTTTTACTTATTCCAAGGCACTAGGCTGCCAGACAACATTGGTGAGAGTGAGACAGCAGATTTTGTTTCCATTTTACATAAAAGCTAAAGACCAAAACTGGAATAACAACTCAACGCTATAATTTTTTTAGATATTAATAAAATTTTAGTGTAATATTCCGTTATTAAATTTTATTAATATCTAATAAAATATATGCCAACTAAATCTTAAACGAACAAAATGCTTTACTACTTTTATTTAAAAAGATACTCTTAAAATTAAGAGGGAGAATGAATGTTTTATTTTTTTTTTAATAATTGAGAGAGTAAAATATGATCAATTTTATTGTTAATGGAAGTTAATGATGGAAGAAGAACTTATTTTTGGGAGGATATCTAGTTGCGTGGTGGTTCTTTGAGGTTGCGTTTGTTTTTAAGAACAAGACATGACAAGACACTGAGAATATGACAAGACAAGACATTGATGGATAGAGACACAAAATTTTGTGTTCTTGTATTCTCTTTGGTGATAAACTAGAACAAATTATGAAAATTTAATTTATTCTCATTTTTTTTCATTCAAAAAATTTGAGATGAAAAATATAACAATAAAAAGTATAATTATGAAAAATTAACAAGAATAATGAAAGAAAAAATAAAAAATAAGTTGTGTCCCTTGTTATTGTCTTCGTATCCTTCCTGTCAGGATGGACACAAAATATACTAATTCACTGTCTCTGGACACATTGTCTCTGTCCATGTCTCCTCTGCCAAACATGATTTTGTGTCTCAATGTCCCTGTCTCAGTGTCCTGTCTCTGTAAACAAATGTAACCTGAAAGATTAATTTTCGAGGCTCTTTTCAGTTTCAAACAAAAAAAAAGATCTGTTATAGGGGATTGTGGATTTTGGGATAGAATGAGTGGATATAGAACTTTCAATGGAGGCAAAAGTTATTTCAATGGGAGTTAAATTTAGTGAACCAGTTACATGATACACTAAGAATGATCAAATTTGATTATGGAAGAGAAGATAAAGTTGTGTGAAAATTTGATAAACAGGGAGTCTTTTCTACTAACTCGTTTGTGCAGGTACTGCAGACGAAAATAATCTCGGAGGATATAACAAGTTACAGCTTTACTAGGACAATTTGTAAAGGGCTAGTGCCGCTAAGAGTGGAACTGCTTGTTTGGTTTGTACTGACTGGGAAAGTCAATACAAGGGAGAGATTGAGCCGGCTTGGGATGATCAACCAGGAAGATGTTGTATGCGTGTTATGTAACAAAGATGTGGAATATGGACACCATTTATTTTTTGGTTGTGACTTTTCTTGGCAGATTTGGTGTGTTTGGCTATCATTTATTGGTAGGCTATGGTCGTGTCAGGGACGTTGAAAGAGCATTTCTTGTGTTGGACTGAGATATCTGTTAGTAAAAAGATGCGTAAGAGATGGATGGTGTGTTTCTGTGCAATTATTTGGAACATCTAATTAGAAAGGAATAGAAGGATTTTTTAGCACAAGAAAAAAGGGTGGACGAGATTATCCATTTGTCCTTTACAAACTACAAGGAGTGATTAAGTGTGGATCCTTTTTGCTATTGATGGTAATAACGAAGATGGCAAAAGGATAAGGGTAGAGTTCTTTGAGTTGCCTAGTTCTTTTTATATAGGTTATGTTGATCTTACTTTTTGTCTTCGTATGCTCCACTTGATGTGTTGAGCTAATTTCTTTAAAAAAAGTATAATTTCTCATTATTAATTTTATAAGTAAGACTAAGAATAAATATAAGAGAGAGCAATAAAAAGTTAGAAATCATACTTTACACTCTTAAATTTTTTTAACAATTGAGAGGATTCATTCCCTAAGAAGAGTGCTAGGGAGGCAGCAAATTTTGTAATTTGTAGTCATCAATTAGCCATAATTATTACTTTTAATGGTATAAAATTTCATCCAATTATGTGAAATTACTAACTTTTTTTTATTAGTTAAGTGCTAACAAAATTTTAATAAAAATGTTGACCTTCTAAACTTTCTCTAAAAGTAAATCATAATAATAAAAGTTTAATATTGTGATACTGTCATAATAAAACAATTGATGTGTCCAATTAAATAAAATAAAAATTCACATACAATTATTTTTAATAATTAAAAATAGTTAAATAATTTAAAAAATTTAATTAAATTATTATTTAATAATTTTTTATTATTATTTTCGCATAAAAATAATTACATATATATTTTTTTTAAAAATATTATTTATATACTAAAATTAATCATCAATATATTTGTATATAAATATATAATTTAATTTATTTTTAATATATATTTATATTTTGATATATATCTTATATTTATAAATAATTTTAAAAATTAATTTTAATATACACATAATATAATTAATTTTATTTTATATAAAATAATTAAAATAATATGAAAGATTTGACTACAAGTAAATTCAGATAAATATAAAACTATGTCACGTATAAACTAAAATCAGTTATAAATATAAAATATATGTTAAAATTTAAATATATATTAAAAATAAATGAAATTATATATATTTATTTATAAATATATTGATTGTTGATTTGAGCAACTAATTTTAGTTTACAAATAGTATTTTTGATATGAATTATTTTTCACATACAAGTTATTTATACATACAAATTATTTATATTGTATTGTTTAAAAATTTTTGATGTATATATACTGATAAATTCTGTATAATTTAAAATTTTTCATCTTCTTTCTTGCATTATAAAAGTGAATTTTATTAGGTTAAAGTTAACTTGTATGCCAAAAAAATTTATATGTGTTGCAAGTCTCTTTTGATAAAAAAATAAAAAATAAAAATACAGGGTGCAGAGTCACTCACCTACCACAAGGTGGAGCCCACCCACCACCACCTTGGTATTTGGCATCATGTATGGAACCTTACATTTCTTTATATATCCTTCTGATCTGCAACACCCACTAAATCTAAAAGCTAAGATCCATTCTCATTGAGATTCACAAGAAAAAATGGGTAGCCTTGAGGCCGAAAGGACAACTGTTGGATGGGCAGCTAGAGACCCTTCTGGTGTTCTTTCTCCATACACATACCCTCTCAGGTACTTAATAATCTCTTCCATCACTTGTACTAATTAACTAACGAATCTCTCGTGTCATTCAAAATTAAATTGAAATCCATGCATGCAGAGACACGGGCCCCGATGATGTTTACATCAAAGTTCACTACTGTGGACTCTGCCATTCCGATCTCCACCAAATTAAAAACGATCTTGGCATGTCCAATTACCCTATGGTCCCTGGCCACGAAGTCGTAGGGGAGGTTCTCGAGGTTGGCTCCAACGTTACGAGGTTCAAAGTGGGTGAGATCGTGGGAGCGGGACTCCTCGTTGGTTGCTGCAAAACCTGCTCTGCATGCGAATCTGATGTAGAGAATTACTGCAGCAAGAAGATCTGGTCTTACAACGATGTTTACGTTGATGGAAGACCCACTCAGGGTGGCTTCGCTGAAACCATGATCGTTGAGCAAAAGTAAGTAGCTTCTTCATTCAAGTCCTTGTCTTTATGCGAATCCTGAAATACCCATCATTTGATATGATGTTTTGGATGTTCAACGTTCACTGTTTTCTGTTCAGGTTTGTTGTGAAGATACCAGAAGGCATGGAGCCAGAGCAAGTTGCGCCATTGTTGTGTGCAGGTGTGACTGTGTACAGTCCACTGGCGCACTTTGGGTTGAAGAAGAGTGGTCTGAGAGGTGGAATATTGGGGCTTGGTGGAGTTGGACACATGGGTGTGAAGATCGCAAAGGCACTGGGTCACCACATCACTGTTATAAGCTCTTCTGATAAGAAGAAGAAAGAAGCACTTGAGGATCTTGGTGCTGATAGCTACTTGGTTAGCTCTGATTCTTCAAGCATGCAAGAAGCTGCTGATTCACTTGATTACATCATTGACACTGTCCCTGTTGGACACCCTCTTGAACCTTATCTGTCTCTTCTCAAGCTTGATGGCAAGTTGATCTTGATGGGTGTCATCAACACCCCTCTTCAATTCGTTAGCCCTATGGTCATGCTTGGTAAGTAACTACTTCTGAACCAACCACTCTTTTGATTTCATATACTGGTTTTAATGTTAATATTGGTATTGGGGTGTGTGTGTAGGGAGGAAATCAATCACGGGAAGTTTCATTGGGAGCATGAAGGAGACCGAGGAGATGCTGCAATTCTGGAAGGAGAAGGGACTGAGTTCCATGATTGAGATTGTGAACATGGATTATATCAACACAGCAGTGGAAAGACTGGAGAAGAACGATGTGAGATACAGGTTTGTTGTGGATGTTAAAGGAAGCAAGCTTGATCAGTGACATTATTACTATTATACCAACTAAACAAGTTTGATGAAGAAGATTATAAATGGGGTGCTATGCATAAACCCGATTAAGTAGTTTCTTTGTGTTTTGTTAATTCATGATTACTCTGTTTCCTCTGTTTCCTCTGTTCAAAGCTATTTCTGATACCAAACTTGTTATTATTTTGTAATTGGAGTCTTCTTGATGAATGAATGAATATTGAAATGATTTTCATTTTCCATCCGTTTAAAGTAGAAAAGAAAAGATTATGGATTAGGGTAGTGGCTCACCAACTTGAATTGAAAGGCGTGGAAGAGTGTAAGTCGTTGAGTGACACCACCCACCTAATATTTGAAAGTGAAAGTGAAAGTGAGACATTCTCTCTCAGCCACACACGTAAGTTAAGGGGAACATGCTTCGTAGCTTATACTACACTTCATAGCTTCGTATTCTTCGTTTGCATGATTGAAAACGTTTATTGAATCAGCAGGATTGGTAATTAGAGATTTAAAAATTTAACTAAAATTTAATTATCAAATATAATAATGATAATAATAGTATTTTTGTTTAAAATATATATTTTCTAAAAATTATTTTCTTTTTAAAAGTTAATCTTTTAACTATTTTTCAGAAAAAAATCACATTAGTTTATAGATTTTATCAGATTTTAACAACTTTTTTAGTCTAAACCAAAATGATCATATGAATAATTTTCAATTAATTCAGTTGAACCAATTAATTTGATCTAATTCTCAGATCAATAATGATTATTATATTATGACGAGGCTGGTATTTTGTTTCTTCAATAATTGCCCAAGATTTAAATATCTCTATTACACAATATTAAGGTTTAATTTGGGTAACCAACTTAATTAAGTTCTTTTAATAAAATAACTTAAATAATAAATGATTCTGTTAAAAATAACTTAATAAGTTATTTTTTGTTTGGATTTTTAACTCTAAAAGTGTTTATTTTATAGAAATATGATGAAAAGTATAAGTATTATGAGAGAAATCATTTTTTTTTAACTTTTCTATAAGCTTCTAAATAGCTTCTTATAAAGTTGCAATTTGATTTTGAAAATTGCACCAGACATTAATACTACTACTTTTCATAAGTCAAAAGTTAAAAAAAGTTACTTCTAAAGTTTCCAAACGGGCCCTAAATACAAGAGTCACCGCAAAAAATACAATGACTAATAGAAAAAGTATAAGTAGACAATAAAAATATTAAATAATATGAATAGTGAACATATTGGATGTTTAATTTACTAGGTATGCGTATAGTTGTTCTAATATTAAGATTTATGTAAATAATTTAGAGTGTAGTGTGTTTTACTTAAATTGAGTCAATTTTAAGATTCGTTATTTATGCTGTTCAAAAAAATTATTGATTATTTAACATAATCCAATTAAATAGTATTGTTTTTTAATCAAATGTTTCACCAACTTATAATGTAAAACAAGTGTATGCACTCTTATGATATACGAAAAATATCTATTAAATATTATTATTTTTTAATTAAATATTTTTTTAAGAAGTTATCATTTATATTTTATTTTAAAAAGATATTTTTTTAAAAAAATAATTTTATATAATAAATAAACAAAAAATATTTTTATATTATTATATTTAAATATAATTGATAATAAAAAAATATTTGTATATAAAATATTAAATTTTTTTTTTAAAGTTCAGCCAAACAAGCCTATATATACTGGCACTAAAATATATTATATACGGGTATATTTGGCCACAAAAAACCATCCGTTTGTAAGATAATATAATGATGCGAGGGAAAAAGATGCCACAGTTGCTCTTTGTAGAATGAACCAATTCCATAATTTTTTTTTGGTGACTAACCAATTCCATAATTTGATTAACAGATGCCATTTTATGAATATTCTTTCTATTATTTCTTCAGCACTTCGAGATTAAACTTATGGATCCACTCTTGCATGACCGTTTTGACTAACTATTTAAATTTTAGTTCTTACTTAAGCCAACTCTGATTTTATCCAACAATCAAGTTAGTTAATATGATTTATTTTCCCCCCATTCATGTAGCTGGTTGTATTTCGGAATCAAAAGGGCGCCTTCAATAAATTGTATCTAAGGCAAGCTTACCCCTTTAGGCTGTAGTCAGTAGTATGTGTCCCAGAAACGACCATTTCTCTCCGTATAGGTGTAGCAACTTCAACTATGAATGACAATATTATATTATATAACGACGTGCATGTATGTCTCACTGGGCATTTGGCATTATTTTTTCCTTTTAACCTTTCTTAATACCATCTAATGATTAAGAGACAGCTTCATTGCATGACTTTATCTCTTGATATAAATTAGTCATTGCATTTCATTTCCTTACGCGACAATTTGTACATATTTTAATTTCACCTACTCCACACAAGAATAGGCAGAGAGTAACCTAAGGAAACATTTAGGCTATGGTTGGTTGGAAGGAAAGAAATAGGGAGGAAAGAAATAGAAAGGAAAGAAAGGAAAAGAAAGAAATTAAGTGGATTTTTATTTTCTTTAGATGTGTTTGGATGAAAGAAAAATAAGAAGGAAAGAAATGGTATAAAAAGACATGTTTACCCTTATATTATAAAATATATTAAAAAAAATAAAGGGGTAATATTAGAAGTAGAGAGAGAGAATTAGTTTTCTCTTCATTTTCTCTCTATTGTTGGAGGGAAAAAAAATGAGTGGACCCCACTAATATTTTTCCATCCATTTTCCTTCCTCTCCCATTTCTCTCTTCAACCAAACAAGGAAAAATAACTATTTTCCTTCCAATTTCTTTTCCTTCCTTTTCCTTCCTCTCATTTTCATCTCAAACAAACACACCATTAGTCAATAAACTGCAACAACCAACAACAATGAAACAATTTTTGTTTAATATCTTTCAGTTGCACCCTGCCCTGACCATGTAAATGAATTTTACATGTGTATTCAATTACGTATCACCATATCAATAAAAATAACTATTTTATAGACACGTGAATAATTATCTTAAAAATTAATATAATTGAACGACGGTGTACATTCTCTTTCAACAATCAACAAGTGAATGATCATCTAAAAGAACCAATATAATTGAACGACGGTGTACACTCTTAATGCATCAAAATCAAACGCTTTTTAATTTTTTCTGACCTTCCTCAGCTCTAACCCTAATTACTTGTTAGGACCAAAAGCTCAATAGAAACAAACACTGCACGTACAAAACGCAAATTACAAATGTAATCTAATCAGTGTCCATCTGATAGTGTTACACAATGGAATGATCATAAGAGAACTAACTTTAAAGAGTACTCTGGCATTTAATGATACGATGTTTGATCATGACAGGAATATTTTACACACAATTATCAATCTGTCATGTATGAATTTTGATGAAAATAAGAATATATTTAACATAAATGTTCTTTGTTAGATAAAAGATAACAGATTGACAGAAAAAATTCATTACAATGGGTATATTCATTTTAACAAATATCTTTCTATTCAATACTGTAAAAAATACACTGGTTATCTTGAACTACTACAGATCCAACTTCTATTGGGTGATAGGAGGCCTAAATTGAGACATTTCCAAGCTATAGCATTCGTCAAACAAACAATCAAACACTCATCCATGCCATGCCTTCTCATCTTGTAGTCTTAGAATACCCTAATAAGCTCAAGGACACTTGACAGGTCAAAAGTTGAAGCCGGAATGGATCATATTTGTCGGCTGAAGTACACATTCATGAAGTATCTAGAAGGATTGAAGCCACTCAAAATCACTGCAAACCGAAAATTGAGCTTATTGCGAGATTAACACAGCGTGAAAGAACAAAAATGACAGACGTATTTAAATACTTACAAATGGGAGATAGGACAATTACAACACCAATCGGGTAAAGGAAAAAGGTGGTCCTCTCCAAAAAGGGCAGAACTACAGCCATAGACGTCAGTCAATTAGTTCACTATTATTCCCACTAATTCAAATTCAAGCTGAAATTAAATTCCTAAGAAACAAGTTTGCCACAAACATTCTTAACATCCAGTTATTCCGTCACCAGCAATGGAAACTACACTGAAATATATTGTAACATCCATATATAGAAAAAAAAAAGACAGTCCGATGCACAAGCATCCTGTGTTAAAGCAGGGTCTGAGGAAGGGCCGCACTCAAAAGGTGTAATGTACGCAGCTTAACTTGATAATTACATTAGTGACTATATATATACAATCCCGAAAGTAATACTCAGTTATTAAGCCAAGAACCTAAAATAAGAGAGATAGAGAGCAAGCAAGAGAGAGAAGAGTATTATTACCATCGTAACCTAAAAAATTTAGATAATGATAGTATGATGCGCCCACCATGAACAGTAGATTTGACAGCAAAACTGGAATGAAGCCATGAGCCACCAATAGAGGAGACAGAAAATAATGGATCACTGCCAAGGAACCAGTATTAGTGCGCCTCTAATGCGAGAAATATGGCTGCCAACATTATGACAGAATCTTATAACATAAAGAGTAAGAAATTACCATATAGCAATACAAACATTGGGAAGAAAGAGTTACAATGCACATCAAATGCATACATCCTTCCATGAAAGAAAAAATATCTAGTCAGCCACTAGAATATAATAAATAAAATCTGAGACAGGTGACCAATTAAATCCCATGCTTATCAACGATGTCAAGCCTTTAAAGAAGAAGTGCCAAATTAAGTTTCAACAAAGATCAGGACATGCTCTTGAAATTGATGTATGCAACTAAATACTGTTAACATAGCAGGTAAGCAGGAAATAACATCCTGGACCTTACCATTCAACACGCTGTTCCACCACATAACTATTTGGAGCCTCTTCTCGAAGATAGGCATTAGTTAGGAACCTGTAGATTGCAGATCAGCTTTAATATCAAGATCTTAAAAAAGAAATAGATGTATTATTTACTTTTGGAAGTTTCCTTACCAACAAAAAGTAGCTAGAAATAACCCAGTCAAAAAGAAGTGGAAGAGCAATACTGAGAAGACAACAAAAATTGCATGTGCACTACTGTGATCATACCTGAAAATAAATGGCAAAATACAGAAAAGTTAAGATTAGAACAGTGTAGCACTTGCTGAACTCAATAAGGAGGCAAATAATATAAGTCTAGAAACAAGTATTTTCAGATTTGCTAAGTCATACATTTCGAAATATAAAGCAACACACAGGTTCAATGAGCCTGTTTGCTGGTGCTTGTAAAGTTTTTTGAAACAGTTACCCTTTAGCTGCATAGATGAAACACAATGACTTTCATTTGTGATTATATGTTGATTTCGCATCACAATAGTTAAAATGTTTTATTTTTTTTTTCCTTGCAATCTAATGATGATAAGACACCACCAGCATGGTGTAAGAGAAACTTACGCTGCACAATAAGCCAGAGTTGAAATGGCCAAAAGAAGGCTGCAGATCACAACAAAAGCAGGGTCGTCACGTGCCCATTGGTTCTTGGTTTCTGATACCAAATAAGGCAAAAGAAACAAATTAAACACCTTTTATGAAACACAAAGAAATTTGCTCTTCAAAATAGATACTTATGTAAGAAATGGTTTCCATTTTTTTTCTGAAACAACTGTGTAATATATCACCAAATTAAGTTGATGACGAAACATCCTTAACAAACATCATTAAGGCTCAAGTTCAAAGGCATAGTGATATCTTCACTCAAAAGGCACGTTAACTGTAAAATTATTAATTTTTACCCCGTTATTACTGTGAACAAAATTGATCAAATTGCTAAAATGTACTAATATATCTTAAGAGATACAACTAAAGGGAATGTAATAGAGGGACGAGACTCATATCAGTTGACATTCATAACACCTTCTGTTTGAGCAGCAATGTTGCCAAAGCCAGACCATGTGAGTGAATTTCAGGATTAAGAAACTTCAGCAATACATGATTAGATAAGATGAATAACATATCAGCATCATTTATCACTAAATGCATTTCTAACTTGTTACTTCATGCACAATGCTTTTATCAAGAGTTTACCGAGGATAACATCTATTTGTCATCCCCACACCCCAGATCCTAGAACATGTGAAATATGCATGTAACTAGCATAAGTGTTGCAGATAATAACCCAGTAATACACATGTAAAAAAGAAGCTCAATAAACATTGTTGGACTAATAATTTTCTATAAATATTTACGGCATGATAGAACAAGATAATCATTGAACTAATCATGATCTATAAATATTTACGGCAAGATAGAACAAGAAAATCATCAGAAGAGGACGTACGTTTATGATACTTTGTATGCTGGTAGCTGCATCCATTATCCAGTTCCACATCAAGTGCACCAAAAAAGGCAAACAGAAAAACAGGTAATTCAGAATTCCAAGCACATATACAACCCAGAA